>NC_088884.1:57226947-57851947 GCF_037157495.1 Lathamus discolor
TAGAAGTGTAGTTGCTGTAGAATGCACGGCCACTTTTCCCTTAAAAGTTGAAACTGGGTACTTGATATTGAGCTGCTTAAGCTAGGAATAGAAAAGTAAAAGCGGTGTCACTACTTTTATTGCAAATTCTAACCCAGAAAAAGATAGAGTGAAGTCTCAGATTTCAGTTACTTGATAATAATGTTTTTGATGTAAAAATGAAGGGTGTTTGTTTCATCGAAGTGTGAAGCCTTTGGCTGGTATTCAGGTCGCGTTTAGGGATCCTTTCTGAATGCTCTGTGAAAGTATTCCTCCTTCTCAATAAAAGCCAAACCCGCCTCGGTTTGTGTGTCCAGAATTAGGGCTCTAACCAAATTTCTAGTGTAATGTGGCCCATCTCCTTATATATTGATTACACATGTCCCTTTACTTCTACTCTTTTTATCCTCCATAGAGCAATCCCCCTTCTCCTCACCCTCTCTCCCCCCCTTTTTTTTTGTTTATTTTTAGTGAACATCATGTGGCTTTTGATGGGGTAAAAATAAGACCTTATTTTTTGGTAATGTTGTGATATGGAAAGACTAATTGGTGCACGCTGCTTTCTTACAGGAGAGTGAGCGATTTAGTGAGTGTGTTGGATGATCAAAGTATAGAAGAAAAAACCCAGAAGTAGTCAAGGCAAATAAAGACATTCCAGAAAAGCTGAAATGCATGAATCACTTGCCTGTGTGTTCCTTGCTGAGGGCATCACATTGGTTTCTGTATGAACAAATTGATAAACAAATCACAAAGGACAGGAACTGCACTGAAAATGTACTGAACTCCTAAATGGCATTATGAATTCATTTAATAATAATAAAAAGAGGCTAAGGATTGATGGTTACTTATGAGTAAGCCTGAGTTATATACCAACCAATAGGATGGAAAACAATGAAGAAAAGAATTAGCGGAGTGCTGAAAATGTGATATGAAGGGTAGGAGCCAGCTTGATTTGGTAGAGCATTAAAGTTTATTAGGGTTTTTTGGAGGAGCTGGGGTCAGGAACACAGAAGTGATCCAGCTGGTAGTAGTGTAGTGGGGCAGAGGCTGAATAATAATGGGAT
This sequence comes from Lathamus discolor, assembly GCF_037157495.1. Classification (NCBI taxonomy): domain Eukaryota; kingdom Metazoa; phylum Chordata; class Aves; order Psittaciformes; family Psittacidae; genus Lathamus; species Lathamus discolor. Next base: position 57,228,030 of record NC_088884.1, read on the forward strand.
ATTTTACTGATGAAAGACTTGGAATGATAAGAAAATATCATGAAGGAAAAATTGCTGAAGGATCTCCTGATTCTGAGCATGCCGTTCGCTGATTTCAGTTGATGGGGAGATAGGGCATCTCCCTGATACTTTGTATTTTTTGGTTTTTTTGGGGAGGGTTGGCTGATTTCAGCTAATCTGTTTTCCTGATCCTGTCTGCCCATCCTGTCTTCTCATGTTTTAGTATGGGTACCCATTTGGTGGTATGGTGAGCTGCTTCAAGGGATTGATTGGGCCCCAACTTAATCCAGTGAAACAGAGAATAGGTCTTGGGCAGAAACTGTTACTGTTGTAAGCTGCATCTGCGTTAGGATAGTTATACCAGCATGTTCTGTTTAATGTGAGTATAGTCGATGTAGCTGTGTAGTACCCTGTGTGCAGTTCATAAGACAAAATCTTGCACAGCAGTGTACAGTAGGATGCATGGATTTGTGCTTGTAAGAAACGACCTAGAATGACAAATGGCAGATTTTTCTCTCTTTCCCTCAGACACTAGACAAAGAGATTGGGATGTGTCACTGTGCTCTCTTGCCGTGGAGAAGTAGGTGTGTTCATACGGTTTCAATTTAAGATACAAGCATAGGGAAAAACGTTTCTTCACTTCCTTTATTTGGGATGCACAAGGAGTTAGGCGTTCTCCCAGGTTTTTATTGAAAGATAAGAAGCAAGTTTGGTTATGATTTGAATTGAAAAGATTACTGAATTCTAAATTTCCGCTTACAAACTAAATATTTACAGTGCAAATGTTTGTATTTTTATTGTAAGCCCCTGTAAAGAAACAGATTATTTTCCATTGTACAAAGAAGTTTTATCTGGGAAAGGTGGTGAACAGTGATCCTACTGTTTTCTCACTGCTTTCTTCCGCCTGTAGTTTTAATGTAGCTAAATATTCTTTTATACTTGCTTTCAGCATTTTGTTTGGTTCACAGGTGTATAGAGCTGCACCTTTTAGTAGCATCTCAAAGAGCTGTTTGAAATGGGTGGTTCTGTGTACACGGGCTCCTCCGGGTGATGCTGAGCAAGTACGGCTTAAGGCACTGCCGGGGCAGACCTCTGTGATGCTCCTCAGCCCTGAAGAGCTACCCAGGGGCAGTGCTCAGTCTTGGCTCAGATTCTTTCCCAGCTTCTTGAGAGGCTGTGGCACAGTTGTTGGTTTGGTTTGTGTTTCTTGTTTGTGTGTGTGTTTATTGAAAGTCTGTCAAAACTGCCAGCTGGTTTACTTTCCTCTGCTAATTTCTTGTTATAGTTGAAGAGCCAAGGTAGGTTGGAAGGCAGGAATTTTCCTGCTGTTAATTTGTCCATCTCCTGATAGGTTAATTGGTGTTTTAGCTTTCTGTTGGCTTAGCTGCTGCTGAAAGTCTGTCTGAACTTCACAGGGTCTGGTGTATTACATCTGGAATGATTCTTGTGCAGAGGGCTGCCTGATGCCTTCCAAAGAACATTTGCATCTTGCTTCCATCTTGCACTCAACTAGGGTCTAGGGATGTGGTAAATAGATAGCAGAGAGGTGAAATTGTTTCTTTTCTATATTTTTTTGGCTTAAACTAGGAAAATTGTTGTTTCAAATACTTATTTTTAAGTGCTGCTAAACTGACAAGCTTTATTTCCTGCTTGCTCTAGGAGAAACCAGAAAATGGCATCTCTTTCATAACTGTGGAAGGCATGTTGTTAGACCTTTTGTGTCTGGAGATAGGAAAGGTTAATTTCAAAGTTCAGGGAGCAAGAGACCTTTCCACCTGCTCAAACAATTGAAATTCTGCCTTAGTGAGCATTCAGCAAAAATAGCCACTTCTTGTTTTTTAATGAGCCTCTTTCTCTTTTTCTGTGACTGAAAGGACAACCGTATGCATGTGACTGCAGTGCATCAGCACATGTTTGACGGTTAACTCAAACCTTACTTCCCATGGACTCTCAGCAATGTCTGGGTGAAAATGAGAAGCAGTCACTCAGCTGCATTTTTCTTGTCAGATTGCCCAGCATATTCTTTAGGCTGGAATACCTGAAAACAGACAGCATGGTGGCTGAGAAATGCTTTTGCATACTGAGTTGTTTCTTTCTGTTTATGAAATGCGAATATCATGAAGTTTGTGCTTCCATGTTGATTTCTTATGAATGACTTTCAGTGGTTTTGCTAAGGGATTCTTTTCAGGGCTTGTGCAAACCACCTTCAAAATCTAGCTTCATACTGTGTTGTTGGTACTGAGCTAGAAACCAAGCATCAGCTTCTGATCATTTAATCACAGAGTGGTCTTGTTTTCCAAAACTGGAGTCTTTTCATTTGTCCCTTATTTTAGAAATGAATTCCAAGAAAATGGAAGGTCTGGTGGTAATATTCTTTCTCCTGCTAGATAAGGTCCGAACAGGAGAGTAAACACAACTCTTAAGTGGAATTCCTTATATTGCCATACTGGTTACAGGTGCGTTGCCTGATGTATTACGGTAAATGCAGTCATTTGCATAGAAGTACCTTCATGAGGATAGCTTCTTCCTCTTGAGGGAACCAGTATATATTCCCAGAGTATACTGGGAAAAATACCTGTGTGCCTTATAAATTATGTGTTCCAGTAGACCTTTTTCTAGTGTATTGTAGGCATACACAGATGTGGAATATTGCACAGTGATTTCTGTTTCTTATCAGTCAAGTCTTTTGGCATCCCTGACAGATCAACTATGGAGGCTGCAGTTGTTCATCGTTACAGACCTTTGCTTCTGCACAAGTTTACTGCTTTGTTAGCAGCAGTGGCAGAATGAGATGCCTCTGTCACAGGTCATTGTATGAGAGTCACTGGACACTCATATCTAATTTTGATGGTCTTAATAAAAATGGCACTAATAATGTGGGCTGTGAAATGGAATAGCTGAGGTTCAAGGATCTGTTTCACCAGGATGCAGGGGATGGGGTTGGACAAGATGGGATGACCTGGGGGGAGTTAAAAAGGTACAGCTTGGTCCACTGGTGCCTGCTTGTCAAGCATTGTGAAGACATCTGGGTTGTTCAGTCGTTTGGAGGCACACTGATGCTTTTGAAGAGAGCAAAATAAAAAATGTTTGGTTTTCAGTGGAAGGAGTCTTGTTTTGTTGTTGTCCAGTGTATGTCACAATGGTTCTGAGGCAGCTGTGCCTAGCTGAAATGAAAAACTGCAGCTTTGTTTTGCCACCTGTGGGCTCCTAAAACCAGGAAGTTTAAGCAAGTAGATTCAGTGTGTTAGGATGTTAATAGCTCACTACTTCATTCACACCCATTCCCCATATAGCTGCTATTAGTATGTCCAAGAGTGATTTTGTAAAGGCAGCTGAAAAGCTGCATAGGGTAAGCTAATTCTCACTAAAAATGTGCATTGAATGCACTGAATGTTAATGTAAGAGCATAGTGTAGAGCAGCTCTGAAAATGACTTTCAGCTAATGTCTGTGCTTACTTACTGGCAGAGATAAGCTATTGTAAAAGAGTACTGTTCTCAGCTAGTTAAGAGCATCTTTTTTATCATGTTTATCTTGATTGCATCCTAAAGGGATATTTCTTCCTAACTTTTATGAAGAATTATCTCCATATTTAATTTGCTATGTACATTTTTGCTTCTCTTGGACGACTGAAAATATTTCCTGAATGTTGCAATCAGTTGAGAAGCTTTGTACTAAAACCTTCCCATGGTACTTTTAGTCCCCTTATTTGAAAATCAATTTTCTGTGTCATTCAAAGCTTATGTCCTCCTGGGTTGCAGTTTCCATCTCTCTCTGAACTTGCCTCAGGAAGCTTCTGTTAAGGATACGTGAAGGGTCTCTTGATTTGAATGTCTTTTCTTAAACTCCTGAAGAGCCATGAATGTTTCTTCTCCTCAAGAGCTATTTTCGATCACCAAACACATTTGTTGTGCATAGTTTTCCTGAACTACTCCAGTGCCTATCATTTAGCTTTGTAGTTCTTGGTTAGATGAGTGCCAGTGCTGCTAGTGCTAGAGTTGGAGCAGGCTGCATTTCCCAAGGACCACTGCAGAGCTGATGAGCTCCACAGGGGTTGCTGCACTTCTGAAACCTTTGCAGGCTCTGAAGTTGGCGGCTGTTTGCGTCCCTGTAGAGCTCAGTGGTTCTTAGGGGCTGAAAGGAGCATAATTACAAAGTTGGAGCAGTCACTGCGAAGGGCCTCACCAAATAATTGGCTGTCCCAATTAAGCAGCTGCTCTTCCCACTGAATAACATTAAGGAAGGTAAACGTTTGCCTGCCCTGTAAGGTGTCCCAATTAACAGCCTTAAAATCAGCTAAGTGTCGCGTGGGGTATCTCTGTTCAGTGAGTGAAGCATCTCGATGGGGGCTGGTGCTTTAATGACGCTCCTAGCAGGAGCCTGGTTTCGTGCGGGATAGCAGGGCTGAGAGAATCTGCATCAGTGCTGGGGACCGGCGCAGATCAGAAAGTTGCAAAGCTGATGGGTGCTGGCGATGAATTTCTCTCCCTCTGTGCATAGCTGTCGGAAGTCATTGCTAAATTATAGCATTTAATCTTGGCATTTGTACTTGGCAAGCTTTTTTCTAGGTATGTGGGATGTTCTGCTGTCAGCATGCCTAGACTTTATGAGTTTTTTAGAAAAGAAGCTCTTATTTATTATATTTGTTCATCACATAGAATGGAACCAAGAAATGCTGTTTCTTTCTTTTATTTTGCTGTGGCAAAACCTTTGATATGGGGCAAATCAAAACTGTGAAGCTGCTGCTATACAGTGCAAAGAAGCCTGTATCATTTCCTTTCATGAATCCCTAATGTTAAAATTACAAGCATGGATAGATAGAAATACACTTTGTTGTTGTTTTTCTGTTAGATTTTTATAACAGCTCACAACCACTTCCAGAGTCTGCTAGTAAAGTCTGACAAGTGTGGCATTTAACAGCATGGAGAAAATACATCAGGTGAAAAAGAATGAAACAGGTCAAAATATTAAGGTTATTTGATTAAAACCCAAGTGCTTTAAAATAAAGTGGTTAATTATTTAAAATAAAAAGAACAGGAAGACTGGATTAACACACTAAGTTTTCATCAGCTGTGGTATTATTTATTACTAGGTTGAAGAGAGATTTGGCTCTATGGGTTGATTTGGTACTAAAGTAAAGGTCTTCCTGCTAATTCAGGTACACCTGCTAGGTATGAAAGTGTGCCGTTGACTTGGCAGTGCTGGTGTAATGATTGGACTTGATGATCTTAAAGGTCTTTTCCAACTGAGTTGATTCTGTGATTCTGTGTGAGTTTAAAAATTCCTAGGCCTACGGGGTTTGCAGTTTTGATGTTTGATTGTGTTGCTGCAGTACAGCTTCTCCATGCTAGTTTTAAGCTGCTTGCAAAAATGAGCTTGGATGAAGTAACTGGTACGTAAAGTACAGTAGCGAGGTCTGGGCTCGTGGTTCCCATTGCTGACCCTGGTGGGGATGGCCGTCAGCAGGAGTCAATAACAGGCAGCTGGGCAGGTCCAGAGCTCTAGCACCGGCCTGTCCTGGCTGTGACTGCCTGGAATAAGAGCCAAAGTTAAGAAGCATGAGAAGGCATTCCTGTTTCTGGACCCAGGCAGGGTTGCTGAGGTCAGTCACAGCATAGAATCATAGAATCACAGAATGGTTTAGGTTGGAAAGGACCTGAACGTCATCCAGTTCCAACCCCCCTGCCATGGGCAGGGACACCCCACACTAGACCATGTCACCCAAGACTCTGTCCAGCCTGGCCTTGAACACTGCCAGGGATGGAGCACTCACAACCTCCCTGGGCAACCCATTCCAGTGCCTCAGCACCCTTACAGTAAAGAATTTCTTCCTTATATCTAACCTGAACTTCCCCTGTTTAAGTTTGAACCCGTTACCCCTTGTCCTATTGCTGCAATCCCTGATGAAGAGTCCCTCTCCAGCATCCCTATAGGACCCCTTCAGGTACTGGAAGGCTGCTATGAGGTCTCCATGCAGCTTCTATTCTCCAGCATGTCTGTGTATTGTCTGATGGATTTTACAGATTTGGGAGTGCCTAGCATGGAGCTCAGTTCTGTGCTTGTACTGCTGTACAGTAAACATGCTGCATGCATTTTTTTTCCCTCTTAAAATTCAACAGGTGGTGTACAATTTTTTTTATTATTATTATTTTATTTTTTTTTTTTAATTTTTTTTTTCTTCTGGGCTGGAGTTAAAATCTTAATTCCTGGATTTAAATTTTATAGCAAGGTATAATAAGTACATGAGAACAGAGGAAAAATGGAACAGTACTCTTCTGGTGGCGTCTGAACGCCATAATTTAGCACAAGGCGTTCCTTTTTGCTTAATATTTTGCTCTGTCCTGTGGGCTTTGGTGGTGCCCTTTGTTTATATTTTGTAACGGAAATAATTAAATGTGTTTTAAGAAAATGGGGAGGAAGGAGAATGACCCTTATCTTGACTGTATGGCTGGCACACCACTGCGCAGTACGTCTGCATGTTGTAACATCTTCCTTTCTGTATGGTCGCCGGATGGATGACTTACCAACAGTTATATAATGAAACAAGAATCTGTAAGCCTTCCAGAAAGGAGGAACCAGCAGACATATGTGAGCAGTTTGGTACCTCCTGGGAGAGAGGGATCTGAGCTCTCTGCAGAAAAATCTATAGAAAGACCTCTGCCATAGTGGGAGCGATGTTTGTCTGTCTGGACCCTCAATTCCCTCAGATGTCAGCCAGGTCTCCCTCTTAGTAGTTGCAGTTAACTTCCCATCTCCTCCTGCTCCTATATGCTGTACTTGCTCAACTGTTGCAGGAAAAGGCCTAAGTGCACTTAGTTAGAAGGTATCTGTTGTTGGCATGACGCTGGTTGAGGCAGCTGTAGAAGCCTACACCCTATGTGCAAGTGGCAGTGTTCATGGAGCTGTGTCCTGGAATCTGCTTGGGCTGATGACTGATTTTTAGCTCAGATCTGTTCCTCGAATCCAGTTTCCTCCATAGCCATATAGGCCCTGTACTGGAAGCAAGGGCGATCTGCAAGAAGTTGCTTAAAAGCAACTTGTTGCCAAAAGAAATGGTCTTTAAGCTATAACCTGCATTACTTTTTGCAGCAATGAAAAGCCCAGCTTCCTAAGTGAAGCACAACCCTTGATGCCATTGGCTGAAGCATGGCTGGTTCCAAAGATTTTTAATGGAGACATTAAAACCTGTCTTCATAAAGGCTTTCAAGCAAGGTGAAGGAAAACAAACAGGTGATAGTGGAAAAAAACTATTGGAGAAAGCGAGCAGAGGTCACTGGAGTTGATTGGAAATGTTACCGAATCTTAAAGCCAGTTCTGTGTGCATGTGTGCTCCTCTGACAAATGAAGCGGGGATGTTTTTGTGAAGTCTGGGAAGGCTTTTCTTTGTTACCAAGCTACCCTTACCTGTTTTTTGCTTGGGTAATTGCGGTGTACATAAGAGGTGAGAGGGAGACAGGGAAGAAGATGAGGCTGTACAGCAACTAATGAGCTGTTTCAGCCTGAAAAATCGGTCTAGGAGGGTGGCCAGAGCCTTGGAACCTATTAACCTTGGTGAAGTATTTGAAAATGTAGGACCTGACAGCTGGGGCAAGAAGGGTCTTCTTAAAAAGCCCAAACAATCTTTCTCTCTTTTCTTGCACACATGTTTGCTGATGGAATGCTGCCTGACTTTTTTAACTTTTCCATTTTCTTACTGCATAGCTTGACCAGGTGACTCGCTGCTGTGCTACTCATCTGCAAATTCCTTGGCTTTTTTATCTTCTTCCTCATGGAAACCCAGTTTCTCTGTAGCACTTGTTTATGTCTACAGAAATCCCAAATGTTTTCTTCAGATACTTGTGCTCTCTGTTTAAGGCAGACACATTCTTCTGTGGAGAATGACTCACTTGGGATTGAATAGGGCAATATTTGTGTTAATCAGCTGCATTTCTGTCCGCAGATAGAGCTGTGTGTTAAAACAAACACGCTGTAGACATGAATTAAGGGGGGAAATATGACATGGAATTTCCTGACTTTTTTAAATAATAATAAAAAAAAATAAATCTTTGCCAAGAATAACTTCATGTGCAAATGTTTCTTAAATGTGTTGCACATTTGTTTTTCTTTAAAGGATGGGTGGCCAGGCCTCTTCACATGTGGGCACCATATAGTGACATATTGTAATTGTGTGGGGATCTGGGTTAGTTTAAAGGCTTCAGATCTTTCCTAATCTGGATTGTTTTGACTGAGCTAGGCTAGGGAGCACAGAGACAAGCAGGTATGCTGACAGATGTCATAAGGTTATGAGAAGCAATTTAGAACAGTAGTCTTCTTATCTGTCCCAGCTGCGGCAACAAAACAGAGCAAGCACCATGGACATACTTTGTCTGATCTGTTTATCTGTTACTTCTGTTTAGTTATGCGTTCTGTTAACAACCCACTAAAGGAAATCCATTTTCTCCCACCTGCAGAAGGAAGACAAATATTCTTGCCCCCTACTAGTCTCCAGCCATAATAAAGGGGTTTCCCTTGGTTTGCCTCAGTCCTAAATGCAACTAGGTAACTTCCTTCCCCCCAGCACTTGCTCTATAATGTTTAAACATGTGCTGGTATCATAGCATCACAGAATGGTTTGAGTTGGAAAAAACCTTAAGATAATTTAGTTCCAAGCCCCCTGCCATGGCCAGGGACACCTCAAACTAGACCATGTTGCTTAAGGCAAATGAATATGCTAACATCATTTGAAACTTGCTTCCTCAGTCTTAAAAGACATTGCAGAGTGTTTTGCCTGCTCACTGAGTGTGAACTGTGCTTCTAAACATGTTGATGTAGCTGCCTGTCTCTAAATTTCTCTTGGGGAAAAAAGGACATGAATTGGTCTTCCATAAAATCCACTTTATTGCCTTGCATGGAACTGCTGTGTCTGCTATAATTCCACACGCCTTGTTTGTTTCCCCCAGTGGCCTGACCCATGTTAAAGAGGCTGTTGTACTTCTGTGATAGTCTGTAATATCTGTTTTCACTGTTTAATGTTGAATTCTGAGATGATTGTCAATACCATTTGGATATCCCCAACATCCTCACTTGACCCAAGGAAAGAAAGACACATGTAGGAGCATAACATGACATAGCACTGTGGGTTTGCCCTAAGCTGGTTTTCTGCAGCATTTTTTTAAAGTAACTTTGTTCTGTTGTGTTTCACAGGCCGTGTATACATGTATACCTTACCAAGTAGAACATAGCTCCACAGACTGCAGAACAGAGAGCCCCTTTGCCTGTACTGAAAGTTATAGTCAGTGTTCCAGCTGTAGACTTATACATGATTGCTGTCTTTTTTTGTCTTTTCTCTTTTTAAAATTATTATAGGTTCATGTATTGGACAGACTGGGGAGAAGTGCCAAAGATAGAACGTGCTGGGATGGATGGTTCAAGTCGCTCCATTATAGTTAACACGGACATATATTGGCCAAATGGACTGACGCTGGATTATGAAGAACAGAAACTTTACTGGGCAGATGCTAAACTGAATTTCATCCATAGATCAAATCTGGATGGAAGTCATAGGTAAGAAGTTTTTGTTTGATGTACGTAAAGTGGTGCTTTTCTTAGAAGGTGAAGTTGTGTTGCAAGCAACTGTCATGTTAGCACTTGCAAAAATTTAAGCAGACTAGTGCTATCAGAAACTTATACCCTTCACCATCCTCCCCTTTCAGGCACTGTGAAGCTGAATGTGTTCTTCTCTTTGGGGAATCCTGTGACTCACAAAGTCTTTTCTCAGGATTAGTCCCATAAAAAAAAAAATAAATCCTTGAATCCTGTTCTTAATTGTGTAAGATTGTATAGCAAAATTGTCCCTTTTCAATAGGTATTTTGTTGTTATGGTATTCATAAATGTAGAAAACAATCTGGAAAAAATGGATCGTCATATACTAGTGTTTCGATTTCATTAATCTTAAGGTTGGGAAATTAGTGAAAAACAGTCTTTACAGAGAACTATGCTAAAATGACTATTTAACAGTTTTTTAGTGATGATGTAATTATTTTTGATCCAGTCATGGCTACTTCTTGATTAAGGGAATAACTGGCACTTTGTATGTATGCATTTATCCCTAATTTGGATGATGACCCTCTTCACTGAATGAGAGAGCTTTGACAAGTACTGTTTGCACACACAAATGAATCACAGTTAGCTTGTGCCCAAGGTATATAGGGATACAGTGTTTTGAGGTGGCTGTTTGCAAATTTTTGTGATGTTTCAGCAGGTTCATCTGGGCATGAAGTACCTTTTCTTATGTTCTTCATCCTGATCGTTTGGGGACTTATCCCTTCTTTCACCACAAATGTTAGTTTGGCACTAAAAATCAATCATTTTGGTAAGATGGGTGTTTTCTGTAGACTCATGAGTGGGAACACAGGCAGCATGCATACAACATGTCCACTGTCTTCTCATGGTATTTATTTTGAATGCCACGCTTTCTTGTAACACTGGTTTGAAAGGTTAGGTAATTTTCTCTTAAATTCTGCTTGTTAAAAGACCAGAAGTTCATGCAGTATTTTTGTAACGGCGTTTGATCATAGAAAGTAGCAGAAGTTGAATGCAGTTTTAAATTTGTGTCTTTGGATATAAATACTAAAAGTAGCTTTGTTAATTCAAAACACGGAGGTATGGGTATCTATTTAGAACTAATCCTTCATTTGCTATTTCTTTCATAAGAAAGAAAACTTAGTAATACCAAAAAAAAAAAGAGAGGAATATTTTGAAGTGATGCTTTCTTTAAAAATGACTACTGATATCATTACACCTAAAATGTACTACAGTGGCTTTGTCCAACAGGATAATTTGGTAGCTTGTTTTCTTCTTGGGTCAACCCTTTTTGTGCTCTACTATTTATATGAGAGGGAAAGACCCACCTTAGTATGACAACAAACTACTGGAGTCTGGCTGATGCTCTTCCAGGAAGAGAGTGTGTGTCGGGTGCTGTGTTAAATGGTGCAGTAGCACCTCTGGAAAATGATGCAGGATGTAGAGATGGGTTGGGTCTTTTTTCTAATGCTAATTGCTTGAAAAGTGTCCAGTGATTAAAAATTGACACCCCGACCACCCAAATCTCTTTTTCTGCTTTTCCCATGGAGCACAAATCTGCCTGTCTTATCTAATGTCTCCAGTCTTTCTGGCTGCAGAGCCACTTCGGTATTTCCTGCTGGCACCACTGCATTTTCAATCTTCTTTTTCTACAGACTTCTTAGTGATTCTCCCCTTATTGGTGGTCTGTTGCACAGTAGTGTAAATATGCTTGAGTTTGTATTTTGTTTTTATTTTAATGGTGTTTAGCTGCTGGTCTGCCTTTGGTTAACATGCAAATGATTCATTCTAGAGAAGAGGCTGTGAAGGTGCTGATATTTCTTGGTGTCAGAGGCTGACCAAACTTTTCTGTCTACATAAAGCTGCATCTAACAGCTGTCTTGTGACACGAAAGTCAAGTCACCTGGGTCCTAGCAGGTACCTCATTCCAGAATAAATTCTCTGGAATTGGTGAAACCTGTACACAAGTAATCTGGAATTTTTATTTTTCTATTTTTCAGATCTACTAATTCTTTCTTACATTGTCATTAAAAACTTAGCAATTAGTCTAATACTTTAAAGTTGTTGGGCTTATTTTTTAAACTGATACTAAAATGTATCAGAAATATTTATGGCAGTGTCCTAATACGTGACCATTTGAGGGGAGAAATTGTCTTTAGATGGGAAAGCACATATGACTTCCCTTAAGCACTCAGAAGCACACACCACTTCTAACAGCACCTGTTTTTCCCTAGGCGTGTGAGAAAGTTCTGAAGATTCAGAAAATAGTCAACATCTGTATCCAGGCATTTTTGGTTTGTTTTTTATTCTTTGCAATTACATCATTGAGAGAGGAGAAAAGAAAAAAACAGAATTGCAGAAGTTAAGCTGTTCTACAGTGGGGTTTTATGTATTTTTTTTCTCTGCTGTGACCTCTTAGCCTCTGCCTGTCTTAAGAAAAAAGATCTGGGGCCGTCTAACGGCATTCTTTTTGTGTTAAATACTGTCTGTCAGTTATTCAGCAAATTCGCCTTTCTCAATGTGAAATTTTACAGCTGTATTCTGTACTCTCTTGATCATTTTAATAATCTTTTTCAATAACTGATTTTCTAGTACTAAAAATAAGCAAAGGCAATTTCTAATTCTGCAGAAGAAACAAAAACCCTTGGTCTTCCTTTTAAGTGAAAAAAAAAAAAACAACCAACAAACCCAAGCATACATAGCCTTCAGTCTTTTCTCCTAGTTATCCCCACCCCCCAAAAAACCCTAAAAATCAACATATTTTTCTGTAAATGGTAACGCTAATAACATCTGGGGTTGGAAGTCTTTTGACTTCTCCTCCTCAGCAGCAGTCTGTCTGGCTGCTCTGTATATTCCTATGCCTGATGCACACAAACCCCCACCCTGTTTTTTTCCCCTCCCTCCAGCTTGGCATACCTCAAATGCACCCACAGCTTCTCATATTCCTTCACCTGGTGTTACCCTGCCTGTGCCCGCTGCACATTCCCTGCTGGGTCTGGCAGCTCAACAAATTGTTCCTGGGCAGCTTATTTCAGCTGCTCCTCTTATCAGGTGGGTCAAATACACCAGGTTTAGGGTCTTGTGTCTTCACATCCATGCATTTGTTAAGGAAAACTTGTGAAAAGTAAAAATAAAAATCTTTTTGTGATCCTTGCTTTCCTGGATGGTTGGCCAAGAGGTGCGACATGCATTGGGTATGGAGTTGGAGGAGATGGATGCGGAACACACAGACCCAGTATGATCAGATAGCTTTGTTTCCGTGTGGAAAGATGACACTGTGTGATTAGGCCAATTTTTTTCCACCACCACCACCTTTTAAAATCCCTTTTCAAGAGTAATTTTCCCTAAAGGTTAAGAAAGGGGGAGGGACAAGATCATTGTCATTAAGTGCATAATCTAACTTTAAACAGACTTTTTGGCTTATTTAGAAACTGCTAATTTTAGTGAATTGTTCTTGATATTTAGGCCATTCTTCTAATGCTGTTTTATATTTAGAAAATAAGTTTGTTTTTTATTTTTGTTGCTATTGAAATATCTCTTGATTAAAACAGATATTGTTGTGACATGTTACTAGTTTTTCTGGTGCTTTACCAGCTGTCAACATGTATTGGAAAATATTTATGCTTCTGGAACTGGAGCTATCAAAGAAATTAAAAAGAAATGGAATTACATAAAGACATATAGCTTCGTAAATATACTATATTCTAGAACTAAATGATTCTGGTACCTCTTAGCAGAGGAAGCAAATAAGTAAAGATTTGATTTGTCAAGTTGTTTAGTGTTGCATAACATGAGGTGGGAAAGAGTCTGTAGCGGATAAATGACTGTAAAAGTTTCATGTAAGGCAGGATGGCATGCCTTTTAATTGCTTTGGGGGAAGTGAGAAATATTTAACAGGAACTAACATCTTTATATCAAAAAGAATTTCACAGAGTTCAAAAAAAATGTTTTTGTGGCTTGGATGGTGAGAGAGAATACGGTGCAAATAGCGAAATATTTTAATTCGTGTCTCTGCCGGTAATAAAGTTTTGAGGTTCAGACCTCAGTGGTCTCAAACTTGGAAGGAGTGCAAGGGAAATATTCTTGGCATATTTCTAAATCTGTGAGCAATCCATAACTTTTTTGTCCTTTTATTCCTGCAGCCTCACTATCACATCTCTACACCTGGCACTACGCAAGAATTAAAATTTAAAGATTTATATGTCAGAGAAGGACATTGATATGCATGGGATGCTTTGCTTCTCGCTTGCAGGGGTGTGGAGAGTGGAAGAGTACAGTAGACAGGTGGGAGGAATATGCAGGGGGAGAAAGAAAGGAAGCATTGGTTGTATTATTATTATTATTATTATTATCATTATTTCTTTGTCACCTCTTTGGACAGGACTCAGATAAGCTCCCTTTGGACTTGATGAGCCTCTGCATCAAAACTAGTAAGCAGCATGACAACGCTGGCAGTAGCACTCAGTAAATATGTGCTAGAGTTGTAAATTCATGAGAGAACCTCTACAACAGATTTTACAGGGATGATGGATCATTCCTTACCTGCTAGCCCTGGGACTTATTAGCCCTAGCTACTCCACTGATGGGCTCATTAGAATCAAGAGGAAGAGCACAGAAGTTGATGACTAATGCCCTTGGTTTGCCAGCAAGAGAAAGGAACGAACAGTTTTTTCGTGTCAGAATGTAATAATTAAAAAACCAAATTGGTGCACAGAAGAGATGGTTTGGGTTTTTCACAGCTCTCGCTCTGCTCTTATCAGAGTGAACAGTTGCTTTTTGTGGGACTAATTAAACAAAACTGAATTGCAGACAGCTCTCCTGTGAGTAGAGTACCCAAGATAGGTTGGCCTGCTAAGGCAGCTCTTGAATTAATTTTCTTTTCCTTTACCCTGCAGCAGCAGTTCTAATTAATAAGTTAACACGTTACTGGCTGAAGGGAAATGCACTTACAAGGTCCCCCAGGAAGTGTTTGTGCTAATGAGATGGGTTTTGAGGCCACTGTAAGAAAACATACTTTTAGCAACTGTCAGAAAGCTGGGAAGCTCTTGCGAGGAGGTGAATGTCTTGAGTCTGCACTTGAGCATTGATTTTTCTAGTTTCTGTTTTCAAGCATCAGCTCATGTCTATCTGCCAGGTGATTAGTTGCAGATTTGATGCAACACTAAAAGTACTGTGTCCCTGCATTTAGAAGAGTTTCTTTTTCATTATTTGCATGTCATGTGTACAATGTATGACGTTACGTAGGTATTTTTATTAGGTATAAAATACCGCATTCTGTGTGTATCTTTGTACTTTTGTGAGATAAAGATGCCTAACACCCTCAAGCAGTGAAGAGGAGCCAGTCTGTGGTGAAAAGCCTGCTTCAGTACATCACCAACACATTACAGGCTGGTGCAGTAGACGAATAGTGCCCTAATTAAAACTGCTAGAGAATCCTGCATAAGCAGAATTAATTAGATTACTTGGACACAGAGCCAGGGTGAATTTTTTGGTTCTTCCCCAAGGTGCTTCTGAAATAAAATGCAGGGAAGATGGAGCTTCAAAACATTTGTAGTTGACTGCATGTGATACACATACTCAGTGACTATAGCTAGAGTCAGATCTGTGCATATTTCTAGGCTTAAAAACACATAGTATGGGGTGATTAGCCCAGGTGGATCAATGGAGCAGCTCAGCGATACTGTTTCTCAGACCTGAGGTGGCAAACGCAGAATTTGATCAGGATCACAGCCCTCGTGAAAGCAAAGGAAGAGCAACTTTGGTTAGGATGCATGTAGACCAGTCTGCAGTCAGTGGATAGATATACTGGTGTGTGTCCTCCTAAACTTATCTCCTCCTGCTGGCTTCCCAGTCTCCTCCCCTCTTGCCAGAGGCCTGTCATCTGCACTGCCAAGCCTGATGGTGTTTCCCTGAAAAATGACCTGCAGAGTGACTTCATTTTGCAGCCACCATTTTACTTCCAATTGACTTTCTCAGACTTCCAGTGAAGGTGGGATTTGAAATGTCATTTCTAGACCTGGTACTTGTTCCATATACTTTCTGGAAACACATGATAATTGTGGCTTCAAGAAGTGGCAAAAGAGATTTTTAAAAGCCAGCATGATATCCCACAAATCGTGTTTCCTGTTTAGTTAGGCAATTAGAACCAGGCTTGTATTCTGATAGGAATATTTGAACAAGCATTCATGATGAAAATCCAGCTTAGTTTTCCAAGTTTGTTTGCAAGTATTTTTGTTAGGTTGGCAGGAGAGGAAACTTCGTAAGCTTCTTAGGGGACTGCAGCTCCCTGCCTTCCTTGGGCATCCTTGATGTGGTGTTACATGGTTGTCTGTTGGTCTTCCATCCTTCTTCATGTGATGGTGTGTGTAAGTGCTGTGGCCACTTGGTAATATTTTGTATTGTCACAAGTCAAAGCTTGGTAATTGTTGCAACTTCCTGAATGTTCAGGCATTAAGTAATCTGTAGATAGATGGAGAGAGACATTTTGTGTGAAGTATTCTAATTTGCTTCATGTGAGCCTGTTACATGCTTTCTTTAACATGATGAGCACTAAAAGCAAGGTTTGGAAGATGGGTCTTTACATTTTTTAATCCCTCATGAAGGAAGATGTGATGATAATCGCCACATAGCAACTTTCTGGTTTTGTTTTTCTTACACCAAGAGGAAAAGAAAAATAGGTCTGATAAGAATGTAGCCCTCAGGTATCTTTAACTGGAAATTGATCTGGTGTAGCATAAGAAGAAAAATAAATTAAAATTCAGTAAATGCAGATACAAACATCCCTTAAAGACTTTTTCAACAATGTATAGATAATCAGAGAGCTAGCTACATCTGGTTGGTATGAATTTTCTAGCTCTTTAATATTGTACTGTCATTGGATACCAATATGGTAAATTTTGCTGCAGTATTAAGATGAATTACCTTCATTCCCCCCCCCCACCCCCCCGCCCCAGTCTTCACAGTTGTATTTGAAATGGGATTACAAAGACTGATACAAGAAGAGGCTTTTTTTCCCCCTTTCTGATAGCGTAGGAGATTGTAACAGGTATGGGATCCTCCAGAGAGACGCTGGAGAAATGAACTGAAACATAAATGTACCTGCCCTGGAAACTGAGTGCAGGCAACCTCAGAGGTCACCTGAAAAGAGGTGTGCTACTGTGAAGCTGGAATGTTAATGATTGAGAGAAGTACAGGCCTGGCTGTCGTGAGTTACACCACGTTTTCTGCAGGTGTTCTCATCAGTGTTTGACATCAGAGAACTAAGGCAGCCAGAAGAGAAGACATTTGGTTAATGGAAAGTGTGTGCTTGTTTGTTTTTCTGGAGAAATGCTATTATGCTTGTATATAGAGCATCTGTTTAAATTCTAGTGGAAAAGATGATTCTGATGATATTTTAATTATCTTGATTTTTGGTGTCTGTCTTTTGGTGTGAAAAAAATTAATTTTACAACTATCATCTAGCTTTGGATGTGAATGTTAGTATTACTGAAAACAGACATAAAGGCAGACTGAGAAAATCCTAGTTGAAATGAAGGATACGAATCTTTTGGTCATTTTTACTGTTAATTTTTATTTCAAGTGAGTTTAGTCATTGTCTGAAATGCATGTTATCCTGAAGCAGGAGCTTTTTTGTCATTGTGAGTGTAAAACTGGATAGATTGTCCATGAATTTTCATGTATTCCATTTCAGAGTTCAGTATCCCCTTTTGTAATGCCTGCTTTAACTTGTTTTTTACTTCTTGCCTTCATCTTCACAAAGTATTTCACAGGCCTCCATAACAGAGTAAGAATAGAACAAAGGTGAATGTATTTAAATTGGATCTATGTTTTCTTCAGGCAGTAGAAAATGTTTGACTATAACAAGTTTTTATTGTAATAGCGTCTCTGATTACCATGATGATACTATAAATAGTTGTATTTAGGAAATTGTGATATACAGCACAGATGGAATTTAATTTCTGTGCACAGTGATTGTTTTCTCTCTTTCTGTTCTCACCTTCTTTCTCTGCTGGCCTCTTCTGCATTTCCTTCCCATCCAACTTCCCAGCGCAGAGATGGTGATGCTTTAAAGGCAAATTACCATCAAGATTTTTAAGGCAAATTTGGGTGATCATATGCTTGGCACAGGGAAGATTATTAGAGTTGGTGTGTACTTAGTGCCATCTAATATGTAGCCAATTTGCATGTTGCTGAAGCCCTGTAGATGTCTCCTGAATGAATAACATTACTCCTTATCCTCATTTTTGGTGTCATTTTTAACAAGACTAATGATACAAGTTTGAAGGAACTGAAATGCTTAGCGAAGGGTTAATATGCTGTAGTGCCTTTTGTTGTTGTATCACTTATTCTAATCAAGCCTGGGCTGAAGGTAGTTGCCACCAAAGGGCTGTCAGGTCATGTTAGTTACACCTGCAGTGCTGTACCTGGTACCCAGGCTGGTGACTTTGTTGGTGAAGCCAGAAACACGGAGACCTGGCTGATCCCTGACTCTGCATGGGTGCCTGTGAAGCACCCTGGAGGTGGGAGGCGCCTGCTCCTGTCAACTCTGGGCAGTAGTTGAGTACTACAGGTGATGTTCTGGTCCTCTTCATTCACCTGGGTGCATTTAATGAATTACTGCTCAAGGCAGAAGTCGGGTCCCCTCTTCTTACCAGCCAAAACCAGAGCTCTGCAGTTCCTAATGCGGGTTGTGCTAACACATAATTGCTTCAGACCAACCAACAGGTGATTTTTTGCACACTCTCCCCTTCCTTTTCCTGTTTTTTTTAGCACCTCTGCTTTCCAGCCCTTTTGCCTCATTCATTATTAGGCTGTGGAGGCTTGTTTAGCCCAACTCAGCCCCTGCTTCCATGCTGACACGCGTTCGTTTAGCTGCTGGCTGCCGTTCAGCAAGGCGGCAAGTGCAGTCAGTGGGGGATGTTTGGAGGGGGAAGAGCCCTGCTGGGTTTTGCTGATTGGAAGTGAGCTATCTTCTTGTTTGGAAACAAGGGATATGAAGTACATCTTCCTGGTAATACTCATCTTAATGAGATGCAAAAAAATACATGCTGTTGTATTTGAGCCCAAAGCTGTTTTCATGTGATGGTACTGTATATCTGCTGAGAGAAATGATACGAGTTTAAGAGTAATTGCTTCAAGACTGCGGCTGATGCTGCAGTCAAGTCCAGTGCTTCTGAGTCTCTCCAGATACGGGCTGGTTTATATAAGGGTCATAGTTCACTTTATGCATTGTCTCATGAATAGATGGTTGTCTGAAATTTAGGCATGTGTAGCAGCATCTATTGTACTCAAAGATTTATTCCCACTAGGAATGGTGGGTACTAATCACATTTAAAATTCCTCTGTTTTGCTGGATTTTTGTTTAAAAGTAAATAGCAAGATAGTCAGAATGCTTCATAAAAAACGTGGCTTTTCTTGTGCATGGGAATACTGCCTTTGCTGCAGGTTTGGTTAGAGTGAGAGCCTTGGACTTACATTGCTTCTGTCCCATGTGACAAATGCCATACATTTGTCATAAAGACTTTAGATAGTGTCCAAGCCTGCTCTAAACTAAAATTATTCAAATCTGAAGGCATTTAGGGTTTGGGGGTGGGGTTGGTAGAAAAATGGTTTACAGAATTAGAATGTCTTTATTCTTAGTAGGGGAGTGTGTTGTGTCATTCTGGATTCTCTTTTTGGCTGGTAGGTTTAAGCTGTAAATTATATTACAATAGTCTTTTGTAAGATGCTTAGTTGATGCATTTAATTAGAAGCAAATATATACCTGACTCCAGACAGAGATAAGAAAGAAAAGATAGTGTGTCCTACTTTTGAGTGCAAAATACCAAGAAATAAAAAATTGTTTGGTGCAGAATTGGAACACTAGAATGACAAGTAAGGGAATGTATATGTGTGTTTCTTAGGAGGAGAAAGAAAATAGAAGCTTTAAAGATAATACATCTTTTTCCAGAAGCTGAGGTGAAAGAGCAGTAATGACTGCAGTCTCTTTGTACTTGGAATCATTGGCAGAAGGCACCTTCAAGTTTCTTGCTTTAATATGCACTTCTGTTATATTTTAACAGAAAATATTTGGAAAATAAAAGAGTATTTTTGTCCTCTACTAAACCACTTCAGTTGCCAACTTCTTTCCAGAAGTGATGCATACAGTGTGGTGGGGGTGTTTTCTCAGTAAATATACAGATAATGACTCTTTGCTGCAAACATAAAACTGAGGCTGGTGTTCATGGTGTACCCTATATTGAAGGAGCAGTACAGCTGTCTGTCAGTCCTTCGTGCTTTCAGTCTGGGAGAAGGATAGTGATCTCCACTATTCCATGGGAGCTTGTGTACATGGGAACGCACATGCACCCATGCAGTTAAGAAGAAAGAATGTGGGAAGAAGTGCTTGTGTAAAGGGTACTTGTGTGGCCCTGCTTTGTACAGGGTGCTGGTCCAGATGACCTCCATGGTGCTCTCCATCTGAAGTTTTTCTGTGATTGTGAATAAAATAACCATAAGTATTGAGCTACTTAATTCCAGTTCTGAGGAACCTGGGTATAGATAATTAGTTTCTACATCACAAGAACCTGGAAAAACTGTCTTCAGTAATGTTTGTGCTGCAGTTTTGTGATGGCTAATGAGCATGTGTTTGTATATATACATAAAGTATATGGGTATACTCTTTAATTTTGTTTATGAACCTGGAGACAGGCAGTGACCCAGTTTGCTCAGAAATGATACCATTACCATGGCAGAAGATCAGTAGAACTCTGTTTAATGTCACTGCTTATAATAAAAACAATAGCTTAATAATTATCATAATAATGAATCTTGAAAAGTAACTTTAAGGTTTTCTTTATGGTGAAACTGTTTGCCATTAGAGTGTTTTTCTGGTGGTTCAAAAGAGTGAAACTGGAAGAGATGGATGAACTGCTAATTGACCAAATGCTGTCCCAGTTTGAAATCTGCTGAGGCTGAATATAATGGACATTGTGTATCAGCAGGCAGCAGTCAGGCTTGCATAAAATCAGCTGGCATTCTCCCCGCTTGCACATGGTGACATAGAGTCCCACAGGTATTGAGTGTTAAAGAGGTGCTAAAAAATAGACACAGAGTTCAGTAAGGATTTCAGCTGGTATCTCTTGGCCACTGCAGCATCAATAGGCAGCCTGGAAATAGGACTCCTGCATTGTTCTCCATGTCGTTCCCCTAAGTAGGTACACTGTTTTGTTCCCCATAAATACATGGGCAGTTTTGATCAACAGTACTTACACTGTGAAGCTTCTTTTCACAAATCTAGGTTCAAGCAAACCTGCAGCATGAACTATGTTTGATCATTCATTTTCTTCCCTGTTCTCTCTTAGGCAAGCAGTGGTTAAAGGCTCCCTTCCACATCCTTTTGCTTTGACGCTGTTTGGGGACACGTTGTACTGGACTGACTGGAACACACATTCGATCTTGGCCTGCAGCAAGTACTCCGGCGAGGACCTGCGTGAAATACATTCCAACATCTTCTCTCCCATGGATATCCATGCTTTCAGCCAAAAGAGGCAGCCAAATGGTAAGCTGTCTTGCTTTCTTTTTTTAACTGCAAGTTGGAATTGACTTGCAAAAATTTTAATTAGTCTTTCTGTACGGCGGTGGGTGGCTTCACCCACGTCATGATGCAATTTTTCCAATGCAGAGATTGGGAAAAGACCCAGAGAGAAACCAAATATTCTCTACATTGTTGTTTTTAAGTACAAAACCCCATCTCTTGCTTTTTTCTGCCTGCTATCCTGTTGTCGTCTTCCTTTTTCTGTTTCATGTGCCATAACTTTAGGCTACATGGTATTTTTATTTTTAACGAGTAGTAGTTCCTGAATGGAAACTAGTGTCAATTTGGCAGATGGTATTAAGCAAGACTAGCTCTGTGTAATAACCACTATCTTAACCATTGTGTTAATTTACTGTATTTGCATTTTGGTTTTATATATACAATGCTGTACATTCAGCACAGACATGCTGGATAGTTTGTGAAGATGAGAAGCACAGAGCTAAAGTCAGGCTTGTGTTTAGAACTAAGTGCTATTTCCCCAAGAAAGGAAACGTTCAACATCCGTGCATTTTGGTACCATAAATACCCCACTACTCAGCACTTGGAATTAATTTTAACTTGTTCTGTGTTTATCATTTCCTTCTTTAATCTCTGTTGCTGCCACTGATTCTACCACTCAAATGCCGTATATGTCTTAACACATGAGATGAGGTCATTCGTTATCAGAAGCATTAATCTGTGTGATTTATGTTTAACAGCTACAAATCCATGTGGAATTAATAATGGTGGCTGCTCCCACTTGTGTTTGATGTCTCCTACCAAGCCCTCTTATCAGTGTGCATGTCCCACTGGTGTGAAACTTCTTGAGAATGGAAAGACCTGCAAAGATGGTAGGCTTTGTTTTTAAAAATCCTTTTAGATTAAGCACAAAGTAGTTTCTGGAGGGAAAGGGGTTCTTCCAGCTTCACTATACAATGCACATTAGGGGTGGCACCTTGTGAAATCGTGTGCTTTTGCGGTACAGGTAAAAGTGATTTAAAAATGCCCTCTACTTTTAAAAAAAGAGCCTCATAGCTACCTCCAGTTACAAAATGTTGGTGGCAGTTCTGTGTCTGTCATTAATTCCCTGCCAGTTTTTTGGGGGGCTCTGTTGTTCTCTTTTCTTAGAGAAAATGATGCATACCTCCTTCTGTTGTCTCTCATATGAATCTAACATTATTGTTTATGAATTAGTATTTGGTTAATAGGATTGCACAATAAACACCATTGTTGGGTTTGGTTTTTTTGTTTAAGGTCTGTTGTCTGTTTATTATACACATATACACCTGGAATCTCTTTCAGTTCACATGCATAAAGTTAGGCACCTGCATCTGTATAGAAGACTGAAAAGAATGGCATGTTTTTAGAAGTGTTGAAATTCATTCAGCCTTAAAACTTAAGATGTCAGAGCAGCAAGCAGTCACCCAAAACTGGTTTTAGTGTCTCATTGTGGGATAATGTGTATGATTTAAAATTGTTATATTCTGTAAGTACTGGTCTAGTGACACTGTGGTTGCTGTAGTACATTGACAGGATCAAAACTAACACTGGGTGATAATCAGCTGGCTCATAAAATAACCATCTTTTGTGCAGATTGTCTCTCTGTGACAAGGGTAAATGGAGAAAGAAACAGAAGGATGCAGTAGAACTTACTGTAAATAGGCTAAATAAAATTATATAGAAAATACTGGTTTTATATTTTAAAAATTCTAGGCTTGTCAGCTACTGTTCAGTGATTTCTTCAATTTCATGCTATTTCATGCTCTCTGCTGATTATTTTTGTGTGGTTATTTGTGTCTCTGTGAACCTTGTTAAAATAAATTGCTGCTTTTATGTGACAAACTCAAAAGCAGCTCCCAATTTAGCCTTGCAGGATCGTTTTTAAGAATTTACCAATACATGCACAAGATGTTTTTCTGCCAGTACAAGGAACAAACTTTAACAATACTGCTGTGGGTTGGTCATATTTAGTCAGAATGTGACACAGATTCATGTGCTTTTTCAAAAATACTTGGCACGCACAGATAAAGTTCTTTCTGGCAGTAGATACCTAAAGCAGTTGTTACCCAATACAGGCATGTTTCCAAAAGCAGAGCTGCACAAAAAGTCCATGTGGGGGATGGGGAGTGGTGAAGGTTTGGTCACTTGCCAAGCAGAGGTAGAAGAGTAAGGCAGCAGAGGCCGAAGGACTAAGGACAACAGTTGGAACAAGCCCTGGAGAGATCAAGAGTAGGAAATTGCTTCCCTTTGACTTACTGCTGATAGGAAAAGGGCCAAGGACTTTATACTTTCTTTTTTTTTTTTTTTTTTTTATCCAAGGACTATATCCTTTTGCTCCCCACGTGCTGTGTTCTAAAGAACAGGTCATTGTATCACGGAAGTGCCTGCTTCACTGCTCAAGTTCAGCCCCATATCAGAAGTAAGCTACCACGCAGGTTAACAGCCCTGTGCTGAAGTGCCAAATGGCACCTTTCGAAGTATCAAAGTAAATTAGCAAGGGCAAGTAGAGGAATGGTATTAAAAAACCCTGAAAAAACCAACAAACCAACTCCCCCCCTTATTAAAAGGACTTTAACTTATCATGCAGAGATGCTCCAAATCAGTTTACTTTTTCAGCCATTCCTTATGTCTCAGAATTCATAGCTATTGCTCTTTTCTCCCACTCTCTGAACACAAGAAGTCACGTTGTATGTTCCCAGTCAGCCATAAAGTATATTTGGCTCACAAAATGTAGTTGCCATTTTATGAGAAATTTTGTTAACCAATGCAAATTGCTTACAGCATGTTGTCCATCTGTGTGCAAAAAACTTTATACAACATTTATCTTATGCTTGTCAATATGACGTTGTGATTTTAACCACCATTCTGCTATTGTGTCTTTCCAAAACACTCTGACCTTCCCTTTTGAGGAGACAGACGGGGGGGAAGGGGTGGGAGAAAATGGAGTCTGTTTATTTAGCTCAGTGAGTGTTGCATACCACTGCTTCTTGGACTAAGAAGTGAGTTAGCACATAACCTGACTGAAACAACCTGCTCAAACTATGCCTCAGATCCATTGCTCCTACTTTGATGCTGTGCAGAGCTGACTTTTGGGGGGAGCGTGAGGGAGCTTTATGTTCAGCATGTAGAGCTGAGCTTACCCCAGAATAATGAACTATTTCTGGCTGGTTTTTCGTGCTCTCACTGCCGAGAGGTGCCAGTGCTAGGTTTAGGGCTTTTGCAAGTGATGTACAGCCTTCCAGAGCTCTTCAAGGCAGAAATTCAGTGGACTTTCTTCTGAAGGCTGCAATTACTGATCTGGGGAAGCGAGGAGAGCATGGCAGTCAAACAGAGTAAGACTAGCTGCACACCAGATTATGAGATGTAAATCTGTACGTGTTTGTGTGTTGCCTTCCTTTCTTAGGCTGCTCAGTGACCCTGGGGAAGTAAGTTTTATTTTCTCTTTTTCGGGTGTGTGCGGTGGAGGGGTTTGTTCTGGTTTCTCCAGGCTGGTTTTTTTCCCCCTTTGTACTTGCCTTTTACTATCTCTGCTGTGAAAGTAGAGCTGAACCCTGAGAACTGAACACTTTCACCTTGGATCTTCTCAGTATATATCTATTATGCCAAAACCCTGAAACACTGAGCGATTAAATCTCCATTTGTGATTAGAACACGTAGATGACTGTGGGGAGGGAAGGAAGGAAGGGGGGAGGGAGAGGTGACTTACAGGTGAAGAAAGGCAAAAATGTTCAGTGCACTACAATCATCAGTGCACTAAAATCAGACTGGTTCCTAAACTGCCTTGTTTCATGCTGAAAGGAGCCTCTTTGAGGAGGGAATTTCATTTCGTGCTGCGCTTTTGAGAACATGGCCTGGACTGGAAAGATTTTGATGGGTGAATTTTGAGTGCATGTTTGCGGTGTTTGCAGTGCTTGGCATTGACAGATGATCCTTGCAGCCAAAGGTGAGGCTGGCTGACCCTCCCTGAGCAGTTTCCATGACAACCTAGCATTTTTGGATTATCTCGGTTTATAGGAAATCTTTTCCTCCCTCCCCTTTCTCCCAGTGTTAGTTTCTTCATTTTTGGAGGGTTTTTTTTTCACTGCACCTTAGAGGAGTGTTACTGTATCTTGTGAGAGCTATGAATATAATACCCTCCATTTAGAAACACTTCTCCATAGTATTTCAGGAAAGGGTAGTAACTTGGAATAAAATCAGCTATTTTGCTCATAACAGATAATGCTGGCTGGTTGTTCGTGTCTTAATCTCTATTCCTCTTGCAAAACAAAACAGCTGATAACTGAGATGTGGATTTGTAGCAAGCTCTTAGGCTCCCCCACTGCCTAGGTGAAAGTTTGTAAATCCCTGTTCCTCAGAAGAGAGGCAGAATAAGCAGTTTTCATGGCCAGCTATTCCTTAGTTAAGACTGTACCAGGAGAAGAGTCCTGTCTGAGCACCCAGGCATTTCTACCAGACAGCTTTTGCCTACTGTTGTATTATTGGTAATTTAGTGTCCTCTCTGCAGGACATACTGGGATTTCTTCTTTTCAGTATTATAGGACTGTTCTTCTAAGTTTGGCAGTGCTACATTTAAATGATCTGTTCGATAGTTCATTTTACAAGAAAATTTAAGTTTGTCTTACAAGTTCATCATTGGAGTTGCATTCTTACTAATGCTTGAAGATCTCTGTCCATGTGCTCAGCTTCGGTCTTTGCCTGTAGTGAATTTTACCTGTTTCCTGCATTTGCTGCTACCAGTACATGCGTGTGGTTTCTGCTGAGAAAACCGGTGGTTACTTCAGCTGAGCAAGGGGAGGCGAGTTTCCTCGTGTAGAAAAAGCACTCCTTGAGACTTTGATTTCAGCCTGGATTTGGCCATGCCATTCTCTTCCTGGAAAGGAGTCTGTTTTCCCTGTGGATGCTCACATCCTATTTCCCTGCTAGGCCTCAAGGCAGTAATCAGAAATTTGTACTTCCTTTTGCAATTTAGGGCTGCCCAGTGGGTAATTTGCTTTGTCAGGAATAGCCAGAATCCTGATTTGACTGCACAGATCAAGATGCTAATTTAACATCCAAATTCTTTCATTTATTTTGAAGGGAAGAAAAACACACAAGATTTCAGATGCTTTTTTGTCTTCTAAGGCAAATTTTAAGGTTGAGATGAAAAAATCTTGTTTCTGTTGTAGTATCAGGGGCTCTCTGACAATAGTGGCTTTACAATTGAGGAAAAACATTTAGGAAAGAAATATTTTAGTCAGATGTGTAGTAAGTCTATTGAGAATGTATAAATAATCTTGATCTCTCAGATACAGAGAATGCATTATGCATGTCCTAGGTCTAGCATTTCTTATGTACGAATTCCTGGGTGTGTGTATGTGTAGCTGTACTAGGCTGAGCAACCACTGATGGCTTTAAAGTTCAGTAACTTACAAATGACTGAGGCCTGTATATCATTGAGAAGATGTAATTAATGTGCAGGTTAGCAGGGCATTAGACACTGGACTTTAAAGCTATGCTGTTGCATGTATTTGCATGCTTGCTCTGTTCCTCCTTTTTTCCCCCTTCCCTTGACTTCAGTGGCACATAGATTTAAATTATTTTGATTTTATAATAGTGACTTCCTGAGCAAAGTATTAGTTCCAGCTCTAATGTAATGCACCAGCCGTGAGCTTGTAATCCCAGCTTTCAAAGTGCTTAACAAAAGTAGGCTAAAGCTCTCAAGAAGAGTCTGGAGTAAAGCTTTTATGTCCATATTTAGACATCTTAAGTAAAGGACTTGATTTTAAAAAAAATTGCTAACTAGCCTGAATACCCCATGGCTTGAGGCACTGCTAAAAAGAATCTTGAGCTTGGTTCCCAATTCGAATAGTTTGGGAGGGTTGGCTTTTAACATAAATTATGGATTGCTAAAATCACTTGGGATTGTTTGGGAGATCAGCACAAAGAGGAGGTGGAAGGACCTGACTTTAAATATGGGACAGTGATGTGCTTACTCTGCCTGCAAGTATTTGCATGGAAACTTTGTACACCATGGTTTGACGGCTGTGAGCCTGCACCCCAGCATACCTAGTAGTCTGTGCCCTCAAACCCAGCACTGTATTTGAGATGCATGTGTGACTACAGGCATGCTCGTGTTGGGTGCAGTAGAGCTCACCAGTAGTGAGAGAGAAGGGTGCAGATGGGCTGTAAACTCTGCTCCAAGTCTCTTGTGTGTTTGTATAGGCCACTTCATCCTTGTATGTGCAGTTTGAGATGTCTAGAGGAAAAACTGCCTCAGGTCTGCATATGACCGGTGAGGTCTGAGCTTTGGTTGCAGCCTCGATGTACCTTTTGAAATCCCTGAGGTGTTTTGTATGTTCATGGCTCATTCCAGTCTCCCAGTAAGTGCTGGTATATTGAAAATAAAAAATACTTACACTGGCACGCAACTTGCATTGTCTTTTTCTGCCTCTTCCTTCCGTTTTTTCAAGTATGATTCCAAACCCAGGATGTTCTCCATTATGCTCATCATTAGAGGCCGGGTTTTTCTGGAGAGGCAGAGTGAGGAAGTCTGGAGACCTTGCTGTCACATTCTACCTTTTGCATCGTAACTGGTCGTTGGAATGCAAGTGAAAAAATTGATTGGCTCTGTTACATCCTGGCAATCCTGAGTACCTTAAGCAATCTAACTGAGTGGTGATCAGTGCCTGGCCACGTAAACTTTGTATGGTTGGTGTTTGCCACAAGAATAAATTGTTTTAGTTCTGAGACCACCATTTTTCCTTGACTGTTATCAAGGCGGTAATGAGATCAATCCATAAACGTGCCCAGTTCTTGCATTTGCTTTTTTTGCTATTGTCAGGACAAGCCTGAAGGCATTCAGAGTAATCTTTCCCTCAACCTACCTTGAGTGAGATGCTTCTTTACTACTCTGTTTCTTTTTCCTGAACAGAATGACTGGTGATCTACCTAAGCAGCTGGGGTGTGGGTTTGCAAATGGGTGGGTAATAACTCTAAAGTAAGCTTTAAACTTTTTACTGCTCGATTGGAGGGGTGTGGGAGGGTGTTTGATTTGTGGCTGGAATGTTAGTCAAGCCCCAAGATAAAAGACCATGAAATTCTTAGCTCAGGGATCCAGAGCACAACATGGGCTAGCTGAAAGCCAGCCGTTTCCCAGAGCTCAGTTAAAGCTTAGACCCAGTGAGTTATTTGACTGAAGAACAGTGTTGCAGCCCGAAAGCGGGATACTGAAGCTGTCGAAATGAGTCACCTTTGAGAAGAATCGGAAGGTCAGTTGGTCAATTTTAAGGGTGAGTTTCAGCAAAGGCATGGTTATGCTCAGCTGGGTCTTTCTGGGGACCTGGCATTGGTTCTTCAAAATGACTGTCAGCTTCAGCTAGAGCCCACAAATAATCTTTAAATTATGCCTTGCACTTTTTCTGTATATGGTAGACTACATACAGCTTTCTAACTGTTTAGAAATCTGAGGTTAGTGAGCTTGTTCAACCTTACTTTTACTAGAGAATGCTAAAAAGGTATTGCTGTTTGGGTTTTTTTTTTTACATGATATTCATAGGTTTGTTCAAAAGGTAAGTTGGATAAAATGGTCATGAAGTTGGTAAGAAAGAAAGTAATAGGGTTTTCTTTCTTACTTGAACCTAAATTGTTGGGATTAGTTATGTGCTAATGCTTTATATGACCATAATGCAGCTGAATGCTTGTATCTTGATGCTGAATTGTTTGATATGCTTAGTAGTAACAAATACAGATGTATATATAGACTGTGACAAAATGAGTTGCTTCTGTAATTATGAAAACAATCTTACTAACGTGCCTGTTTTCCATTTACTATGTCACATGCTTTACATTATTTTGAAGGATGCATAGACATGTAATTACAGGTTTCCCCTTCCTGATATTAATTAATGCATAAGGGTTATTCACTAGAAGAACAATTGGGTAGTGTGTACATGTGTTTCTGAACACAAGGTGTTGTAGGAAAAAGGATCCCAAAGCTGATTTTAATCCCTTGTGGACTACCAATCAGGAACACTTGTAATAATATTCTCAACTTCAGTTGCTGAAAGGTGCTGTTTCTTGCAGCATTGTGAAAGTGTCTTAGATGTTTTTAATGTGTTAAACTTGCTGTAAATGAAGCAATGGCTGCTTTGGCATCTCTCCAGAGTCTGGCATGCAGTGAGGTTTCATCTAGCACCAACAGCAATTACTGACTGTTTTAAAAAGAAATTTGGCATCAGACACCAAAATTCTTTCTTCATCAGCAACCTGTTTGCTTTAGTTCTTGCTCTTTCAGCCTTCTAGCACTTATTTCTATCTCTGTAAAATCAAGGCATGGACAGCAGGTAGCTTGGCGATGGCTCTTTTTTTCACTGCAATGTTGATGTATCTATTTTCCTAAAGCTTCCCCACCTTTGCCTCCCCCCACTTTTGTCCTCACACCTGCATCAGTCCCTGCCAAACCCTTTGCCCTCACTGTCTGAGGGCAGCCATTGCAACACACTTTCCCTGCATTTAGGATGCACACAGTTTTTACCTTAGCTCAGGCTTCCCTCAGGCTTGAGCTGCGCTTATCTCCCTGAGACTCCAAACTGATAAGCCAATTTAATTGGAATGGGGTGTGGTGGTTGTTCATCCTTCATTACATAGAAATCCAGTGACATAGAATAGAAATTGAAATGAGAATGAATTAGAACAGACAGTAAGTACATTGGTTGTTGATCAGATGACCAGCACGTGTACCATTAAACAGCTTGTGTTGCCCTATGTGAAAACATCTTCTGCAGTGCAGGCTGATCTTAGTTATTTCTTGTGGTTCTGACCTTTGATCTAAAAGCCAGCAAGGCTTTTGTATGCTCCAGCTCAGTATGACTTTGTAAGACACACTGTCATTTATCTTCATGTCTTCAATAAGCTTGTTCACAACAAATATGGGAGAAGCTGACAGCTTTCCTGCTTTGCATGGTCACTGGGCCGTTTTCAGTTCCCAAATCTGATGCCTCCTTTCTCAAAGAAGATTTACTTCTGGCATTGTGTGTTAACATTTTTCCCTGCTTCTAAGCGTGTTGTTGAAACATGCACCTTGTTTGTCATGATTGTCCCCTATATCAACAACAGCAAACAGTCAGTAAATTATTTATATAATTAATTTTTTATGTAAGAGGCTGCAGGCCATCTGTTGATTTGCATAAAATAGCAGCAGAGTCACTGTGTATCCATTTCAGTACCTTTAGAGGGAATGACAGGGATAGAAAACATGTCCAGCATAATACATTTTGGTCATGGAAATGACCACTGGATTTTCTCTGTAAACACATCTGACTTGTTCTGCAGAAGAACAACCTCACATTTGAAGCCTTTTAGTGGAATTCTTTTCTAGTGCCTGTCAGTTTGATTGGGGCCTGTGAAATCAAGGCAGCTAGACTAGCTTGTACTACAATCAGGTTCACTATTTGCAGGCTTACTGCACAGTGTTTGTTAAGATGATTGTGTTTTTGCCTTGTTCATGTAGGTGCTACTGAACTGCTGCTTCTAGCGCGCCGGACAGATCTGAGGCGAATTTCCTTAGACACCCCAGATTTTACAGACATTGTTTTGCCACTGGAGGATATCCGCCATGCAATCGCCATTGACTTCGATCCTCTAGAAGGTTACATCTATTGGACTGATGATGAAGTTAGGGCCATCCGCCGCTCATTCATTGATGGGTCAGGTAGTCAGTTTATTGTCACAGCACAGATTGCACATCCTGATGGCATCGCAGTGGACTGGGTTGCCCGAAATCTGTATTGGACTGATACTGGCACAGACCGTATAGAAGTTACAAGGCTTAATGGGACCATGAGAAAAATCTTGATATCAGAAGACTTGGAAGAGCCCCGAGCTATTGTGCTGGATCCCATGGTTGGGTGAGGAGCTTTTCGTGAGCATTTTTTATATATTAGTTATGTAAAGAAGATACCTCTGTCTGTCTGTATATGCAGATAATGGAATGCAGTGATAGATTTCTGGGCCTTCAAAATGAAAATACTGGTATTCTTTCAAGTTAAGTCTCTGAGGCACAGGGACTGCTGCTCTATTTTGACCACCTGTGTAGTCATCTTTGTGTTTTATTCTCCTGTTTAAAAAAATTGCGGCTTAGATGGATTTTTTATTCTAGCTAATAAGACTGTTTATGCTGTCTCGCTGGGAAGGCTGATATAGGAGTTTGGTGTAAAGGGACAGCGTGTTCGTATGTCAGTGCTTTTTGAATGGTTAGGGCATCCTTACTTAAGGTAAGAAAATATATTTGGCTTGAAATGTACTTTTCCATGTGCAGTGTGGTTTCAGGAAACAGCAGTTCAGAAGAAGCTGTGTGAATAGGATCTGGGGAGACCTTAGAGCATCCTTCCTATACCTAAAGTGGCCTACAAGAATCCTGGAGAGGGGGTTTTTACAAGGGTTTGTACAGATAACACAAGGGGGAATGGCTTTAAACTGAAAGAGGGGAGATTTAGATTAGATAGTAGGAAAAAAATGTTCACTGTGAGGGTGATGAGGCACTGACACAGGTTCCCCAGAGAAGCTGTGGCTGCCCCATTCTTGTCGTTGTTCAAGGCCAGGTTGGACGGGGCCTTGAGCAACCTGGTCTAGTGGAAAGGTGTTCCTGCCCATGGCAGGAGGCTGGAACTAGATGAGCTTTAAGGCCCCTTCCAAACCATTCTATGTATATTGAAAGTTTGGAGCAATAATAGTTCTTAGGATTTTGTTTCCTTTGCAGGTACATGTACTGGACCGACTGGGGAGAAATGCCAAAGATTGAGAGGGCAGCACTAGACGGCTCAGACAGAATTGTGCTGGTGAATACCTCACTCGGCTGGCCAAATGGACTGGCACTGGATTATGCAGAAAGCAAAATATACTGGGGAGATGCCAAAACAGACAAAATAGAGGTTTGTAATTGCATCTGCATTTTTAATTCCATGGAGCTATAGAATGTAGTTATTCTGCTTTTCTAGGTGTTCAAAGTCAGATATAACCCCAAAGGGCAATGGGTTAATGGTTGATTTGTGCTTTGAGAAACAGTTCATTTTCTTGTGTGTCTTTGGGCAAGTTGTTCACTGTCCCTGCCTTGGTTTTCTGTGTTAAAAACGGAAATGATATCCATGTGGAAAATCTCTCTTTTTAAGAATGTGTGATTAGTATTTGTTAAATAACTCAATTCTTAGATCATCAAGGAAAAAAGATTTTTACCGAGAGCAATGTTTGTAGGTTAAAAAAGAAATCTTATTCTTTGGGCTGCTCAGCTTAGATGCCAGTGGAACATATTTGAAAGAAATAAATCTCATTTCACATGTTTGTACTCCCACAAATCCTCTGTACTTTGCGTCTCCCTTGTTTTATTGGGGTTCCAGCGAGGGGAAAGATTTTCCTCTCTTTCTGTATGTTTTGCTGAAACTTTTAATTGGGGGAAAAAAGAAAAAAGAACTGTTTGGGTTTTTTTTTTCTCTCCCATGGGAAATGTTGTGTTTATTTTGTTATACAACATTTACGGAACAAATTTGACATTGCCTCTTTGCTAGTCTTTTAAGAAAATGATATTGGTTTATATTTGTTTGGTTTACTGTCAAAAGGCAGAAGTTTATCTGGAAGCAGGGGACTTGGCTACTACGTGGTGTATAGCAGCACCATCTACCTTTACTGCATCTTGGTAGATTTACCTTTCTTTCGATGAATTACAGCTTTCCTTAGGTAGTCCTTACCATTGCAAATAATTTTCAGCACTTAGCACATTATCTTCTCTAGCCTTATGAAATTGTTCTTTATTTATAACTTCAAATAAGTCAATGCAAAGTCATAGTCTTGCACTGGAAGGTCACGTAACTGCTTGTTCTCCTTCAGAGTCAAAGGAACTGCAGTCCTGCAAGGTGAGTTGCTTTGAAGCACTCCTCAGGAGAGCCTCAGGGAGCAGAGTTTTCTTTGTCCTGAAAGCCAGATTTTTAGTCTATAATTCGCCTAACATTATACCAGCCCTGGGAAAAGAGCAGGGGGCTAAGTGTCTTAGCTGTGCTTAGAGACTTATTTATAACAGATTGGGCACTTCAGCCCTGATACTGTCTTGGACTTAAAATGTGTTTTGCAAAAGGAAAGTTAGGCATTCTCCACTCACGCTTGCCAAAACACTGAGAATTTTTCATGCATTTCAGTCTTACTCAAACCATGGTTCCATATTCCTTAATAACAATTCTGTTCAGTGCTGGATCGGGTTGTGGTAGAAATTTTCATCTCGATCAAGCATGAGCTCACTGCTGCAATTCTGTCAAACTGGCTAGAACGCATGATAGAATGTTTATGCCAACATTACAGTGTCTGTGGCAGGACAGAAGATATCTGATCTGGCACAAAGTCTGCTGGGACAGGTTCCATTTCATTGTTTTTAAACCAATGTGAGCCAGCAGAATGAGTTTGTTCCAGGTTGTCATGTAAGATCTATGCAGGGCATCAGAGAAGATTTATCATCATAAGGTTTCAGAATTATTAGTTACTTTTTTTTTTTTTCCTATGAGGCTCCAAGTGTTAGAGTTACAAATTTACACCTGCTGCTTTTTATAAAAAATTAACATTTATTAACTCTTGGTAACGCATAGAAAATCTTGAAAAAGCCTGGCTAAGCGCAACAGAGAAGAAATTCTCCCACAGTTTTTCTTTGGTGTTTTTGGATTTTATTTGCAGATTTGATTTTTACTTTTTTAATTAGTTAATTTAGGGGTGTGGGACAGAGATCTGTAAAATCAAGAAAATCATGTATAAGGTGACCAGGACCTTCCCGCACACACTTTTTTTGATAGAAGAAATTGGCCATTCGTAAATAATACTGGCAGGTGATGGGTGCAGAACAAACAAAAGCAGATGATTCTTCAAACAGCGTGTGGTGAGTTGTGGAAGGGGTGGTGGATGTTAAAAGCTTACATGTGTTACTAGGAAGACTGGGTAAGTCTGTGGAAGGGAATTCCACTGCATTTTACTAGAAAATAAAATTGCCTTTTGAACCACAAATCACTGAACTGTAAATTGTGGAATGAAAGAGTCTTCTTGAAAACTTTCAGTGTGTTTGCTTTAATATGCTGTTCTGTAAGTGTAAGTTTTAATTTTTCTCTGAGAATGGATAGTGGGGTGGGACCTGTTGTTTGAACCCATACAGCCTCTCTTTTTCTGTGTTGAGGCCATTCTATTCCTTGAGGGTTTCGGGAGTCTTTATTCTGTTAGCTTGTTGCATTAGCTTTAGGGAGAACTTTGTGTTCTTCCTTAGATGTGCTGTTGCTGCTTGCTTAACTTGCTAACTGTGCTTCAGAGGGGCAGAAATAGGTTGAAAATCTATAACCTCTGATGGTGATAGATTGGAGCGTGAGTTCAGTGTGGCTTCTGTAATTAATAAAGCGTGGAACGGCTCTGTAGGATGAAGAGGGAGTGTTCATCCAAGAGAATGGTTCAGTTTAAAGTAGATTTTTTTCTTTTCCCTCTCATGTGCTAAGTAATGCAAATGTACTGGTGAGTTTCTTTACTGATGAATCTTAGTGAATTTTCCCCAGGATCTCATGTGGCCTCTCTGTAACCTTTTATGAGAGACTGGCTTTGTTATGGTAGCTACAGAAATCTCCCTACTTTCTAAATCTATGATAGCTAAAATACTACTAACATTTCAAGTCTTCCCTTTTCCTCCCACTGCCTTTCTCTCCTATGGCAACCGTGAATCCTGAGGAGATTTGTTACACTTTCCCTGCTCTTCCCATCCATCTTGTTTATCAGTTTCGTGGAAGATACTTTGACCTTCAGTAAATGTCTTAAACTTATATTCGGAGAAAGGACACTGGGGGAGGTGCGACAAAGAAGATATTTGTGACAGGATCAAAAGATGAAACTTGGAACTGGACATGAAGACATCAGACTAAGTGCCCCTTCCCTGCCTTGTTTGTATGTGTCTGTATATATTTGGGAGGCAAGGGTAAAAGCAGGAGAAACACCTTTGTGTACGTGCATTCTGTTGCCTTTTAAGCAGTTTTTCATACATGATTATACATGCATACTGCTTTTTTCCCCACCCCTTAGTGTATGGAATTCCTCATAACCAATATTTAATTACAGTGCTACCAAAACGAATGCTTCTTGCAGGGCTATGTTTCTGGTTTATTTGTGCCACATATGAGTTTTTATTATTTATTTTTTACACACTGATTCATGCTATGCTGTTCTGGAGCCCCCAGACGATAATAAAGCATCAGCAGGGGTTAATGGAGATGGGTAGGGGGTACAGCGGGGAGCTTTTGTTCCCATTTTATCTGGCAGCCTGCAGCAGGCAGAAGCAGGCTGTGGCTCAACAGCTTCGTCATTTATCTCGGTCAGGTTTCACTGCTGATAAACTTCTATTGAAATGGATGGCTGCTATTGTGCTTACCAGTAGGGAAGATTTCTCATTGACTTGCTACAGGTTTAAAGCATTTTCCTGCCGTGCTATGAGGTTAAAAATGTATGATCTGCTCTGTTGAATTGGTCTTATGTTTTCCTGCTCAAGTGACTATTTGTCTTCTGAGCACGTACACTACCTGTTTTAAGGCACAGGTTGGATTTAAAATGGTCAGCAAAGCTCATATTGATAAAGCAATTATAAATGGCTGTGTGCGTGTGTGGCTGTGTGCATTAGGAGGAAATAACGGTGATATGGCTGATTTCTCACCATTTTTCAGTATTTGCTTCATTTTTCTTTATTCATCTTCTTTCCTATTCTCCATTCTCAGAGCCAGAGATGACACCCACTTACACCTACTAGTGGTGAGTTTAAAGAAAGGACTCTCTGCCTCCTATACAGAGCCACCATTATCTAGTGATTTTTGAGTGCAGCTCTAACTTGAAGTGTTTCTGCATTCCCAAATCTATTAGCTGTGCCTGGCATTACTGTCTCTAATCCTCATGATTAATATGGAAAGTCTTATATCCTGCTGTTTTTCAGAATAAGTACACATAAGTCTTCGGAACCCAGCCTTGTCGAACAACAGAAAGCAGATGCTGCTAAGACTTTTTTGAGCACAAAAATCTTGAACAGAGAGGACCTTTTTGTCTTTGACCTAGGAGCTAATAGCTTGGCATCTAGAGAATGCTCTAATTCATATTCTAATCCTGAAATTGCAGGGCTACATTTTTCCTCTGATGACAACTCCCTCAATTTTGCTGCCACCCTAATAAGGAATTTTTGTTTTCTAAGCTTTCACCATTTATTTTCTGACTGAGAAATTCTGTGTCGCAGCATTAGTCTTTGTATTGTGAAATGCTGATGACTTACCAAGCCTGATTACTGATCCTACCCCTACTTTGAAGCAGAGGTTTGAAAATTGAGAAGCAGAAACCATTAAATTCCTAGCTGTTCAACACTGCTGCTTTTGTGTACTTTGCATTAAGGTTTTACAGGTATGAGAGGTAAGGTAGTTGAAGTTGTTTCGCTGTTTGATTTTGGCCATGTTTCTTTGTCCATCTGGTTGGGATAATTGTGGCACTTGGGGACTTCATTCAGCAAAGGACAGCAAGTATGTGCTGCAGAAGGTAAGGGCAGATCCCTGTATTCCATCCCAGTTTCAGAAGTGTAAAGCTTACTTTGTTAGGGAATTTGCAGCTATTTCTTAACATCTGCTAGGCCTACATTAAGAGAAAACATATATATGTATATGTATGTATATATACACTTTAAAATTAGTAGTAGAGTAAGGGCTTCTTTAGAAAATAAACGAAAACCTAAACCAAAAAATGATAAAAAACCCACTCCTCGAACAAACAACAGCAAAAGCATAGATTAGTTTATAATTTCTATAATTCACATTTGGGAGATTTCTTCTGAACTTCTGAATGAACTTAAGGAAGAGTTAAGTTTCATTATACAGACCAAGATAGGAAAGCTATATTCCAAAGCAAGTGAATGACCGCCACAGATCTCATACTGGTACAGTCTCCTTACTGTCAAAAAGCCAGATACAAGAATTTGAGTGACTTTGTATCTGTGGACCCCAAATGCTGAGCCAGGACCTCCTGGCATTCTAAATTTGTTCTTATTTAAAAAACAAGAAAAAAGAAAAAGAAAAAATAGAAAAAATTGAATTCCTTTTTTGCCTTGGCTTTTGCACGTAGTGCTACGGAATTTTCACTTAGGCATGTACCTTTTGCAGCTGTTCAAAATGTTTTAATGTAAAAGTAAAAAAGAAGAAACATACTTAACATGCATGTTGGTTTCAATTTAGGAACATTAATAATTCAACTTCTTATTCCTTTTGATAAACAGAATATAAATAAAACTGAAATGCTAAAAGTTTGATTATTGCGACACCCACTATAAACTATTTGTGCTGATGAGTTCTCAGAGAAGTCCTGAGGGATCTGCTGTCATACTTACTGGAACAGGGAGAGATTCCTGGCACCTAACAACAGAAAGAGGATACCGAGGGAAGGTTTTGGGTAGATACAGCCAGAACTCTTGTCCAAGAGTAACATAACTCTATATCTGCATACCAAGCATGGTATTTTTCCAAGAAGTGAAATTACTGCCCTAAAAAAGATGTGATATTACAGAAGACTTCAGCATTCAGTTTTAAAATGGTTCTTGTGTCAGAGATGTATGTTTCGCCCTGAAATCTGTGGGTGGTTTTTATCTAATGAGATGTAGATACCTCCAGCTCAGTAAGTTGCCTTTATAGAAAATGTTAGAAATCAGCACTTCTGCAGTGTGCCTTGCTTTACCCTAAAATAAATGTTTAGAATAGATTGGATAGGATTGGATTAGATTGGATGCTCTAAAAGCACCTATTCATTTCTCTTAACTCTTAAGGAGAGCCTAGAGCAGTCAGAGGCAGATGCTCACACTCAGGATACATTTGAGCAGAAGGTTGTGCTGGCTTCTGTAACCTTTTTGTACGTTATTGTTAATGGTAGAAGTTTAGCTCTCTTGGACTTGGTTGTTGCTTACATCCCTGCAGCTTAGCTGAGGCTTTCCACATTAGAAATTCAGTGATGTTTCTTAGAAGCTTAGCTAGTAGATGAGCAGTCCCATTTTGCTAATGATAGCTCTGTAAACCTCCTGGCTCCCAGTGGCTCAGCATGGAGCTGATTGGAGTATGTTTGGATCCCACTAATGTGTCATAGATGTTTCCTAGA
The DNA here is from genome assembly GCF_037157495.1 of Lathamus discolor. Lineage (NCBI taxonomy): Eukaryota > Metazoa > Chordata > Aves > Psittaciformes > Psittacidae > Lathamus > Lathamus discolor. The sequence goes on from NC_088884.1 coordinate 57,266,289, forward strand.
TTTTTCCCATTGGAGTTAGGAAATGGTATTTTAGTTTATGCTGTTTTCTCATCTAGAAAGTAATGAGCAGCCAGTATCAGTTACCCAAGGGAAGACACAAAAATCCCTCAAACTAAAACAACTAGATCATCTGACTTCACTGAGTCCAACATACTGAAAGTAACATTTGATGGCAAGTTGGAGAATGATGGGAAGAGATACTGAGCCATCTCCTGCATTTCTGATTCAACTGAGTACTGTTTATCAGTCTGTTATTATCCCTTACCCTCCAGTATTCTGCCTGGGATTTTTTTGCCTTCTCCAAAGCTTAGTTGCAGTACCGCACAAAAGATTGTACTGATTGTGGAGCTGGGATTCTTCAGAAGCATTCATGTGACCTTGTGATCCCTCTCAGTAATTATTCAGCTTTCCTCACAAAGGCTTTTTATTTCACTCTGAGGTTTTTTAGTCCTAACCTGAACTTTTTGTCTGATGCTATTCATGATGATACAACTTCACAAAGGTCTGTGGGAAAAGGATTATAATAAACTGAATAACTTTTAGTAGGCAGGTAAATACATATGGTGGAAGACCAATCTTCTGGACATGCAGAGACACTTGGAATTAAAGTGATTTAGCAAAGGGAGCAGTAGAATCAATCTAATAGCTTACTGCCACCAAAAGAACAGAGGCTTTTGCCCGTGTGCAAGAATATTAGAGGTTGTGTTGCTGAACTTAATCTTGTAAAACTGTCCCCCAGACCACTGTGAGGGCTCAGGCTGGTCTTGGCTAGTCTCCTTTGCTTCCTGCACAGTATGTGGACAGCTGCTCTTAGGACTTAGTTGACAAATGGTAAGTTGCAAGATCAACATAATTAGCTTCCTCTGTACTCCTGTAGCCTATGCCCATGTAATAGAACACGCTCTAGACTTCTGCCACTCCACCCTGTGTATTAGTGTACCAGAATTAATTTTCATAGCCAAGCATCTTTATTCACCTGTTTTAGCACTCAGTCTTCTCAGAGAAGCCTCATTTTTTTTTTTCCCTGTGAATATCTCTCTTCTCATTCTCTTCATTTCAGCTCAATTTTTTGTCTTAGCCTGTTCTTTACGTATGCAGGGGTTCTTTGTATTGCATGAGACTGCCTAGGAGATGTCATATTTGATTGTCACAATGGTGTTAAACTCCTTTCCTTGCCTTCTTGTCACTGTACCTGACTTGAGCTGTTTCATTGAAAACCCAACCAATTGTTTCTAAAATTAAATTCCATCACTGAGAAAACATTTCTGCTGTTGGAATTGATTGATCTGGAAGCTGAGAAAGTTGTCCTATTGTGAAAGAAATGAGCTTATAACAGTGTCTGTAGCATGGTAGAAAGGGTATTTATGAAATTAATCTCTATTCTGTTTTTATGTATTTATCGTCACTGCAGTCCTATTAGGAATATTATCCATGCTCAGGAAAACTATATTTTGAATTCTTTGGGAAAATGGTTAGAGCTGTAAAGAAAATTGGGGGTGCCTGGGAACTGTTAAATTAGAAATTGGTAATGGCTATTAGAAAACAATTAACAGTAAGAAATTGTGGAGTTGGCTGGAGGCAGTTGGTTTCTGAAGCAAATGTATAATTCCAGGTATCCCTTCTACTGATCTCTCAGGATTTCACTGCAGTGTTTCCTGTTTCATATCTGACATTCCTTAATATTTTGGAATTGAGGGGAAATGCTGTTAACACTAAGTTAATTACACTGACAGAATAATTTCCTCAAGCTGAGTTGAAAGTTTTGATTGTTATTCAGAGAGAGTATAGTTGTTCAGGACTCCTCTTTTAGAGGGGAAGACTGATAAAACTGGAAATTTAGACAAGGTGTTCCTTTTTTCTTCTCTTCAGCGCTGCTGTTTTGTAGAAGATACATGTGTTAGTTGTTTGATATTACTGTAGTCATAACAGCAAAATCATTCTGGTCCATTCTATTCATGTTGCTTAAAGAAGAAAATTGATAATACGTAATTATCAAACATTGCCTGGAAAAAAATGCTAATGTAATCTTTGGAAGGCATTCTTGCTCTCTTTTCGAGTTCTTAAGAGGCATGCTGCTCTAGTTTTCTTTTTTCCCTTAACCAAAGAAGTTTAATGAGTGTTTTTCACTTTCCTGATATAGTAAGATTCACGTATATTTAGGTGGAAGATGAACAGTCATATCCTTGATTAGTAGTCTTGTGAACTGAGTCAGTATGTGTTACATCAAACAAACACCACATGTAAGTATTTATCATGGGGTAATCAGGGCTGAAGTAAGCCTAAACCATGACTGTTCCTAAACTATTTCAGGTATAATGCAGGCCTCATTCAAAATTTTTTTCCATGGTATGTCGAAATATCTGGGATATACGTGTTGAATTCAGTATTTCACAGCTGTCTTACAGTAATACTACTTTGAATTCATCTTATACGGATCAGTGATAATGATCTAACTCATAAGAAATTCACCATTTTATTTTTAGTTGTATCTATTCTTAGAGTGCGTTAGTGTGACCGTGTTGAAAATGTGAAGGTGGTAATGCTTTCTGATGCTTTTCTGCTGTCTTTCAAACTACTGCAAGAAACCCAACTTGTCGTTAGAATAACTCAAGAGTTTAAGGACTGCTCAGGAATTTAACTTCTCTTTTTCCGTGACATTTCTTTCATTTAAGTCCATGCCAAATGGCTGGGATTTTTTTTTCCCCATGCTTTAGGATAAACTATATATCTGAGAGTATATTTCAACATGTACCAAAGAAACAAGCTAGCGTGTTCTGCATTTGTGGGACACATGACATGCAGAGCACTGCCACCAAGTCAGAACACGCTCTTATTCCTTATCCTGTCAGAAGGAAGATAACTGCTGCAATTGTATCGTTACTGTGAGTCAGTGGGGAGAGATGATTTCCAGCTGTGGTCCCCGCTAGAAATTTCGTAGAGCTGGTGCATTGACAGCAGTAGTACTTGAGCAGGGCAATTGAGGTTCTGTATATTAAGTGGGATCTCCTGGCCTCTATGAGTAAGTGGGTGCTGGTAAAGGTACTGAAGTTCAGGAACCAGTAGATGGATGAGTCTGTGTTGTTTGTCCAAAAATTGGCTGTCAAATTTAAAAATCAGGGCTTAGGATCAAGTTATCTTGTTGTAAGATGTTTGTAAATGAAAATAGAGCAGTTCATGGATTTTACAGGAGGAAGTTGTTTGTGTTTGGTTTTGGGGGTTTTGTTTTACTGATGTGCCTGTCTGTGAAATTAATAAAGTTCTGGCAGCATCTTGTAGTGTAGCTGGGGGCTTTCAGTCCCTCACAGAGACCTGTTCCATTCTTGTAAGTAATTGTCAATTCTCTGAAGAGACAGAGTTACAAGCCATTGTTTATAAATTTTCATTGTTTATTGACTTCCTCTGTTGCAGTGATCCTGAAAGAGAGCTTAGCATCCATGATACTTAACCTGCTCCCTGATTATTTATAACTACATCCAAAAGAGGACCCAGGAAACTACAGGCCCATGAGTCTTACTTCAGCCCCTGGAAAGAGTTCTTCTAGAAACTTGCGAGCCAAATGAAGCAGGTTATTGGAAAAAGCCAGCACAGACTTACCAAGGGCATATAATGCCAGACCAACCTGATCACTTCCTACAACAGAATGTTTCCTATCGATGTGAGAGCAGTGGATGTTATTTACCTGGCCTTCAGCAAAGCATTTGACATTTTCCCACAGCCTTATCCTAGACAAACTATCAAGATACAGACTCATTGGATAGTCTGTAGAGAGCCAGCTTACAGGCTGCACTCAGAGGGTGGTGACTGGTGCTTTTTACTCAAGCTGGCAGGTGTCACAAGTGGAGTCCTCCAGGGATAGATACTGGGTCCCATGCTGTTCAATATAGAATCATAGAATGGTTTGGATTCAGGTGACCTTAAAGATCATCTAGTTCCAACCCTCTTGCCACAGGCAAGGACACCTTCCACTTGACCAGAAATCTACCCTCATTCAGTAGCCATTCCCCTTTGTCCTGTCTTCATAAATGATCCAGGTAATGGGATTGAAAACACTCTCATCAAGTTTCTTGATGATACTAAACTGGGTGGTGAGATAAGCATGTCAGAAGGGAAAGCTGTCTTCCAGAGAGACCTGGACAGGCTGGGAAAGTGGGCCAGTGCTCATATGACTTAAGATGGAAGGTTATGGTTTGCACACTGTCACCCTGCTTATGACACTAGGTTTAATTAAGTCATACCAGGTTTGTCTGGCAGCCTCCCAGGTTTACACTGGCAAGTGTGTTCTTTCCAGGGCTGCGTGCTGTCTTCTGCACTGGGAGTCGTCAGTCCTGAGGCTCTCTGGTACCTTGTAGAACTGGCCTTTATGTTTGGTACTGATTTAAGTATGGCCTAATAGGGTCAGAAGGTTTATGTTATTAGCATCTCCTCAGTGCTGTGGATATGAGTTAGTAGTGTGCATCTGTCTAGCCTGCACTGGCTTTGGTCCACTAGAGCTGAGCTGACTGCTAGTCTGTATAGCTTTGCCAGGGTTCTAGCACAAACTCTCACCAGAGAGAGAGAGAGAGAGTTTTTCCACGAGTGGGATAGGTATAATGATTGGGCTCTAGACTTAAAACAATCAAATGGCAAGTGTAAACTACTGTGCATTCAAATCCCAGATTATCAAAAAGGGAAATTCACTGCCTTAGCCTATTTATCACAGTTATTACTGGTATTCAAGAGTGAATTGAATCCAGAGTATCTGACAGCAAGGAAGACCCTTAGAATAGTTCACTGTGCAATCCAATCTGTAACTTTTAAAATAGAAGTAATGCTTCACAGTTGTCATTTTATTGTTCCTGCTGACCATTAAGTGCAGCATCTTAAACTGCGACCACATTTTCAGGATTAATTAATTTATTTTCAATAAGCTGTATTTTCATGAGGCTGTAGGTTTGCATTCATTATTGTTCTAGGATAAGCACAGCCCTTCTTCAGGCAGGATATCTCATATTTTTTCTGAGGCCATTTAATTTTTGTACTACTCTGTTGTTATTGTTTTTTCCATAGAACTACTCACTATTTCACTAAAGGTAGTGTTTGTGGTTGCACCACATCTGTTTCCTGTTGCAGTCTGTATTCTCACTGTGGTTTGCAGTATTCAGAATGGTCTCAAAATGTGAAACCCACACCACATTGTGGTTAAAAGCAGCATCAAGGGAGACCCTGCTTCATAGCAGCAGAAGGTAGGGGTTTTTTAGGAGGGATTCTGTGGGGCAGGCTTCCCTGTGATGACCCTAACCCTTGCCACTTTCCTTCTGCCTTACACCAGACTGTTTGGTTCTGTAGTATTGATGAAATTCTATTCAGATCTTCTAAAATATGGCCAAAGTGAGTGTAGACAATGTGGTGCTGTGGAACTATTCATATTATAGTACCTGGCTGCTAGTGAGCACATGTTTGTACTAAGTAATATTGCACACATGTGCCCAGGTAAGATTGTAGTGGGAGTAGGATGACAGGTATGTGTAAGTACTTTCAGATAGGCACCTGTTTTGTCTAGGTGACATAAAACTGTCTTTCAAAATAACCTGTATGTGGCAAAGCAAAAATTAATTAAAAGCAGATACTTAATCCATGAGTCCTACCTTCTCTTTTCCTGACTTTCTTCCAGTATAAGAGGAATTTATTTGAAGAGCTCCCCAAAAGTTTGCCAAAGAAAGTTCATCCTGCATCATACACTTTACAACTAAATCTCGTAGTTAAGCACTCCCTTAAATGTAGAATTTTCTTCCTTTTATAAGTACAAGGCAAAAAGCATAGTATCTAAAGATACTGCTTTGTGATGGTGATGTTTTACTGTTTATTACTGTGTGGTTTTAGTTGACTCATTTTGCAACATCCATCCATTCTGTGTATCTTTTTGGTCTGCTTAGCAGACACTAATTGCCATGTATTAATTAGCTGCAAGCAAATGGCTTATCTCTGTAGCTTAAGGCGGGGGGGGGGGGGACACACGACACGACAAATCATCACAGAAATGTAAAATTACTGTGTAATGGTTAGAAAAGGGGTGGTAGACAAAAGGAGATGTCCAGTTTTGCCTGGCGACAGTTCCATGAAGGAGTGGTGGGCTTAGGGACTGTAACTCACGGTTTATTTTGCAGATGTTAAGTTTGTGTCCCTGGTGCTAAAGTTAGACGTTAGTCTGTTGTTTAGCAACATCATTTATCAAAACAGGGTGTAGGAATCATGCTGCTAGTAATTGAGAGAGCCAGCAGATGCTGAATTTTCTGAAGTAGAATAAATGCAATAGCAAGGCTGTTTTCAAAAGGAAGTCCAGGAATTAGGCAATTATGCTGGGCTCTGAGCCCAGCTAAACAATCTGTGATAGGAAAAGCTATGTTTAGATTTAGTTATCAGTGTAAAGGACACAAGTTACAGCTTTAGGATGGTAGATGCACCATAATACAAAGTGAAGCTGCAAGTACCATGCTTGACTTTCTAAAGGACCTCGGTGAGAATGCAGAGAAAAAACCAAAAACATTTCAGCTAGTAAAGCTCATCTTACTTTTGTCATGCGTGTGCACTAGTGCATTTGTGGAAATGTGCTGTGTATGCTACTAGACTGAAGATTTTTCTGGTAAGCCAATTCCACAGAGTAATCATGGGATTTCGTAAAAAAAAGTAAATGTAAAGGTTATTGCTGCAAACTAGCAAGTATGCAGGCCCCCTTTCGTGTGCACATAAAGATTCGGTTCCCTTTCTAACATCCTGAGAGTAAATGCAGTAATGTCTGGAAGTTTCTGACAGGGAATAGTTTTAAGGAGATCTTGAATTATTGTGAAGATTATGGCATTTTCTTCCACTTTCTTAGTGCGCGTTAATAAAATGTATTAAGTTCACATTATACCGTATGCTGAGAAAGCTACGGGTTTCAATTCTGTTTCTCTGTATATTTCCTTCCTCCCTCCCTATCTGTACTTGGGTAGACAAAAGGTAGGAGTTGCTCCAAACTAGCCTTCTCGTTTCTCATGAGGTAGGAAGTTCTTCTGACCACAAGACATCATCCCTTTAGCCAGAGTTACTAAACCAGTTGATCCTCAAGGTTGTCGTTGCACAAATCTTTAGGTTTCAGCCATGAGAAGAATGGGAAATCATACAGACTTGGCTCTGCTGTCTTAATTCCACAAGGCAAATGAGTGAGATTTGAAAACAGTGATTTAATAAGTCACTTTTTTTTCCCAGTCTTTCACTTGGAACATTCTTGGGTAGTGGGAAGGATGTTGTAATGTTTCAGGGATTGGTATGCTGCCTTGAATTTTGTGAATCCCACTGCTTTGGGAAGTTTTTATATTCAGGTTGTGGGGTGGGGGTTATTTTTTACATGCTGTAAACTTGAAACGAGCAGAAATACCTTACAAGGAACTTTTCTATAAAATTGCAGTACTGAATCATTTTTATGCTTAAAACATAGGACTCTCTTCATTCCTGTCAGAATGGTACTTTTAATAATAATACTTGGCATTCATAAGGTGCTTGATCACTTGAACATGCATACATATGCTTAATTAATCCTTTCAGTGCCTTTTTGAGGAACTTAGGTATTACTTCTTTTTAGCAGTAGAGAAAAATGACACAGTAAATTCCAGTGTCTTGATCAAAGGCATGCAATTATTTACAGACTATTACTGTTCCTTCTAGCACAGAAAATACTGAACTTAATTTAGAAGAATGTAGAACTGGTTCTTTATTCAGATTTGGGAATACAAACAAAATCTGTAGATCCTCTTGACTGTTTGCTTCAGAATTTATGTGGTGCCTCCTCTTACTGCTATCCGTAATTTGGGCAAAGCTCACTTGGGAGGGGCTGTGGACTACAAGATGCTAAGCCAGGACTCCTTGACATTGTAAGCCTGTCTTTATTTGAGTAAAACAGTGTCTCCCATTTAAAACTAAACCAAGAGACAAGTCAGAAACGAGAGAGACAACAACTTAACAGGCACATATAATATTAGTTCCTACAGCAAATATAAGGAATGTTGTGCCATAATTTCACATTATGCTCTGCTTACAAAACTAACCTTATACATGAGGGATCCTCCGTGGCTTTTAGAGCAAGTACCTGTTGAAATACTTCCGTTTTTTTACTAGACCCCTGTGTAACATTGATAGCGTTTTAATGACCAGGAGGTTCTTTTTTAATTTAAAGTCTTAAGTGTGGAGTGGCTTGTTAATCAGTCTCTGCTAAACTGTGACAGATTTATTCTCTGTGTGTAATCAGTTTGTGTATATCCATAGGTCATGAATGCCGATGGAACTGGGAGACGAATTCTGGTGGAGGACAAGCTGCCTCATATCTTTGGATTCACATTGTTGGGAGACTATGTTTATTGGACAGACTGGCAAAGACGCAGTATTGAACGTGTGCATAAGCGCACAGCTGAGAGAGAGATCATCATAGATCAGCTGCCTGATCTGATGGGCCTGAAAGCTACAAATGTCCGCCAGATAATCGGTGAGTAAGGCTGCTAATCAGGCAAGTAAAATGAAATAGAAAATTTCAGCAGTGCTCTTCTGCAGGTATTGCTTTCTATGAAGTTACGTTTTCAGGAATGGTCAGAATTCGGACCTATTGCAGGATAACTGCAGGCTGCACTTTGATGGGAGAGGGGTAGGCCTTTTGTAAGGTGCTTCAGTTCTCTAATTTGGAAGAATATCAAGCTGGAAAACAACCAGGCACCCCTCAGAATGGGTAATTTTCTTCTGCTTAGGGAATTGGAGCATCTCATAGGTCTGAACAACCCTGGATCCAGTATGTGGAGAAGGATCATAGAAAATGAGAACTTCTCTTCGTGACAGCCAGCTATTCGATTAGCCCACCTGTTTATGAAACTGCAGCTGTAGCAGCTTTTCATCTTGCAATCTGGACATGTGCTCCTAGTATGAGAAAGCTAAGAATGAGCCAGTTTTGCTCTGTTCAGTACTTTTCACATTAATGCTGCAAAATCATCTTTAAAAATAAGTAGAAGTACTTTCTGCCCTGGAGTGTCAGTGGTGTAAAAAAGGAGGATCTAGCTTTAAATTGGCTGTTGTTGGCTACCCAAACACTGGTAGCAGTGTAACTGCAGCATCACAGAACTCATCACATTCCTTGAATATCTGGGTATTTGAATAAGGCTTGCAGCTTCTTGCTGCCATGTCTGGATTGTACCCCAGGAAATCAGTCAAACATGATTGAGGTATATCCTTGCTGCTATGTTAACGAGGTGCTCCAAGGTACATGTGCTTTAAAAGCAGGTCTCTTTCCAACTGTGTGGCTAATCGAGTTTGGTAATGCTAGGCCTCTCTTAGTAGGTAGATTTCCAGCATGGGCAGGTACACAAGTTAGTATGGCAAATAGCTGCTTTTGTAGCATCCTGGGGAGAAGAGAAGAGACTGAGAGACTGTTGAACGGATGTGAAAATAGATCTGCAAATTTTTCATCTCTAGGAACACAACTGGGTACACAACCAGTGTACTGCAAAAGGCAGTGAAACATATACTTGTTTACTTAGATATTTAATGTCCATTCAGTGCCTGTGCTGTGAATCAGGAACTTCAGTAGCTGTTGGAGTCCAGATCTGTTTCCCTCATGCTGGGTTTATTTCATGGGGTCAGGAAAACAAGTACTGCCTTTCCAGCCAAGTAGAGTAACATCTGTCCAAAGGATTACAGGAAATGAATAAAAATTACTTCATTCAGAGAATAAAAGGTGAAAAACAATATGTATTTCGTTAAGGACTCATAGTGTCGTTGATGCATATGGAGACTGGCTTCATCTTCCAACTGAAATCGGTTTGTAATGATTGCTTTTGCTTTTGTTGCATGCTTAGGTACAAACCCTTGTGCAGAGGACAACGGAGGCTGCAGCCATCTGTGTCTGTACAGACCACAAGGCCTTCGCTGTGCTTGCCCCATAGGCTTAGAGCTCATCAATGATATGAAGACCTGCATCGTCCCAGAAGCTTTCCTGCTGTTCTCTCGGAGAGCAGATATCAGACGAATCTCTTTAGAAACAAACAACAACAATGTTGCTATTCCACTCACTGGAGTCAAGGAAGCTTCTGCTCTGGATTTTGACGTGACAGACAATCGGATTTACTGGACTGACATTTCACTGAAGGTAGAGATTTTTCTGTATTGGCTGTTAAGTTGTTGCAAGGTTTTTGAGATACTTAAGAATGGATTGACAGGGTGATTTACAAGATAGGTAAAAGAGCATGTTCTAAGAATGGCACGCATTTTTGTAATACTAACAGCATTCTCTCCTACATATCATTTGTACTGGGTTTGCATGGCAAGGTTTTGGTAGCAGGGAGCTACGGGAGTGGCTTTGTGAGATGTTTTAGAAGCTTCCCATATGTCTGATAGAGTCAATACCAGCTGCTCCAAGACAGACCAGCTGCTGGTCAAGGCTAAGCCCATCAGCAGTGGTGGTAGTGCCTCTGGGATAACATATGTGAAAAGGGAAAAGGGAACTGCAGCACAATAAATGGCAGCCAGAGGAGGAGAGGGAAATCAGAATGTGAGCAAAACAGCTCTGCAGACACCAAGGTCAGTGAAGAAGGAGGGGAGGAGGTACTCGAGGTGCTGGAGCAGAGATTCTCATGCAGACCATGGTGAGGCAGCTGTGCCCCTGCAGCCCACGCAAGTCCATGGTGGAGCACATTCCACCTGCAGAACCCTGTGCCAGAGCAGGGGGATGCTGTGACCCCCAGGAAAGCCTGCACTGGAGGAGGCTTCTGTCAGGACCTTTGGCCCCATGGGAAGAGGAGTCCACACTGGAGCAGGTTTGCTGGCAGGACTTGTGACTCCATCGGTGATCCATGCTGGAACAGTGTTTTCCTGAAGGAAGAGACCCACACTGGAGCAGTTAGTGAAGAGCTGCAGCCTCTGGGAAGGACTCACATTAGAGAAGTTTGTGAAGGACTGTCTCCAATGGGAGGGACCCCATGCTGGAGCAGAGGAAGAGCATGAATAGTCCTTCCTGTGAGGAGGACAGAGCAGGAGAGATAATGTGTATGAACTGACCACAGCCCCATTTCCCACCCCGCCTGCCACTGTGGGGGAAGAAGTAGAGAAAGCAGGAAGTGAAGTTAAGTCTAGGAAGAAGGGAGGGGTAGGGGGAAAGTGTTCTAAGGTTCTGTTTTATTTCTCATTATGCTGCTCTGATCTGATTGGTAATAAATCAATTTTCTTGAAGTTGAGTCTGTTTTGCCAGTGATGGTAATTGCTGAGTGATGATCTCTCCCTGTCCTTATCTCAACCCAGGAGCCTTTCATTATATTTTCTCTCCCCTGTCCAGCTGAGGAGGAGGAGTGTGATAGAGCAGCTTTGACAGGCGCCTGGCAGCCAGCCAGGTTCAACCCACCACATCATTTAAATGTAATCTATACATTTTCACGTAAAGGATTAGTTTGCAAAAATTAAGATTTTATGGCAGAAAGCTGAGAAGAATGCCATATGGCAGGAGGTTTTAAGAATCACAGATGTTTTGTGAGATATGGTTAGTAGGGAGAAGCCTTGTCTTGGATCAGGAAGTGAAAATGGGTCTTGCTTGTCCATTAACTTGTGTAGCTACTGCACATGAGACATATTATGAATCACAGCCTTTGTAAAACATGTCTAGAGTCTCGACTAACAAATCAGAAAAGGTTGAAGTGGGTGTTTAAATGTGGTGGTTAATGCTGTGACAGAAATCTGTCTATTGTCTTATTATCTGTTATCAGCGAGCAGTTATTCCCTTTGTTTTCCATGGGTTGTAGATGGATTCTGAATTGTGAGCACCAAAAATCAGTTTTTAATGAAAGTTTTCTGCATTTGGGTTGAAATCTGTGCCAATAACTCATGGGCTTTTATAACTGAAGAATCATAAAAGTTAAAACCACAGAGTTTAAGTAAGCTTGAGAGAGGTGACTTGGCTGAACTCATTAGGTATGGTATTAATTTGAGCTGTGTTAAAGTACAAATAAAGCAATGAGCTGATCACTTTTTAAGGGTGATACAGATGAAGACTGAGATACAAACTTCCCTGCTGTGTACTGTCACAAACTGACATAAATTTGCAGGTAGCACCCAAGCTGGGAAGTAAGCAAACTATTGGTCTTTGTGTTAACTTCTGATGGATTATGGGTATGAAGAGCCTGTGTAGAGGGGAATATTAAGGGCACAGAAAGGAAGCCCATGTTTGCCAAAAAGACTTTTATACCATTCTAATGTTATTTTTTTATTTTCAAGCTTATAAGTGGCCATAGTAAATCAGGGAATATCTAAATTCTGATGTATTATTAAAATGTAATTCTGGCTGTATTTGTTGCCACAGGCTGATCCATGATGGCAAGAGTTAAAAGAAGTCTTTTGAATAAAGACCAAGAAGAATTAAACTTAGTGAAATTAAATTAAACCCTCGGTATTGAAGGACTTCTGCTAGTGAGCTAATCAGTTGTTAGATTGTTTTATTCTATTTGCTGTTCTGTCCTGAAGTTTTTCATTAGGCTGCTTTAAATAACACTCAATGCTATAACATCGATGCTTTTGTATAGTCCTGGGAGAGCCAGAATATTTCCCCCTCGAAGCTGGCACTGAGTTATTAAGGTCACTTTGGCATGTAGACTGCTTAATTGAACCAGACTAGTTATCCATTTATTTCCCCAGTGAAATGCTATTGTAATTGACACAGAATACATTCATAGAGTACAGTAAATTGTTACCTCTGAATAGCAACATTGTTCGCCTTGCAAATAAGTAGCATATTGTAAGATCGTCTTTCCTATGAGATGCCTAAAATCTGAAAATGTTTAAAATGCAAGAAAGAAAGCAACCAGCCCAATGACAGACTGGTCAAATTTCTAATTTGCTTGTATCTTTGTATCCCTTCAGACCATCAGCAGGGCATTTATGAATGGCAGCGCACTGGAACATGTTGTGGAGTTTGGCTTGGATTACCCAGAAGGAATGGCTGTAGATTGGCTGGGGAAGAACTTGTATTGGGCTGATACTGGAACAAATCGTATAGAAGTGTCAAAGCTGGATGGACAGCATCGCCAAGTGCTGGTGTGGAAAGATCTTGACAGTCCTCGGGCATTGGCATTGGACCCTGCTGAGGGGTAACTTGCTGATTTAATTTTATGTTTATGAATGGTGAAAAACAACATCGTAATACTTCCTCCAGGGCATGTTAGTTAGGCACTGCATGTAAATCCTGAGAGAACTGAGCTGGGGAATACAACCTTGTAATTTAAAGTATGAAGGCTGGAGGAATATGCTCCTAATGTCCTGAATAATCATTAAGAAGGCTAAAAAAAAATCAGAGGAGCTCATTAAAAAGGGATTTATATTTAGTTTTTTAATTAACCACAGAATCAAAGTAGCTTTAGGTTTATGGAATTCATTAATTAGAAAAGGACTATAGCATTGAAAAGAAAATATTTATCCTTTTAAAAATGAGGATCCTTTTTATCACAAGTTAGGGTCCAATAAAGGTATTAAATGATTTAATTTGAGCGTGGGGGAGTGAAGCTTATTGTCTGAGAATAAGGAAGGTGTTTGTTTCTTCAGATAAGGGGTCCTTTTTAGTCGGTATGGACAAGGGAAGCAAGGACAATGAACAAGTGGAAACAATTATACCCACCTATCCCCAAAATGAAGGATTTCCTGAGAAGAAACTTCTCAGTTGGATTCAAATATAATAGCAAAGTAGGGCACTGAGCAGGGGGAGGGAGGAAGGAGCGAGGCTTGGCAAGGCAAAACTATTTAGCTTCTGAAATAGCTCTTCTACCATGAAATGCTCATTTGACATTAATTACTGCAAAACCTTTTTGAGGTTTTACCAACATTGTATTATTATTACTTTACAAATGAGGGAACTTCATTTTCGAGTGTTATGAAATTATCACAGTTTCCAGTGACACTGCAGGAGTTACAGCAATGCAGAGAACTCCGAACACATTCCTCCTGCTTCATCTCAACAAGGTGGTGACCACTGTTGCAGTGATTAGTGTAATTGAGTTCTGCCCCACTGGGACACAGATGTGGGCTTCAGCCCTGACATGCCAAGGGTTGTCTGGACAAGTATATCAGAAGGTATCTGAGACCACCAGATTATTAGATCCAGTTACTCTAGTTTTACACTGGGAATAATGTTATTTTCTTTTATCAGGGAATAGGGTTATATTCTTCATCAGGGACTGTAGTGATAGGACAAGGGGTAATGGGCTAAAACTTAAACAGGGGAAGTTCAGGTTAGATACAAGGAAGAAATTCTTTGGTGTGAGCTCTGAGAGTAGTGAGGCGCTAGAATAGGTTGCCCAAGGGAGTTGTGAATGCTCCATCCCTGGCAGTGTTCAAGGCCAGGTTGAACAGGGCCTTGAGCAACTTGGTCTTGTGGAAGGTGTTCCTGCCCGTAGCAGAGGAGTTGGAACTGTCTGAGCTTTAAGGTCCCTTCCATCCCAAACCATTCTATGATTCTATGATGTTTCCAAGGATTATTATAATTCAGTGCTTTGTCTCTTCACCACAGACTAGGAAAAAAGTTTTGAGTCCAAATGCTTATTTTTGTTGTACAGCCGAGCTATGTTGTTGTACTTTATATGGACGTTCTCATGCCATTACTGCCATGGGGGCAATTTGAACAGGTCCATGCTGTGTGTACAATTTGCAGAATTTATGCACAAAATTCTTGCAGAATTTTGAAGAAAAATGTACAGATATTCCCGGTGTCTAAAGAATGGCTCCCTCTTGATCGACAATTTCTGAAGCCTCCTTCCCCATGTGTGGTTGGTTGAAATTAAAAGCATTTTATAGGTGCTTGTTAGTAGAGGTATTAAAACAAGAAGGTGTGAGCTTTGGCTAGCTGTATCTCACTTGTTTTTAAAATGGTGTTGGCTTTACATTTTGGAAGAAGGTACTGACTAGCCACCAGATGTCAAATATACAGCCCACTCTGCAGTGCCTAAAGAAAATGTGAATGTGTACAAGTCTGTTCTGCCAAATGAGGCATAAGCTGGCCTGTGAGTATGTGATAGTTTGTATTTTTGCCCCAGTGGAAATGCAGTACAGTTTTGTGCTATTCTGGCCTTGGCTGAAACATAACACACTGTTACAAGGCTGATTGACTTAGTTGTATGGAGATCAGCAGTAGCACCTATTAACAAAAGTACCTTGCATACCTACCTTTCTGTGTTCCTTCATTTGATGGACAACTGAATAGGAACAGAAGCCAAGCATTATAAAAAAATATTTTGCTAAATAACCAGGTATAAATGAATGTGTCCAACTGCCAGCCCTTTACCTCTTAGCTGATGTGCATGGATTAGTTAAGATTGAAGTGCTTTCATATGGAACTTGCTAGTGAAAATCCAGCTCCAAATGGAAAAAATAATGTTGGAAGCGTTCTGAGGAAACTTGAATCATTTCCTTGCTAGTATTTGGAAAAAATATTTAGTGTAATGGGATTAATAAATGCTTGAATTTACAGCTCTTGGTTTTCCCTTTGTCTTTCTAAGGACTTTTGTTATGTTTCTCCCCTTGAGTTCTCCTTTGGAATAAATTTGGGTTTGTTTTTTTTTTCCCCCCTTTTAATCAGGTTCATGTACTGGACTGAATGGGGTGGTAAGCCAAAGATTGATCGAGCTGCTATGGATGGCAGTGAGCGGACTACTTTGGTACCCAATGTGGGACGTGCTAATGGCCTAACTATTGATTATGCTAAACGACGACTGTACTGGACTGACCTCGATACCAATCTGATAGAATCCTCCAATATGCTAGGTAAGCCCCAGAGCTCTGGGCTGCATCCTGGGGGTGCTGCTGCCTTTTTGCAGTTCCCTGTGGCAAATTATTGCTTAAATAATGCAGAAGTACAAGTCTTAAGACAAAAATAGGTTTTCCAGACTCACATGCCTTTAACATTTGCTTCTATAATTGATGTTTATGCAACAGAGCATTTAGCGAGACCTCAATTTTCTTGTAGGTGATACAGTTCCTCACAAAATTAAAATTCTACAAGCTGTACGTGTTTTCAGTTATATGTAGGACAAAGCTGTCAACTTTAAGTGTTTTGGAGGGCCTTGTTTTGCTGCTCTGAAGAGCACTGGCAAATACATAACAAACACTTCATCATCTGTAGAAAGGTAGAGAGAAAGCCAAGATAACAACAGCTTCTTGGATATATTTCACAATGTAATTTAATACATTTTGGGTTTTAGTCTTTATTGGTATGCTCAGGTTTCAGGCATGTTTTTCTCCCCCAAGAATCCTGCACACTAAGGAACTTTTTCTGGCTTCTATTAGTCATTGGGGAGGGGGAGGTTCACTCATGATGGGGTCTGTGTGATGGTTTTATAAACTGGGCATTACAGCTAAATGGATATGAAATATTTTATTCTTTCATTGCCCTAGGGTAGTATACTGAGGACCCAAGCCCTCTCAGGCTTGCACAGTATCCTTTTTTAACTTCTTGGCACCTGCAAGAGTAGAGTGCCTTGTTGTGTGCCAATTTATTTAGATTAGTGTCATCACTAGCCAATATTTAAGGCTAAAGGAGTTAGTTTACTTTAAGCAGTACCTTTGCAAGAGTGGAACAAAGCTAGAAAAACCTAAAACCAGGAAAATGCATTATAAGAATTATACGTAATATAACAGCTTTTCTTCAGCTTATCCTGTATTTTGGTGTGCTGTTGAGGCTGGCCCAGCGTTCCCTTGTGCACCATAGAACTGGACATGGCATTGGAATTTCATCTTCCCTGTGCCTGTGGCCTGGGACAGCAGAGTGTGGGGCTGTGCATCCTTGTCTTCTCAGTGCAAAGAGGGAATGGCTTCTTGCTTCATAATCTCCTGCTTAATTTCTGTGACTAGACAGCAGGGCGTTCTGTGGTAATGAAGTGGTTTGAAATAACATGGTTGAAATCATTCCCCCTCACCCCCCACCATGCCCTGCTCTGTTAGCATTTCCATGGCATACACAATTGACGGTTTCCTACCTTGAGTTTCTGACTGCTCCTTCCTGTTACTGCATTCCAGAGACAGGTTAGTTTAATGTTGTGCATTTAATTTTTCTCAGAGTACAGTGTAGAATTTTATTACTCTCATAGCAATTCGCTCTGTAAGCAGCAGGCAGGGACCCAAATGTGGTGTGAGAGATGCTGAACTGGGACTGTAGTGTCAGGATCCTGCATCTCCTTCAGAGGCATTCTGTTTGCTTCAGGGAAGAGGAAAAAGACAGTCTTTAAGAACCCTGATCATTTTGAAAACACACATTTTTTTCTTCAGAAAAATACATTCTCTCCTGTGAATCACAAGCAGGATTAGCACATTCCTGTGATAGGCTCTGACACTTCAGAATGGTCTCTTGAATATTGTACATTACTTTATAATTTACTTTTGTAATAATGAAATAGTAACTTTAAACTATGTATGTGTTAACCTTTCTGTTCAGGGGACATGTCCAGCAACATTAAATAGCATAGTGTTTGTCCACATTTAATTCTGCTTTTTCTCTCCATTCCTTTTGGAAACAGGACTTGACCGTGAGATTATAGCTGATGACTTGCCTCACCCGTTTGGCTTGACTCAGTATCAAGATTACATTTACTGGACAGACTGGAGCCGGCGTAGCATTGAACGAGCCAACAAGACCAGTGGCCAGAACCGGACTATCATCCAAGGGCATTTGGATTACGTTATGGATATCTTGGTCTTCCATTCCTCCAGGCAGGCAGGCTGGAATGAATGTGCCTCTAGCAATGGTCACTGCTCTCACTTGTGCTTGGCAGTCCCTGTGAGTGGTTTTGTCTGTGGCTGCCCAGCTCACTATTCCTTGAACTCCGACAACAGGACTTGTAGTGGTAAGCCATAATGAATGAAAATAAAACAGAAAAGCAGATATGCTTGATAACAGATGCAAGCATGATACTTGGAGGAAAAAAGAGTTTTGGTTTTATGTGAGATAGTGAAGCTTGTTTGCTAATAGGCCAAGTTAAAGCTAGTTTCAATCTGTAACATTAAACATGTACTTGAAATATTTTTGGTTCCTTACCTTCCCTTGCTCCATAGGAAGTAGGATATACGGCTAGATAAAGATCTCAATAAAAACATGCCTTTTAAAATGTAATTTTGCAACACGAAAATCCTACTGACTTGTAAGAGAACATAGAGCATTGAAAGCACACAAAAAAAATCAGTCTTGCAACCTACCAGTATCACCGTAAAATAAGAGTTGCTGTAAGTGAACCTTTACAGTGACTCAGCTAAATCCATGTAAGCGGGAAAGCTCAAAGTGCTTTTGTTTTTGTATCTGTCAAACCCTCCTCAGGTGCTTGCTTGCTTGTTTATCTGCTTATTTATCTCTAATTTTGCCTGACATAAAGGATATGTGATGTTTTGGTCTATACTCTGGACTTTGTGTAGTCTTTGAGTGGTGAAGGTTTAATTCTGCATGTTTGCTGGCTGATGAGGTTCTGAGGTGGGCCGCTCTCATACCCTTAAAAGTGTTTCTTCCTTAGTGAGCAGAGGATGGCTCCATGGCCCCCCCAGCACTTCAGAGTTCTGATCTTACTGCAGCCTAGCCCTATTTTTCTTTATTGTTATGCAGAAAATGAACCGCAAGGCCCCTCAGGCTGTGTGTAATTAGTTTCTAACCAAATAATTTATCCATCTCTCAAAAAGTGGCTGCCAGTGAAGCTCATAATTTTGGCAGACATGCTGGATGGCTGATTTCCACTGGTGTCATTCAGATTAGTCAGTGGGTGAAGAGATTCATGGTGCAGAGAGACAGATTGTATCTCATCCACATTATGCATGAGTGGAGACATCCAACTGTTGTTTTAAAGCCAAAAGCAGGGCAGCTTGTTCCATGAATGCCACATCATGGTTTTTTTTTTTTTTTTAAATCTTGGTCTTCAGAAAGCTCTGCTTTTCCACTCCGCAGTGTTTCCTGTACCCCTCCTTTCCTTTTGTTATTAGAAGGGGCGCTTGCATGACAACTGGATTATTGTACTCTGACATGTTCACTCCTTCCTGCAAGTTACAAGACATTATGGCACCTCTCTGGTGATGACTGTGATTTTGTAGGTGGAGAAATTTGACTTCCAGCTGAGAATAAGTAGCAAAATGATCAAAGGTCATGTTTTCTTGTGAAAATGCTCTTGGAAACAAAGGAAGGACTAAAATACAGCAAACGTGTTGTAAGCAAATAGAACCGATTTCCTCGCGGTACAGTTCAGGGCCGTTCACGAGGTATTAGGAGTTTTCCTTCTGCCATGGTCAAACCTGGGAACTTTCCAACTTCTCATTTGTAGGTAATTGGAGACTTGGGCTTCTCTGCATATAACTTAATTTTTTTTCTTGGCCACTATGATTGGAGCATGAATCGTTTTAGCTTTCTCTTGCCTGTTCTACTTGCCTGTGTACTCCTGAACATGTTAATGGCGTAAGCCCTGTCTAGAGGCCAGTTCCTCCCTTCTAGATTGCTGTGCTCAGGTGGGCATAGATTCTTTTAATTATGGGAAAGCCACACTGCTCAGCAGTGTGGGAAAGATAACAGATTTCATCAGACCTACCACGTGTCACAAAGTTTGAAGGCAGTGTTACAGGGGGGATGTGCTCACTGTACTCCATTTGCCTGCCGAAAATACAGTTTAAATATGTGAACACTGGGAGGGAGCGTGATGAAAACTGGGAAGGGATTTCTGAAATTGGTACTGTTTCAGAGATGTGGGGACTCAAGGGAGGAAATTCTGCTGTTGCTTTTTATAATGAGCCATCAATTCAGAGTTGGAAGCCAGACAATCTCAGACAGTGAGAGGGTGCTTCTGGGGAGAAGTGGAAAGAATTTGAGGTGCTTATGATGATATGTTTACCTGCAGTGTTTTATCTTAAGCTTTTTTCCCCCCTCCAGTACTCACTTAACTGCTCGGTAAGAATGCTGATGTTTTCCGAATCTAATGTTTTGCTGTACACGTTCATATAAACTTTGCTTTGCCTTTTTTGTGCTTTCTTCTACAGTTTAGAGCTAAGTAGAAGGAGGCTTAAATTATTGGAGAAATGCTTGGAGGGGAAACAGGTTTTCCAGAAAGCAAATTAGGCCTGATTGTTATAGGATGTTAGGACTGAGTGTTAGTTACCAAGGAGACTTCCCCCCCACTGCCTTTACTTTTTTCCAGCAGCCTGAATAAATGTTCAAAGCGTTTGCATAAAATAACAAAGCAAGGTGATGATATTCTTTGGAAGACTTTAGCCTACTCCCCTTTCCCAGGTGCTGCCTTACCTGTTTTACAGGCTGGATTGAATGGGTGCAGTGTCCCACTGCTAATCTCTCCCGACTTGTGCTATAGAGAATTGATTGTACAAACTTCAGGGAGGCTGCAAACTGCATTTCTGGCTGCTGGCTCTTGTGCTGTCTTGCACAGCAGTGGCTCCAGGCAGACCATTATTGAAAAGAATGCTGTGAAAAGGGAAAATGCTTTAACAGCCTCCTCTGATTCCTGACCCAGTAATGTAATATAGGGATAATTTCTTTCTAACCATGTATTAAATGCCTTTTGCACTGACTGTGTAAGATACAGCCAGTAAACTACAGCTATATGGGGTAGAGAAGTCTTATTTTCTGATGCCTGATGGTATTTCTAAGAAAAAAAACCCGATCATTTGTCCAGGAAGTTTTTGCTGGGTACCTGTACAGCTGGAGCAGAGCATTCGGGTTGGTTTTTTTCCCAACTGCAGGTTAGCATTCCCAGATGAGCACCTGGAAATAAGATATATAAATTTGAGAACAGTCAATAGTTTTTTCTTCCAAAATGCAGGCTTGAACAGCCCTAACAGATTTTCGTGTGAAGTAGTTGTTCCATTCCAGTGCAGGCAGGAAAAGGGTTTGTAAGAACAGAATTGAACTACTCTAATGGCAATCTGTCTTCCCTGGGGCCTCAAAATAAGGAGCCAGTGCCGGCTTTCGCTCAGCTTCCTCTGCAAGTAGAAGTGTACCTAGAAAAAGGTTCAACTTCAAATGGTGGAACTGCATTTCCCTGGCACCCCTTTAGAAAGAAAATTGACAGTTCTTTGAGAGACATGGTTGACCATTCTTCTTTGAGGTGATTTTGACAGAAGTCTTCACATTCATTAGTCCTGTGACTCATAAAATTATCTTTGCCTGTCACGTACACGTACAGATGTTTATAGTAAAAAGGTCATTTGGAAGGCTTTCCAAACTGATCAGAGGTCAGGATTTTAATGTTTTGTCTTGATTTTTTTTCTTTATTGGCAAAGAGAAGGGGGAATGAAATAATAGGTACTATCTGGTTATATATAGTTGTCTTTCTTGAACATGCAAATACCCAACATTACTGCTATGTAACCCTTTCACGCTCCTCTTTTTTTAATCCCATCAAGCTCCTACAACCTTCCTGTTGTTCAGCCAGAAGAATGCAATTAATCGCATGGTGATAGATGAGCAGCAGAGTCCAGATATCATCCTCCCTATCCATAGTCTCAGGAATGTTCGAGCCATTGATTACGACCCCCTGGATAAGCATCTCTACTGGATTGATTCTCGGCAGAACATCATCCGGAAGGCACAGGAAGATGGCAGCCAGGTATCCTGCGGGTGATGGAATTACTAAAAGATGAGGAAAGCATGCCCTACACACAACAATTGTACATGAATAATTTAGATACACGGACTTCCTGCAGGTTACTAGCTGTCACTTGGCAAAAAAGTGACATCTGGAGTTTTTGGAGTCCTCAGCCAGTAGTTTGAGAGGTACAGCAAGAAATAAAACATGGAAATATAAGGGAAACTTAAAGGTATTTTTGCATTATTTGTTCAGTTCTGTCTTTTGGCTGGGGGCTGTTGGAAACCCCTATCTAAGAGAAATAGAACATGGAAGGGAAGGTTCTTGTGAGAAATACAGTATGTGTGAGAGAGAAGGAAGAGTTGCAAATGAGCAGGGTGCAGGGGCATTGACTAAAATGAGGAGGGTGGGACTGGCAATGGCTGTGTCTGAAACCTCACAGGTTCTGGTGGAGGTAGGAGGAGAGTTGTTAACCTGAGCAAGGAGATGGAGACTAAGTGACCTGTGAGAGATACAGTAGCAGGCTTGGGAAAACACACTAGATGGGGAATACAGAAAAAGTGGTGTAGGGCAAAAGGTGGTGCAGGTTTAGTGAGGTTAATTGTGAGCAATGACTGATTACACATTTTCACATTTTAAAATAGATATTTTTCTCCCTGAGTTTTTGAATGGGGAGGAGCAGAAGATTAAGGTGAACAATACAGAGGTGCTATATTCAGTTTAATTTGCAAGAGAATGTGGTTTCTGGTGGTAGGTGTGGTGGCAGTTGGATCCTGCTGAAGGCCCTTCAATGTTAACTCTTAATTTAGCAACCATTTTAATTTTGGAATATTTACATAATTTAACACCCCAAACTAGTCAAAGGCACAAGGCTTTTGCCAGCTTCAGCAGAATAAACAAATGTAAGACATGTAGGCAAACCCTTTCAAAGAAGTGACAAGCTAAATAAAGTTAGGCAAATTTTCTGGTGAAGTTTAATTTGGGGTTGAGAGGGTGGAGGCTGCTCACCTCAAAAGCACGAAGTTCTCCAAAAAGATGATGTGAGGCTGTGCTCTGTGAGTTATCCCTCCTCTTCAGATTTGTGGAAAAGCCTATGGAAGATGTCAGTTCAGTTCAGCTTTCCCTACAGGAGACAAGCAAGTTCTTTCTTAAAAAATAATAAATTTAAAAAAAGGAAAGAAAGGCACATGAACTCCAGAGGTCTGCGCCAGTAGAAGGCAAGAACTTTGAAGCAGAAAGGTGTCAGCTGGAAATGCTCTATAGTCGCTGTGGTGACTGGTGTCCTTTCTGTCTGTTGGCAGAGTTACCTTCCCATTGATTATTCATCCTCATGTCCCCTTAGTATGATGACAGTGATGGTGGAGAAGAACGAGGCAAGAATTTCAAATGCTGTCTGGCCTCATTTTGCCTGTGTTTTCATTTGTTCAGCTGCAGCTTTGGGAAGCAGTGGTTATGTATTTCAGTTGTAGAGTGCTAAATGTGTGCTGGGTTTGGGTCTATCCAAGCTAAATTTAAAGAGTTGTCAAGAAGGCAAGAAGAAATGCAGTTTGGACTTACGGGTTAAAATTGCGAAGTCTTATGACCTGCAACCAATTTGCATGCTTGCAATTGCAACAGACCATCAGGACTAAGTGTCTATATCTGATCAAACGTGTTGGTGGGGAACTGGAGCTGGGTGTCTCCTTACTTTATGATAGTATTTTGGCCACCTCCTTTTTCTGAGAAGCAGTTTGATGTGGTGCATCCATAGCAAAATAAAATTGCTCAGGTTAGATCAGATTAAATGCTCTTCTGTGGGTTGTTTTTCTTTCCTTTGTAGAGCCTCACTG
Source organism: Lathamus discolor (assembly GCF_037157495.1). NCBI lineage: Eukaryota > Metazoa > Chordata > Aves > Psittaciformes > Psittacidae > Lathamus > Lathamus discolor. The sequence goes on from NC_088884.1 coordinate 57,289,699, forward strand.
TTGTGACAAGTCCAGTTCCCAACCAGAACCTAGATATGCAGCCTTATGACCTGAGCATTGACATCTACAGTCGCTATATCTACTGGACCTGTGAAGCTACTAATGTGATCAATGTGACACGCCTGGATGGGAGACCCATGGGAGTAGTGCTCAAAGGAGATCAAGATAGGCCCAGGGCCATTGTGGTGAACCCAGAGAAAGGGTATGTAGCTGAAATACAATGTGGGAAAATTCAGGCTGAAGGTCTTGAGAATCAAATTGTTTTCTTGCTGCACATTGGTTTCTCTTTGTCGGAATGAAAATGTCATTTGTTAATGTGTCTTGGTCATATAGTAAAACTGTGGAAAGATCCAATAAACTTTTTTTCTTCTAATCATTTCTATTCCAGGTACATGTATTTCACCAACCTACAGGAAAGGTCTCCTAAAATAGAGCGAGCAGCATTGGATGGAACAGAACGAGAGGTCCTTTTCTTCAGTGGTTTGAGCAAGCCCATAGCCTTAGCTATTGACAGCCAGCTAGGCAAGTTGTTCTGGGCTGATTCAGACCTGCGGAGAATTGAAAGCAGTGACCTTTCAGGTAGAGTAGCACTTTTAATTCAGTGATTCATTTGTGTGGTGTGGGTGTGGGGGAATGCAGGGAAAGGTGTCTTCTTTTCCTTCCTACTATAAACAGTCTGTACTGTGATTCTAATCACTCCCTAAATTCCCAGCCAGGGAATGTGCATGATTCATGCAGCGTGCCTTTAAAGTCTCATGCCTCTATCTATGATTTGCATTATTAATTGCTACACATGCTATTTACCTCAGTTTCTCGCTGCAAGACCTTCGTGTGGTTTCCCAAAGTCAGTTCACAAATAAATTGCAGCAGTTTTGGGAAGGGGAGGGAGAGGGTTGTTTTTAAGGCATTGGTTTTGGTGCAGTAATCTGTCAATCAGAGGAAAGTTTCCTGTTAGTAGAAAAATCTCTCCTGCAGAGTTAAAGCAGCAAGTGTGCAGGTCACTTGTGTACCTGTCATTTCGGGTGAAATGATGTGTGAAGGGTAGAGCAGATCTAACAGCTCTCTGTTCTCAAAAGGCAAAGAACTCCCTCTTGCAGCTATGGAATTCTCTTTGCCTGTTCCCTGAGGTTGGTTATGCTGCTCATCTGACCTCCTCTGTGAGTCGATTCAGCTCACTTAACCCTTAACCACATAAGCAAAACAATAACCTAACAATAATATACAGAAAAAAAAGAAATAGAGAACAGTGTTCTGTTCTTTTGGAAAGCTGAATTGGTTCAGGAAAGAGTCCAGAAAGCAGCCAGAACTGGAGCAAGAGAAGAGAGAAAACCATGCAGTCAAGTTGGGTGAAACTGAGATGTCTCTTATTTACAGCTTAGCTGTTTCATGTGGCTTCAGAATTAATTTGTTGTGATACGAATTGGGCTGGATGTTGCTGCTGGGGGTGACAGGATGTTCTGAGCGCACACTTGCCCTTCTCTGTTAGGTGATGGGGTATATGCCCCCCTCCCACTGTTGCTAGTCGAGGGCAGTATAGAATTTCTTCCTCTGCAGCAAGTCCATCCCCAGTTTGAATAGTGCATGTCCTTGTACTTCAGCTGAGTGTTTTCTACTATCAGAAGCATAAATACCTGTGTAAGAAAATAAGAGCTCACTTTGCAGTCTGTGCGTGAGTTTGAAAACTGAACAAGAGGATGGTAGTTCGTGCTAATATCTTATGCTGATGACACGATACCTTCATTCAGAGTAGCAGCATGTAATCCTGTTGACACCTCTGTGATTTTCAGCCTTTTATTTAATTGCTACAATAAGCTTTTATTTAGGAAAGCATTTCTGTTTCTCTAGATGGTTGGAATTGAGGCTGAGCAAGATAGTATTTTTTTCTCAGTGATTCATGTGGTGTCACTGAAAGGTTAAGGGTCACTAATGAACTGTGGTATCCTGATTGTTCACTAGTTTAAAACACAGGACATAACCTTAGTGAATTATTCTGAAAAAGATGCTGTAGGGTGTATCTTGGTATGTTCTAGGCTATCCCAGATCCAGGGTCTGTATGAGTAATGGGCAGCAGAACCCCACACATGCTTAGTTTCTCAGTTTGTGTTATCTGCCACAAATTAGGACTCCAGAGGAGGAGATGGGACAAAAATTCTAATTCTGTCTGGTTTTAATGAATCTGCTTCGGGTTTTGTTTGTGGTGGGTTTGTTGTTTTGATTTTGGTTTTGGGAGGTTTTTTTGTGTTTTGTGGGTTGTTTTTTTTTTTTTCCTAAAGATGTGGCTTTTGGATCACCAGTGTTGTGTGGTAGAAGCTCACCATATTTTCCAAGAATTTGAAAAACCATTCCAAAACCTCTCTTGCTTTTTAGCATTTGCACCACAAATAGATTGCTATAATCACCACCATAAATTGCTAATGCTGAGATGCATTCCTGTGCTTAGGAATGCTGATTAATAGGTTTTTTTTGACTGGCAGAGTGAATTTTCTGCATGTTAACTTCTTAAAAACATGCACAGTCTCTTTCTCTGTCAACTCTGTAGATGCCAGTACCCAGAAATACGAGGAGAGCTAGAATGCCTTTTATGTGATGCAGTCCTTCTCTTCCTCCCTGTCCTTCAGGCATGCAGTTAGGACTTGGTTATGCTGCCCAAATGGGAGATCCTGTTGAAGCTAACCAGATTCTTCACATGATTAAGGGGTTGTTTATGAAAAGATGATTGGAATTAGCTCCCTACCATGGAAACTATTTGGAAATTAGTTCTTCTATTCCAGAATAATTAGTGTGATTTGGAAATGTCTAATGATTCTGGAATTAAGTAATTTTTATGTGGAAATAGAATGAGTTGTGGGTGTGCCCTGATTTTTGTATTTATTTGGTTGGGTTTTAAGTCTTGAAAGGTATTGCTGGAAAGAGAATGGTGATGCCAGGAGACAAAGCTCCTCTTAATCCCATCTCCCTTTCATCTGACATTACCAATAAAGGGGACTAGCACCCTGATGGGCCAGCTTTGGATTTTATTGTTGGTTTATGGGAGGAGGGATTTCAGTGTCTCAGCTTAGTGAGAAATAGTCAGTTACACTTGGTCACAAACGTTAAAAAGAAAGATTGAGACATTAAGGGAGTGACTATTTTAAGCTTCAGAGCTTTAGGAGCATACTGCAAAATGCTATTCTGATTGACCTAAGCATGACGGAGCAGGGCATGTACAGACTCCATTTGGGTAGGTCAAGGTCTTAGTCTCAACTATATTCCTTCCTGTCATCTTTGCATTTTTTTCCCTATTCCCAGCTTCCTTTTTCTTCTCCTCAAGATGCAGGCTGCTGTTTCTTACCTTGTCCCTATGCAATGAGTCATGTTCTTGGGGGTTAATAGATGGTTGCAGTTATTTAGTTTAACTTACATCACTCAGTCTGTTAATTTCTCCATCAGTCTGGTTATAGCCTCCTTCAGAATCCGTCAACATCTTTTCTTAATCAGATCATTGCTGGTGTTGTTCCAAAGTGGTGGGTGAGAGCCCAGTCTGTCTTAGGATTAATATTTGAATTTCCCTGTTCTGCTTTAGATGTTACCACTTGCTAAATATTTGGAAGATTACTTAACTTCTGAGCTCTGTATGCTTTTAGTGAGATGGAGATAAAAGCACTTTTCATAGCTGAAGTTGTAGGACAACATCACTGACATATTGTTGATGAAATTCTCAACAAGCCAAAAAACCATTCTTGCTACTAAACAAAGCAGAGGGATATAGAACTTACTCAAATTATAAAATTATTAAATATGTGTCTTTTGTCCCATAACATTAGTTGTGTGGATATGGTGGAGACAGAATGGTAGAATTTTTATGGTGTGCGGTTGTGCTAGCGTATTTTTACAGGACAAAATATAAAAACTTACTAGCAATTTTGTGGATGAACATATGCAAAGCTATTTTCTCCTGTAGTAAAAGTGAAAAATAAGCATAGCTGTGAGCCCCAGTATCTGAAACACTAGGATTTATATGTAAATTTTCAAGCTGTGGCCTAAGTCTACACTATGTGACGTTACACATCTCAAAACTGAAGCAAATCCATATGTCTGTGAGTAATTTTCTGCTCAGAATCTGACAAACCTCACAGAATATTTTAGTGTTAATGACCTTGTCATATCATGTAAAATAAAGGAAGCATGGATTAAACCTCACTCCTGAGCTCCCAGGTTTTGAGTAACATACTTTTGTGTATGAGCTACTAAGTCTTCACTGGTTTCGGACAGTCTTTAATGATACCTTTAAAATAGCTGTGGACTGAGTCTTACCCATGAAACATGACAGTCCCTCTTGATTAGTTTTAATGCAGAGTAATCTAGTGTAAAAGTCAGCAAATACTCTTCAGAGGTATCACGCCTACTACTGGTGATTGCTAAAGGAACTGAGGAAAGTAACTCTTCACTAGGAAGAAATTAGCATTCCCAGTTTAGCCTGAAAACCTTACAAAGATGATGTAGTTGAAAAGAAAGAGTATGAGGAAGTCAGAAGTCAAGTGTTTACCTTAATCTCATCATTCATGTGAGAAGTACTAACTACTTTGTCTTCACTTGGATTTTATCTTGCATTAGTCAACTCAAGCTAATAATGCATCATCTTATTCCCTGTTGTATGCCAAGACAAAGCAGTTAATCTCTCAAAAAAAGGATAGAATGAAAAGTATTACCGATTCCCATCATATCAGTCAAAAGACTGGGTAGAGTCATGGAGCTGAGCACCAAACTCCAGACAGTAATTGTATTTGAAGTGCAGAAACTGCCTGCAAAATGTATCAGTCTTGCATAAGAGGAATCAGGATTGCTTTTATAGTTGGCTTACCTGGTAGCATTAAAGTAGTATACCTGGTAGTATAAAAGTGGTATGAGTAGTGTAGAAAATACCTGTGACTGTATTCCTGTTCATTCCAGTTGAACTAAGCCACTCTTTCCCTTCCGCAGGTGCTAACCGGATTGTTTTGGAAGACTCTAACATCTTGCAGCCTGTGGGACTAACTGTATTTGAAAATTGGCTGTATTGGATTGACAGGCAACAGCAGATGATTGAAAAGATTGATATGACTGGTCGAGAAGGACGTACGAAGGTCCAAGCTCGTATTGCACAACTCAGTGACATCCATGCTGTAAAAGAGCTCAACATTCAGGAATACAGTAAGTGCAATCCCTGTCTGCAAGTGCAAACAGTGCCTGCGGGGCTTGAGCCAAGGAGTGGCTGCAGAAAGATGAGCCTGTTTGGCCTTGTCATTGATCGACATCAGCACAGATCGAAGGGGCCAGAAGTTGGTATCGTTCTGTGTCTGTACATTGCCAGGGTGCAATTAGGTTTGTTTCCTTCAGGCAGTTGGCAGTGGACTGGAAATCTATCAGAAATCCAGCATCATCTCTTGTTGCTGATGACAACTTTATCGGTAGTCCCATGCCAGCACCTGGCATATGAGTGTCTGTAGGCACACTGGAAACATCCTGTTATCCCTAGTAGAGGATTTTCTGGATCATGCTAGTGAGTCACTATCAGGTGTTTATTTCCATTTAGGCAAGCACAACTCTCGGGGCCTTTTAGTAGCAGTAGATGTTTCAGTGGACTGCCTGCTCGAAGGGAAAGTGAACAATTTTTATTGGTGGCAATTCGTATTGAAAGTAAATGCCAGAAGATTAATGTTGTGTTGCAGAAAGAAAGCATGTCTTAAATAACAATTTGTGTTAAACATGGATACACTTTAAAAAGCTTTCTGTTTTCCAGGGTATAGCATTTCCACACACACACTCTTGAAATGATGGGAGCTGGATGGTTAAAGCAGTGGAGCTGCTGTCATCCTGGAGGAAATAGGCCTGGTTAATAGGCTGTGGTGCATGCCTTGGAGAAATATGTAGAAAAATGTCTGGGGATGTTTAATTAAAGCTTCACTGCAGACTACTACTAGTTGTGTGTGCTATTAATCTCAGTAAATTTGTCAGAAGTTCCAAGATAAGTGTGTTGTCCTTATTAAACATTAAAATGAAGAGACATATTTATCTAGAGCATGTTAATTTGAGTTTCAGAGACAGTATGGAAGTGACAGAATTCATAAATTAGAAAAGTTTACTTTTTTAATGGTCTTTGATAGAGAAAAGGAAGTATGGAACCCAAGGCATGTTTTTCTATTACTAATGCTATTATTTTTGCTGCAGAGAACTAATTCTACCTCACACAAGAAACAAAAAGTTTAGTGTCGCTTCAGTAGACCCCATGGCATGATTTTTAGTGTTTCAGATCATGGGCAGTTACTGGTGTGCATTGTAATTATTGATGTGTCTAAAGGGAAGAAACACACACAACAAAATACTTTTTTTTCAGAGCTGTTTTTAGTAGTGCTCTCCCCAGGGGGAACGAAGTAATGAAGGGAGTCCTGTGAGCCCAAAGAAATTACTGAGAAGTCATAAAAGAGGTGGGGATTTCTTGTCAGTACCTGTCTTTATTTTTAAAACCACAGGACAACATCCTTGTTCTCAAGATAATGGTGGCTGCTCGCACATTTGCATCGTGAAGGGCGATGGCACCACGCGCTGCTCTTGTCCAGTCCACCTTGTTCTGCTGCAGGATGAGCTGTCCTGCGGAGGTAGGTCCTTCCCATGCTCTGTCACTAAGCTCTCAGCTTCTGGGTGTGTGTGGGGGTTCCATCTTTAGGGGTGGCTTATGAGCAGAAAGAATGTGACAGTGCACCAGGTGCTGTTGCACACTTTGACATGCTTACCAGCTAAATCTGCAAGTATTGGGGAGTAAGAGAGGTTTACTAGTTCACTGTTGAATAAGGGTTTCTGTTCATCCTTCCTATTTAAGACCACTGAATTATTTCAACTGGATTTTTCAGTTGTATGATTTTTACTAGTTCTCCTCTGTCACTCTGTATGTTCTGCTTTTCCAAATAGTGGTAGGTTCTCACTTCTGGCATATTGCACCATGTCTGTGCCGTTTTATTCTTCTCTGCTGTCCTCCTCACTCGCCCTGTGCATGTCTTTCTGAGCTGCAGTCCCAGAAGGGCAAATTGCCTCCTCCACGGTGATACGGCCACAGTAGCCTATGCCCTGGTGTCTCCAAGGGTGGGGTTGAAATGGGGGAGAGGAGAGGCACTTTGCTTGGGTTTTTTTGTGCCACCATACTGAATGGATTTATTATGCAATCTTCTCACCATCAAGGCGACGTGTGGTCTCACAATGGAACAAGAGCTAACATAATCCAGATATTTTCTCAGAGCAAGTTTTAAGACCAGGCCAAAAAGGGAAGAGGAGGGGAGGAGGGGGAAGAAGGAGGATTAAAAAAAAAGGGAAAAAACCCACACTTACTTACTGCATGAGATTAACAGTTACTGTAGTAAATGTTAAATAACAGATAACAACTGTGTTGAGATAGTGGGACTTGACTAGATGGAGCAGATTTTTTTGTTTTAGAAGAATTTTGACTGAACAGAGCTGTCAAGGGCCCATAGCTAGACATTGAGTCACAGTGCATCCATCTGCAGTGCATTACATCCTTTGAATGTTTTCTATACAATGGCAAGAAAGTGAGCCATCAGTTGTGTATACAGTGGTGTTGCAGGAAAGATGGAGTAGAAAAGCGTGTTGACTTTAAATGAAGACTTATGAGTTGCTGAGAGTGTAAGAGGCTGAAGTGGGAAGGGAGGACAATTGTTTTGAGTGTACATATTTCTCTGTTTCTCTTGATCTTTGCCTAATGAACCTCCGTCAAGGTGAGCCTGCATCAGTCACATGGAGTTCAGGATGTGCACAAATTATGGTGGGGGTGGAAGTTACCTTATGATGTGGCACGTTTATCAGCTGCTTGATAAGTGAAAGCATCTGAGCTCTTCTTGTTCTTACCTGTCCTGATCTGCCGTTTGTTCACCTGGATTTTTAATTCTTCTTTGTTTGCTTGATTTTTAAAGAACCACCAACATGCTCCCCTCAGCAGTTCACCTGTTTCACAGGTGAGATTGACTGCATCCCGGTGGCCTGGCGCTGTGATGGTTTCACTGAATGCGAAGACCACAGTGACGAAAAGAACTGCCCGGTATGTTCAGACACCCAGTTCCAGTGTCAAAGTGGACAGTGCATAGACAGTGCCCTTCGGTGTAATGGAGAAGCAAATTGCCAGGACAACTCGGATGAGAAGAACTGCGAAGGTACAAAGGATCTTTCAAAGTGTGGTGACAATAGAGCTGTCATGAGGACACTATGATAAATACCAAAGCTATTGCTGGGTAGAATTGGGAAGGACCTGAGGTTCTGCTAGTTTTCAAACTGGTCTGTTAAATGGGCCATTATTTCACAACCCCATACTTCTGTTTCTCCCCCTGTGAAATGGAAATAACAATGACCTCCTGCACAGTGATTTAAACTCTGTGAAAAGTGATACTAAAAGTGGTATGGTTTTGAGTTCCAAATCCCACTAGCTGGGAGTGAATTACGAAGTGAAGCAAATCCTTGTCGTAGTTTTTGTATACCTTGTTAAAGGTTTTGGGATTGTTTATTTTATAATACGTGAACAAAATGAAGTTAAGCTTTTCTGAGTAAATGGGAGTGAGAGACAGGTGAGATTTCTGGAGATCTCTTCTTCCTATAGAGCACAGCAAAAGAGACTATTTACACTATCATTACAGAGGGAAGTGCTGTTTCCAGCACAATGAGAATTAGGTTCTCCTAGTTTTGGGAAGGACAAGAATCTGGTGGAATCTGAACTACCCCACTACTCTACAATGTGAAACATGAACAAACTCGCCCTCTCCCCACTGCAAAATAGTGAGAAGTTGTAGGGACAACTTGCAAGCTGGAAAAGATGCCTCTGCTCTATATACTTTCAGTGCATTTTGCTTCTTTAAACAAAGAGTCTTTGAATCAAGGCTGATTTTCTTTCCAAAACATGGGCTCCAGCTCAAAGAAAAACATACAGACTGATGCACTTCCTGTGTGATGAAAAGTGATTGTTAGCCAGATGAGATGCTGACATTTCAAAATACGTTGTGCAAGTTAGCTTCCCAGTTGCTACCCAGTGATTGGAGTTACCAGGCGAGAGGCTGTTTATCACCTTCAAAGTGGCCCTGTTATTCAGAGTATTCAAGTTGATTACAGAAAAGCCTTTACTTTAACTGCTTAATTCAACTGAAATCAGAAGGAACTTCTGCATTTTATGAGAAACAGGAGGCAAAAAGATGTGTAAACAACAGCAGCCACCACCTTGCCTGCAGCACCCTTTCTCCCAGAGTGGTGGTTTATTTTTGAGCATACTGGCAAAGCTCCAGTTTTATCTCCTGTCTTTCATTGCATTTTCAAAACGTAATGTCAAGTGAAATATATTGTCTCCTGATCAAGGAGTTTTCTGGTTTACAGGAAGAATACAAGGACATTAAGAAACCACATTTATATTTCTTAAACAATTTTATCATCGTGGTTTGACAGACTTGTTTTTAATAACTTAATTCTTCTCCCTTATATTACAGTAAATGCTTAGAGTTGGAGATTGTTATAGTAATTTTGCAACAGCCATGTCCTGGCATAAGCACCTGTGTTCTTAGTAGCCTTCTGCTTCTGGGTTATTTTACTTAAGGTAGCTTTATCTTGTAGCGTCCTTACTGTATACAGGCAGCGAGGACCCAGGTACCACTGTGCAATATCCCCAACAGAACACTGAATCACTTTTCGTGCATGGTTGGCATGAGGAACTTTGTGTGCCACTGGCTACTTTAAGAAATGAAGCTAGCAGCAGGCTAAGCTCCCCCAAGATACTGATTGCATGCTTTGGTATCTTGTTTTCTTAATCATTTTAAGGAGTAGAAGTCTTTGATACTGACTTGTGAGGTTCTCTTTCCAGTGCTTTGTTTAACTGATCAGTTCCGCTGTGCCAGTGGGCAGTGCATCGGGAAAAGCAAGAAATGTGATCACAACCTGGACTGCAGTGACAGCTCAGATGAGCAAGGATGCTGTAAGTGTAAAGCCTGAGACTAGAGACTTGATTGCAGCATCCAAAATTTGTTTCTTACCTACTCTATGAGTTAGGTTTTATTCTGCCAACCAGACTGAATTAATTACTTCATAATGAATGCTGTTTGTAACTGCTGTCATGCAATTAATGCATAACATGCTGGAATAGGAATAACAAAAAGACTAGTATTCTGAGGCAGGGCAGGCTGGTAATTTTCCCACTTACCTTTTTACACTTTTAAAGGAAATAAAAGGTTTGTTTTCCTATAAGCTGTTAGTATGCTGAATTGGAATAGTGTTAATAAAAAATCTAGCAGCATGAGGCTTTCATACATAACTGCTCTGCTTCATGTTTTGCTCATCCAGAGAATTAATAGCAGGTGGTTTCAGAATCAGAGGAGCACTATGTTTATAGAGTAAGCCTTCTAAAATTTCCTTTATATCTTGAAAAGATGTAATTTTGATCTTGATTTATGATTTGTAACATGTCATGTCCCCTACCTTGAAATCTCTAGGGCTCTGCAAGAAAACCACTGCCTTTAGAATTGCAACTTGGAAATTCATTTTCATGGTTGGTGCTTTAAAAGAAATTGTAAATAGGGACATCTCCTCTTGTTCTAGAGATCTGTGTATCATGGTTGACGCACGCATAACTTGAAAATGCAAAGCCAGAGTTTGGCCCTTAAACTTAAGAAGGAGTAATAGGAGATGTTCTGTTATGCTATCAAGTCATTAGTGACATTATCACAGACATACATAGTTATCTTTATTACAGTTCATGTATTGGCTGGTTTTGTAGCAGATGATGAAAAACTAGCCCACCCAGAGTGAGATTGCAGTTGTCGCTGTCCCCCTTCCAGTATGATCAGAAGTCTGTTTACTTATCTCTTTAGACTGTGACAAGCTGGTTAAAATGTGGGTTTGGTGTTCAGGGAGAAGAAAATGTGTTGAGGAAAAGACTTTCAGTAATGGATAAGATGTAAAACACTGACTGGAACAGGAAAATACTTTAAAGTCTGCTTTTCTTGTCAAATTCGTGAAGCACAGGCAGGGGGTTGTCATTTATTCCCAGAAATATCACTGCTTAGAATTGGTATTGTCGGGAAAGCCATTTATTTTGACTATTGAATAATCATTTCAGACACAGATTCCTCATAAGGATGGGGTGTATAATGCTGATGCTCAGCTATATCTGTAACCATCGGTGTGGGTCAGATGTGGAATATGTTAGGTAGTTTAATAAATAGCAGCAAACCCAGAATTTTATCATTGATGCATAACCTCTGCTGTTCAGCATAAGTGAATGTTACACAGTTGAGAAAAGGGAGTGCCACTCTGTTACACTGAGTGATAAACTAGGTGCTTATGTGATGAGGTGCAACATGAAAAATAGTTGTCATTGTCTTCAATGACAAGAAAAAGCATAACTGGAGTCCCCAGCACAGTGCTGTCTGGAGTCATGGTTACAGGTCTTGTTCATCAAGTTCAAGGGGGATAGCCCTGCCTGTCAGCAGGAAGCAAGGTAGCGACCTGGTTTATTACCCCCTGCTTATGCATGTACGGTATATTTCCTGTCATTTGTGATTCAAAAACCTCTCTGCATGTGTGGAGGTCATCCATGAGCATAGGTAGCTCTTATGGACATCTGCCCCAGTGCCTGTTTATTCCTCCCATATAGTAATTTGAAAGCTGTTGTCTGCCTGCAGAAGAGGAGGCTTTTATTTTTCCTTTATTGAAAAATGTCAGTAAAACTGATGTTGGCACATGAAGCTGTTGCATTAACTTACTTGGCCTGATTTTCATTTTTGCTTTTAGACACAACGGAGGAGCCCGCGCCACAGCCCAACAACACTATAGGCTCCATCATTGGTGTGATCCTGACAGTTTTTGTGGTTGGGGCAATGTACTTCATCTGCCAGAGGGTGCTGTGCCCACGCATGAAGGGAGATGGGGAAACGATGACCAATGATTATGTGGTGCATGGACCAGCCTCTGTACCTCTTGGTTATGTGCCTCACCCAAGCTCTTTGTCAGGGTCTCTTCCTGGTGAGTAAATGATGTGATCCTTGTCCTGCTCTTTGCGACCACATAGTTGTAGCTGAGGATACTATACATGAAAGCACAGGAAACATCCATTCCTGATACGTAACTCTTGGAAGCTGTTGGAAGCCAGGACTGTCAAGGCTTGTCACCATCCTTCCTTATAAAAATGGACTGCTATTCTACCTATGTTAATCACGAGCCTTTAGATACTTAGCAGAACTACAAGACTGTTTAACAATGTAGTATTATTATATGCAGAACTTAGCAATGCTGAGGTCTATGAGGCTGCGAACACTACCCTAGGAACAGGCTGCCCAGGAATGTGGTGGAATCACCATCCCTGGAAGTGTTCAAAAACCGTGTAGCTGAGGCCCTCAGTGACATGGTTTAATGGTGGTCTTGGCAGTCCTGGGATAACAGTTGGACTTAGTGATCTTAAAGGTCTTTTCTAACCTAGGTCATTCTATGATTCTATGATCAAATAGGTACACATACCATGGGAGTTCTCTTCTTTTGACACTAAAGCAGCCTATTTTTGGACTATGACAGCATCAGCAAAGTGTGGTGACAGTGCCGTGTGAAGCTACCCAGAGTTATATTCATAAGACTTCAAACATTATGTAATTATTCTTATTAGATTTGTAAACTGGGTTTGTATGCTCATGAAACTTACTGTAAAGTCTGTAGTGACCAGCGCTGTGGTTTCAGCTTATTTCTTTTGATGATGATGTTTTCAACACCAATCCAAGCACATGAGGATACTAATGTTTGAAAAGTAAGACTTAACTGCAATGTTGCACATCATTTATATGCATTGCTTCTGTATATGTTGATTCAATATGTATTTGTGGCTTTGGATTCAGCAGGTTCCAGTCAGAACACAGAGGTTCTGTGAGGCTGTTACAGGGTTAAAGTAATATACCAAATGTCTTTACTTTCTGTGATAACCTGCTTTCATAAAGTATCCTTGGGCAGAACCCTCACCATTACTTCGAGCACAGTGGCATACCTCTCCATTTCCCACTTGGACTCTCTGCCAGCGTGCTTCAGTCCAGTAGCAAAAGCTCACTGAACGGTGTCAAAATGAAAGAACACAAACCCTCTCTTCTAACACATATTTCAGTTGCACAGTTGAGGTGGTCAGAGTCAGTTTCATGTTTTATTCTGAGGCACAGAAGTAGTGCCTGAATGCCCATTCTCTGAAGTCTTTTCTAGCCATTCAAGTGAAAGAAATCTGTTTCTCTAGGTTAGCCAAGTGCCAGGTCCTGCAGTTGAGTAGCTGAAACACAAACCCAACATGCGGGAGGGTTGGAACTAGATAATCATAAGGTCCTTTCCAATACTAACTATTCTATGATTCTGTGCTTATTCCGACAGTCTCCATTCCATTTGTCCGTCAAGGAGCACTGAATTTGCTCCTAATACTGCATGATTCATTTTGGTTTTAGGAGTTGTGCTTCTACTGCTGTTATCCTCTAGATCATATTTAAGCTTTCTTTTCTGTTTACTTCAATGAATTGAATATTGACATCCATCTTTGTTCTTCAGGGATGTCTCGAGGTAAATCTGTGATCAGCTCCCTCAGCATTATGGGAGGGAGCAGCGGGCCACCCTATGACAGGGCCCATGTCACTGGAGCCTCTTCCAGTAGTTCTTCAAGTACCAAAGGCACTTACTTTCCTCCAGTAAGTCATTCTGTTATTCATAGACTTTTCATAACTTTCAAGGAAGTGACAGAGTGTTTCTGAGAATAATTAATTGACAGATGAATGTTTTGTTTAAAATGTCTATCTTAATAAACTCTTTGGAATATGGAGTGAGTGATTTTCAAAGGAAAGGGAGAGGGGACTTGTCTGTTTCCAAAATAGCATAGGAATTTTCTGTTAATTTTAAAAAGTTGAGAGATCAGTGCCTGAATAAGATATTAGACTGAATGTCAAGGGAGATAAAAAAATCCCAATAAAAGTTGAGCATCTCTGGCAGAGTGATCTCCTTTCATTATACTCTGCCATGTGCCTCTGGAGGTAAAACTATGGCTGGTTCTGTATAGACCTTTCAAGGAATTAAAATGAAGTTTTGTGTCATGATGACAGCTAAATGAACAAGTGTCTTGCAACTCCATAGCATTCCTTCAGTCACAAATGGATAGTGTGCTGCACTAGATGCTATATAGAAATTGGTACCAGCCATTGAGGGCTCCCTGTCTCTTTACTTCTAGACTCTGTGGTTGTTGTTTTAGATATTTTTCTATGAAGTTCCCAAGCCGCTATCGAGTGTTGGGGTTACATGCTTGGTCAGTGCAAGCTGAAAACTGTGTTTCAGTTCTGAGAATTAACCCATCATGTTACATCTTTATATTGATCGCAGTACTGTTTGTGCAGTAAGAGCATGTCTGTATAGGGAAAAAATACTCGTCTCGGACAGCCCACTGCGAGTACTATAAACAGCATAATACCTGGGGACTACAGCTAGCGGGAGCAGACATCTGCCAGTTTGCCTAGGGCAGTGGTATCCCTAGTGACAACATAGTATTGAACAGCTAGATTCAACTTTACTTTTTAGCACTAGGTATGTCAAAATAGCAACAGCACTCAGCGTTCCTTGAGAAGAGCTTAGTAATAGCTTCTGTGGGAATGGTAACAAGCAGCATCTCCAGTGTCTGTTAAAGAACTGGGAATTAAACAGAAGAAAAAACCTGTCTGTTGGGAGGGGCTATGCATGCAGTTCTTAACTTCAGGTTCCTACTAAACAGCACTAAAAAGAAGATTTATAAAGTGGTATTTTCTTGTCTCCTTCATATTTATTTTTTTAACTGTGGCTATTTTTATTTTTCTTCACCCTTAGATTTTGAACCCACCACCATCACCAGCTACCGAACGTTCACATTATACCATGGAATTCGGGTATTCTTCAAACAGCCCATCCACTCACAGATCCTACAGGTAATTGCTAGTACAATAGCATCCTTCAGGATAAAAGCAGTTAGTAGAGAAAATGCAGAAGAAAGGCAGTCTCTACTCCAGAAGAATTGCAATCAAAACCCCTAATTCCGCAAGCACTAAAACAGGTGCTTGAATGGGTTTACACGTATTGCCTCACTGAAGCATGCATGGAAGTGCAGAGGTAAATCGTGTGGGAGGTGGGTTAGTGGTACACCTCTCGGGTGTATTGCTGTAGGAGGAATGACAACGCTCATCACAAAATTAGCTAAAAGCCAAAAGAAACCTGGTACCGTGATAACTCTGAGCCAGAAATACTTACCTTGGAGTTACCCCTGCCTTTTTTTAGCCTTCTGTTATAAATAATTTCTTGCAGAATTATCAGAAATGATAGACAAACACCACGTGGAGGAAAGGTGGCAATTTATAGGCTAGTAGGTCAGAAGTAACAATATTATGGCCTCGGTAAAGCACGGAAGTTCTACTTTGACACGTAAGGGTTACTGTCTGAAAAAGGTTGCTAACCTTTTGCTTATTTTATCTGACATACATGTGTAGGCATGCAAGCTTTTTCTCTGTTGACTTGAATGCATCTTTCTAACCCTCCCTGTAAGATGCTAGAGTGCATTATCATTTTGTAACTAATTACCAGAAATAAAGAAAGAGACACCTACTACCCAAGGGTGTAAAGGTTCTCCTCCCAAACCACTAGAAGATCTAGTCAATAAGAAGAGAGCACTCCATTTGTCTATTGAAAGAATTGCCTCCCTAACACAGAGCCTTTGGGGGCTTTTGGATAATGAGGTCTCTGGGGCTGATAAGACATCTCTTCTCCATTAGCAGAAAATATGGCCTCTTTTGTGCAGAAGGTCAGACCAGATGTTTATAATGATCCCTTGCAGCCATATGAAAAATCTTTTAAAATGATGAGTAATTTTCTAATGAAAGAAACCCAAATTTTGGCACCAGCATGAAATCACACTCATTGCTAGTTAGCTAATAGGACTTTTTGTATTGTAAATGGAATTTGGGATGTAGAATAGGGTTGAATGTTTTCTGAATGCTTCCCTACCCAAAAATAAACTCTGGCCTTGCTGCTTCTGCTCTCCCCATCTTTCCTGACATTCTGACTTGAATATAAAGGAGCTGCATGCATGCCCACCCACCCCCGACAGCTGACTGTAATGTTGGTATTTGTAGCTGCCAAGCACCTCTTTTTCTAGTTTGTTTTATTTAAACTATCTTGGGCTTATTTTAAAAACTATTTTGTGGTAGCAGCCTTTGGGAATTCCATCCCAGGCGAGTGATTCTCCTGACTGCTGTGAATGTGCCAGGCAATTTTAAGTGTCCCTGCCTGGGTTTGGAAGTATCATAAATAGCATAATGGAAACAGGCTATCTTGTCCATATAATTGCAACACAGTTATTTCACATACACACCTCTATGCCCTTCCTGCCCCACTGTCTTAGGAGCAACTTCTACTTAAAGTGAGTCCTTAGGGAGCCTGTTGTCCACAGGTAATTGATAATTATCATCCCTTTCACTAGCTGCTGTAGTTCGACTGACGCTGTAGTGCAAAGGTGGGCCTTCTGCAGGGGAGGTAAGTGTAAGAGGGAGAGAAGAACGTGATGCTGTGTATCTGCTGCAGAGGTTGACCCACTCTGTTTCCACCTTGGCTTATCCACCCTCACTTGCTCAGGAGTGCATTGCCGGAAATGCCCAGTCTTTCTGTATGCTGACTCTTCTCCCATGCATCTCCCCCCTGCAGCTACAGGCCTTACAGCTACCGTCACTTTGCACCTCCCACGACGCCCTGCAGCACGGATGTCTGTGACAGTGACTATGCCCCAAGCCGAAGGGTCACGGCAGCGACAGCCAAGGGCTATACCAGTGACTTGAACTATGACTCGGAGCCCGTCCCCCCGCCACCCACCCCGCGCAGCCAGTACCTGTCGGCGGAGGAGAACTACGAGAGCTGCCCACCTTCCCCGTACACGGAGCGGAGCTACTCCCACCACCTCTACCCGCCGCCGCCGTCCCCATGCACGGACTCCTCATGAGGGGAAGCCCCCCCACCCCATCATCTGCCTCCGCTGTGAAAGTGTAAATACAAAGTGTTCTACTGGGGAGGGGGGAGGGAGCTCTTGGCGAAGGATGAGGTAGGACAGTGTACAGTTAAATGTTATTAAATGGGGTGGAGGAATACTGAAGATATTTGTACAGAAGAATAAGGAAAAAAAAGGATATTTATATATTTTCTTAAACAGCAACTGCTGCTTTGTGCCATAAGAAGAAAAATTTTTGTATAAAAGAACCCAGACATTTGTACAAAAAGGTTTTATTTTTGCAAGTGGAACACAAAAACATGCCTTAATCCAGTGAAGTGACTGAGCACATCAGGAAATGGAAGGACCGGGATGTGTTACTTGTCCAGCGAGGTGATATGTGGGGTTTGTCAATACCAAAAATGTTTAAATTAATTAAGAATAAAAATGTCCGTCTCAGAGCAGCATACCATAGATACTTGGAAGTAGCCAAATAACCTCTATGTTAACTGCGGAGGGCCAGCAACTGAAGTTAAACTTGAAAACGCAGTCAGGACAGATATTAACCTTACACAAAGGGCTTTGTTTTCTACAGGAATACAGCAATCGTAGCAGTGAATCCAGAACAAGAGTCACATGCTTTTTTAAATGAATACACCTCTGTTTTTCCATAATGCGTTTACCAAACTAGAGCATTTAGAGCTCTCTCCTTGCTTCTGGAATTTCAATGATTTTTTGGTTGGCTATATTTTAAAGTTTGCGGTTTGTTGGTTTTTTTTCTCCTGTTGAGCTTTTCCCATCTTTTCTGCATCCTTTCCTCCTGCCTGTGTCACTTTAAATCATGATATCCTTATTTAAAGTACTGCTAGAACTGGGCTGCTATAAATTCTGGTTTTTATCCTGATTAGCCTTGTCATGCAGAGAGTATCATGCTATACATGATCTTCTTCACTTTGCCAACACGGTGGGATTCTGTTTTGTACCAGGTCAGTACGATTTTCACGTAATTGACAAGGGTAATATGCATATACCTGAATGATTTTTAGTCCCTTAAAAAAAGAAAACCTTATTTTGACCTAGTGCCCACAAAATGTCAGATATTTTTATACCACATATAATATAGACAGCATATTTATAAACTATAAATTTAACCATGGATTGTTAGTGTTACTGTAAATGAATAATATATCCTTGCAGTACTTTCAGTATATATTGATATCACAGTATACAAATCATATATATAAATATATATATATTATTTTTTCCTAGTAAGGAAGCATTTAACTTTCAGTGGAGCAACTGTCCATAAAAAAAATAGATGTTTTGATCATTGGAAGGGGTTCCCGTGCTGTATTAACTGCTCATGATTTCTTTGTGTTAGGTAAAGCCAGTTTTTCTCAGTATGATTTTGACATACCTCCTCTTTTGCATGGTGTGAGTTTAATACTTTAGTATTAACCGCTGTGAATGTCAAATTTTAAGATACTCTTAACCAAACCATTTTATATTCGCATCTCTATTTTTGTATATTATCTTATTTAGCCCCTTCTCCCGTCAGCCTCAGCGTGGTAATTTTGACAGGGAGAGTATATAATCAAGTGAAAACATTATTTGTGTAGGTTGAGGGGGCAACCTTAGGATATTATTAACTCCTCTTTGACTCCAGCGCAGTGTTTTCAATTTGCTTTGACTGTAGTGGAGCTCACAGTATACCTGATCTTAGATGGCATTTTACATTTGCACCTTCTGTTGACATCAAATCCCTTGAAGGTGCTCGATGCCTTCAAAGACTAGCCCTCTTGAGTCTTCTCTTTAAAGACAAAGGTACTGAGGAGCTTGTGCCTCTTAGCCTTTGGGCTGCAGAGGTTTAACAACTCCTCCGAGGTGCCATTTGGGCTTTATTGTTCTCTGTTGCTTGTTTCCCAGCCAGTTTCAACTAAAAGAGAAGTAATCTGAATTTGTGACATGGGCTTTGATTCACGCTGTGGACAGAATTTGATCCTTGCTGCCGCTTGTGTGGACTACTGAAGTCTCACTTGGTTTCAGCTCCAAGGAAAACCATGGCGTTGGGATTCCAGCTGTAGTAAAGGGTCTTCCTAGTAGTCCAGGATACCTGAGGAAACTCTAAAAAGCCTTGGTGTGGTCTCCAGGCTATCACAGTTGATCTCTGGATCTGGCATACTAAGTGGGTTTTTTGGCCAGCGTCATTCTGGGTATCTAGGAAACGTGGTAGCTGTTCTTCTGGCTCTTCCTTGCTGGTGAAGAAGCTTGTTTGTGTTCTCCAGCAGGGTGGATGTTGGGGAGGGTATTGTTAACCATAAGGGAACTCGAAACCATTTATATGAAGGGGGGAGGGCGGGAGTGTCGGGGCGGGGGAAGTTGAGGCTGGCATGCCGATGAGAATTAGAAACTTCTCTGTTGTTTACATTTTTTCATGTGCAGCATTCCGTGTGGGGTTCACATGTGGAAACTTGCACTAATGAACTCAGAAGAATATCGCATTGTTGTATCTCAGTCCAAGTGCTTGTACTGCGATGGCAATGGTCTCTTCTTGCAAAATACTTATTTTCAGTGTGCCAATTTCTGTTTGAAAAACTCTAAGGTGGTTGAGCTTAAGGAGTGGTATCCTCTTTCTGGTGAGGGTGGGCTGCCTCACTGAGGCGCTGTCTTGGAGGGGCCTTCTTGCAGGTAGATTTGTGTTATTTGCAGCGAGGGTTCTTCAGAAGATAAAAGTTCTCAGCATATGGATCGTGCTGCCTGCCTTCTGTGCTGCTGCTTTACAGCCATACGTAGCTGAAGTCAAATGAGGTGGACAGGTAATTCAGTGTAGGATTTGATCAAGTCTTTTTGATACATACGTTTTGGTTTGTGCATCAGGTATCTTGAGTGATTTGCCTCTGGGAGGGTCACGTGAAGAGAGGGAAGATGGGCAGGCTGTGTTTTTCCACTGGAGATGACCAGTATAGAGAGCAGGCTGTTTCTCATCTGGACTAACCAAAGAATTTATTCAGTGGGAAGCAGCGATCTGCCTTTGCAAGTACATGTGTTTTTTCCCAGTAAATCAAGAGTAAAATGTTTTTAAAGTTGATGATCTGTGAAGTTCCTCTTGAGTGGATCTCCAAATTACAAAAGCGTTGATGCAACTAGTGTGCATACCTGACATGCTCCCAGTGGATAAACCATAGGCTGATTGAACGTGGGACTAAGCAATTTCTCTCTGTTCCACTCCACCACTGAGCCAGTTGTGATTCATGCTTTCTCCTTCCCTCAGTGGGGATCATGCTTCTCAAACTGACCAAGGTGTTAGGACTTTGGATAATGCACATACTCAGTTCAAGGAGATGGTTAGAGTGGCTTTGTAGCATTAGCGTGGAAGTGGTCTCACTGATGTCAGTGAAAACTGCTCTTTGTCTTTTAAGCTAAGCACAAATGTCTTTATCTCACAACATCAGGCACATACACAGTAAGGCATTAGCACAAATACTCGTGCACTTTTTCCTCTGTGTAGACATCTGGGGAGTGTTCCTAGCTGTCTGTCTAGTAATGGAAGTAGCTGGCATGCTCAGTCAGGAACAGAACACTCCTTTGCATTTTTTTCAAGAAAGAAAACAGAAGGGACGTTACAGCATAATTTGTTGAGAACTAACCTTTTCAGGTGCAACAGCATCCTGGCCTTTTCAATGGCAACATTAATGAGACCTAGTCTTCTGTTTTAAAGTCATACCTGCCATGTTGTACTGCATACGTTTCATACCTTCCTGCTGCTTTTGGATACCAAGATATTTATTGGAAAAGAACATCAATACGATAAATGGAACATGCACGTAGAAGTTGCATTTGAGTAACTGTTACCGTGAATATGAATTCATGCAACCTGTGCAGGTACATTAAATGAAATATTTACAGTAATGCACGTGAGCCAGTTGATGTCAAAGGATTCATTTTGCTGTGAGTGGTAACTTTCAGTATTGTAAATTCCAAATTACTGCCATAACATTTTTCCCCACCACGTGCATGTCAAAGTGCATGTATGCAGGTATTCTTATCTTTGATAATGTGAATTTACCCAAAGCTAGTATTTTTCTCTCTCGTGCATACACATTCACACCCCACCACTGTCAGGTTGAGCCTCTCTGCACCCAAACTGCTTGACATGACAGGTTCCGCAAGCCACTGCAAGTGGGTGGTGCATGCAGAAAATCCCTCTATTGCACTAACAGACTTTGGTGGTGTTCAGCTGTGCATTCTGTGTTACAGCCCCTTCTCTAAAGATGGGTTGATTGGTGAGTCTTAAACACAAGTTCATTTGTTTTACTTTAAAGGAGTTATGTCTCTGCTAAGATGAAGAAAAGGCCGCTCTCTTGAATATCGGGTATTTCCATTCCTTATTGCTTGGCAAAATCTCCTTCAATTAGTTGATTAGCACCATTCTGGAGAAAGCTGCTTGAACTACAGAACTCTCTGATCACACATGCTGTTGAATCCAATTGACTTCTTCAGGTTATCTCTTAAGAAGTAACCAGTCTCTTCTGTTCCTGCCATTTTTGTCGTGAGCATGTTTGTTGCACAGTATTGTTATGGACAGTTTGAACATGTACTGTGCATGTAACAGGTAACTTACTAGTTCTACAACAAAAAAATAGCTGGCTCACTGGGTGCAAAAACAATTTGAACATTGTTATTCAGAAATCGCTTTCTTAGCAGTTAGGATTATTGCTTGGAAATTGACTTTTAAAATAGGGTGACAGAAGCATCTTGAAAATAAGTTAGGAATGATCGAATAGCTTGAAAACGGCTGCAAGACATTCCATTTCTTTCTAGGCGAGGTCAAATAAAACACTATAGTGATCCAAAATGGGCAGTGGCTTTCCTTGCCATCTTTAAAAAGGGCAGCTGGGTGGATGATGCCAGTGTAGCACATAGAGGGATGGGGTGATCCATTGCAGAACTGTGCAGGGTGGGTAACTGAATTGTCCATAGTCTGTTCAGGCCAGAGATTGTCTTAGTAGCAGGCAGCATCATTGTTACCGTGAAGCTGTTGGAGAGCAGCTTTGTTCCCCTCTTTTAAATGAACAAGGAGCAGCTTTGAAGTCCTGATTAAAATGGCTGTAGCCTTAAGCCAGGCAGTTAACAGTCAGCCAGGGGAAATGAAAGTGGGTTTTGTGAGGAGGATACCACCAGGCTTAAGCTGAACTAGCCTTGTTTGCAAGTGAAGGATCTGGTGCTGCTTTCAGAGTTTTAATCTTGTGTTTCGTTTTGTTTGTTCTTTTTTGTAAGCTTTAATCACTGTTTGTCATTGTCTTAAAGCCAGCTGGTGTCTCTTGTTCATCAACTTTGGTACGATGGTGCTTTGCAAGGATGTATTTATATTATAATGACCAACATTTGGTCAGCCCTGTTCACTCATTCACTAACTTTTTTTTTTTTGTAAAATAAAGTGCTTTACTTGTAAGGTGTATATAAACCTTGTACAAAAATCCTTTCCAATTATTGCTATAAACTGAGTTGTAACAAATGAAATGTTGATTTTTATAATAAAACTAAGAGTGAAAAAGGAGAGGTACTCTTCATTTTGTTTCAGCATCTGGAGGGCAGGTAACTGAAGGTCCGTGTGTGTCTTAGCACATTCTGCCTTCTATGGAGAGCACAGTTTTCTGATGCTGTAGGCAGACTCTGTAAACACTGATGCATTTGCCTGAATCACATCAGTGACATCCAGCAGTTCCGTTGATTTCTGTTCTGCAATGCAACTGGATGCGCTTTAAGGCTGAAAGTCTCCATGATTGTGCAGTTCGATTGGTTTACAGGATAAAACAAACCAGACAATTTTACCAGATAAAACCTGATCAGACTGGGCTGCCTGGTGGTTGTTTCGGAGACTGCTGATCTTCCAATCTGTATAAAAATGTTTGTTTGCAAAGAGAGACGTTTTTAACTTTAAAAGAAATTCCCCCACCTCCCACCTGCCCCCATTCTGTTGCTGTAACAAGAAGTTGGATAGGAAGCAGTTCCGAGATAAGCTCAGCACAGGAATTCCCACTCCACCTGCATCCAGTGGTTGTGGGGAAAAAAACCTGTCTACAGAGTCTCTGAGCAGTTATATAAGGTAAGTTTCTATAAGAAGTTCCTATAAGTTGTATAAGAAGTTTGTGTATAGCATTCATGTGGTTTTGGATTCCCTGAATCTTGGTCTTTTCCAGATAGAGCTGTTAAGCGTCAGGGTGCATCTCAAAATGCAGTCCTTCAAAGTGTGAACCAGCGAGGCCATTTGGACCAACAGCACAAAGAGCAGCATCACCCTGTCAACGAGACACTTGAGTTTAATCATGGAAAAACCAATACTCTTCAGAGGGAGAGCATACCTCAGGAAACAGCTGTATCAGCTGCAGCTCCACCATGTGGATCATTTCTGATCCCAAGTAACCAGTGGAAGGACAAGAGGAAACGGCCTCAAGCTGCACAACGGGAGGTTTAGATAGGAAACATTTCTTCACCAAAAGGGTGCTCGGGCATCGGAACAGGCTGCCCAGGGCAGTGGTGGAGTCACCGTCCCTGGAAGCGCTCACAAACCATGTAACATGAGGCCCTCAGTGACATGGGTTAGTGGTGGCCTTGGCAGTGCTGGGGTAATGGTTGGACTTGATCTTAAAGGTCTTTTCCAGCCCAGTTGATTGCATGATTCTGTGTGTCGTATCTGTGCCAGTTACCATAGCTGATTACTCCATCTCCAAAGACGGCAGAGCTGCAGAAATCATAGTAAGGAGCACTGGGGTATTTTCCATCATTTAAAGAAACACTCCCTGTCTGTCTGAGAAAAGACCTCTTGGAAGTCTGAAAAGAACTGATTTCTTCTGCACGATTCTGTGTTTTTCCTTGCACCCATGCCCACGAGCAGAGGTGACTGCCGGTGCTGGAGTCTGCCACAGTTTTATACTAGAGGAGGGATAACACACTGCAGCTTTCTTTTGGTAATGGGAAGAACCCTTCATTAAGAGCATAAACCTGAGATTTCTGTGGGTTTTTTTAATCCACCAGTATTGGCAGCACTTCCTTAGAAGGTGAGAATGTGAAAGCACAGGCTTGTTCCTGGAGGGGAACTGCTGAACACGTTTAACCTGTTTTCATGGCAAAGATCTTGTAGCTAGCTGAGAAACCTCTGCATGGGAATCAAGGCATGTTTGGCAGAACTGCCGACTGAAAAGCAGGCACCTGACGGGGGAGTTTCGCCTTGTATCAAACCTGCTGCATGCGGCACCTATTCCTGCATCCCTTTTTCTAGTGTATCAGGTGGGGAACACAAGATGTATGTTGCTGGGCTTAGTGGCTTTTTAAACAGTAAAACAATAACAGTGACAAAGTCATTTGTCCTGTAGAAACTGCATGTCTGGGTAAATAAGCTTTAGCTTGCTCTTGACCATGACAAGACCTACGACTGCAGCTAAATGCAGCTCCGTGTTTATAAGGAAGATGGAGAGCTAATGGTCCTCTCCTGTTTGCACCATCTGTTGCATAAAGAAACTGCTTGCAGGAAAGGTCTGATGCATGCATTACCTGGCTTGGTGTGGCACAGCAGTGATCTTACCACAGCCCTGCATTGTGGTAAGATACCAAGAGCAGGATACCTTTTCCATGAATTTAGGAGGACTGCTCTGCAGAAACAGTGGAGTTTGCTTCTCTGAGGATACATAAAGAGTATTGTCTGGTTCTGAGGAGATGGAGGATTTCACGTGGTGAGCACTTTCTGTTTGCTGGTGTTGCCAGAATTCTTAGCCCTTTCTCCTTGCCAAGAAACCAATAGGCACCTTAACCTGCAGTGCACTTGGCTGGATGGGAATGGCTGGGTGACCCACCGTGAGCAGCATGTTTCGAACCACTGGTGATCCCTGCCAGTGGTCTGCTGAAGAAAGGCTTGCAGGCAGCTCTGGTGGCTACTGGGGTGCCGGGAGCATATGGGGAAGCATCCATCTCTCCCGGGAGGACAGCCCAGAAGCCTCCGCATGCAGCTCGGGTGCTGTGAGGGGTGCTCCCTGTTCCCCAGGCCAGTTGCCTGTGCAGAGAAAGAGTAGTAGGAAAATGCCGTGCATCAGAGGCGGGCCGAGAGCACTGATGTGGCTGCAAGAACTGTGTGGGAAGACAAGAGGTGTGATGAGAGTGTAGTGTTTGTGCTCTGGGCTCCTCATTCCTCCCCAGAGTTGTCTATGAAGGGGAATTAGGAAAGTAGAGCATAAAAAAAGATGCATAAAGGATGCAGGCATACGGTAGGAAGGGTCCTGGAAGTGTGTGGCAAGAAGAAGGGATGTTACGGGTGTCTCTCTGAAGTTGCTCAGGAACACGGCAATTGCTCCTCAGCATTGCCCTAAGAACAACGTGTGCGACTGGCGCGGCAGGGACCCCAGGAGGAATAACCTGGCAAGGGCAGAGAAGAGGAATAGGTTGGGCAATTCAGGACAGAGAGGCAAAGGAGTCAGAAGAGCAGGGATTCCTGTGTTCCTGCACCCTGTCGGTGTTAGGAATGAAGTAATCTGGGGAAGAACAACCCCATGTACCAGTACAGGTTGGGGGTTGACCTGCTGGAAAGTAGTGAAGGGGAAAGGGACCTGGGGGTCCTGGTGGATAGGAGGATGACCATGAGCCAGCAATGTGCTCTTGTGGCCAAGAAGGCAAATGGCATCTTAGGGTGCATTAGAAAGGGAGTGGTTAGTAGGTCAAGAGAGGTTCTCCTCCCCCTCTACTCAGCCTTGGTGAGGCCGCATCTGGAATATTGCGTCCAGTTCTGGGCCCCTCTGTTCAAGAAGGACAGGGAATTGCTTGAAGGAGTCCAGCGCAGAGCCACAAAGATGATTAAGGGAGTGGAACATCTCCCTTATGAGGAGAGGCTGAGGGAGCTGGGTCTCTTTAGCTTGCAAAAGAGGAGACTGAGGGGTGACCTCATCAATGTTTACAAATATGTGAAGGGTAGGTGTCAGGATGATGGAGCTAGGCTTTTTTCAGTGATATCCAGTGATAGGACAAGGGGCAATGGGTGTAAACTGGAGCATAGGAAGTTCCACGTTAACATCAGGAAGAACTTCTTTACTGTAAGAGTGACAGAGCACTGGAACAGGGTGCCCAGGGGGGTTGTGGAGTCTCCTACACTGGAGATATTCAAGGCCCGCCTGGACAAGTTCCTGTGTGATGTACTGTAGGTTACCCTGCTCTTGCAGGGGGGTTGGACTAGATGATCTTTTGAGGTCCCTTCCAACCCTTGGGATTCTGTGATTCTGTGATTCTGTAATCATCGAGGGGCCTGACTCCTGTAGGGGCAGACAAGATCAGTTCAGGCTGAAGCAGAGGGCACACGTGTAAGAGAGCCCTTTCCTTCCATCCCACCTACACCCCCAGTACTCTGACAGGGAGGAGAGAATGGATGTGTGAGAACAGGATACGTAAACACTCCCCCGTGCCCCATCCGAAAGTACGGCATGAGAGGGGGGGCGAAGGGGCATGCTGAAGTAGCTGAGAGCATTCCCTTGCGTTCATACCCATGGAAAAAAAAGTGGGAATAAAGAAGTGAAGGGGGAGTCAGCGGCTGCATGGCAGAGGGGGGCAGATGAAGATGCCAGGGCTGACCAGGTCTGGCGCTGGATAAGGCCTTGCAGGAGCTGTGGCCATTTGCTGATGTGATCTTGGAGACGAGCTCAGTCTCTCCCTGCCTCCATTGGATCTTTCAAATGGGAAAAGACGCCAGCCCTGAAACCCCAGGGCTGTTCTGAAATGAAGCTGGAGAACCCCCGTGCTGCTGGTCCCCTTGTCTTGCCTGGCAAAGGGACTGGCAGGCAGGGGAGCAGGGCCAGGCAGTGCCTCACAGCTGAGGGAGCCAGTGGCGAGGTGAGACGGGCTGTGTTCTGCTCGGGCCTCCCTTGATGCGGCTCACAAGAAAGCAGACACACCTCTTCTGGCCCCAGGAGGGGAGCAGTGGTGCGGAAGCTGGCATCGTGGCTTGATGGGGCAGAAAACGTGGCTGCGCCGGGCACCCTGTGAGACCAGAAGTGGTTCCTGGTGGGGTGACCCCTCTCCTGCACTGCCCTCACTGTGGTTTTCAGCATTGAGGCACTACCGTGCCACCAAGAGTTACCAGTGTCCAGGTTTGGGGCCAGCCAGAGGGCAGCAGGAGGCGATGGTGATGGGGGCAACACATCAGGAATCAGCTGAGATGCCCTGGTGTGCCCCGAGCCCTTCATCCTCCTCTAAACTCACTGGTGCTCGTGGAAAACGTACTAACAACCTCCTGTGAGCTGTGCCTGTGAACAGCCTCTTTCCTGTCTTGCACCTCCCCTGGCTCTTGTTCCATGGAATGCCTAATGGAAACCAGACCTTGGCCTCCGAGGGCATTCCATGTGCTTTTGTATGGAGCCTGCCACTGTCCTCCCTGTGCCATTACATCTGCCTGCTGTGGAGATGAGGGCCGTGGTGCTTGCAGGCTGGTTCAGCTTCAGGTGGGGAGTGAGCAGCAGGTGAATCCTGCAGATAAAGATCCTGGGTTTAGGCAATCATGCCCTGTGCTGAAAAGCCAAGGAAGAGATCAGCAAGTGACCCCTAATGTGGACAGGAGGAGAGTTCACAACTGGTTTTTCTATTGAAATGGCTCATGAGGCAAGAGGTGCTTTAAAAACCCAATCCATTGAATCCATCGGTGTATTTTCCCTAACGTTATGTTTTTCAGGCGTGCTCTGTGTGTGATTCCTCCCT
Organism: Lathamus discolor; assembly: GCF_037157495.1. NCBI lineage: Eukaryota > Metazoa > Chordata > Aves > Psittaciformes > Psittacidae > Lathamus > Lathamus discolor. Next base: position 57,317,423 of record NC_088884.1, read on the forward strand.
CGACACCACTTTCTTCTCTCCATCCTGCAAGTGTTTTGAGAAACTCTGTGGCTGCAGCATTGCCGTGCAGATGGCTTAATGTGGGCTGCTGTTCTGAAGCACAGCTGCTAGGGATTAATTACTTGATGGAGGAAAACCGCTTTCAGATGCTCCTTATGAAAAGCTGCTCCACCAGAAGCGCTAATAATGAAGGCAGATCATTTTAGAGAACACACTTCTCTTGCCCACCCTTTGTTTGTGATGCCCACAGGTCCGCTCCATGCTGTATCCACCTCTCCGAAACCCACAGACCCATGCCTGATCCCCATGGGGTTTGGCTGTGCAGAAGGCAGCACATCCAGCACTGGGCTGTGCAGGGCGGCTGGTGCTGGCTGCTCAGCCTCACACAGTGGGTGAGGACCCATGTCCCTGTTGGGGTGGGTGGGCTCTGGTGTTTGCACATGCAAGGAGTGAGGTGGGAAGGAGGTGGTACCCCCAGCCGCCAAGATGGGATGCAGGCCGATGTGCTGGTGACAGGGAAGGGCAGCAGATGCTCCCCCGGCAGCGAGGAGCATGGGAAGTGGAGCACACATGCAGGGGGATGCTCAGTGGTTTCTTGGCTGAGCGGGAAGCCCAGCACCGCTTCTCTGCCGGCGCTCCCACATCCCGCAAACCCAGGCTTCCTGGACAGCTGGGGAAGATCGCTGCCATCAGTTTGGCTGGAGCCATGGAGTGGGAAAGGCATGTTCCTTCAGACTTTGAGGAAGGAGGGGAAGGAGTGTCAGTTGGCTCCTCCATTGGTATCCCTCTGTCTCCCAAAAGGAGAGAAAAGCTGCTTAGAAGTCAATTGTTAGACAGAAGTATGGGCTTATCATAAAGCCAGAATCAAAGGGGAAGTTACTTGGTGAGTGGCACCAGGTAAGGAAGAGTCTCTCTTGTTTTTTCCAGGTCTTTCTAGAAAGCGGAGGTCTGTCAGCACAGGGGCAATGGGAATGACTGGGAAAGGGAGAGCTGAGATTTCTGCTGCTTTAGGATACTTGGCTCCTTTTACCATATGAGTATCTTTCTCTTATCGTTTATCGTTTGATCCATCCTTCAGGTTCACATGGTTGAAAATGAGAGAACCAAAAAGACAAACAGGAGACAATCCTTGTGTCCCAATTGTTCATTTCCTTGAGTTAATTTTATGTTGGTAATAAAACCTATGTCTTACTGTAACTGTAAAATACAACAGGCAAAGCACCTGGAGAGCTAAAGGGGGCTGGCAATTCGGTTCCATCATTACTGCAGGATTTCCCCAACATTTGGTTCCAATTTACCCAGTATTTGTCTTGCCCTCGTGCACAATGAGCTGCTGTTGCTGCTGCAGGTACTTGGTGGATTTGGTCTCCTGAGTCCAGCATGCTGCTGGGAGCCAGCTGTAAGTCATGGAAAAGATTGTTTCCGAGAGAAGGATGATTTGGGTTGGTTGTTTTGTTCTGATTTTGGCAAGATGTTCTTCTTTATTGCATTGCTGCATAAGAGCACCTGATTTTTGAAGTGACCCTTGGCCAGCTCTATTCCTGGGCTGTCTTGTGACATGGAAGAGATGGGGGGGGGGAATCAAAAAGCATTGCAAGCAAAGATCATATTAAATATGAAGATCCCTCCCTTCAGCACAAAGGTGCTTGGCTACTTGTAAGTCTAAACGCCCTTAGAAGGAATTGAGTTTCATATACAGCATCGAGAGTAAGAATCTACTCCCCTTTCTCTATCTGGTGCTGCTGCATTGCAACTCTGATGTTAGCTTTATATTTGATGATTTCTACATCAGTTCCTTCCACATAGAATAGGTTCAGTGATCTAATGTGTCTTTCACATCTCTGTGGGCTTTTAACATATTTTATATGATATATATCCTTTTTATGTAACTATTTACATATATGTATATATATAACTGTTCTATTACAGCTGCCTCCACTGTTTTCATTACAGTTTTTTCAGGAAACCCCCCGAATGCTGGATTTTTGGCTTTCTGTGTGCTGTTATTTCGGGATGTGCTGACAGCCCATCCTTCCTGGGAACAGCTACAGCAAAATACTCAGCTCTCACAGCTCTGAGAGCGCCAGTCTTCACCCGTCCTTGGGCTGCTGGCAAGAGGGACCCTGAGGCCAGAAGGTAATGAGCTGACTGACTTCAGAGCTGAGATGCTTGATAACGTCCACGCTGAATCCTCGTGAATGAACTGCAAATCCACATGCACGGTATTAATAGCAAATCTGTTCCCATAGTGGTTTCCAGCTTGCTTTGCTCGAGTCACTATCTGTAGATAAAACACGATACTTTCCAACCCTTTCTTTTGAAATACATCTGTAGTGGTGGGGCAAGCAGGTCGTGTAATGCTGGTGATGACAGCGGTTTGCACATTTCCTCTTCCCTGTGTGAGAGACCCTGGTGTCCATGTTCATGCAGAGGTACCTGCATATTTTCCTGTGCTTTGTCCTATGAAGCCCAAGCAGGAGAAGTTATGGCAGTCTCAACCCCTAACCCCCCGCCTGCTTTTCACACTGCTGGGGTTACAGAACAGTGCCCAGGTTGGGATGCTGAGCATCACCCTTCCAGGCTCAGCGCTGGATGTAGGGGATAAGCAGTCTGCTCAGTAGCATTTGAGGGAGTGGGGAGAGGAAAGTTATCCCAGGCCCTGCCACTCGGAGCAAAATACAGTTTATGAATCCTAAAACCTCTTTCAAAAGCATAAAGTAAAAAGAAAACTTTGCCTTCAAAGTGACTGTGAGTCACCCCCTTCAAAGCATTTCCATGGATTTCTTGAAGCTTCTTTCCAGTGTGTATTCCAAGCGTTTTTGTGGGGATGATAAATTCTTTCTGTCTCACATTTAATTTTGGTCCATCAAACTGGCTCTCAGTTTGGTTTTTCGTCTGGCACTAGAGGCTAATTTGCCTCCTCTAATTGAATGCAGACACTGCATCTAACATGGCAGGCACTACCCACTCAATAATGGGATATTGTCTTTCCTGACTCCTACTTGCTGTAATTAAAAGCAGAGGGCTGACCTCAGCGCTGAACTCTGCCCTATTCCTTGCTAATACTTTTACACATTGCTTCACACTAAGGCTCCACAGACACATGTGAGCTCCTGGCTTACCAGCATCCCCTCAGCATCCCCTGTTTGTTGGTTACTGTTGTAAGGGCGAGTTCTGGGATCAGCAGGAAGTTCCTCCATGCTCTGTAGGGCTGGACTGCTGTCCTGCAAGCCTCTTCACCTGCAGGGCTGGGGCGAGGGAAGAGGGGCAGGTGCCTGGAGTGGTGCCACTGCGCACAGCCACTGAAAACAGGAGCAGATTTGGGCCCATGGAAACATTCAGCCAGCCCATGCATTTCATAGCCACACCACCTGCTGCATGGGCTCCTCGGGCTTGTGAGCTCTGCCTTCCACATGGACAGAAATCCATCTCCAGGAGGATTTCTGGAAATGGACCCAGGGCCTAATAGCTATTCTAGGTCTATTAGACACCCAGTCTGGACTTCAGGCTTGGAGTCAGGTACTTAAACCTTTAAGGTTTCAGATTTTTTAACTTGCGTCCTCTCACAGTAAATCTAAGACTCCACTGTGGGTGCTTACATCCCCATCACTTGAACCTGCGCAAGACCTCTCCTGGTCAGCAGCTTACAAAGGCTTCTTTGTGAGCTGGGAGTGTACAGCAGTAGCTACCCGAGACTGCCCACAGTGAAATAGCATCACAGAATGGTTTGGATTAGAAAGGACCTTAAAGTTCATCCAGTTCCAACCCTCCTGCCATGGGCAGGGGCACCTCACACTAGACCATGTCACCCAAGGCTCTGTCCAACCTGGCCTTGAACACTGCAGGGATGGAGCATTCACTTATTTGGGCAAACAGTTCCAGTGCCTCACCACCCTCACAGTAAAGAACTTCTTCCTTACATGTAATCTAAACTTCCCCTGTTCAAGTCTGAATTAAGTGGAACAAATCATGTCCCACTCACCTGAGTACCCCAAAGTGGATGCCTTTGTAAGGATGGATACAAACCAGGAGGCAGTGAGTGGCTGAAGGGGCACTCTGCACAACAGGTAAAAGAAGTGGGACAGGCTATACAGATGTGTGTGTGTGAATGCTCCCCACTCCTGGGGAAAGTACCGAGCCTTCTTGTGTGAGCACTGGCTTGGGGAAAACCACGTGGCAACCGTCTGTCCATACAACACGTTTGTGCTTTTGTCATTACTTCTGCAGAGCAGCTTTTTGCTTCGTCTCCAGCTCCTGGAGAGGGTGGGATCCAAGAGCTCAGCTTCCTGTTAAAAGCCTTCTCTCTTCTGCTGCTGCAGAGAAAGTAGCCAAGTGCTCTGCATTTACCTGAAGGCATAAAATACAGAAGGCAAATATGCCGCCCAGCCTTCACGTCAGTCTGAAACCCCCAGAACACCACCTCTGTGTGTGGCGTGTGTGTGTGTTCCTCTTTCAGGGTCTTTCTGGAGAGGCTGAGGTGCTCACTCAGGGCTTTGTGGTGTTGAGGTTGGCAAGGCAAACCCCAGGACTCGGCTGCTATTAGCAGCCCTCCACAGCTTTGCCAGAGAAGGTCAGTCCCAAGGTCACCCTCACCTTTCCTCTCATGCTTAGCACAATGATAATGCCTGAAGCAATTCTTGTATCGCCCCCCCCCCCCCCCCCCCAACGCATCCTACAGGAAACCTTTGTAACCCAGGTGCTCAGAGGAAGGCACCTTTCCCAAGACACAAAGACAAAAGGTTTGATGTATGAATAAAAAACCCAAAGCCGGCTGAAGCCAGGCACACACACCTACTTTAAATACAGAGAGTGTGTGTGCGGTTTTCCTGCATGCTGGTTCGGTTCATACACCTGCCCTGGCTGGTCCTAGAGCCTTCACCCACCAAAAGATTTTAATGACACTACAGGCACCTACACTGAATATTTAGGCCCTGCTGGCTTCACCAAAGACTTCTTTCAGGCCCTGCTTAACAGAAGTAGTCCCATACTTGCCTGCTTTTCTCAGTCTGAGCAGTGATGAGTTTCTTGGTGCAGCTGTCAGCAAACAGGACCAATCTGGCAGATGCTTCCTCCCTGGCTATATCATTTCAGGCTGGGAGGAAGGGGAGCAGAGAGGATAATACGGGTGGCATTATCCAAGTGGTAGTGTTATCCGCATTGGCAGAGGTTAGAACAGCACACAAGAAAATCCAGATTCAGATCTCTAGGGAAGATAACATAAGCATAACCCAAATTTTCCATTGCAGTACTGTGTGTAATGAATATTTAAAGCAGAACCACTGCAGTGGCAGACAGAAAGTTACACTTTGAGTGTTTAACCTCTAAAAACTTAAGTTCTATCTCCCTCCAGCATCCAGAGACGAGCTCAGCTGGTTCCCCTTTTAGTATGATAGCATTGGGTGGGAAACAGCTGAGCTTCCCCTTAGGGAAGAGGTAAGAGCCCTGTTTGGCATCTGCCAAAAGTGACCCTGGAGTAGAAAGATGAGGGGGAGATGACTGTGAAAGTCAGCACAGAGATCATATCAGTCAACAAAGATGCTGACTCCAGTGAGAAATCTTTTTGTAACCCATCATTTCTATCACCCCAGGCAGGAAAATGCACCATCTCTGCATCTTTCTGCTTTGGCTGCAGCAGATAAGCAGAGGAGCAAGTCATGGGACACGAGAGGAACACTCTCTGTGGGTTAAGCAGGATGGATCGCAACAGCTTGGATCCCAGAACATCGCTTAACCCCACCCCACAACCTGCTGTGGTGTAGGTAGCATGCAACAGAGCTACAGTTCCTGCCTCGCTGCTGGGGTTTGCACCATCCCTGGCAGGAGCATCACAGCTGCAGATAACAAACAAGCAAGGCAATCAGCTTTAATGTCTTCTGCTTGGTTCTCACCCTCCACTCACACTACAACGCCCCAGCTGTGAACTTTTAACCCTGAACTTGTTCCAGACTGTGAGCCTTTGCAGCACACAAGTCATAGGCAGTAAATCTGCTTTTCAGGCAATGGTGTCTATTGAGCTATTTCCCTCGGCGCTTCCCTGTGATTCCCTTATGTGTCCACCTGCTGCTTTTCTGCCTACTCACATGTGTCTATCAGTAGTAGTAGTTACTCACCTGTAAGGAGAGAAAGGAGAAGCAGCTTAAAAAGAGGGAGACCATGTGATGCTGTAAGAAGACCCAAGGATACCTCCATATGCCTCAATAGCCTATTGTATAGAAATACTGGATTTGCCAGCATTTCCTGAAAGCTGAAGCAAAAGTAAGTAACAGACAAGTAAAATGTTTGGGTTTGGGTGAAGGCTCCAGACTGTTTTCTACTGTTTCTGCCTCCTGATTACTCACTGGAGCAGGGGACACTGCTGCTATGAGCCGGGGCAGAACTCCTCTGTGCAACTGGTGTGCATGGGATAGTGGGAATCTTCTGATCTGATGCTTTGGGTGCCCCAGGAAACAGCAGCCAGGGCAAGGCCCACTCACGGCTTGGAGCCCTGGCTCTCAGAGGAGGATGTTAGGCTGGGATGGCAGCTCCCAGGTGCTCACACGGGCGGCCCCAGTGAGCTGGCTCCCTTTAACATAGTGCAGAAGGCAACTGTAGGACCCTTCTGGCATCCTTAAAAAATAAACCACTGCACAGGGGTAAACTCTGGTGCTGAAAACTTTGCACACAGTGAAAGCAGCTCATTTTAAATTAAACTTGCTGATATAATGAATAATGTGATGCTGACCTGCATAGATACACGATAAGAAAAATCCCAAGTGACACTTCTTGTTTTAACAGTAAACCTCTCTGTCTTTCACGGTATCATCCCCAAATCAGCACCAGAGGGTCCTAGAGCTAAACACAAAGATGTCTTGCAAGCAATTAACATGAACTGAAAGCATGGCCAGGCCCCCTCCCTCTCCACATCCCTTCCTCCTCCATACACACCCAGAACTCACGCATTTGTCTGCTGCTGCTTTAGTCATCACAGATTAAAAAGAACAGCAAGACGAAGACTGGTTGAGCCAGCAGTAGAGCTTTGTTAATTCATGCCAGGCAGCAGCAGTGGCAACAGCCTGGTGCTCAGCCTTGCTGACTGCTCTTAGAATAAACCAAAACCATCGTTCCAGCAAGGAGGTTACCCCAGATCCCTGCCATAAAAGGAGCAGATTGCTCTTAAAATCTAACTGATGCAGATGACAAATGTAAGAGTGACTAAATAAGAAACAGCTCACTTGGCTGGTTTCCTATGCTGGCCCCTATTGCTACTGAGAAAAACGCCTCTTAAACAACCCAGGGAAAAATAAAAACCAGCTGAACAACTTTACTTAGATGGCCAGTTTTTGCACTCCCATTTGAGATGGTCTGTTTCACTGTTGGCTCTGCCCTTGGCACGAAACTGACCCTTGAGGTACCAAAATGCGGAAGAGGGATGAGTGTGGGTTTGGGGCTGCTAAGCCTTCAGCTGGAAAACCACACTCACAGCGTACAGCTTGCACCTCTCTAAATACCAGTCTGTTATTCAAGCATTAAAAATTGCTGAAATGACTTCCATAAGCTAGTGCCCACCTCGTGGCCACTGGTGTATGTGAGCAGACTGAATGCAGTCTTAGTGTAATTGGAATGGAATTAGGTTAGTTCTTCAGAGCTAAGATCTAGCTAACAGGCCTGCTTTAGAACCCAAGTTTGTAATAAAGCAGCAGCCCCCAGTGTGTGCGAGGGTACACTTCACAATCTCTTTTCCATAGGCAAGAGACAGAAGGACAACAACATTTTGAACTTTTGAGTAAGTTCTTGCCTCTGCCCCACAAATCATTCCGCTTTGGGGACATCTGATATGATCAGAAAGAATGGATGTTCTTAAAATCTTAGATCTACGGTCTAGGGATACATCAAGTGTTTCCCAACTCCTTTGAAGAAGGGAAGCAAAGGTAACTCACTTCCACCTTCTCTGTCTTCTGTTTCACAGATACGTGTCCGAACAGAGGCAGAGTTTGCTATGCAGGAGTTGAAAGTTGAAGGTTTATTAGAAAAATAGCTGATCTTTGATAGCAGTGCATATTTTACACATCTGGTTAAAATGCTTTTTACCACTTTCGTTGAAATTCATGATTTGTTAATAACTTCTTCATGCAGTCTCTGCAGTTAACGTACATGCAGAATGAGCACCCATAACGGAAGGGTATCTTACTGAGAGGCAGTTGAGGAAATATTACCTCTTGGTACTGGAAAGTCACAGAAGCGACACCAAGGCTTTACAGCTTCAGCCGATGTCCAGAGTTCCCTCTTTTTCTACGGGATTTGCCAGGGCCAGAAATCCAAGTCATCAACTCAGTAGGCCACAAACCAAGGCTCGAAATCGTGAATAGTTTCTCTGGCATCTGCCTCTCCTCTCAGTGATGCACTTCTACTGCCACACACACGGATTCGTGAACTCCAACCAGACCACTTGTTTTCAGTGGCTGAAGGACCAGGTCAGTTTATGGAGAAATCCCTGAGGTTACACATAGCGTCAAGCTCCTTTTGAACAAGGAGGAAAACTGACACAGTAGGAAAAGTTTTAAATTTCTTGGACTACAAAGCTCTCACAATGTTTGTGTCTTCCACATTAATGTACAAAATAATGTTGCAAAAGCCAGTATCTATTGTGCTATACTTTGAAGGGGTTTAAAGCAGAACAGTTCAAATTAAGAGCATCTGCAGTAGGTAATCAAGTCTCTTTTCTTGGGGGATTGGGGAGCGCACTAGAATAAAAAGCTCGCATTAACCTTACTCAGTTGCTTTCAGAAGTATAAAATGGCATCAATACTGTAGAACTGATAACAGAACTGTGAACGACTCAAACCTGGCAGCACTTGTCCCACTTGGTTGATATTTGATCACGGTCCAATGGCTCTTGATGGCATACTTTGTTATTTTTCTCCTGTTTACGCTTTAGCATCCACCCATAAGAGAGCAGCAAGAATCTCTACTGGGAAAGGTGTCTAAAATCACTACTTACGGGTCTCAGTACTCCAGGGGAGTTGAAGGTGACTTCACATGCATAGGAAGAACACTTCCACATCAATACCAACTTTATGAAAGTACAGTTGTACCCATCAGCCATGCAACATTCCAGCCTTGCATAGAAAATATAAAAATACATAACCACTAATCATTCTCGCATTGGATTGTGGTAAGATCCTATATGTTCCTTAACTGAAGGCTCCTGCTCCCTGAAGAATGAGTGCAGTCATGGTTACTCTACTTCTTCTTGATCCAGTGAAGTCAGAGCCTTCTCCTGTAATATACAAAGAAAGCTTGCAGTTATAAAAGAAATTAGGACCTTCATCCTTATTTCAGTTCTGCTGAGGCCAGCCAGTAGGTTTGCCAGTAGGATTTCCTGGCCTCACATGCCACCTATTCCAGTGGACACAGGCTATAGAGCTGCTGAAAATGTTTCCATCCATTTTGTGCAACTCAAAAGGACTAGGATCTTTGATGCAAGTGCCTCCTAGCAAATCCAGGTGGAAATCCATGGAGGACAGTGGCTCAGCACTACTGCTGGCAGAAGAGAGAGTGCCTTGAACAACCGACTTTGAAAGAGGAATATGAAGATAAACAGATGCCTTTGTGTACAGGGAAAGTGGAAGTCTACCACACTGTGAGGGCAGGCTGTATGAACTGATGAACTGCTGTGCTGTCCCAGGAGCCTGCCAACAGCACACTTGTAGGGACAGTATAGTATTAAGGGCAAGCATGAAGTTTCCTGGTGTTTCTCCCAGCCTTCAGCTATTTGTGGTTGAAGGACTGTGTGCCAGGAATGGTGTTTTATACGTAACAACCCACCATGAATGTCTCCTATTGATTTTTGGACCTATCTAAATAAAAAACTTGCAGCATATACGATGTCTTGTAGCAAGTAATTCCACAGCTGGAATACACGCTGTGTTAAAGAATATGCAGTTTGGTTTGGTTTGGTTTGCATCTGGCCCATGTTTTGTGAAAGTGTTCGAAGTGCCCTAGGCTATGCATGTGTCAAAGGAGGAAAACCACATACCCAACCACCCTGGTCCTGAATCCATGGCCTGAAGTGTTCTCTGAGGTACTTTGCACCAAAGCCCAAGACCCGGTTCATAGGATGGTTGTCCACAGGGGTAAGTCTTGTGGCAACTTCCATTGTATAGGCAACTTTTTTGCACTGTACTTGGCCTTCTGGCTCACTTGTTGAATCTGCTGAGACATCCTCCAGGAACAAATCAGTGATCCTCTCGAAGAAAGTGTAGGACAACATGTCTTTAAAATGCTGATATAAGCCACTGTCCTTTTTGACCTGAAAAGTAGAATAAGCATGAGTTAAACTGAACCACTTTTGTTTGAATTGCTTTCCCTATCTCACTGGGAAAGAAGAGCATCTCTAGGTACCACATGCAGTATACTCTAATTGTGGTGGTGAATGCACACCTCATTGCAAAGCTGCTTCTTGAGTCTCTGGAGGTGGCTCTATGTTTGTTCCTTGAAAAAAATCTTCAGGTTTTTTTTGCATTTGAATGAGAGAAGTAGAGAGAGAGAAAGCCAATTGTGACACTAATATTGAGACCTGCAGGTGACAAGACATGCGAATACAGGAGCAGTGGAAAGATGACAGTAAAGGCAAGTTATGAGAAGTGCTGGCAACAGCTGCCATGCTGAGCTCCTTTTGCCCCATCATAGTCTTGGTGATGCTTCTTACTGTATCTGGGAGTCCTTCTTCTGCAGGAGCTGAGCGCATCCTCTGTGTTGGTGTATACCTTTACAGAGCAGAAGGGGCAGCTAAAGAAGGGAGTAAAAGGAAGAAGTGCCTGCATTTTTAATAAAGAAAACATCCACTCCCACTAATGGACTCATGCAGGGTCTCTTCTATAGCTCTTGGGAGGACTTTCAAAATGAACTCCTAAGATTTATTTCCATACAGCAACTTTCAAAGCCGTGGAGTTTCTCTCCCTCCACAGGGAACAACTTGTATGCCAAATATAATGCAAGCAGAAGAGTTTCTTGGAGTCAGCCAAGTGCTCAGCATCCCATGAAACTCAACAGGAATAAGGCAAGTGACTCCTTTTTGAAATGCATGACATTTCTGTTGCCTTCCTCCCACACCCCAACAGAAATCACTGCTAATCCTCTAGTCTTCAGAAAGATTTCAGGCTGAATGGTGAAGGTTTCAGAAAGCCCCCAGATGTGGAAAGAGAAGTTCAGCATAGAGACAGAAAGCACTAGGTTACAAACCATTCACTCCCAAGAGAAGTAATCTCTCACACTCCAGCCTGTGTAGCTCCTGAAAACAGGAGGAGTTACCTTTTCTTCTAGTTGGTCCCCTGATTGTTTTAACAGTGAAACTATTGTTTGTATTATCTGTTCTTCATCTGTTAAAGAAAAGAGTAGTATAAATATCACAGCCTTCTAGCAGGATCCAGATAGCCTTTGTGTCATTTAATCATGAAAACAGCTCCTACTTTGTGGCAAATCCACAGAGTTGTGTATCCAGGCTTTAAGCTAAAGCTCACTATTCTAGTCTGCGTGGAGTAAGCAATGCTATTTCTCCATCTGCCTGATGTTTTGTTCCAGTTAAAAAGCTGGGAAAGAGCAGGGGCTTTAATATCCCACTGGCAGCCCTTTGGGCTTTGAGGTATGTCTGATAATAAGGCAGAACAAAAGAGTAGCTAGCAGAAACCCATGAAAATTGACTTGAAATTAGGGGAAAAAAAACCCTTCGTTATTCCAATTACACCTTCTGCAACTCATTAGGACAAACTCTGGGTTTGCCAGATTAAAGAAAATGCAAGTATGGCAGGATCCCTCTTGTAACCAGAAATCCCTAGGAAGCTTGCATTAAAATCAAATCCCTGCAGCCATCATGGAAGACAAGCAGTGCAGACTTTTAACAGAGATTTTAGAGCAGGGTTGTCCTGTCACCAAAGAGGGATTGACCAAGATATTATTGCTCCAATGACTGGTGTTTGGCCTTAGAGCCCTGGGGTATTACTCTGTCCCCAGCCCTGCCAATCCTACCACTGCTCTGTCACCTTAGATCACTGCCTTCCTTCTCTTTTTCTCATTTTTAAGGATGCTGTCTTTAATTGCAAGAGCAGAAATGTGGGCCACAGAGCAAGAACCAGCAGAGCAGACTTCCTTCTTCACAGCATCTTGCCACAGAAGTCCCCAGTGCTTCACTATGTCTAGAAAAATGCCCCAGTGTGCAGTCCCAACCTGATGTACTGTGTGTGAGCTCAAAACTCTTCACCCTTACCACGTTCCTTGCTCTCGCTTCCATCAGTAAGATCACTTATCTTGGATGACACATCTGAAGGAGGTTCCTGGGATCTGGAAGCAACAAGCTTGGCAAGTTTGTCTGCAATGCGGTTTACATCTGCTGTTTCACCTGATTGGGAAGGAGGTTGGAAAATAGAGAATGCAGTTAATCTTTCCAAGGACTAATTCAGTGATTTACTTGTTTACATGTCTTCTGAGGTGGAAGTGCCCAGAGGATGCCAAGAGAGACATTTCCTGGGGCTTTGCTATTGCTTGAGAGGAGCTGGTAATAATTTCAAGAGATGTAGTACAACCCCTCTCTAGTATCTGAGCAGCAGCTAGCTATGTAGAGGCCATACAGAAGCAAGAGTGTGTTGTTCGCTAGCATGCTTCCTTGCAAGCCAGAAGCACACTATGCATTAAGAAATGTGAGAGTACTCCTCTACAGGACTGTGAATCTTAAGCTTCAGTTGTATTTGCCATGATTAGCTCATCTATAGGTCCAGTTTCAGAAAAGACACTGTATTTCAAAGCTCTTCCCTTGTTCTCACAGGCTAACCCTGAGCAAAAGAGAAACTGACTTCACTTCAGAGGCACCTCTAGCACAAAAGCTTTTTGTGCCCTTGACATTGTTGTATTAAGCAGACATGAATACTGGGAGAAGTCAGCAACCAGACTGGCTTTATCCACCTTGCATAGTGATCCTGTTCAGGACCCTAACCAGCTGAAGGCATCACTCTGTGAGAGCACTCCAGCAGGGATCCTGCTACAGCAAAGAGAGCAGGAGGAGCTGTTGCAAAGTTTGTTTCACCTAAAAGGTGCTCCTCCTCACAATTCACCTCACAGGGGTGCAGAGCTCAATCTCTCCACCACCACTGCCAAATGGCAGCTCCTGCACAACCAGAAAAGACATCGAGACAAAGTTCAGTGGTGGCCTGACCCATAACACATGTAGGATTAATGAGCAGGGTTTATTGTGAGGGCAGCACGGGTTAATGCAGCCAATAAAAACTACATTTCAAGGCTGGTGAATCAATCCAAGACATTTCCACCCCTGTGTCTGCCTGCAGAGCTTGTCTGGGAGCTGCTAGACTTCTAGGAAGGGGATCAGGCTGCTCATGACTTTGGAAACCTAAGATCAGGCAATTGCTTTAAAATTGAACAGGCCTTCAATTTAGGCAGCTAGTCCGCAAAACACCCCCATTTGCTCCAGTATGGCCTTGCCAAGCTTCAAGTGCAATTGCTAACAGTATAAGTGATTCATAAGAATAATAATTCTTTAGTAATTGGTCCTGCAACCTGCTGAAGGGCTGGTAAAGTCCAGATTCAAAGCCAAGCAGGATCCCCAGGGAGGTTAACTCAGGCTCAGAGACATGGGCTGCTCTGTGCTTGAGGCTTGTTACTGCCAACTGCTTGGCACTAGAGTTTCAAGCAGAATCTAGGACTTCTGTCTTCAATGTGGAACATTTACTACATGATAAAGCTCCTTAAACAGGCCTTCAAACAACTTTTCTTCCTTGAATTTAGTGTGGATGCCTTCACTCTGAACAGTGTTTTTTCTTTCTTAGCAGGTATGGAAAGAAAAAGATGATGCTTGGGGTGGGGGGCGGGGGGTTGGGGGGGAGGAGTCCCAACCTGTGCAATTTATACGATAGTTACCACTGCGCAATGGAAAACAGAAAAGCCATTCACAAGCATGAATCTTGTGTCTGCAAGCAGAACTGAAGATCTGGCAATCTGCCTTCCTAACTGGAAATCAACAGAGCCAGCATAAGAGGTGACAAAAGTGTGTCTTTCCACAGGCCATTAGCCGTTTCAGCTATTGAAGGAGAGATTTAAAGACAGCACAAGGAAAGAACTTAGACATACTTCTCTGATGCTGTGAATCCTCTTGTGGAGGGATCTTGGATTGATTCTCAACATGGGAGAAACCTGCTGTGTGACCTCCCTGCAGTGACAACGCTGGGGGCTCTGCACTGCTGCAGGGGAAAGGTAGATGATGTCCTGGCAAGTGTTTTGTTTTCCGTTGAGTTTTACCTTCTAGTTGTATTACAAGACCCTGAGAAAATGCTGTTAGGCTTGATCTGTCTTTATCTCTTAGATGGTCAGTCTTTCCTTGTCTCCTGATTAAGGATGATGGTTTCTGCACGTTAGCCTTGTTTTCCAGAAGTTTCCCATATTTACTGACAGACAACCGCTGTTGGGCATAGGCCAGTAGGATCTTGTATTCTATGCTGTCTCGCTCATCATCTTCCAACAGTATTTCTTTCATACTGACAACATTTGGTGAAGACATCTTGGTTCCTGCAAGAACATATTAATTTTAACGGCTTAGGGAGCAGCCTGGTTTTCATGCATCCAACCAGTACTTGACATTTCTACAGAACCTTCCACCTTATAAACCTCAGTGATGGGAAGAATATTGCAGTACCCAGGAGCCAGAGAAACAGTCTTCTCTAGAAAAAGAGTTTGGTTACTGAGAAATACCTCAGGTAGTAATCAAGGCCATCAAAGAACGGGAGCAAGAGATCTGATACATTACGTATCTAACTGTATTTGGTTGCTTAAGCAGGGGAGATGAGGAAATTCTAGGAGTATTCAGTGGTTGGGGTGCAGTATATGAAAAGAGGAAAACCTGCAACAATGCTAACTGATTATTGTGATGGAAAGAGAAAAGATTCATCAAAGCACTGCAAAGCCTATACCATCTCTCAAATGAGAATTGTGCTTTCAGAGGAAGCTTTGACACATTTGAGCCCTGAGTGCTCCAGGTAGGAAAGCATAAAACAACTAGCCCAAATATTAGGGGAAATTATGCTACTTGCCTATCATAGTGTTCTCAACTGTCCTTTCCCTTTAGGGCACCTGAGCCAACAGTTTTGCATGTGTGATTGTGGGCAGTGGAGGGTGTGGTGGCACTTATCTAAGGTGCCTTGTTCTTATCCAAGCAAACACACAATCCCACAGCACGCACACGCATTTTGTCATCTTCCCGTTTCCCTGCACATTGTAGCCCATCAAGCCACAGTGCTCAAGTTGAGCTATTGACACACCACCATCCCAAGCCTCCAATAGCCTGTCTCAAACACATGGCAACAGCCTCTGTGAAATTTTCTTCTCAGTGCAAGCCTGGGTATCAGCTTGCTAGTTTTCTGCTGGGAGTGTGCTGCAATTTACTCCTTAGATACCTATACTTCATGTCATGTGGCAAAATATCTCACTACGCTTGGATGAGAATTTGTCCCAGTGACATCCAAGCAGCTGTGTTGTCTTCAAACAGCTTCCTGGGCTTCAGCACAAGCCATGTCCTGTGAAGCGCCCAGTACTGCACTGAGATCTCTTGCTCAAAAGGTGCATTCCTGTTTGCTGGACATGGCAGAGCAAATTGAAAGCAGAAGGTGTGGGTACAAGTTCCCCTTCTCTTGCTAGTTGCTGCCTTGAGATATTCAAAGGGTCAGCAGGAGCTTTGTGTCTTCTCACAGCATTCATGCAGGCAGCTCTAATGAACCTGCAAGGGAAACTGAAAGCCCAGCAGGAAAAAGTGAGCAAGAGGCTGTTACAAGAAACAAACCAAGAAAAAGAAGTGGGAACTTAAAATACAGAGAAAACAAAGGAGAACCAAAATGATGTAAGACAGGCACCAGGCTGCTTCTTCTTCCTTGCTGTGCCTAGGAAGGGAGTGCTGATGTGCATACCACCCTCAGGATGCAGGGGAGCAAAGATAAGACCTTCTCCTTGCCCCATGATTGAGGCCATCTTCCAGTGCAAACCAGAGTAGCTTAGAGGGCATTTAAAGATGAACTGCATTTCTGAGTGTCTCCACTACACAGAAAGCAAGGCTACAGCAAATCCCTTCAGCTGGTCAACGAGCCCTGGAACAGGCACTTCCCTTTGCCCTGGACACCAGATCAGGCATTTATTTCAGTTTGAAGTTTGTCCAGAAACAGAGGGAAAATTTTAAAGGCTGTGCCATTCTTTTTCATTATTTAATACTTTATTCAAACTCAAGTTCCTCATAGAAAAGATCTAAGCTTTCTCTTCACATCAGACACCAATGCTACTTAAAACAATATAGTCCTCCCCACCATGGGTCCTCTTTATAGATCTAAAATAATTTGTGTAACATTCATGTATACTAATCTTTCACTAATTAAAAAATGTATAGCAATATATGATAGATAAGCTATATATACCATAACTAGATATAAAAATTATAAAGCAATTATATAAAATAATATAAAAATTTATTCCAGTGAGAGGACTTCCAGTAGTAGCATTAAAAACTCACAGCCCTATACACTGGGCTATTACTTATGCATTGAGAACAGTCCTACCCAAGGTGGCTGTACAGATAGAAATCAAATAAGGGTTCAAAGGTTGGTCTCCTAAACGAGGCTAAGTGCAGACCGATAGCAGGAGGTAGGGTATTATTACAGCTTGCTAGTATGTAACATCAAATAAGCACTTGCACTTCAGATGCAGCTGTACAGCAAAGCCTGCACCTCGCTCTGGTGGGGAACCTCTGACAAATGAAACAAATTATGTTGGTAAAAATGTGGAATAGGAGCTTCCTTATCCAGACTTTCTCGAGCACTGATGTCTCGGTAAGGAGTCTCACCCCTGTGTATACAACAAGGCTGGAGGAGCATAAAAAGCGAACAAAGGGTCACAGTTTATAGCTCATTTATACCATTACTTACAGACACCAAGAAAAGGAGGTATCACCACATGCTGGTGAGCATTTATAAAGGAAACTTCCAGTAGCTAACTTGTTTTTCAGTTCATTTTAAAGTTTGAAATCTTAGTTGGTGACTTATGACTCTCTTTAGACTTACTTCTTCATACTATAACCATATTATTGTTCCAGTATCCTGTCTGGTATGGGTTAGAGATGAGCCAGGACTTTCGCAGAAGCAACACTTGCTCTGCAGAAACTCTCAGGAATGAGTCTCTGTAAAGAAGGATTTTTAATGCAAGCATTGATTCAGTTTGACAGTACTTCGAAGTCCTGCTAAAACCCAAATCTGCATATTATTTCTAGGATGATTAAAAGAAACTCGGAGGAACAGATTATGGAGAGTAGCAGCACGGTCTCATTCTGTCTACTTAGAAACTCTGGTCTAAATTATTTATCTTCTGGAGCTTGCAGGCTCTGAGGGAGCAATGTTACACCCTCCCTCCCACTGCCAAATGTCACATTCATATGCCATTTCCCAGAAAATGGAAACCGAACTGCCAGTGTTCCTAGTGGTACATTTAGCTGCAGCCTTCCATTCACTTCAAGAATTATCTGCCAGAACAGAGAAATTTGGCAAAACCACAGATGTGAGCAGCACGACCAACAAAACCTGCCTTGTGGACTCTGAGAACCAATACTGGCTAAGCTAAAGTCCACAAAAATACCCCTCCACTGTAACAGCCCCCTGAGCCAATTGTAATGATAGCCAACTAAAAGCTTGAGAAGTGTATTTATATGAGGCTGAGTGGGCAGGGTACGGAAAGAAAACCATAAAAAAAGAGCTAAACTAGGAACATGACTGTTTAATCTTTGTTACTGTGAAGCGTAGCCTGGAGGTTCAAGCATAGATGAAATAACTGTTGATTTGGATGGCGTCCAGCTATAGGCCTGTGTTTGGCAAAACCGGACCAACTGGTAACCTGGCTGTGCCATTTCTCGACCGTTGTTGTATTGGTGTTATTTATTAATGTATAGTTGCATGTATAGATGCAAGCCGCTATTGTGGCTAACTCTACAAGTCCTCTTGGACCGTGCTCACCGCAGACTCTGCCTGAGCCCAAGCTTGGGTGCTGCACTCAGCCCAACCTCTCCTTCTAACCCTGCCGGCACACCTCCTGTCCTTCCTCCTCAGGTGATCACAGAGCACAGACAAGCTCTACTACTATTTCTTCCGCAGGATGGTTCATTCTCCTGCCTCATGGACATTTACCTCCAAAAGGCTTAGGGACTTTGTCCAAGCAGAGGGAGTGTCAATGCTGACCCTGCTGTTTGGCTCCATTCCCCATCACACATACTCTTGCTGGTGCTAGCAAACATCATGCAAGCCCAGGTACCTGAAGATGGCTCTGCAGCAAGAGGCAGGGCCTGTCCTGAAAGGCTGAATAGAAGAAGCAGAAAAGAGAAGTGAAAGAGGTGCCTGGGAAATGATCATAGAATCATCATAAAATCATAGAATGATTTAAGTTGGAATAGATCTTTAGGATCATTGAGTCCAACCATTAACCTGATGCTGCCAAGTTCTCCACTAAGCCATGTCCATAAGCACCACATCTGTATGTCTTTTACTTGCTGCCAGGGATGGTGGCTCAGCCACTTCTCTAGGCAGCCTGTTCCAGTGCTTGATAATCCTTTAGGTGAAGAATTTTTTGCTAATATCCAATCTAAACCTCCCTTGAGGCCATTTCTTCTCATCCTGACTAACAATCCTTGGTTTGTTAGTCCAAGCTATTCAGGTCAGGTCTGGTGCTTCCCTCTCAACCAGCGGAGACTGAAATGTGGTTTCTTACCTAGGACACAAGTTCTAGATAAAACTCTTTATTTTTGAGGCGCTGCTGGAGAAAGGCACTAATAAAAGCACCACTGTTTACCTTACTGACTCATCCCAGGTGTGGGTCTTTCCCTTCAGCTCTGCTCTCACATACAGAGGGGTAGATTGAGTATATGTAAGTGGAGATTCCTATGTAAAGGAAAGCAAAGGCCAATTCCTCTCTCAGCTCTTCAAGCTAGATACTTCCCTCTGGGTTCATGGTCCTAACTTACTGGTAGTCCTTGAGGAGAAAAGCAGAACAATCACAAGTCTCCAGAGTTTGTTAGTATGTAAGCAACACGCTGTGCTGAAGGAATATCCTGTACATACTGAGTCGGTTGCTCTCACAAAACCCGTCTCAAACAGGTATTGCCTGTGCAAGACAGGCTGAACAGTTTAAAATTGTACAGATGCTGTGGAATGCTGGTTTTACATACAAGCCCACCAGAAAGAACCTCTTCGCATGCTGCCACAGTTGCCTCTAGGATGGACAACAGCAACTTGCAAACTGAAGGATTATGTGCTCCTTATTTAATCTTAACAAAACAGGACACAACATAATTAGTGAAGGCAGAGCTGCACTATGAGGCCAAGGAAAACATCCCTAGTGGCAACAGATTTTTCGTGAGCCCTGTTGTGCAACAGATACAACACATGCTATATGAAAAGGTCTACACTTATACATGTCTTTCAGAAGAGAAGTTGCTAGGCTGTGTCTGTTCAGAAGTGTTTCCTGCATTCAAAGCTGAAAGGCTGCCAGACTCAGCCTCTAGAAGACAAGTGATGAACTACTTGGCTGTCAGCACCAGCAGGAATGGTGAGGCATGCAGCTATGACCTCCAGTAGACTACATCGGCAGTGACAGTGCAGCAAAGATCTGGGAGCAAAAAGGGAACAATACATCTGCTTACTGATGACTTCAGGGGTGTACGTTACCTGCTGAATCATCTCCACCATTTACTTGCTTGGATTAGAGTTTCCTTCAGTTGTAAATGAAGGCATCTTACCAGCAAGAGGTGACCTAGCTAGAGCTGGGCCAACCCAACGTAAGAACAAGGAGGTGAGGATTTAAGTCTACATGAATACATTGGGGTGGTACCAAATTTTAAATTCAGCCTTCCACATCTAACTGCAGTGTGGTTAGCAGAAAAAGCCTTTGTTCTCCTTGGCTAGATATGTCAAACTCTTCTTTCAGAACCATCCAGCCAACAGCAGTAAAGCTTGTATGGCAGCGCTAAAAGATCCTGGGCAGTTCCTTTTGGTTTTGATACTAAAGCTAAACCTGAAAGTACATTGGTACCTAAATTTACAGTGGTAGATATAGCCATTTAATCCATATACAATGAAGATTCTGAGTCTTGTACTGCATTATAGACAACCAAACATTATACAAGAGAAACCAAGTTCAAAGAAGAAAGGCAGTTTTATTACCTTACAGGTCTATTGCACCAGCAACTCTGTGTGCCTGCTGATCTCAATTCTTTCTCTTCCTCTTCCAGAGGCCAGACTCGTCTTGCTAGAGCCAGCCTTGTAAGCACAGCACTTCCCTTCAGAAAACTCACGTTCCCTTCTTTTATTTAATATTTTCAGTCTTTCATCAAAACATGTGTTCCTAAGCTTACACTAAGAAGGGCACTGCACTTCCAATAAAAAAGTGCCCCGTGTACTTCCTTATGAGAACAACGTTCAAACATGTCTTATAAAAAGCAGAAAGGCGAGGGCCGGCCCCTCGTGCACGTGACTTCTCAGCAGCACACTAGGCAAGGGGATAAAAGTCTACAGCTCTTCAGGGCTTCTTGACAAATGTCAAATTCTTCTGTCTCTTTTTCTTTTTATTCCATGGTACAGGTTGAATCAAATCATCGTTTTGATACAGGAGGGGTTTTTTTAAGGTGTTTTGAAAACAGTTATACCTCTTCTTCAATCAGCAACCATAAACTAGTCTACATTTTTATCATACACCATTGCATCTTTTTTCCCGACCATGTTAAGCATTAAGATTGGTAGAATACTTGCAACAATGTCATGGAATTGCTTTTGTAGCTCATAGCCCAAACTTGTGATTTCATTACCTGTATAACTAACCCCAAGCACACATCAATTTTAAGAGAGAATTTCACAGTGCCAGAGATCTTCCATTTTCAAAATAAGCTTGCAGACAAAATTGCAAGCTAAGAGAGGCCTGATGCACATGAAACAGCTGAAGAGGAGGAATGCTTCCATTTATCCGCAGCAGAGAAATAGGTTTTGGAGGTACAGAGGGGTTTCTGATTGGGAGGAGATCCCTTCTTAGGAGCAAAAGCACTTGAGTCTGTGCCTTCGTCTGAGGCTGTTGTATGGAAAAGGTCTGTCTGGTGCCTTTCCTGCAAAGGGAGGAATTTACTAGTAAAACCAGAAATATAAGCAGAGCCAACTTTAGCGTTTCCAGGGAATAGCAACTTGGAGTTCACGTATACGTTGCAGGCTTATAGAAGCTTTTTTGTTCATGTTCACTGAAGCTTTCTATTTCCTTCCTGCTTTCCTAGGGCAAACTGACCTGAGAGCAATAATAGCAGATGGAAAGCCTGTGTATCATGGATTATTAACGATCTGTCACTCCCTGGACTGCAAAAACTTCATTTTCTTTTCAAATGCATGCTGTACCTCAATGCAGAATATGTTTTCTCCAATATAGGTGGGGGGCAGGGGGAGAGGAAGTGGCATTGGAGGCCCAGGAAAGGGTAGGGTAGCCTGATGGAAGCACGAAAAAAGACCTAAACAACCACCCTTTTCAAAGTGTGATATTGTATTTTATAGCACCCGTCAGAAAGTGAGAGGACTGAGAAAAAACAAGCTCATGTCAACTGTGCTCCACTTTTTCTATTCTATTCCAAATTATTGTATTGTTTTTCCCTGTTATATCATGACAAAACAGGCAAATATTGGCCATTTTCCACTCAGCACTTGTGCTGACCTTATAATCAGAGCTGGAGGTACAAGCAGCATCACTACCTGTGGAGCAATGACCTCCTCTGACATACAGCTACTCACCCACTCCGTCAATTCCATCAGTTTTTGCCATTTCCCACCTCAGAATATCCCTCTGCACTGGAGAGTAGCCATTCTGCTCATCAATGTAAACTGCCGAGAAACCAAAATATGTAGATTCTTTCAAATCCCTGGTGGTTATTTCAGAAAGAGTGTGGTAGTCTATACTTGAAAATTGCGAGCCCTGGCTGCACACACGAAAGGCCATAGCCAGTTTCCTGCCTTGTCTGGAGCTCTGGGTTCTTAAAATCTCTGGATGGAGGGGCCTGATTTTGTCCATTATGAAGCAGTATTAGGAACAGGGATATTTCCAAGCATGTTACATATAGCCTGGGTAGATGTAAGAGAAGGCTCACTCCGACCAGGACTCCTTTTTTCATTTTGGCATTAGCTCTTTCAAACAAACAGAACTGGGAATGGTCCCAGAGGAGGCAAGAGGGAAGTAAAAGGAAACTCTTATAGATATGATACAATACAATACACTTTTAATGTGCTTTAATGATTTTTGCTTCATTGTACTTTTCCATTTTCCTCCTGCCACTTTGTCTGCCAAGGAAGATTTATTTTAATGGCCTTTCCTGAAAGTAGATAGGAGAGCAAACATTCTGAATAATGGCAGTATAATTCCCTGCTTTACAGGAGGTTCACATTTGGTTTCTCTTTTGATTCTCAGACCCTTTACAGTAAGACCCAAACTAGGTTTTCTATCTTGTTTGTATTATGGATTTCGTATCATGGATTTTAATTTCCTGGAAAACCTTTGTATTCTCTTCTTTTTCTGTTGCCATCTATCTTATCTAAATCCTCCAGTTCTTTTTAACTCTCATTTACCTTTAGCTAACCCAGACAAAAACTTGACATTGACTCATGCAGTTCTGGAAAGGGGATAAGCTGCTTTAAGGGTTATTTCTTTTCATTTCCCACCTTGGGCAAATTTAGGCCAGTCATAAGCTAGTTTCGGTTTTACTTCTATTCACTTTCCAGCCTAAAATCCTTGATATCCCAGCCTTTGATTTGCACAGTCTGTAAAAGCACACTTAAAAATAAAACCATTGTTTCCACTGACTTTCAGAATGCCTGTGAGGATTGATTTTTACGATATGTACTGAGCCAAAAGTATAAGAAGATTCCTCTCCAAAACTGGGAAGAGCTTGTAATATCTGCTGAGAGAAACTAGCTGTTTCCAGGAGGGAAAAATAAATCAAAGAAGAAAAAACCTGGTTGGAGAGATGGAAAGGCTTGAGGTTTGGTTTTCTCCTACCAGACACAACTTAAGCATTTTTCTGTTCTTAGTTGAAAAGGTGTAAAGCAATTTCAGCATTTAGTTCTTGCTTTGCAAGTTCGAAACAGCAGAGGACAGCGTGATCAGGTTGTTCTACATAAAGGAGTTTTTTCTGGCTGAAATCCACTAATTGGCTCTTTCCTCCAAAGAATGGTAGGAGGGATAAAAAACACAGACCTATCAAACCAGGCAGACAAATCTGCCCCAGCCATCAACCAAACGTCAGAAGAGTTTGTCTAGCCAAAACGGAGCTTTTGGCAACGCTGCGGTCCTTCAGGTGCCTGCACAACCTGGGCATGGCCGGGACCAACTCCAGGTGGATCAGCGGTGTCTCCACACATCATCTGCCAAAGCATACCAGTATCTATTCTGATGTGAAAGGTGGCTGCCCCGCAGAGCACGTGTTTCCCGACTGTTCAGGTCCGTCAGACGGATGGGGCGCTTGCGGCAGCGAGTCCCTCAACCTGGAGATGGCAGGGAAAAAGCGTCGGGCAGCGACACCCGGCGGCGGCTTCCACGGCTTGGGACAAGTGCCCTTAAACGAATTATCAGTGAAATCCAGCCTCCTGCATCCCGGCCAGCCCGGGCTGAGACGTGAGTCTGATGATGGCACAGCTGGAAGCTGATGCGGCCGGCAAGGCGTAAAGGTCTGTGGCTCTCTGCCTCAGTTACCGCACCGACGCTTGTGTGCGTAAAACAGAGTCTAAGCTTTAGTGAAGATTAAGGAACTGAAGGACAGCTCTGTTTTCATTCCAGGCACACCCAACTGTGAAAAACCAGATATGAAATGCGGAAAGGGAAATGGCATAAAACTACATTAGTGTTCAGGTTTGTTTCTGAGCAGTGCTGCTACCCTTGCTCATTTGGCTTAGATGGGAAATGGTTTTTATTTGAAGTTAGCAAATGGTGCAGCTTTTTGCAAAAGAGTTTTGTCTCTTCTTACTGTGTATTGCAATGGAGCGAGTGGTGGGTGTCAGGGTGAGCTTTGTGGTCAAAGTTTTGTTGTCTTCTTCTTTTAACCCTCTGGCTTCCCCCCTTAGCACTGGTGCTCCAGTCCAGCTCTTACGTGGTCCGGGTGGGTGACACTGGACCAGACACCAAGGAAAGAGCCATTGTGGGCGCCTTGCTGGGAGCCTCCCACTTTGCCCAGGAGTTTCATCTGAGCCCAGGCCCTCATCCTTGGTCCTGCAGCTCTGCCTGTGCCTGGCCATGTGCCTGTTGCTCCAGACCCTGAGGTTTTTACCTTACACCTGCCTCCTCACTGCAGACATCTCCAGGAATCACAGGACTCCTGGCTGTACTTGGTTAGGATCACCGAACCCTCTCTGCTCATCTTGCAGGTATTGTGGGGCTGTCCTGTGCCCATGAGGATGCTGCTCTGGGCTGCTTGCTGTCACCCTCAGCTTCCAGCTCTTTCGCCTATTTCTCCTGCTCTGACAGCTCCCAGCACTCTCTAGACCTTCAAATTGTGCCATGAGTCTGTCAGTAGAAAAATAATTCTAGACTGCATTTCTTTTGGTACATTTAGTGGCAAAAATCCACATCCTTTTATTTCTGATGTTATTTACAGTCATTTCTAGTCCAGTTCCTGACTGGCAGCTCTGCGTAGCTCAGGTGGTATAAGGTAAAGACACCCTTTCCAGTGTGCCACTACCTTGTTTAAACCAGTTTGGGTAAGGATGCTGTAGGCTGCGATCTGCCCTGAGTGCCATGTATGTTTTCCAGAACCTGGGAGTCAGCATAACATGGAAGGGTTTGAATATTGTCCTCTTTTCTCCCAGTCTTTTCAGTAAGAAAGTAAGTACAGTTTGCCTAAGAGCCACTGAACCCCAAATCCCTCTAAGTAAGTTTTATTTAATCCCTTTATTTTTTTGTAAGACAAACACCTCAAACCACAACATGTTTAAGTTTCTGGATTGATATCGAAATATGAGATAAGAGTAGACTAAAAATCATAAACAGCTGTCTCTGGAAAGTATTTTCATATTCGAATTATCATTGGACTGGTAGCCATTGGCACTAAATGTGCAGAATGAAGCCCAATATCTAATAAAACCATAGACCATATTAAAGCATTGAGTTAGTACAAACCAGCCACTGGCATACCTCCTTCAACACAACGCCTTGATAGAGCTGACCATTCCCTGACAACTATAGGAGCCTGTGGTGGAGCAGCTATACCCTCAGGGTTCATTCCAAGTATGAGCAAAGCCTCAGGCTGAGGTAATGCTCGGCATGGAAAGGGCCAGTGCAAAGCCTATAGGCCTGCCTGGGAAACAAGTGGCACGCAGATCCTTCACCAGATGGGTGGTGAATTCATTCCCTCAGCACTTCTGTGGTTCTGGCAAACCAGACCATCACTGTACACATCTGGGGATGTGCATATTGTGCAGTACTAGTGCTGCCACAAATTGCCCACCCACAAAAGAGTATTTTCCTGCTGTCATTGAGATGTTTCAGGTGCTTGTGTTATCTGCAACTGTATATTCCTTTCGAGCATACTTCTGCATACTTACATTGCACGGCTGTGGCCAGCAGGTCGAGGGAGGTGATTCTCCCCCTCTACATCACTCTCATGAGACCCCACCTGCAGTTGTGTGTCCAGCTCTGTGCCCACAGCAGAGGAAAGACACAAACCTGTTGTAGCAGGTCCAGAGGAGGGCCACAAAAATGGTCAGAGGGCTGCAGCATCTCTGCTGTGAAGACAGGCTGAGTGAGTGGGGGTTGTTTGGCCTGAAGAAGAGAAGGTTCCAGTGAGACCTTATTGCAGCCTTTCAGGATATAGAGGGGGCTTGAGAGAGACTTTTTACCAAGACCTGTAGTGAAAGCACAAGGGACAATGGTTTTAAAAGAGGGTATATTTAGATCAGACATTAAGAAGAATTTCTTTAATGTGAGGGTGCTGAGACAATGGCATAGGTTGCCCAGAGAAGCTGTGGCTGCCCCATCCCTGGAGGTGTTCAAGGACAGGTTGGATGGGGCTTTGAGCAATCTGGTTTAGTAGAAAGTACCCCTGCCCATGGCAGGGGGTTGGACTAGATGATCTTTAAAGGTCCCTTTCAACCCAGACTATGCTATGATTCATTCTGTGATTCCATTTAATGGCTAATGACTTCATACATATTGAATGAAGGAGTTTCAGCAACTTCCTATGTATGTTCTTCACACATGTAGATAAAACAGATTTGCTTAGATGTACAGCTGAGATGGATGCACAGTTACCACAGCCCAGCTGGCAGGGGTGAACTCGCTGTCATGTACTTCAGCCCAAGGGAAAGACTTAGTTCTTCCTATTTACTACTGACATTTGAAGCTGTATGAACCCATCCTAGTGTAAGTACATACAGGGTGTTTTTAACTTTGTAGAATGGAAAATTTTCATGAGTTTCAGGTAGGAATTGGGGACAGTGTTCTTGTACACTTGAGTCACTGTATCTAATAGTTGTGAAGGCAAAAATGTTTTTGAGTGGGAAGCATGGGACTGGAAACCACAAGCTGAATGAAAACCATATGAATCAAGGATCTCAGAGACTGATGCAGTTGCAGTTACAGTTACAGTCTGTCTTGATTAGTTATCCTCACAGGTCAAATGGAATAAATTCCTTGATTTCTCCAGGATTTCACAGGATTTCTTCAAAAGAGCAGTATTTTAGCAAGACTTCTAGACAGAGAAATATACTGTGTTACAATAAAAAGCACCCTAAAATAAGCTGAGCTGCCGTGTTTTGCACAGCTACTAGTGGGTGGAAAAAGCCTTGGTGGATAATACAGATGGCAGATCGGTAAGCTTCAATAATTAAAAGATTAAGAATTTATAATTCTGTGTCAAATTAAGACAAGCATTCCCAAAGGAATACGTGGAATAAGATCCTTAACTTCCTGAGGAAGAAGCATGGTTTCTGAATTTTGGGATGTCCATTTTGTGCAAACCTTTGGGGCTTCCTACCTTTTTTTGACATTAACAATAAAAGCTGCTCTTTCCATTTAAGCTAAAATCAACTATCTTTGTGCTTATGGGTCTTTTTCTCCAAGACAGAGATACCGCGTTTCCAATCTTCCTACTTCTCTGGCATTTTTTAGTCCATTAATCATAAGACTTAGCATTCCTGTAGTGCTAAATCTCCAAAACTCCCTGCTACCATGAGGGCCTTCATTCTGTAAATGAGCTTAACTAGGTCAATCACTGGGAAACAGCAGGGCTTCCTGAAAATGTAAGCGGGTCTGAAGCCTGAGATGCAGTCCCTCCTGGTAATAGTGTTGTCCTCTACACATTTTTACAGCTGGAAACTAAGATGTAGATGATGGTAAGGAAGAGCCATCTACATCTGTGACAGCATTTGAAACCTCTATCTGTCTAAAAGGAGAAAAGGAAGCCCTTGCTGAGAGTTGTATCTTGCTTTACTGTCCTCTAAAAGCCACATCTAAGGCTCTTTGTGATGGTTATTTAATGACACTATTTACATAAATACAGACACAGAACACTGATGGCACCTCATTCCTCATAAAAATTGGTAAGGGGTTTCCCAATAAGCTTTGATTAATACCTGAAAAAGCCCCCAAAGAGGAATATGGAACTGAAACAAAATGTCTTTTTCCCCCTAAACCAAATTGTTGTATTTTATGTCTTTGGATTAACATATGTTCACACATATGTTTTCAATTACACTGATGTATAACTGCCTTGCCTGGTGTTTCTTTGCTTCACGGGAGTTGTAGTTTAGCTCCCATTTTGTGCTCTGGTTTTGGTTCCTCAGTGAACAGCCTCTCCCCTCTGGCTGGGCTGGCTGGGAGATATATGGAGGTTATATGGGGCCACTCATAGCAATGAAGAAATACAGTCCAGTAAAACACTTCTGGTTTCCAAAATATTTTATTCAATGAAAAATTGTCTTCAGCTCTCCATCCCAAGTTGGGAGAAAACAAAGTCATAGAATCACAGAAAAGAAAGGACCTTAAGATCACTTAGTTCCAACCCCCCTGCCATGGGCAAGGACACTTCATACTAGACCATGGTGCCCAAGGCTCTGTCTAATCCGGCCTTGAACACTGCCGGGGATGAAGCATTTACCACTTCTTTGGGCAACCCCACAACACTGAAGCTCTCTTTTTCATTTGTCCCAATTCCCATTTTATGCCCAAAGGTGGTGTGCCTTGTTACTGCTTCTGGTTTTTGGTACAACATTGATCATATTTCCTTCTCAGGGTGAAGAGGGGTATGTATTCTGGAGATTAAGAGGGTTGTTTTGAGAAATTAGGCTGGGTGTTTACACTCGTAAGTGTTCAAAATACAAAGTATTACTTTCAGAAGTAACTTACAGTCTGCAATAGCCTACAAACTGAAAACAGAAATTGGGGTCCTAATTAGTTATTGGAAGACTTTCTAAATGACTTCATTAGTAGAATATCAGCTGTAAGTCAGTTCTGTGCTGAAGTCTCAAGCCTCTTCATAGGTATGATCAATCTGAATTTCAAAGTGACTTTCAAGTTATTTCAAACAGAAATTTGTGTATCCATATGTAAGGACAACATTATATTTTAAATGTTTCATAACTGAGGCTCCTAGGATTTCCAGATGTCAGTGTTTCTCAGTGGGCTGTGTGATTTTGATGGGGTTTTGTATTGTTTTCTTAAGAGGTGGTAAAAAAAAAAGATACGCAACAAGTTCTACTCTCTGAAAAGAGATGCTGTTAAAGAGATTTTCTGAAAGCTGCCTGAGATTAGCTATATAATGGATTCTTTAGATAACAAAAATAAATCTAGGTTTTAAATAAGCATTGCTTCTATGGTTAAAGCAATTTGTTCTCTTGTCTTATAGAAGCATGGCTCAATCCAGCTTTGGGTATTAAAGAAATAAAGTTCAAAGATTTACTGTTAAATATTTAAAATTCACTTCTTCAGATCAAGAACATCTAGAATTTGTCAGTAAGAACAATGCTATTAACCACATCAGGCTGCTACCAGTTTTCATACCAATCATTAATATTCAAGTAATATATATCATGTGCTGGATGCTGTCCGCATGCATGAGAGGACGCTTGTCTTTTCCTGAAGGTCTTGGAGTCACTGATGAAAAAAAAAGCATTTTATTTGATGAAGCCTGAATAAGCCCTTCGAACATCTGCATGCTGTTAAACAACACAGAAAATAATAATGGCTATAAAAATAAAGCAATGAGCTGTAGCTTCCTCCGTACCTGGCTTTAAATGCACAGGGCCCCTTACCCACAGTCACTGAGACTTTTGCTTTTAAAGATGAATCTCTTCACACTGGAGCCAACAACAGACTTATTTTTGTACTTGTATCACAGCAGAGAGAAAAGAGCAGCTTGCTAATAGCTCTTATTTGGACTGCAGTCCCTGCAGCCTGACTAAGATCTTCGATCGCATTTTTTCATCTCAGGAGGAGAAGGAACACCTGGTTCCACATATCCAAGTGCAGCCCCAGCTGCTGCTTTCCTGCTCTGTCAATAGATGTTTCTGTGCCAGTAGGACTGATAGCAATGGTTTTCTAATGACAGCATTTCCCCTAGTGCCTTACATGTTCTGCCTGTAAACCTTTTGGAATAATACTAAGATGGATTCAGCCCATTTGTGGCAGAAGGGAGGATCAAATGGGGGAACCAGGCAGGAGGAAGAAAGCAAGACTCCAGACTGCTGCCTGTTTAATAGCTGGACAAAAAGCATGCAGCATACAGCATTGGTCTATTTAAGCTCAGCATGGTGATTTTGATCATGCAGCTATCTTGCCACTGTTGCAACGATGCAGTGTCAATGAGTGCCAGCACTGTAGTCCACCTGTACCATCTTCTGTAGAGATCAGCAATCCTTAACACAAAACCTCAGCAGACAAGACAAAAAAGAGGTGTGGGATGCATTCACAGAGGTCACAGAGTGTATCAGAGACAGAAATGTTACCATCTCCAAGTCTAGAATATTTCCTGTTATCTCTGCTGCAGCTCCCCACAGCAGAGCAGGCTTGATTACTGTGTGAATGAGAAATGCTGCTGGACTGCTAGTCCTAATCACAGCCCAAGGGCAACATGACAAATAGCATCTTCTACCACTTTGTTTGGTGCAGTGGGCAATAATTTGACAAGTAAAAATTGATTTTCCTCTTACAAATGCCGTGCAAGCAACCTGGACATCAATGGACCATTACATTTCTCATCCCTTTCTCACTGGCGAATTCACTGCAAACTTCCCCTTCTTCCCTCACTGACAAATCACCTCGAGCAACTACCCATCTGCAACTTGAAAGATCTCTGTACTACTGTACTGATGAAGTACTGATGTACTTCATCGGAACAAGGCAGTCAAATTCTAAATGGCATGTAACACAATGATTTATTTTATTTGTCTTTATTTTGTTCTAAAGCCAGTGCTGTTACCCCCTGAGCACCTTCAGGAAATGTGCTGTGGTGTCTGGAAGGACGCAGGGAAGGTGAGCAGTAGTTGGGATGCTCTACCTGGAGAGTAGGCTTTGCCTCGCTCAGTGAATTGTAAGGTAGAATCTCTGGGAATCAGCCATGAAGCAGAAAGACACTCAAGAAATCTGGCTGATTTATAGAGAGAAGTTCTAGCAAACTCAAGGATGCATCATCCCATTGTGGAGGAAGACAGGAAATTTTACAAGCTGTGTTTTATGCTCTGACATAAGAGAATTTTTAAAACCATTGCTTAGGTACTTGGATGCTAAACACAGAAAGCCAAAACTCAGCTTGA
Organism: Lathamus discolor; assembly: GCF_037157495.1. Classification (NCBI taxonomy): domain Eukaryota; kingdom Metazoa; phylum Chordata; class Aves; order Psittaciformes; family Psittacidae; genus Lathamus; species Lathamus discolor. The sequence goes on from NC_088884.1 coordinate 57,348,241, forward strand.
GAAAAAGTCAGCAAAGAGCATTAAAGAAATGACTGGTTATGTGGGTGAGGAGGGAGTAGCGGAAATACCTTGACTTTTGGAGGTTTCCCTATGGTGTCTCCTATAGCATTCTCATTTGGAAGGTAAGGAATATAGGATAAACAAAGGACTGCTGGGAACTGGCTTAATTGCCAGACTCTGAGTATAGTGATCAGTGGCTCATCACCTCATTCCATTGTGGCTGGAAATGGGCAGGGGCTGATGCTGTTCAACACCTTTAGCAGTGATCAGGAGGAGAACACAGAGTACACCCTCAGCACCTCTGCAAGGAACACCATAGTAAGGAAAGTGGAAGAGACAAATGGCGGGGCCTCAATCCAGGAAACCTCAATAACCTCAAGAAAGGGACTGACAAAGACCTGTTGTGGGGCCTCAATCCAGGGAGACCTCAATAACCTCAAGAAAGGGACTGACAAAGACCTGTTGTGGGACCTCAGTAGGGACTCATGTAAAGTTCCACACCAGAGCAGCAATTGGTTGAGCAGCTATTCTGCTGAAAAGGACCGGGTTATGGTGGATGCCTGATTGAATATGAGCTGTCAGGGCACTCTCACTGCAAGCAAGGCAAACTGAAGAGTAGATCACATTAGGAGAAACATGGTGGGCAGACCATGCTAAGTTCCTGTCTCTGCTCAGTGCAGCTGAGCCCACACCTGGAACACTAAGTCCAAAGAAGGATGTGGAGAAACCAAGAGGGTCCAGCAGAAGGCTACCAGATGGTAAGGAGCATAAAGCTCATGTCCTATGAAGAAAGACAGAGAGATGAGCATGTTTACTGCAGCAAGGAAGAGGCTAGGTTGTTACCTAACAGGTATCCAAAAAGCCCTTGAAAGGCAGAGCCACACTTTTCAATAGTGATTAAACTGAATAGCGAATGTCTGCCTGCGCTAAGCTGTAGCTATCTTCCATCCTGGCTCCTGGATAGACCTTGGACCTATGTTACAGCCTAGTCTCTGGTCTAATCTCCTTATCAGGCTTTCTGCATGGACCCTGAAGCTGGTTCATTGTAACACCTGGTCAGGGTTTGCTAATGAACACTGCTCAGGTCCTGTGGGACTGTGCCGGAGTGGTGGGTGGGTGATGGCACAGATTGTTCTGAGGTGGCCCCAGCTCCTGCTTTGTCCTTGCTCAGGGAGTAGTTTCTTCCGCTGTCGGTCCTAGATATTTCATAGACCTCTGCTTTTAAGGCCAGAATCAACTAGTTGTATTATACACTCAGATCTTCCCTTCAGCACAAGAAATAAACCTTTGCCTGGTTGAACCTTCGACACTAATAGCCTTTGACTGAATGAATTTACCAGGAAAGCACATGCTTCTGGGGATTTCTTTGCTTCAGGTATTTCCCCTGGCTAAATCAAGGGTGGTGCTCAAATGATGCTGGACTTTTATGTGTAACTTTAAAGAATTTTACCGAATGAATGGCTGTTTTACAGAATATTTTGTACTTTAAATTGTATTTATTACAGGAGAATATTTTGTACTTTAAATTGTATTTATTACAGGACAGTTTCTGCATGTTTTAAACCTTGCAGCTTCATGCTATAGCTTATCTTGTAATTAAAAAACCACAAAATCTTACTCAGTAGCTGTTGCAGCAGTTGAGCATGGAGCATTGTGAATAGTCGTTACTCCTTGATGAGAGTGAATTTGGATGCCCACCAATTGCTTCGATGCAAATTAACCATTTGGCTACTGCTGACAGATGTTTGGAAGGGGAGGGAATTTGCAAATTTCTAAAGCAGAATCAGTCTTCTCTGAGTGAATTCTCATTTTGATGTCACAAAGCACTGATGCCTGAGGGAATTCAATCACTTCTCCTTCCCTTCTTATGCGTCCCAGAAAGCCAGAAGAGAGAGGCACAGAGAGAAATGAAGGAAAAAAGCACTCCTTCTCTAGAAAATGAGAAGATAACATTTGTCCTGCAATCTCCCTACCTATGCCTTATTATGAGTACCTTCAAAACTGGTTTCATTCACAGACAGACCCAAGGTCAGCAGCCCAATCTCTCTCTTCATAAGGCCTTATTTTATAAGCTCCATTTCCCTTGTTTTTCACGGCGGCTTGCAGCACGGTGTGCTAGACTCCAGCCTTGTGTGGACGGCAGGGCAATAGATTGATGTCGTCTATAAAACGACTACCTTTGGAATCCAGATTGCACCCAAACCCTTTGCTGTTGCTCTCTCAGAGCTGCAGCAACTCCCTTTCTTATTTAGATGGGAGTTGCAAGTGTCCTTGTCATTCTCAGGTCTAGAGAGTTTATTTCGGTGCCACCGTGGCACTTAAATGTGGCCTTTCTTCTGCTGTAGTCTCATTTACAGCCCAGGGTTCAGCTTAGGAAATTCCATAGCTGGGTACAGATGTGTCCAAAGACATATCAAGCTTTAAGCACCACAGTTTTACAATCATGCTTTAGAGAAATGAAATTCCTAACTGTATTATTATGCGGACAATGTGTCACTGTTTCAAACACAGCTTATCCAGAAAAGCTAGGTGGAGATTCCTGAGGAAAAGATGACCTGAAACAGGAGATAACAGTAGAGTTACTACTGCAAAGCTTAATGTTTTAAGATGGGAGGTAGGACTATTACTGCTGTAGAAGAGCAGGAAAAGCAGAAAGGTGGAAATAACTGTACTGGAATTTAGTCACATCCAGAAAAGTGCATTTTAAGATTTAAATCATCCAGATCTTCAGTTTCAGCAACAGAGTGAAACCTGTACGTCCCTTTTCCTCACACAAGCACAGCAGGGCAGTAGTGCTGCGCTGCTTTGCAGGGGCCACGTCCCGGCTGGCCACCCCAGCTCTCTGTGCCAGGCTCCATCACAGCATCCATGATGTTGTGACCAGAAGCATGGTGGCTGAGAAGCACGCTGGGAAGGCTTCTCAGTTTTGGTGTAAGGGAGGACCCTTTCTTTGGGGTTTTCCACTGTGAGTTTGGGCTTTTATCCAGCCAGGAGGCCTCATCACATGGCAATATGTTTCTTAATGTGGCAGGTGATTAGTCAAATTCTTAGAGAGACCGACATCACTTCTAAGCGCTTTAATTTGCTGTTTACTAAGGTGACACAGCTGCTTTTAGAATCACAGAATCATAGAACTGGCAAGGTTTCAAAAGACCTTTAACTTCATCAACTCCAGCCATCACCCCAGCACTGCCAAAGCCGCCACTAACCCATATCACTGAGGGCCTCATCTACGCGGTTTGTGAACACTTCCAGGGACCGTGATTCCGCCACTGCCCTGGGCAGCCTGTTCCGATGCCTGAGCACCCTCTCTGTGGATAAATTGTTCCTAATATGCAGTCTAAACCTCCCCCAGCGCAATGTGAGGCCGTTACCTCTTGTCCTATCGCTTGTTACTTGGGAGAAGAAACGAACCCCCACCTCACTACAACCTCCTTTCAGGCAGCTGTAGAGAGGGATAAGGTCCCCCCTGAGCCTTCTGCTCTCCACACTAAACAATCCCAGTTCCCTTGCAAGTGGCGTGCTCCAGACCCGCACTTTGATGGCTTACTGAATGTCAGGGGCACTCAGTAAAAGCAGGACCTAGGATCCAATGATTCGCATAATTTTTTTTGTATTTATATTTTTTAATTTTTATTTTAGCTTTATTTTGTAATTTTTACTTCCATTTTCTCGCAGAGCCCCCCCGCCAGACCTGCGCTCCCCAGGCAATGGCGGCCCGCGGCGCCAGGTGGCGCCATGGCGGCGTGGTCCGGCGCTGCGGGCGAGGGGCCGCTGCCGGGTCCCTGAGGGAGCCGCTGCCAGAGGTCCGGCCGAGGCACCGCCGGGACCGGCCGCAGGCTGGGGCGTGGGCAGGAGCCTTTCACCTGGCACGGAGGGGCCGGCCACGGCTTCCCCTGTGTGTGCCACGGCTCCGCAGCCCGCTGCTGGCTCGGGGAAGCTGAGGTGCCCGTAAGGGGCACTTGAGGCCGCAGGGTCGCTTTGAGCATCAGGCAGGATCTGGGGATGCTGGTCGCTTGTCAGTGTTGGCTGGTGCTGTTCCGTACAGACAGAGCGTACTTCTGCTCACGCCTCCTCACACAGGTCCTAACCCCAGCACCCCCCACAAACACCCTTCCAGGGGACCACTGAAACCCACAGCCTTTCCCTCTCAAACTGGGATGCAAACCAGCAGAGAGTGTTTGGGAGAAACGGTCTGTATGGTGGGTCTGCTTTAGGAAGACATTGCCTTTGATGCCATTTGCTATTGGGAGACCGGAGAGAAAGGGGAGAATTTATTTATTTATTTATTTATTTATTTATTTATTTATTTATTTATTTATTTATTTATTTATTTTTATTTCCCTTCATTGGAAAGAAATTATCACCTTCTTTTACATGCCTACCTACAGTCTGCTTTCCCAGCCCGTCCTGCTGCTCTCACACTCCATGGCTGTCGCTGCCATAACCCAATGCCCACTCAGGCCTTGTGCTTCATTGGGTTGTTTCCAATTGTAGTTGAAATCCCAACCTCCACGGATTTCCAAGGATCGAATTCTGCCTTCCTCACACACGTGCCCCAACTGGTTTCTACCAAGCTGGAACAGCAGCTAATCAGTCACTAAAATATAAAGGACTTTCCTCATAGGATGGTGGAATGGAGAAGACGTATGGAAGAGCAAGCCTGGGGAGGGATTGCACAATTCCTTCACTGCCCATCACTGTGGATGGTCTTCCCTCGTCTTTGCTGTAGGCTCGTGGAGTGCTGCCACAGGCATGTGAAGTGTCCTGCGTCAGTCCATTTCAAAACAGTTTGGTCTTGCTCTGAAGTGTTTATGTGATGCAGTTTCCTTTGCCATACAGGACCCAATGGGTGCTTGTCTGGAGTGGGATGTCCAGCAGCATGAGATGAGCACTGGTTTTGCTCTTACTCTGAGTGGTGGTTCACGTCTACCTGTGCTCTAGTTTTGTTGTCTAGCTGGTGTCACTGCCAACATGAGATGCAGCCGGTTCCTTGTCTCCCACACCCAATTTGCTGGCACTATGCTTCGTGCAATTGCATATTAGTGATCGGATCCAGACGAAAGCCAGGAAAATAAAATGGAGGGGGGAAATGTTAGTTTTCAGTGAGATCAATTCCTTGCTCCAAACACTCGAATAAGCAAAACAGAGGATTTGGCCCGGGCACAGGAACAAACAGCGTGGGCAAGGAGGGAACACAGTGTCCACAACAGCTAAAACTGCTGCTGGAAACTTGTGTGTCAAAAGATACCCTGAGGGCTCTTGACATGAAAGTTGAGACATAGTCTTCCACACCTAGACATTTCTGGAGTTACCCAGTGAGCTACGCATGGAGGAGCTGGTCGTGGCGGTAGCAACACACGTTCACAAAGTGATTTTTTCCTTAAAATGCGTATTACAACTCTTTTTACATAAAGAAGGAAAGGAAGAAAGAAAAAACACCCCAAACCAAAACCCCCAAACGTGTCAGTTTTTAAAATATGACCATTCTATTCCTGGATTGTTTTTCTAGTGCTGCACCATTAAATGGAGAAGTCTTTTCCATTTCCCTTTCCCCTCTCCCCTTCCTGCAGCAATATACAGATGGATCTTAGAGAGAGGGGAAAGGTGACCTGTTGATTCTTGTGAAGATGTTGCTTTTGTTCTTCCTTTGCTACTAGATTATATGATGAAAACAGATGTTTCTCCTCTTTACAGCACACTGTATAGTCTGTCTAAACATAAGGAATACAGCACTTCTGCAGGCAGTGCAAAGTTTCATCCAAGGCTGGAGTTATCTTTATCATGAGGCAGTTGCTTGTGGTAGATACTTTGATGAAATCTTCATCCAATGTCCAGCAACATCACAGTTCAGGATTTAGCTGGCTTCTGTTTTCATTGTAAACGTGAAATTTCCAAGATTCTATAAAGTTATTAAATGAATGAATGAAAAAGTGGGTGGGAGACATGTGTTCATCTGCCTTGCCTGTCTTTCCTGCATGTAAAACAATTGCATGCCCATTTGTTTCAGAGATCTATCTACCAGCCCGTGATTCACATGTAGGGAATAGCTTTTGCAGCAGATTAAGTTCTTTATCATCTCATGAGGGGAAATACAAAGAGTTTTTAAAGAATGAAAGCAGACAATAGACTTTGCTTTTTAATCCAGGTAAAGTTTGTTGCTGAGATTTTGTTATAATCATTTGTAAGTTAGGATCCTCTTTTTTCAAGTTGATAATGTAGCAGCTGTGGCTGCCGGACATAGGAAAGAGCTCTCCTTGGGGAGATAGGAGTACCGGAGTGAGCACTGGTTTTGTGAATAGGAATGCTAAGGATACATGAATATTGGCAGATGGAAAACATTCGAATATTGCTTGACCAGAGTCATCAGTGCCCTGGCAGGAAAAATCCAAGTCCAAATTAATATGCTCATTTAAACAGTTACACAGACTTTAAACCTTAAAAGCATTCATACAAACAGTCAATCATGTTTCTCATTTAGCAGTTGCATTTCTTCACAGGACATGCCTGAAATTTTGCTCTTTGGCTTTTATTTAGGGCTAATTTTTGCTAACAAAAATAACCTTTATGTTTTTCTCTTGCTTTATGCATTAAGTCTGGAAAATCTTGACTCCTGAGCACCAGATGGGTTAATGCAATAACTTTTCTTACTGAAACAGCTGATAGTGTCCAGGTGCTACTCTGACTAGTACTTGATGTCAGTGACACTCTCGCCTCATCTCAGCGGTTTTGGATGGCAGTGATATGGCCCCAAAGGCCAAGCCATGGAAGCTAATTCACTGCCCAAGGCATCTGCTCCTTGGCAAGCTCCGTGGGCATCTGCATAGGTAGCTCTGCAGAGCTTTTCTTTCTGTCACATGGCCAGGTACCTGGGGGCGCAGCAGGGGACCTGCTTTGCTGGCTTGCTTTCTTTCTGTCGGTTTTCTGGGGCTTCCTGAATAAACCAAGAGGCGTTGTCTTTATAAGGAATTGGCTGTACATCCCGTATGTCCCTCTATTGTTCGTGCTGGGATAATCTGCGCTGAAACAGGATCTTTGTTTCCGGCACCCCTGTCTCTCTCCCTGTGTGCAGGCTGAAGTTATAACCCTCTCTGGGCGTCCTTAATGTCGGTTACTCTAGAAGCAATTATATTTTTGTAGACAGCTGTTTATAATTTCAGGTTTGTGAGGGAATGAGTGACAAATTTAAAGAAACAAAGCTACTTGGGAGACTTTACCCTATTTGCTGGAAAGAAGTAAGGAAAGTTTGGGGAAAATAAAACAGCTGGAAGGCAGGGAGGCATCACAAGAAGTGGGTAGTTGCAAAATGAACCTTATAAGGGAATTGCTGCTTGGCCTCACCAAATTTAGAGGACTACACTTAGAAAGGCATACTAGATGATTGTGTTTTGCATCAGTTTTAGGCAGAAAGCAGGATGAAACAGTTCTGTGGCTCTTGTAATAGCTATGAGGTGGATAAACCACGTGCTATTTGTTCGGTTTTTTAAGGAATGGAAAAAAGAATTTCCCCCTGCTGCCATTCACCAACAGGATGGCAGCATTCGACTTTCCTCCCCCTTTCCCGGGCTCATCTTCTGCCAAAAAGGCTCAGCTCCCCTTGTTTTCACCACAGGTTGCACACAGTCCCTCCCAGTCCTTTCAGTGAGGTGATGGGCGGCACAGGACATTGTGGTCGTGTGTTTCATGTTTTTTATCTGCTGCTCTTTGTTTTCTAGTGAATGTTTCTCCAGGCTTCCCAGTGTTGCTGGTCTGATGTGGGACCTTCACAGGCTGCAATCCTTCTAGCGTGTCCCTGCCCCAGTGTGGCTTGCCTTCTTGAAGAGTGCATCTCCAGCCATGCCCCCAGCATTGTCTCCTTCCACCTTCTCTTAATGCTCCTCCTCATATGTCTTCTTCATGTTTCTCCTGTGCCTCTTCACTTGTCTCCAAACACCTCTCCTCAATCCTCTCCCAGTGGCATCTAATCATGCTTAACTGTGTTTGAGTGATGGTGCCACGTGTTTCTTTGGTTGCAGTTTTGGCTCACTGTGGGCTGGTCCCTTCTGTTTCAAAGCCACAGGAGGCAGCTATGACTGGCCCAGGGCAGTTCATGGCCTTCTTCCACACACATCATCCCTCACAGCCCCTTCCACTGAAATGTTGCCAGTTTTGCCCAGTATGCCTCCTTTTGCCAAACCCTGCTGGTTTTGCCCAATATACCTCCTTTTTTGTCTCTGCTCAACAGCCTGCCCACCTCCTGCAATGCACTGCTGGCTTGTCTCTCTAGGTTATCCCAGGTTTTACTTGCAAGCAACACTACTTTTAAAGCATCAGTGCTTATCTTGTACGAGCTACATACTGGAAAAAAAATAAATTACACTTCCACTGTATTTTTAATGTAAACTCATACCCCTTGTGCTGAAAAACAAAACCTTCAAACTGTAAACTGTAGAAGGCAAATAAAAAAAGAAATATTATGGAATTATTTTTGTCTCCTAGCTTTTAGAGCCAGTTCATAATGTGTAAGCCCTAAGGGTCTGCAATACCATGGAAGGAGCTGCTTCTCTGTGTGTCCGTATCTGCAAAACTATAATAACCTCTGTAACTCTTTTGTGTTACATCCCTACCAAATATGTTAGTTTACATTTCAGCACATTTTTGTTCGATTAGATCACAGCCTACAGTGCTCTACAAACTACTAGTTGAATAGATACATACCCACACTGGTAAGAACAGATCTGCTGCAAAACATGGTCTGTAGCAATGAAGAAAAATCTGTATTTAAAAGAAAAAGTGTTACTGATGTTGCCCTTTATAGAGAGTATCATGGGAAATGAAAATGCTCAGAATCTCAAAGTATAAGTTCTTCATTTTGTGTCTCTTCTGTAAGACATTTTTGTTATGAAATATCCATCTCTGAGTTTCCCCCCATAATGCTGTCTTTATGTTCCTTCACCAAGTGCAGAAGTTTCTTAATGTGCTTGTCAAGCATAACTCAACTTATTCAGGGAGATACCACTCATTTCAGTCCTGTACTTTAATAACTTCAAGACAGCCAAGCCTGTTGTCCATTTATGCTAAAAGCATCTGAAACCGCTGATCAATAAACTGATTTCAATTCCAGGGATGATCATAGCTATGCTTTAAAATTCCCGCCAACCCACGAAGATGAGTCTTTTAAGTCCATGTTTTGCCTTCAAGTTTTTTGTCGGATGTTGAAGCCTTTATCATCCAAACAGTATAGATTTAAAGTTTACACACTGTAGCAGCATATCAAACTATAGCAGTGTATAAGCGAGGAGGTATGCACCAGGCTGCTTACTACTACTCCTCTTTGCTGGAAAGAAAAACACCATAGCTCAGCTTGGGGCCTTGCAGGACAGCACAAAGATAAGTTTTCATGAATAACCACAGTGTTGTCAGTTGTTCCTCAGGGCCTTGTTATGCCTATACCTGTGGAAGCAGCCTCTGGAGAGGAGGATTTGCTTTCCTTTATTCACTACTTAAAGCCAACTCGAAGGGATATTTACTTGTGATAGCCACAGGGGTGTGGCAGCCTCTCCTTGTGTTTCTCTTAGGTTCCTTGGCCTCAGCCTCTGTACACCTTCTAATGGCAACACAGCCCCTTCCTGTAGATGTGAGGGGAGATGTGGAAAGACAGATGTGAAGGCATGGAGAAGGGTGGCTGGTGCAGAATTCAGCCAGGCTCCTGCAACGTCACTTTGAATCAGCTTCAACGCACTCACCCAGTGAATCTGTATAGTTAATTTAAATGCATGGAGAGGGAAGTCAAGCTTGAAGCTTAAGCTTGGAGCTGTGTGCAAGTAAGAAAGGTGTGTTTTGAAGGGTGGAGAAACCACCTTGAAAGCTTACATGGGAAACTGTAGGTGTCTGGGGCTAAATTTGCCACTCCTGGTCAAGGGTAAATGCATTTTAAGGTGTTCTTAAAATTCAGGTGGCTAATTTGACACGGTTTAATGAATTTTTGTGTCCTCAGTCTGCCATGAACTGATGTAAAACCAGTACAGACCTGAAGAATAAACAAAACCTAAAAGAAGGGAAAAAGAAATCTCAATAGTCTTTTCTTTGTCTTTGGTTAGTCAGGAATTATTTCCTCTGTGCAGTAGGTGTGGTCCATCACAGAAATACAGAGCAGCAGAAAAAGCTTTTCAAATATGAAGACTGAAGGGGGGCCATACTGTCCTGAGTATTACATGCCCTGACAAACAGATCATTAGTGCCAGCTTTCGAAGCCAATTAAATATGGAAAATAATCTGGGTGTTTATACGAAAAAAGAAAAAGTATGCTAGGGAGTGCTTTGGAAACTTTGGGAAGCTGAAGTCAGACTTGCAACTTCTGAAGCCCTGATTCATGGTTCCTGAATGTGTGGGATTGCTGATGTGGTCAAAGATTCGACCCTTAAAGCATGAAAGGCAAGTCATCTCCTGGGGGACTCTGTCATGAGGCGTGCCTTGCTTGTGCAGCATTTTGGAAGCCCAGAAGCTCTATGTTCCCAATGTATATTTGTGTGTGGGGAGACGTGTCCCCATTTTGTTAATTCCTTTAACACCCTGATAGCTATCAAAGCACTAGTTTGTACCTTACTCCTTCCTAACCACCTATTTTCCATGTTGACCTTGCAGCAGCATGCTGTTATTTTCTCCCCTCTCTGGGAGATGTCACCTGGCTCTTCCACGTTCTTGCCAATGTCCAGGCTGTTCCCAAGCAGTAGTCATCAGAGGAAGACTTTATTTGCAGGGGTGGTTAAGTGACTAACCCAAGATCAAACAGCAGGGCAGTAGCTGATGCAGGAACTGAAATCAGTCCTTCTGACTCAAGTTTCTCTTGGCTACAGCCTCCGGGTTACATGGCAAAGCTCATTTGTGCTGTAAGTTTGAGCAGTTGCTGAGACAAAACTTTGGTTTCTTTCCCAAGATACTGTATCTGTGTCATCCTGTTCTCTGCCTACTAGGAAGCAGCTTCTCAGCATTTGACTTTAAAAAGAGAAGGCAAGCAGGAGATGTTTCTAAGTGGTTGCACTCTTTTGATCGATGAGAGAGGTGAGCCAGAGTGTGTTCCAGTGACCTCCTGCTATATAAAAGCTTGGCCTGCCTGACAGGACTTCTGGCTGCTGAGTAGCTGTGAGTCACAGCCTTTACCACTTGGATTCGATGCGGTTTTTTACATCAGATGCTGCGGAAACGAGGTGGCCTCTCAAATATTTGCATTGCTTGGCAAGCTAGGGTAAACGGGGGTGGATTCAGGAAGTTCTGGCAAGGGCAAGCACAGCTGGTGTTAAGGTCTTTGCAGGGCTCCTTTGTGTGTGTCCGTGTGTGTGTGTGTTTGTAGGAAAATAGTGAGGCCCCTTGATTTTTTTCCAGCCAGGGTTCCTGGGAAAGGATGAGTAATCTGGAGATTTCCTGTGACTTTTGGAGCGAAGGAAAAGAAAACTATCGCCTTTTGGGGAAATCTTCCTGGATCTTCCACCATCCCAGTTTTTCCTGAGTGGCACAAAAAGCCTCTCCTCTGCACTCAGCACTGCATTGATAATCACTGCTCAGCAGCCAGTGGATACTCCTGAGGAGCAATACGAGCTGTACAGTGCAAATACTGTTCTCTGCCCTTGTTTGTCTGGAAAGCCCAGCATCCAAACCACATATTTCCCATTGCCTCCTTGTGTGTGCGCCTCAGGAACCTAACTGTAGGGCACAGGTACTAGTGTTCCAGGTGTCCCTGCTGGGGATGCTGGGAATGATTCCCTTTCATGTCTGAGAGCATCAGCTCTGTGAGGGAGGGACTATGTGGCTGCAGATTGTTTTGCCCAGCGCCTAGCATGGCTGGGTTCAGATTCACCACTGAGTCAGCTGGGTGATGCTTCAGCGCAAATGAGTAAAGAGTAATGACAGAAGAGGTGTGGGGGTTTCCTGTTGGCTGAGGAAGAAAGGAGTGAGGTACCTCAACTCTGAGGTTACTGCTATTTGTTATTTGACTTGCAATACCGCCTGCAGACTGCCTTCAGGGACAAGGGCTCTGCTGCAAGAGGCACTTGCAGGCAGCAAAGGCAAAGCCATTCCCCACCCTGAAAAAGGGCGTTCTCCAAGTGAGCTGAGTTGTTCGAGCTCTTTGAGAATGGGAATGCTGTGATGACACAGGGGCTGGAGGGCAAAGCAAGAAGTGTTGCTGCAACTGAAAGCCATGCATAGGCAGTTCAGACATCAGGTGCATGTCCAAAGGACCTGCTTCTGTTATTTCTAGATGCTCGTCACCGCTGTTTGGACACAATTTTCTCTAAGTGGTATTTCTTGATGTGTGTTTAGCCATTTTATGTTCTGAGTGCTTAACAAATATTATGTAATTAGGAAAATAACTCTCTATTTGCACAGGCAATTGCACAACCAGATGTTCAAAATTCAGCCTCTGGAAATGTAGCCTCAACTGAAATCATCACTACTCTTAACTCTCCCAGCTGCTCTTACCAAAGTCATCTCTAGTCCCCTTGACCCCCTAAGTGACTGTGATGGTTATAATAAAATGAATACAGCCTGGGCAGGTTAACTGCTTGCCTTTGCAATGTAAAGTAAATGGAAAGTAAGGGATGGTAGGGAGTACATGATTTGTATTCCAGTGTCAGTCTGTTTGTTAGATATGCTAGCTTTTAGTAGAAGAAAATCAGTGCAAGACAAATAGCTGTGTCCCCCAGTGCTTGATCTCCAGTTGCTTACAATAGAACAGAGGGCTCAGAAACAACCCACGTAATTGCTTCACTTTCTCACAAGCCACAGTGTTGTGCCAGGCTGGGGCCAGGAAAGGACTCCCTATGACTCCCATTGAGCCACTGGCACAAAGCTCAAGACTTATCTCCCTACCCCAATCCAGGGTGGTTTTGTTTGTCGAATTGTTTATTTTCTTTATTTTCCCCCTTCTCTCTCAAAGGTTAAATGGTTCCCACAGGGTGCAAGAAAGGGTTATTGAAAGCAGCAGGTCCACTTTTGAATATTGCACTTCTGGTAAATCTCTGATCCAGCATCTAGTGGTTAACCACTGATACAGGAAATGACATTTAACGTTTTATCACTCAGCCAGAAATGGAAGAACAAGGCAAGTCTGTATGTGGGGAAGATGGATCATTGCCTGCTACCTTCCCCTTAAAGGCATATCATGCCATTTAAAAGGAAGTGTTTTTCGAGCTGGGACTTTTTTCTCTCTTTGTGTACCTTTCTGCTTAAGGCAGACTAAAGACCTGGAAAACAAATCCTCTTCTTCCCCCCTCCCCGAGGTTTTGCCTGTTAAAATAGGGGTGATGGCCTTATAAACAACTTAAACCCTCTTTCCTGCTCTTTTGTGTCTTTTGGAAGTGTATCCCAGGCGCTGGAGGAAGCTGGGAGGGGGGTGGGGGTGATGCGGAACCCGGGGGAGGAACCGGTCATGGAAAATTCAGGTTTCAGTAGGTGGCACTCTCTACTCTGACTCCAGGCTCTGCCTGTCCTTGGCATGATGTGCTGTGTTTGGTTGAGGGAATCGTGAGCCAACGTGCTAAAGCAGCAAAGGAAGAAAAGAAAACAGTAAAAAAAATCATCAAAATAAGGGGCCGGAACTTCAGCAAGTATAAATTATTGTGGTTTATTGATTTCCGTGTAGTTGCATTGGTTTACAGCAAGGAGCACCTGCCTGTTGTCAGCACAGGCTAACCGCAGCGGTTGTGCTTTCTGTCTGAGATGCTAAAACTTCGTCTGATTGCAGAGTGCATATTCAGGAAGCGAACAAGTAAGCTCCAAAGCTAAATTGTATGTCACAGTTCAACTAAATTTCAAAAGGCTGCCAAATCTGCCTATATAAATTCTAACAGCTTCAGATGTTTTCATCATATATACCGGGCTGAAAAGAAAACAGAACAAAACAAGCCCCCAAAAGACGCAGTGAGGCACTTTCCTCCTGCAAATAGGACATATGGGCAAATGCTTTGGGTTTTTTAGCTGTTCTGGAGGCCATTTTCACCTAATGACACAGTGTGAGATGTTTTCCAGAGAAAGAGCTTCACAGATTGCCAAAACTTTCCTGGAAGTGAGCACAGAAATGCATTAGAAAGCAACATATTAACGGTAGGACAGCCTTTCTGATCTGCAGGGCTGTGTAGCATGATTTTCATGCACCCGAGGGCCACAAGAAGCAAAAGCTTTAGAGAGCAAGTGGGTGGTGGCAGCAGCAGAGACCTCCGTAAGAAGTTCAAAGGCTACTGATGAGGGCTGCTCTCCAGAAGCCCTGTGGCTCTCTGCCTTGGCTGGAAGTGAAGCTGGATGATGGGGTGAGCACCCGAATGCTGGAAAGCTGACTAGCTTAGTCCCGCAGCAAGGATCCCACTAGCCGAAACCTACTTGCACAGCCCTCCTGTAGTTTAAGCATCAGCTCACTCAAAAACTCAATAGCCATCCTTGCAACATCCCACTGATCAGGCAGAGGACATCAAAATGTCTGTGACCTAGAGACAAGCTCAGATTTGTGTTCAGGTATACTTCCAATGTGTACTGGCATGAAGTGGGAAGTAAGGATCTGCAGTAGAATGGTCAGTGGACATTCTAGCTCTCAGCAGACTCATATTCAGTTAATGTCAGTTCTTCAGCCTGCTGCTAATGTTCGTTTTCAGTTTCGGAAAATTGCTTGCATGCAGAATGCAAAGTGAGAAAGCTGTGGAAGCTACCTGGAGCCTGTGGATGAGGGCCCTGCAGACACACACGTGCATCAGCCATGAAGAGTGAAGGTGCACATGCTTTCATGAAGCCAGAATCTTAGCCCTTAACGTCGCCTGGTTTTGATACTATTGTGATGTATTTTATACATCTGAAGGCCCACCCTGCTAAGACATCCTGGTCTGTGTAGAAAATTCTCTTCTCTCCAACCTTGCAAAGCATTTGGACACTGGTCCTCCCAGAAAGTGTGCAGAGACTTGAGCAGCTCTTTGGTCTTTCTGAATGCTTGCTAGCAAACAGCGACGGGCAAGATCAGAGCCTTGAGCTACCTTGGGAAGTGCTACTATTTATCTCTGCATTTGATTGCACCCAATTACTTGCTAAGAACACGTTCTTTGAAAAAAGATCTGGAGCTGGATCCTTCTCTCATTGTGACTCTGCCAGCTGCCGTCCCCAAAGCTATTTTTAATCAGACAAGCTTCTCCATCCCTGCCAAAAAATCTCATAACAATTAATAACAATAAAATGAAGGTAGCCTGGGTAAATGAATCATGCTGACTCTATAAATCAGCGCCAAAGGCTGCTAGGGAAGCTCAGTGCAGCATTGTTAATGTGCTGTCTTCCATTTTGCTATAGCCTCGATCTCCTGGTTCAACACTCGGTCACTTTACATTGTTGTGCTGCTGGTCTCATTGCTGCCTGTTGCAGGTAGGCTGGCAGATGGGCACAAGCACCTCCGCACAGCGTGTTGCTTTGATCTGTCTCGTTGCAGATGTGAGGTGGGTATGAATGATCCTGCTTACGTGCCCATTGTGTTGCACTACTAGGTTCATTAATTCTGGGATGACAGAGAGCTGCACCCAAAGCAGGCTTGGTGGTTAGGTTAATTCTTGACACTGTCATCTTGCAGCCTCTGGTGTGATTATTTGCCTGCGGGCATGTGTGTCCCTGTGCTGTGATCCTGTCAGAAGTTAAGCCGTGTTGGGCTGGATCAGAGTGTGGACAGGAGGCCTCCAAGGACAGGCTGCCGAAGCCATTTCAGGCAGTGATCCCATTAAGCAGTAGGTGGTACTGTGCACTCTGCCAGTGCTGCCACGTGCGGTGCTGGGGAGATGCTGAGCTGCAGAACATTTACCTGCCTGGGTGCGAGCTGTTGTTGCTTTGTCCACATGTGGTAATAAAACATTTCCTGGCAATTTTATCGGGGGGATGGGGTGAGTGAAGGGGTGTGTGAAGGGGGATGAAAAGAGAAGATCACAGGGCTGGGAGTCCAAAGTCCCAGCAGAGTCTCAGGCTGGGTGTCTGTATTCGATTTGCTTCTGTATAGACTTCTTCCCACTGGACGGCAAATTTCTCAACCCTGGCTCCAAACTGTCTGGTAACACTGCTCTTTTGTTGGTATGCCTTAGTCCAGAGCTGAAGGCTTCCACTGGTACAGAGCTGCACTGACTTAAGGGTTCTGAAAGGAAAGATAAATAAGAAACAGAAAAAGATGAGGAAAAGATAGGAAAGAAGTAAGTGAGCAAACAACCCCACCACCAGCCCCCCAGGAACTAGTGACTGCTTCACAGTCAGCAAGGATTGTTTTCCCAGGCCCTGTGGGTTGGCACACTCATCTCCTGGGGAGAAAAGCACTGAAGCTGCTCCGTCAATGCCTCAGCCAGCAGGGGTATTGCAGAGATCACTTAGGAGAAATGTGTTGTGAAAGCAGGAACACCAGAAGGACAGCAGCCTAAGGAGAGATCTGGTGGCCCCTGGCAAAATGAAAGGAGGGAAGAAGAAAACTGGCTCCAATTTGCTTGCCTGTAAATCTCACATCCTTAGGTTCCTTTTTCTCAGTGTGCCTGTGAAATTGAACTGGAAGAGTTGTCATTTCTGAGCTTGCTGCTGGCAGCGGCCATCTCACTGCAAAACCCTCTTTGGCTGTCCATGAGGAAGCACACTGTGAGAGCCGCATGCAAGGCCAGCCTCCTCTGAGCTCTGAGGCTTGTGCTACTAGTGACAAAGAGAAGGGAGTGCATGTGTTTTACTCAGATGCTTTCTTTTGCACATGGACCTCTTTTCCCACCAAAACAAAACAATAAAAAAAAGAAGAATAAAAATAAATAAACCCCACTACCCTGTGTTTCCTTCTGTAGAATAATTGCCAAGGTGATGTTCACAAGACCCTGGCAGGTGATAAAGGCAAGGCTGATGACAAGGCTACGGGTAACAGTGCTCATCGAATAGGCCACTGCAAGGCAAAGCAGCAAAAAACCCTCCGTGCCTGCCAGCTGGGGAAGCAGCTACCTCTGAAACTGTGTACTCAGAAAACTCTTTGTTCTTCTACCTGGGGTTTCTATGTAGTCTATGACACAAGTACAGATCTATTGCATGCAGTGGTTTCAACTTAAATGGGTGAGTATCCAGATATTTTCCAATGGAACCGTATTGCTGTGAACACTGAAATCGAGCTGCCTCTCCTGGAGTACTCTGAAGCTGCCCATGGATCTTCCCCAGCATCAGCTGGATGGTACTGTCAAAGTAGGGTATTGTCTGCTTTGCACTGCTGGGGCTGCAGGTTGGAGCAATTGTGAGGGTGGCTCTGAAGAGACTAGCGCTCCAAATCTGCTGGCGTGTGGCCACGTGGATCTCCCTGCCGCTCAGGTATTTCATTAGCACCTCAGCACTGCATTGCCACTTCAACATGGCTAGCAAGAACTAGTTTTAGTATGCATACAGCTGACAAACTGCACCGTAGTCAGCACCGTAATGGTTTTCAGGCCAGAGATCTAGCACTGTAATTTTTCAGGCCACGGTCTCTACAAGTTAAGGTGCTGAGCACAAACTCATGCCAGCCTGGCCAAGTCCTCTGCTCACACGTGACAAAAAGTCCTTTTATTGGCAAGCTGTTTTTCCAGAAAGGCAGAACCTGATGTGCAATCTGCTTCACTGAATGGTTTAATAATTGGTGTCATTTGTTGGCAGAGGTGCTCAGAAGACCTCAAAATGCTAATCTCAAAAGGAATGTAACGTCACCGAGGCTGCCTATTTGATTTAAGAGATGAAAACTTTTAGAAGAGTGGTGGAAGGTAAGCCTATCTATCTGGTTTCACCTCAAGTGCTCTGCATGACTGGCGCTGCAGCAAGCCCTGCACACACACACACACACAAGTTGTTGAAGTTCATGTGCAGGCTCTGTGCAGCCACATGAGTCACATCTCCTTTGGGGGGTCTCTGCTCCTGTCTTCAAGGGTGAAATTCACACTACCCCCCTTAAAATTAGCCTGAGTTGGCCGTCTTGGCTGTGAGGACAAGGCCAGCCTGCAACACCAGGACTGGACTCTGGTAACATAGTGGTCTGGCAGCAGGCTGGTGCGGAGTGGGTGTGTAATCACATAACACAGGGTTCGGTGATAAGTTTAGGCTGACATAACGTGTTCTGTGGGGAACACCCAGGTTTTATTCCTGAACTTTGTATCATAAATTTATGGAAATGAGCTCTATCAACTGCAGTGTCCTTATGCTGTTAGAACAGCTGCCTTAGTGGGGATGGTGGTGGCTTCCCCATGCCAAACAGAGTAAGCAGCACTTTGATAAAATCTATGGGTCATGGCTGCTGTGGCCTGCAGTTGGGATGCATTCTCTTGACTAGTTTGTGAGTCCTTTAGTGGTGGTTTGAGTTTCAGAAAACAAACAGAGCAGTAGACAAGAAATAGAGCTAGACGTTGTGTGTTGCACAAATGTGGTCTTTCATTACGGGTATCTAGGTGTTCTAATGGTTTGTGTATATACATACTTTGATTTTTTTTTGTACAAGAAGTGAAAAGACTTCAGTGCTGCACTGGGAAAGGCTGTGAACACCCTTATAGATAGGCAAGTGATATGAAGCAATTCAAGAGAGCTTAAAGAACGGCTGGAAAACAACAAAACAAGTTCTGACTTGGAAAAATGCAAACTGGAGATAAACAACATGAAACTCATATATGCAGCAGGAATAAATCGTGTTGAGGAGATCTAGGAATGATAGCAGATAGCTGATTGGAAGTGATATTTTTCAAGCTGCAGAAGTGGGCAACGCGTGGGAAGGCACCCTCTTACATGTGGGAAGGTAGAGCATGTGGAATATTGCCCTGAGTCCTGCGTACTGCACTTCTAGGCAGACAGAGGCATGCTGGAGGGGATTCAAGAACAGCAACCAGTAAGAAAAGGGGGGAGAAGTTGACTGTGAATATGCTATCTCATAATTTTTCTCCATAAAGTAGTCAAAAGAGGAGAAGGAAGGAATGCAGTAACTGTCGCCAGGGTTAGAAAACAGTAAATGCCAAACAGATTTACTTAAGGCTATATGCAGGGGGGTAATCAGGAGTAATGCAAGTGCTCAAAGAAAAGGAACATTTAAGTGAATATCAAGAATCTCCTCGATGGAGAGATGTGCAATGCCTTGCAAGGAAGTGGTGGAAACTTCATCCCTTGGGGACACGTAACACTTGACCACACAAAGCACTAGGAAGTTTATTAGAGGAAATGACTGCATTGGATAGGCGGGGGAAGTACGATACAAAAGATCACTTTCAATTTATCTGAGTGGATGATATGAACAGAAAAATATGTACCAGGATGTTTGCGATTTCCACATTCAACAGTCTTAAGCTGCTTTCCATTTATAGTGATGATAGACTAATTTATTCCCAGGTTGCTCTTTTTTCCACTCTACCAACCTCACCTTTCCTAATTTGTGCTGTGAAGCAGTAACCTTAGAGCACAGAGGAATGGGGGGCTTTTTCACATAACAAGCAATAGTTTTGATGGGCATTCTCACTTTCTGACCAGATAATGCCAAAACATAGGGCAGAAGGTTGTCATACTGGATTTGTGGGTGTCATCTCAGCGGGGTGTTAGTTCTTTACTGCACTGGGTGGAAGCTCGGTGTCCTCTGTGGAGGCACATGGTTTTATAAACTCCCACTTGGGTTACATGAGCCTCTTACCTTTGCCATCAAAATTGGCTGCCAGAGTGTGAATTGCCCTGGTTGTTTAACTGGAATGCTTAAAAGTCCTGGTATCCATACAAAAAGGCAAACACGAAGATAAACACACATCAAAAACCAGTGCAAGTGCTTTCCTGTCCCACTGGGCACTCATGGCTGTGGGGGTAGAGCAAACACTGCATTTCTGTGGGCTCCAAAGACTTTTATTGTTGTCTAGATATTCAGAGATCAGGTGGTCAAGCTGTAGCTTCAGAGCAACAGGAGCTAACCAGGGAAAGGGGAAAAACAGATATATATAAATATGTGTCTGGATATGCTAAAACCCCAGCCTCGAGCAGTGTCCCACTGCTGCAGCACTGGTTTAACCCCGTGCTCATTAGCCTTGACAGCCTCTCTTGACAGCATGCCCTCTCTATAATCTAAATCTGTGCTTGGAAGATAAGGGCTGTGTGTACTGGTTATAAACAGCAAGGCTGGAGTGGAAATTCACAGGGCTGGAAGTCAGAGAGCAGCTTTGCGGCCACATTGAGAAAGCTTCAGAAAGGGTGAGGGCTCCTTCTCTCAGCACATTCAAAGCAGCTTCTCCTCCAGACTCCAGAGGGTGTTCATGCTTTTTGTTCTACCCCCACCTCCACAAGCCCTTGTGATGAAAGGATTTTTTTTTGTTTTATTGTAGAGTCACCTTGGATGCATTGTCCTCTCCCAAACCTCGGTACTTTTGACAAAGTAAGGTGCAGGTGTACCATTGCTGAGGGGGAGGGAAAATAGCAGGGCAAGAGGAAAAAAGCTTACCCTAGGAAACCTTAAAGAATCTTGGTTTGTGTTTTTGGGGGTTTGCGGTTTGTTTTTTTTTTCCTCAGAGCAAAGACCGATCGTCTTTTGAAATGTCCACAGTTTCCATGGTATTTGTCTTCTTGCACTTCTTGGCACTTAATTGGTTTGGAAAATTCCCATGTTTATTCACTAGCGGAGTACTGAGAGCCCCCCCACCACCCTTCTTGCTGTGTGCATTGTCAGACCTTGAGGAAAAGCTGGACTTGGGGTGTTCTCCTTCTTTAAAAGAAAAACAAAAATCTAATGCTTACACTTCTACATGGGTGAAATGAAAAGAGCTGCAAGTGGTTCTCAGTAGAAGATTGGAGTGGGTTTACTCAGTTCAAAACAGATTATTTGGGTTTGGCATGAGAATATTATCTAATAGCCTTGGAAGCCATCTAAAGGAATTGTAGTAAGAATAAAGACATCAGCTGCGAAAGGGTGCACAGCTTTTGAGCTTCCTACCCCTCTGTCCTCCAGCCTTTGTGTTGTCACAGATTAATATTCCTTTTCACTTGCCCAAATGCTTGGGGGTTTTCAGTGGGCTTGTCAAGGCAAGCAATGTGAAAAATATGGGAAGCTAGAGAATAGGTTCCAAACCAGTATCCTGTTTGGAGCAATATCTTAAGATCCTGATGCAGCGTCTTACTCCATTCTGCTCTGTGTTTGGTGAACACACAGTAAGTGTTACAAGAGCAGCTGTAGCCCAGGACCTGCTGGAGACATAGGAAATGAAGCAGAGGAAGTATTAGAAGTATACCAAGGTGCACAGATGGTCTGGGGAGGTCCCCAGAGTGGGGAACTGAAGTAGCAAGCTGTTCATCTTTGATTCAGCTGTCTCACTGGACTCCAGCATTCAGGTTGTTTTCCGTTCCTGGGCTTCTGCCTGCATCATCTCTCAAATTCAGCATCTCCTTGTCTGTCAGCCAATACAATGAAAGCCTGGACATGGGCTCTTGGTATCACCACCCTTCCTTCTCTGCTATTGCAGTAGCCTGGGTGCCTGTGACACTGATTCTCTCAAGCCTCTTAAACAACATGGTGCTAAAACCTTCTTCTTTCAATCACGGCTTTGACCACCACATTGCTCATCACTTTGCTTCCTTCTGCTAGACGACTCCTCCCCACTTCTGCTTCTCAGGTTCCTCAAGAATCGGCTGACCCTGCCCTTCTTGTCTAATAGATCTGTCCCCATGGACATTCTGAAAGGTGACATGGCTCTCACAACCCAAAGCCCCATTCTGGCTGGGAGAAAGTTTCCCCCCAGATATCTGCAAAACCATTTTCCTTCCCTTTGGGTCTCTGAAAAGCCACCATTCCCCCCGCCCTACTGGTGCCTAGCAGGTACGCCAGGAGCTGAGGCTGCCTGGTCATGGGCAAATAAATTCCTTGTGTTACTGATATCTTGTCCTTCCCTCTCTCCTTCACATAGGCCTAAACAAAGTGAGACTGTGCAGGGGATATTTACTCAGCTTCATTAATTTCAGGCTACTAAATTAGGGGAAGCTAGTTAGGCTGCCTACAGAGTCCATAAAGAAAGACGACATCTAATAAACTTCCTATAGTTGTCCTCCACTTCTCTACTGACTGCATAGGGAGCTTATTCATATAACTTAGGTAATAAAAGTATTCCCCTGAGGCTCCTTCTGCTTTTCTGTATGTTCCAGCTCCTCCTCTGAGAGAGGAAGTATCGGGGAATTATGTGTGTAGCAAAGAAAGGCAGGCGCTGCTATGAAGGGGGCAAGGAGGAGAGAAACTGATGGGAGACGAGGAGACTGGGGTGAGGTGATAGGACAGGAAAAACAGAAGATGAGATGAGGTAGTGGGAAGGGTGCATTTCTCTTAAGAAATGAACTTGAGAGATGGAAGTGGAGGAAAGATAAACACAGAAGAGACACTCAAGGAAAAGAGGAGAACAGCAGGAGGCAATGTGTTTATCAGAGAAGTGTTTGCAAGTGGGCAGGCAGGTGGAAGCCACCATGAAGGAAAGAGGTGTTTGAAGTGATGCCAAATGGGAGTCTGGGTGCAAAAAGCCAGCAGTAATACTAAAATGCTTGAGGAGAAGACTGTAAAGGGAGGCAAATCCAGAGAAGAGAAGAGGATGGGTCCAGGGAGCACATGCTGACAACTCTGCCAGTGGAAAGTTCAGTTGCACCCAGCAGCAGAAATGTTCAGAAAGGGGGAAAAAAACCCCAACAAAACGAAACAACTCAGGAATAAGTGGAGGACAAATGAACAGAGGAAAGGCACTGAAAGAAGGCACAGAGAGCAAGGGTCTTGGCTTGCTGACTTGGAGTCCTTCCAGGGACTTCAGCGGGAGCAGGTTGGGCCTTGGGGCATTTGAAATGACTGTTACACAGAACTTTAGCCAAAACTCATTCACATAACTCCTATGTAAAAACTGTGTATCTTCAAAGCCATTCTGGAGATGTATGTATGCAGCCCCAACCCTGCCAATCCCTGTGTTGTAGAACCCTAGATGATTACTGCTCTCCCTGGAGAATGGCTTGGATTTGTGCTCTCCAAGTATGCACACACTCGCTGTTCGACCTACAAAGTACAGCTCCTTAACTCTCAGTAAAATAGATTCAGACAAAGGTGTCATAGAGTTGGGCCCAAGACTGCTCCCTGGTGCTGCTCAAAAGTCCTTTAAATGGAGCCCATGTGAAGCAGTATTTCCAGCTGGGATGGTCCCTGTGCTTTCTTAATTAGGGAATTTTTGATCAGTGATTTTTGAAGGCTGTTCTCTGCCAGACTGTTATCGCCCTTTCTTTCCTCCATCCTCTTTCCTCCCAAAGAATGACCACGGTGCCTCTGAAAGCAAACAAAGCACAGGACAGGTTTGGCAGGACCTTTCAAAAGGAAAATATTCCCTCTCCGTCTGAGTGGTTATGAATAATGATCTCTGTAGCACATTTAGTTCAGACTTCAAAGCCTTTGTCACCGAGGTTGTGTCAAAGCTGATTTGAAACACAGACTGACATAAGTGAAAGAACTCGCAGGAAATACAATTCTTGCCCATAACAGATTGTCAGAGTACCTTCGGCCACCTGGGTTAAGCTGCTTTTTATAAAGGATTAGATTCTTTGCTCAACACCCTCTCCTGGCTCTCTGTTTGTCATACCTCTTCCACAGGGAAGCGTGGCTTTCAACGCTGGCTGCAACAAAGGCAAAGGGTGAAGAGCTGCTGAGTGTCATCAGAAATGATCCCTGTGTGGCACTGTCAGTGCCTGTGGCTGGAGCCCAGCCTGGAGCATTAACCCTGGGCACCCCTGTCCTGGTGCAGTGACCCCACCACTGCCTTTCCATGGGCTGTGGCACATTTGCCTGCCTATCACGCAGCGTTTGATGAAGATCAGAGTTAAAAAGAAGGGTAGATGAAATCTGCTTGGCTCATTTCTGTTCCCCACCCTCTGTAAAGAACTCAGCCTCTCACCCTTCCCCCTCCTCACAAAAAGAGAGCTCTTGTGGTTAAACCTCTGCTAAACCAAGATGCAAACTGCTCAGATGCCAGGGTGCTGAACATGAAATGAAAAGCACATGAAAGCAACCACCCAGCAGTCCTGCCACAGCTGGATGGAGCCCAGTCGTTGTTAGGTTAACTACCTGGGCATGACATAGCCCTTCCCAAACTCTGCTTCTCCAAGCCAAATACAGACACCTCTATTCAGCTGAATTAATACACCCAACAAGCAAACCCCACAGGTAGCTATTGCAGTTGGTGCAGAATGTTCTGGAGTCCACTTGCTCCCAGAAAAGCAGAAAGTGTTGCTAAGTCTTCTTCCTTTTTTCTTTTGGCCACACGCTGATGGCACATTGTCTACATTTACCTCCATTTGCTATGGCTTTCTGACAGAGGGGTGGTGAGCACATAGACCATGATAACCCCAAGGCTTCTGAGCATGGTCAGCACCCACCTTGCAGTACGGTGAAAGCCCATGTATAAATAGGCTCCTTGTTCAATTTCAGTGTGTTCAACTTATGCAGAAGCTCACGGTTCTCCTCTCAACCAACTGCTTTTGTGCTTCTGGATGTGTGTGCACATATAGGTGGCCCATGGTGAGTGTGAAGCAAATTTGGTACTTCTAGGATCTAGAAGAAACACCTTCAATCAGGCTGATTAAAACCAAGCAGACAGCATTGGACAGCAGACAGCCTCGAGAAGTGTAAGAGGGGTTTTGCTGGATTCTTGTGGAGGGAGAAGTGGGGTTGGATTCTCCCCCAGGAGCTGCTGGGGCTGAACTCAGTGTTTGCCTCAGTGGCTGTCCTGGTGAAGGGTGCAGACCCAGATTTAGGGAAAATGTGCTGAGTTTGCGTGCCTCTGATTTTGGATGCCAGCAACCTGTTTGTGCAGAGGCACCGAGTTGGGGTTTTGATCTCAGTAGGAGTTCTGGGTGCATAATACTCATGCAAATCAGGCTGTGGGTATCTGGAGTCAGGCAGCCAAAAACACAGGCGCCCCAAATTTACAGGCTGCTTATTATGTAAACACAGCTCAAAATCTCTCCACATTTAGTTTTCCCATGTTCATAATGCTGCGACCCTAAAACATTCCACGAATGGACGCTGAGAAGAGAGTGAAGTGATCATTTAGCAGGAATAAAAAGCATCCTGGTCAGTGATACCACACTTCATGTATTATTGACAGGAATATGCATATCAAAAGACCTAGCGTTTACTTCTGACTCCTTGCCCATCCTATGACCTGGAACATATCGGGTCAATTCTCTGTGGTCCTGGTTGTCCGCACCAAAAGTATTTACCCTGGAGATGTGCTCGGTGTTTGCAAACCCCAGCGGAGAGGTGATCATGGTTTTGCTCGGTGGCTGAGGTAAATGTGTTTGGGAGAAGTGCTGGTTCAAGGCAAAGAAGAACAAGATTGTTTTCCCTCTTTGAAAAAAAGCAACCCAAATATTTCTTATAATCTTGAAACTCTACACACGATGCAGAGCGGCACACTCTCCCTCTTACTCTGCTATTTAATACCTTCCTTTCAGAGATTTAGGTCAACTTTAAATGAAAATTTCCATCCTGAAGAAGTCCAAAAGTTTCCATTTGATGTTTCTGGAAGAAATAATTTTGGAGTATTCCAGACTCAACTTTGTCAATGCTATAATTCTTTTTCCTGCCTTTTTTTTTTTTCAGCTGGACCTGTTTGCTTCACTCAGCCTGAACTTGCAGTTCTTGTCAGTGCATCTGAAATGCCGTTTTCCCAGAGAATACAGCAGTCGCAAAAATAGTTCATCCAGCTGAACCCAGGCAGAGGATTTCAGTCTCATCTAGTTGGTTACTGATTTGTAAACTGGCTGGCAGCCTGTAGCCTGGTAGCCAAGTTGCCAAATTGTTCTTTATTTCTATTGAATGAACTTCTAGGAACTCCAGTGAGTAAGCAGGGCCCTGTTTTATTAGGCACCACACATCCATCTAAAGCCAAGCTTACCCATGCTGCAAAGAGAGTATTTCTAGCAAGTAATGAAATCAGCTGGAACAAAAGGGTGGGCTGTGAATAAACTAGAAGCTTCAGCTGAAAAGATAATTAAGAGAGTTATGTGCCTTGTCCAAAGGCATTGAAAGCAACGGGAGCCTAAGAGTGAGAGACTGGGAGGTAATGCAAGCTGTGTTCAGATGCTGGCTTAGCATTTTGTTTACAGATAACAGGCAGCAAGAGTGCTGGGGAGCTCCTTCAGCAGGAATATCTTCCTGCCTTCAGAGCAGTGTTGCTGCTCTCCCTGACTCCCTCACTGGAAATTTGGTGCCTGTGATAGAAAAGATTGGACACTGAAATACAACTGACGAAACACCCCATTTGCAGTTTCTTTTGTGTTGTGTTTCTGAACAGACAATGCAAGCGGGTATTTGTGCTGGTGACAGGGAGTTTCCAAGTGGATGTTTTTGGCCAGTTCAAGGCAGGACGCTGCAGCATGCGGGTTGGAAAGTCTGGACATTGGACAGCCCGTCTGGGCCCTTGGGCCAGCGCAAGCAGCAGGGACCAAGGCAGCACACCTGGGCTGCCCAGAGGGCTGGTGGAAACCCACCTCGCATCCTTGAAGATGCCACCAAAGTTGAGGCACTGCTGCAGGGTGGTCATGCTGTGGCCAGCTCCCTTTTTCTGACGGAAAGCAGATCCATGAGAAACCTTCCATTAGGGGTGCCACTGGCACACAGGTACCCCCTGGCCTCAGGCAGGATGGCTGGGAGAGCACCGCTCTGCTGTGCGCACAAGGAAGAAAGGAGCTGACAGACCTGTTCTAGCAGGCTGCTTGAGGCACCTCAGCTGCTCTGCTGTCCTTGTTCTCCCAGGGTGCGCTGCCTGCCTGTGCCAGCTTGAGACAGCAGCCATAGCGCTGGAGTAGGGAGCTCAGCCAGGCAGCACAGAGGAGCCTGTCATGGCACAGCCCTCTCAAAGCAAAAACCTATTGACTGTGTCCAGGAGGATGTTCCCTTTCCCCAGCCCTGGTCCGCCTCGGCTCCAAACAAAGCAGCTACAGGTGGGTGTGAGGAGAGGCAGCCCTGGCATTGCAGTCCCCCATGGGAACAGAGGAGTTTCTGGAATGTCTTGTCATCTGAAGAGGGAGCCCATCCCAGAGAGGATGGCTGCCAGAGCAAGGCTTGGCCCTGAGGATGGTTTCAGAGGTTGCAACATGGAGCTGGGCTATGAGGAAGCCGAGATTACCATGGCATGTCCTCCTCTGCCCTGCCGTGCAGTCGGTTTCCCTCCAGGCGGTGTGTGAGAAAGTGAGCATGGATTTAATTGCCGCAGTGGCACAACATCCAGATGTTTTGAATACTTCTGTAGATTCCTCCTCCTTTGTGATGTGGTTAGGGTTGCTGGCAGCAAGGTGGGCAGCATTTTATATTGTGTCAGTGGAGAGAAAGTGATAACGCACTGTGATAGATGGGTGTCTGCTGCTTGCTGGAGCCACCATCGCTGCTGGGTGGGTGCGCACTGGTGATGGAGAAGCGCGGGACCCTGGAGGCCCCTTGGCAAGGAGGGGATGGTCTGGCACAGGCCCAGCAGCTCAGGGGTGAAGGCTGCTGGGCTCAGCCTTTGGCTGGAAGCTGAAGCTGGAGGTGCAGGAGCAGTCATGAGAGCTTCTTCCCTGCTCAGCTCCAGCTCATCACAGCCATGGCTCCAGAACAAATATCACACACATGTTTGATCCTGAACAAAACCTGGCTTCGGTTAGAACACCAGATGCAAATCTCTTGGGGGTCCTGGATGCTGAGCTGGGGCTGACCGCTGTATCTCTGACCTCACCATCTGGACCTTGCCAAAGCATCCCACTGCCTTTGCAGTCCCTGGCAATCCATACCCAGTCTGTGGTCCCATGCCACTGGAGTTACTGACTCCAGTTATACCCCAACAGTACGAACTTCCAGCTCTGCAGTTCAGCTACTAGTAGCTGAAACTTCTACTGAAGCCCTGCTGTATGTGGACAAGGTGGCAGTGAGAGCTAGCCCATGCTCTGCATATGTGTGCAGGACAGGCTTGAGTACTAACCAGCATTAAACAGTGACTGCATGAAACAAAATTAAGCTACTCTGAAATATTTGCTGCAACTACTTATGGAGGATTGTGCACGCACTCTTCTTTGTCTGGACTACACATCCCAAGACACATCTCGGATCGCAGATGAAGCACCTCTTCTAGTTGAAAATGTTGCTTTGGAATTGCACTGCCTGCATCTGCCTGAATGTCTGGATATGAACTGTCACTGCTTTCAGCCTGACTGTTAAGTGCCACACACTGATCTTAGCTGGGCTCTCCTGCTGCTGTCTGCTGAGTTTGTGCTTCTGCATGCAATGCTGGTTATGGATGCTGCTGTTTCCCTTTGGGTCAGGTGTCTGATTAATGTCGATCTGGTTCCATGCTTGCCATGCCAGTTTATCACACTGAGTTATAGGGCACTGCTTCCTGGGAAGGTGCTTTGGGGAACAACAGGCCAGCTCTGGCAGAAGCAGAAGTTGCAGACCTAGGCTGTGTTTTCCCAGTCCCCTTCTGCAGTGAGTGTGTGCAGCTCTAACTTTCAAGACCCTCTTTCCCCTTGTATCTTTGTCTCCTTGATGGAATAAGCAGGCCCTGAGCATCTTTTTCTCCTTTCCTAAGGCTGGGAGATCAGCTCTGCATCTAAGGCTATAGCTGTCCCACTAACAGGGCTCCCCACCTTATCAGCTGAGCTGGTCCCGTGAGTGTTAGTCCAAAGATCACACAGGAGGTGGGTTTCAGTTTGTTTGGTTTTTCAGAAGAAAAACTTTTCTGCATTTTATATATAGACTGTATATATAGCCTATACACAACACACAAAGAACAAACTTCTAATGGCTCCTGATGTGTTTGGTGTTTGGCAGTGAGAAAAAAATGTGGGTGGGGAGTACAGCACCTACTGCAATATCCTTCACACCTCCTCACAGAGGGAGGGAAGGGAGCGAAAACAATTTGTCTTTGGCAAGCGCTTGTGCTTTTCTGTAGGGCTCAGAAGTGGAGACTGAAGCTGTCAACTCTAAATGCAAGCAAAGGTCTGCACACCTTGTGTAATACCTGTGCAAAGGTGAAAAATAAACCCTTCAAAGCCTGCAGGGTTAAATTAAACTAATGAACGTGATACATAGAGGGGAAGAAACAGAGTGGAGGAAGCAGAAGCCAGGACTATTTGGTTGGTCACATTTAGGGGATTTCTGGAGGCAGAGGGATGAGGCTGTGGCAATGGGAGCTCCTCACATGATGATAAACTGCAAAATTGACACCCCCCCCAAAAAAAAAATCCCCTTGGTGTTTTTCTTCAACTTTGCCATGCAGCAAGGGACCAGAAGTGTTCAAGAGGAGGCAGAATTGCTCAGGGGCAACTGGGGACATTAGGAAAGTACCCGCTGCTTCTGTGAGCAGAGCAACACCCATCACCTTCCCCAGCTCATCTTCACTGAGGCTGTGAAGATCAAAATAGTGGTGGGAGCTGGCAAGTGAATATCGTGGGGATTTCAGAGCCTGGGAATTGCAGCAATCTTGTGTGGAGGTGGTTACTTCTGTGGCCAACTCCTTATCCAAGACAAAAGGGCTGGTTTTTGGAGGGTGCTGGAAGTGCGTGTCGCAGTGCCAAGGAAGCAGCTGGGAGACTGTGATGTGTTTTGGATAATCAGATGTAACTTGTACTGAAGTGAACTCTCTTTCTGGCGGATCGTTATCTTGAAAAGGATGGGGCTTCTTTCTAAAGCCTACATGTAGGGTGGTCTTGCCAAAGGAGACAACCAATGTAGGGTGGTCTTGCCACAGGAGACCACCAGTGTAGGGCATCAGCATTACTTGGCAAGGTGGGGTGCTCCCTGAAGAGTGAAGGGGCAGCTCCACCTGTGGAAGTTGGCAGGGTTCTGCCATGGGAGATGGGGTTTCCCACAGGAACCATGTGAATGTCTTGTGCTGCTGCTTGTGTCTTTGAGTGTTCCTCTGCTCTACGCTCATGCCTCTGCCCAGCCACAAAAGGCATTAACCCCGAGAAGAGGAGCTATAGGCTCTTTAGAAGTAGACCCATTGGGTTTGTTGGCTGCTCCCACATGGCTGCAAAGAACAACTCATGGAGGACGTAACTGAAAGGAAGAAAATAAATGGTGAGGGCTGCAGCTGAAACCCTCAGAGAGCAGTGCACATACAGGCTCTTCTGAAGCACAACAACCAGCTGCCTGTGCCTGCTCAGGTAGCAGGACTGCCACTGGCTTTGCTGTTCTACAGTGTGCAAAGATGGTGCCATGCCTCCAGAAATTCAGTTTTCCAGCCTGGTTTGCTCGGAAGTGAATTGCTGTGGAGCTGTGTTGGGGAGCGATGGGTGTTTATATGTCAGAAACTGGAAAGAAAATGGCAGCATGGAGCTCCATGGGAAGCATATGAATACAGAGAGCTGGCACAAGTGGGGATCTGGCTGAGCTGTGGTTTCCCAATTGCTTTAAGCAGACTGAAGTCTTCTCTCCCCATTTTGGGTTGTGTTGTGGTTCAAGCCCAGCCTGTCAATTCAGCTATTCAGCCCTCGCTCACTCCACCCTTCCTCCCCCCACTCCTGGAGGGATGGGGAGGAGAATCGGAAGAATATAACCCCCACGGGTTGAGATAAGAGCAGCCCAGTAACTAAGGTATAACACAAATCACTGCTGCTACCATCAATAATGATAATGATAAGGGAAATAACAAGGGAAGAGAATACAACTGCTCACCACCCACCAACCGATACCCAGCCAGACCCAAGCAGTGATCTAGCCCTTCCAGGTAACTGCCCCAGTTTTACATCCTGGGCATGATGTGCTGTGGTATGGAATACCTCTTTGGTCAGTTTGGGTCAGGTGTCCTGTCTCTGCTTCCTCCTGGCCTCCCCTCCTCCCTGGCAGAGCATGAGGCTCACAAAGTCCTTGGTCAGAGTGAACATTACTGAGCAACAATTACAAACATCAGTGTTATCAGCGCTGTTCCCAGGCCGAAAGTCAAAAACCACAGCACTGCGCCAGCTACTAAGGAGAAAAACCGACTGCTACTGCTGCACCCAGGACAGGTTGCATGTTCCCACTGTCCATCTTGCAGCAGCAATGCTGCTTGTGCAGTTGGGTGGTGAGCCGGATCGTGGAGCTGAAGCAGCTGAAAACCAGTCTCTCTCTGCAGGTTATTTTTGCCTATGTCAGTGTGCATCGTGGCTGGTGCTGGCACTGGGAGGGTGGTGGGAAGACCTGGGTTTACCAGACTAGCATTTGTGGCTGAAGATGTGGGAGGGAGGCTCCTTGCTGTCAATTAGGGTAAGCCAGGTTGCGCTGACTGCTCTAGAGGCCGGGTTAGAGCTGGAAGCTGGCTCTCTGTCATGTTGCTGTCCTTTCTTTCCCCTTGTCAGCCTCAGTTGCAGCTGTGTGTGCTGCTTGTTTCTGCAGCTGCTCCTGCAAGCAGTGTGTTGTCTCCTGATGCTTTGTAACAACTCAGGCTTGCTGGTGGGCTGACACCTCTTTTTTTCCCCACATAGGCGCATCCATGACTGTATTCAGATGGATTTACTGTGGTATGTTCTCAATTTGGTTGCACATTAAGACATTGTTAATTTACACAGATGAGAAAGGTGGCCTAAACGCTCAGGAACAGTTCCCACCTGTGTCCATGGCCTGTGATTTTTATTCAGTTTTGTTTTGTTTCGGCATTCATAAGATTTAGATTACAACCAAATAGTGTCCTTGATGGGCCATGTTATTACAGCAGCAGCTAAGATAATCTATGAAGCTGGAGGTAGCACCTCTTGGTTTCAGTGCTGGTGGAGGATAAGATCATAGAATCATAAAACCATAGAATGGTTTGGGTTTAAGGGACCTTCAAAGGTCATCTAGTCCAACCCTTCTGCAATGAGCAGGGACATCCTAAACTACATCAGGTTGCCCAGAACCACATCCAGCCTGGCCTTGAATGTCTCCAGGGATGATGCACCCACCACCTCTCTGGGCAACCTGTGCCAGTGTTTTACCACCTTCGTTGCAGGAGCAGAAAAGAAATCCTTGGTTAATAGTTACCAGTAGACCAGGTTACCAGCCACAGTCACAGCACAAGGCCTGTGAGGTCCTTTTGTGGCTTCCTAGGGCTGCTGGCAACGCTGCTATGGAATGGGAGAGGAAAGACCAAAAGATGACAGGACAATTACCCTGTGGACTGGAAACTGCTTACTTACTGCACAGAGACCACATGTGACTGGGACCCACAAGAGGCATCTGTCATAGATAAAGAATATCAAGGTGGAAAAAGTAGGAGTGAACTAGAGACAGCAGATGCTCATTTTCTGCCCAGGACTGCTGAGCTAGCTCTTGAAGTGGTACATCAACTGGTTTTCCCCTTTGCTTTTCTGGCAGTCAGGCTTTGGCTCTAATGAGCTCATCACAAATAACCCACAGGTGTGGAGAAGCAGACAGGACCGCTCTGCGCACCTCTCCCCAGCAGCAGGCACCACTGCTCAGCAGAGCCTCACAACACCTCCTTTTCTTTGTTTTCCTTCCGAAAAGTGACTTCCCGACCCAAGGCATGAACCGTGGTTGACATTTTGTGGAGCACGGATGAAAAAGGGCAGAGCTGAAACTCTCCCTTCTTCTGTAAACAAAAGCTGGGGGGAAAACAGTTGTTTTGAATTTAAAGAAAATGTTTTCCTTGGAAAAATGAATAATTTCCTGAAGGATTTAACAACCAGATGAAAAATGTTTCCTTCTTTCTGAAATTCTCTCAGATAAATATTTACCCTTTTGCAATCGGCCTCTTACACTCGTAGCTGTGCTCTGCTGTTTGCTTTTCAGCAGGGACCAGGCACCTCTCCCTCCATCCCTTCCCATACAGTGTATCTCTGCTTCAGCCACAGATGCTGCACTTAGGTGACCCCCCAAACCTTTTGCTGATGGTCTGGAGCACGAGAGCTACGTTTATTCCAAGGCAGTTCACTGTTTCTTCTCTCAGGCATCACTTGAAAAGGTCTCTATCCTCCCTTGCTAATGGGTCTTTGTCATCTGCATTTCCCAAACCAGAAGCGCTTGGGAAACCAGATGCATGTTTCCACCATGTCCCACCAGACCTGTGCAGATGTCTTGGGTATCTCAAATGCCACTTATGTTTTGCTCCTGCCTTTGCTCCATGGAGACCAGCCCTTGCACTGTAGTTTTCCGAGGGGTGTTGTTATCCCAATCCCTTGTCCACTGCTGAGCACTGATCCCTTAGCCAGGCTCCTGCAAAGATGGGATGCAGGGCAGCAAAGAGGCTGCCTGATCATGTAGACGTGGTGAAGCCTTGACATTAGGCAAGGAAAACTCTGCAATGCTGCTAGATCGGAGCTGCTGAGAAAGAGCAATGCAAGGTAGTCTTCATAATGTGAATAAATAATCAATGGATGCAGGAACCTAAAGGAGCAGTCTGACTTCCAAATGCAAAACAAGCGGTTTTCTGTTGATTTCCAGTGAAAACTGTGGGTTAATCAGTCCTTTTGGAAGCTGGGCCATATGTTCTTATGTCTTGAGATGGACTTGGCTTAATCTTATGAAGTGTTTTCTTTCTGTACACCAGACTTATCTCCTGGTGTGAAAACATTTCTAATGAAACTCTTCTTACTGGAAAACATACAACTTGACAGCCTTGGACACCTAAGTCCTTGATAACTGCGTCTGAAGCTGACTTTGTGCTGTCAGTTCGACTGTGTTGGGAGCTGATGGATGTCAGCACTGAACCCAGGTCTCTGCAAAGTGCCATGAAAACAAATTGTTATGGCTTTCACTCCCGGGTGGGAATTGGCTTGGTTGAGGAGGTTGCTGTGGGGGTTAAGTCTTACTTCTGTAGCAAACCCTTAATTTCTCCTGGTGGACCCTGCTGAGATCTCTGTGTTGCACAGATTTTATACGGCCCTGATTTCCATTGGCGTTAGCAGAGCAAAGGTCTCACTTTGTGCGTGGAATTGTGGTGGTGGAACTGCGGATCCGTCTGGCCCATTCTCCTGCTGTTCTGTGCAACGTTAAGGAAATTCCCACAGTGGGTTGGACCACGGGCATTGAATGGGTGAAGCCCTGGCCATGTGAAATCTGGTTGCCTGTTAATTATTCTTGCTTGCTGATTCCACTGAATTTTTAGGAGTCAGCTGGGATGTGAGCCAGGGAGGCATGTGAAGAGAAAGAAACCTTCGTCTGTGAGACAGTGTGTTCCCAGCAGCATTCACCAACACTAGGAACATTCAGCTCTCTTCCTGATGTATTTGTTACTCTATTTGCAGGCAATTTCCCCAGGGTTGTTCTCATATGGGGAGAAAACCTCTCACCCTAGCTACAGCATTGGAAGAAGCATGGTTGTTGGGTTACCTGGGGTCTCATGGGACCAAAATGACACCTGAATGTGCGTTTCTCCCTTTCACATCAGCCATTCACAAAAGATTGATGTGTTCTCGGGAGCCTTTCCTGCAGGAGCAGCCCAGACAGCACCCCAAGAAACAAGTGCGGCTCCACCCTGTAGCTCCCGAGCCAGGAGCAGCCACTCCAGGAAGCTGTTGTACAGCAGAGCTTCAGTTCCTCCCTTGCATCCTGCTTATTTAGTTGGAATAAAACAGAGTATGAGTTGCACTGATTGCAGTCAGTAAGGATCTTGTGTATAGGTGGGACACTACAGTGTGCAGGTGGAAAGCGTAAGGAGAGCTAGTGATTGGAAGTGGAATTACGCTGCAGTGAAATGGAAAGGAAGGAACAGATTTAATGCAAGGGACGATTGACCTTTGGTACGGAGGAGGTGGAGACTTCATTCTGCAGGTCTTTGAATAGAGGCTGGTTCATATACTGCAACCATGCATTAGCCAAGTGAAAGTTACTGACCTTGGCCCTGCCCTTGGGAAGGCATGTGGTGAACACTTCCAGCTTTCATCTCCATGATCATCAGAACCGACTCTTTATTTCCCTCAGCTTTCATGCCATCCCTGCTTCTTTTCCTCACTTTCTTCTGATGAGTCATGTGCTCACATCTTTATCAAGCCCACAGGAAACAATACCTGCTTTGTTCGAGCTGTCTTCACTCCAGTTCCTTCCCTTTACCTTGTCAAACACCAGGAAGGGTTGACTGGAAAACTCTGTCCATTTAGCAGAGCTTGGCTTCCAGTCAACAACCCCAGGCTAACAGTGTTTATCAGGCGGCAGGAGATCAATTCTAATTCCTGAACAGTTACATTCTTCCTGTTGCGGCTGGTCTCCAGCGCTTTGAGATGCTGAGAAACTTTACGCACAGGTGTTCGCAGGAGGCAGACAGATTGATGTGTCCCTGCAGGTTTTACAACCGATCCTATCGGTCATAACGACAGCCATTGTCTTATGGGAGGGCACTGTGTTTTCTTTGTTCCCTCTAAACGTTGGTTGTCGTTTGTGGGAGCCATCCCAGTGCAGTAACAGAAAGAACGGCTGCTGGGTGTCAAACTGGTTCTTGCGCTGGAACATACTGATGCTCTACTGAGGCTGGCAGAGAGGCACCCACTTGCTTTTGCTGACAAATGGACAGCATTGAAGCAAATGTGTGCACTGCTGCAATTCTCTACAGCAGTTGCCAGGTTATTTTCCCTCCCATTTGTATGTTCAGCTGGCCTCAGCCTGTCAAGAATCACAAGAAGAAATTTGGGTCCTGCAGAGTGAACCATTACACACAACATAAGCCTTACTCTTCCATGGGCAATCTAACCAGGGCACACAATGAGCTGGTCAATAAGCAAACAGGTTGCCTGGCTCCTGATGATACACCATAGAAGACAGTCATTAAGCACCATTAATGCTGTCCTTTTAAGCAAATGAATGCTGTTACAGCAGGGATGCAACATCACTGCCACAGGGGCAAAGGAAAAAGGCTGTTTCATTCACTGGTGACATTGCCACTACTGGAACTAGCTTGGGCTGAGCCAGGGGGCTGGCATAAGACAGGTCCCCACACACGGCTGTGCAGGGGTCACTGATGTATGTCCACTGCTGAGCATCCACATCCCACTCCACTTTTCTTAAGGCAGCAAGGTGAGCGGTCTGGAGATATGAAGGTGGGAAGACAGGCCCTTGCCCCTCTTTTTCCACCTTGGCTGCAAAATGACATGTAACTTTTGGGTTGGTTGGGAAAAACAGGTAAGAAGACCTAGAACGAAGAAACTGGTGTGATTTTGTTCACCATTGCGCACAGTCCTGTCTTATGTTTTTGCGCTGGAGTGGCAGCTGCCTTGGCATTGATTTCTTGGCACCTCACGTCCTTGCCTCTTTTGGAAGTAGGTGCTGGGAAGCTCATTCTGCAGCACCGCCTGGGTATAATTTGGCATGACTTGCAGTTTTGCATGGGCTGAGAAGGGATGCTGTTCTCTGCAGCAGAACTGGGCAGGGGGGTGCCCGTGATGAATCCAGGGTAGCTAGTAGATGCTGGGTGCATGGGAATCCAATATGGAGAGAGCTGACCTGTGGTAGATCCACCATAATTCTATGCTTTAGAATATTTGCATGGACACACCACCCTTTCTTTCGGGTGGTTAATGAAGCAGGCTTGGTTTTTGGCTTTGTGCTGTGGTAGTGCGTCCTCTCTCATCTCGTGCCCTCACGCCTCTCATTGGTGGCTCTTTCTGCATTGTTTGGAAGCTGCTTGGGTTTCAAACTGAAGCCAGGAATTGTCTGAATCAGTGGTAGTCTTTGAGGGGAATAAAGCACGTGCCTGTTTGCTCACGCTTCACAGGTGGAGTCTCACCTGGGAGAAGTGAAAACCTTTCTGCTAAGTATTACTTCAAATGTTTTTCTACATAGTTAAAACCTGCTGCTGTCAGCACCTCACCCGCAACCTCTCTGCGTCCCGCAGGTGCATGGCCATTGAGGTCCTCCTTGGCACCAGTGCAAAGTCTTCCCTGGTCAGCACTGGGGAGCGTGCACCGTCATGCCTGTGTCAGCGGCAGTCTGCCAGTGTTTGCATCATCCATGATCCCCACGCTGATGCTGGCCTGTGGTAGCTTTGCTTTACAGCTGAGTTAAGCTTGGAAACGGGAGGGGAAGACGTATTGGGCGTGCACTGCCGGGCCTGCAGCCTCCAAAGGATGTTCTCCAGTGTCTCTCTGGACTCAAGACTTCACCTGAGCGATAGCCAAAATCACCAAGAACTTCCTTCGTATGCCTTCAACCTGCAGCGTTTGCTACTGTTCAGAGTGCACAGAAAGCTGGGAGGGGGTGTGGGATACATCTACTTCCTCTTCTAAAATGAAGGGCAATGGCCTGGAGGTACTGAATTATGGAGCAACACACTTTGTTTCCTTCTTGCTTGATGTCTTGGTTCAGAGAGGGGTTTGTTTTGTGCTTACTTCTTTGCCTTGTGGTTTAAAAACAACAGTGAAAGAAAACCAAGAACAAATACTGAGCAAGGAGCAGCTGAGTGGATAACCCACAGATCACAGATAACCTACAGGTTATCATGGGGTCACCCTGAGCCATAGCTGGGATCCAAATGATTTAACCTGCCACAAACTGTTCCTGCCAGAGAGCATTAGTGTGGCACTGACCAGATGTGTTTGCCATGGCATTTGGCGGCACCTCTCTAGAGCAGACCCATACTACCTATAAGCACAAATAATGCCGATGTGCAGCAGACAAGGGCTGCTGTTTGGAGTGCCGGACAGCAGCAAGCAGTTTGTGCTGCCTCACCTTGCTGTGCCCTAAGCACCCAGCACCTGGTGGCACCCACCATGTCCCTGTGCCTTGCCTATTAGGGGTGAAGACAGGAAAATAAAGCCCTCCCCTGTGCTGGAAAGGCGAAGCATTAATGGCAGGTTTTCTGCACTGGTTTGCAGAGATGACTACTGCTATGAATACATCAAACTCCTTGACCTGGCCTCCTTAGCAGGGTAAAGATGATGCAAGAGTCATCAAGTCACCTCATTTTTGTTTGTTTTGGCCTCTATGTCCTCCTCAAGAGAAAGAAGGAGAACCAGGTACACCCATCTAGGCCCTACTGGGGTGCTCTGCTCATCTCACAGGGCAGGCAGCAAAATAAATACTCCAAGGGACAGCCTTACCTTCTCTAAACAGCGTATCCCAGGAAAGATCCATGCACTGCCCATACCTGCTTGGGCATGGGAAGCCTGCAGGTTTCTTTCCTTGATAGAAAACTGCTGCTATTGTGCTGTAGATGCTTGGGTACCTTAGTTTTGAAAAAGAACGACCTCATAGCAATGACTGCACCGACAAAATTTGGCATTCCCACTTTTATATTAAATTTTTTTATTGAGATGACATAATTACAGGCATTTTAAAAATTATTTGCAACTCACTGGCCCTGAGAATAGGCTTTTTTGTTTGTGGTTTTTGTTTGTTTGTTTTGTTACATTCATTTGATTCAGTCCCTCAGCCCCACACCTTAAGAAAACCAAAAAAGCCATCATCAATGAAAACAGACTAGGAGTTTATTAAAAAAAAAAGACCTCGAACTGCTGCGTTCTGGATTTGCACATGGGTGCAGCCTGACAAGGAGATGTAAAGGATGCATGCGTGGAGTCTGAAACCTGAGGACGGTGGCAGCAACTTAGTGTTCACAGCCAGGGGTCCAGTAGTGTTCTTTGGATGCAGAGGCAACAGGTTTCAAACTAAAGTCATAGAACCATAGAATCACAGAACCATGGAATAGCTAGGGTTGGAAAGGGCCTTAAGATCAACTAGTTCCAACCTCCCTGCCATCAAGAGCATGTCCTGTTGTGTGGGGAACTGCAGCATGTCCTGCCTGACTGCCTTGTGGCTTGTTCAGACTTGCAGCAAGATGATGGCAATGAAGGTCCCACTTAACCGCACACTGTGAAGATCCTTAGCTGGGTGTTGAGGTTGGCAGGGACCTCTGGAGGTCATCTGGTCCACCCCCTTGCTCAAGCAGGGCCAGTTGCCCAGGACCATGCCTGGAGGGCTTTTGCATTATCTCCAAGCACAAGACTCTCCTTTCCCCACCTGTTTTGGTGGCAAAAGCAGAAAGTTTGGTTGCTTTGCTGCTGGCAAATTCTACACTGAGATACCAGACACTGGGGAGGGAAGACGGGTGTCAGGGTTGGTGGTAAGACAGCGTTACCCTTGCTAGCCCGGATAGCCAGGCAAAGCCATGTAGCTTAGTACATGAATTCTGTGTTTGCACTCCACGTATCTGCCACTGGGATGTGAGGTAGATGGGAATCTGTCTACTACAGCTGCTCTAGCCTGGTGTTATTGTCTTGTTTTAGTCATAGCTGATAAACTTGCTTCCAAGACCTCAGAGCAGTTGAACTCCTGCAGCTCCCACAACAGGTCCCAGGCCCTTGCAGTTCTGGGTGCTTGGTGCAGGCCTGGCAGGAGGCAGGGGACAGCACCAGCCAGAAGATCCTCTGTGGGATCTGCCTGCTCCAGGTTCGAAGGCTATTTTCATTCCAACAAGCATCAGCCTTGAGAGAACTCTCCGGCTGTGATGGAGAAGAAGCTGTCTTAAGATGTCCTCTACGTGTGAACTCAAAGAGTTTCAACAACCACCACTTTTTTCTCCCCTTAGACTCAGACTCTGCAGGTGACAGTGACTGCATTTCTGGCAAAGGTGAATATTGCTTCCACAAAATTCCTCCTAGAAGATTTCCCTATGGTACAACATATGTGATTTCAGGATTCCTTGCTTTTTTCCTGTCTTACCCAGTGCTGAGGATGAACTTTGATAGCATACACAGTGAGCAGATGGGCTTATGCAGGTGGATTGCGCCTCATTGTATTTTGCAGTGTCACTCTGGCAGTGACAAAAACCTGGGCTCATGAGGGCACTTTATATTGAAGGTCTTGTCACCCTTTTTAG
The DNA here is from genome assembly GCF_037157495.1 of Lathamus discolor. Taxonomy (NCBI): domain Eukaryota; kingdom Metazoa; phylum Chordata; class Aves; order Psittaciformes; family Psittacidae; genus Lathamus; species Lathamus discolor. The sequence continues at coordinate 57,387,993 of NC_088884.1, forward strand.
TCCTCACCATCTTAGCAGCAGCTGCAGCAGCCACAATAAATTAATGCAGTTACGCAGCTGTCAAGACCACAGCAGTAAAGGATATTTCCTTACACTGACGCTCCCAATCACACTTCATCTGTCATTCATATTCACCTCTTCACCACACCTTCTCCACCCCAGCTCCCAAGACATGGCCACAACTTGGGTGTCCTTGAGCCTGTGGCAGAGGAACTCCTTGGTTTCAAGGGACCTTTAGTTCCGGATCTGTGACCGCTAAGTCCCGCAGTGCTTCCCAATCTCACACCTCACGAGCTCCAAGGACTTCAGAGTCACAACAGAGGCAGGTATCAGGTCCACCCATGTTTCTGATACACATTCCCACATCTTTTCTTGAGGCAGAAAAAGTCAAGTACACAGTGTACCGGGCCTTGGAACATACTGACCGTGATTTAAGAGAAAAGAAGTGGCTGGGAAAGGCTGATGGAGGGATGTACACTCTGTCCTTCCTCATCAGATACTCACTCTGAGAAATCTCTCCTCATATGATGCCTATCTACAGCCTTAACAAAGCTGTTCTTTACACGACCTGTGACTCAGTATTAAGTCTCCTGTGAGACTGGACTATCTGTATTTAAACACTGGGGACACTACTCATTGCTCAGCGCCGTTTTTTCCTGGATAAACCCTCTTGTTACATATGTGGTGAGATCAAATGTTGTGTTGGTTTAATAGCTGATAAAAGCTCTGTTATGGGAATGTACATTGTTTTTTGGTTTAGAGTGCATTAGATTAGCCCATTGATTTTTTTTCCATGTCTAGTATGTGTGTTCCCACAAAAGAAGCCTTCTGGTTTTAATGAACTGGTATGGATGTGCTTTTTTCTAGACACCATGTGATTCCTACAGTTTCTCTACACATCTTCTCTCTTTGCAAGCATCACTTCTGCTGCTAGATCTTCCTTCCATTAAAAGGACCACCGATGCCGGATCGCCGGATAACACAGGCTTTCCTGTCACGGCGATTCAAGCAATGTGAAATGAGAAAACCCAGTAGTTTCTCTGGTACTGGGCACCAAGGACTGCCGAGCTTCCTGTGACCAAACTAGGCACAGCTCCTTGCCTCATGCAAATCACCCTCGGTGCAGCAAACCAAATCAGGGCTGTAAAAACTGGGGCACCTTGCAACCTGAACAAAACCCAAACCCAAGAAAGCAACATGGCTGTAGGGCTTCTTTTTGCCTTGGCTTTTAAATCATGTCAGAAATGGGCAAGCTGAGACAAGCTCCCTTGATGGCAGCGCTGTGGGGTGAGGGAAGGTAGTGGGATGCATGAAAAAAGAAACAAATCCCAAAACAAAGCCAAAATCAATTACAAGATAGAAGTACAGCTATTTGGTCTCTAGTTGTCTACCATCAGTTTTCAGATTGGTGAATCACCTACCTCTCCAGCAGCACAGAATGACCCTGAAGAGGTTTCTGAGTAACACAAACCATGTTATGGGTCCCTTTTGTTTTCTTCCTACCATGTAAGGAACAGTCCTTCACCTTTCACCCCAAAACTGCTAGCAGATATGAGAAACACCCCTCCCTTTTGTAACTACAGATGCTCCAGCCTTTACTTTCTTAGAAAAAGCATTGAGCTGAATTTCTGCATTGTGGATATATCATCAATATTGTGGGGGTTACATACATATACATATATATATATATATGAAATGCTTATATATATACACATATATATACGTATTTGTCCCTGCCCTCCCTCCTCCCGCTCCATTCTATCACTTCCTTGCTAGAGGGAGGGAAAATGTCAACATCAGTCTATTGCAGAGGTTTGTCACATTTATTTCTCTCCTCCCCGGAGCACTTAGGTGATTGGTTTTGGTCCGTATTCCAGCAGTTAATAGCCACTTGCAAAGCTCACAAGCCCAAGCTATGCTGGGATGATATCCCAGCCTACACATGAAGGGTGACTCCTCTTCATTGGACAGGTATGTATAGTAAATTCTTTTGGTAGCTTCAACACATTTCCCAGTGGCAGCACATGTAAATTGATCCAAGCAAACTGGAACCCTTGAGCAAATCCCTTCTTGTGTTGCTATCGTTTTATGCGGTGTTATGTCATGGGACTTGCACAGAAAATAAGAGCACTCTATTTCCATAGGAAAGCCTTCTAAAAAACAAAAAGCATAATCTGACGTCTTGTCCTATGTGAGATAAGGAAAGTCAAACTGCATGTTTATTAGGGAAAAAAACAACAAAAAAAAAAACCCCAAAACTGAAACAAACCAAAAAGAAAGAAAGAACTCAAGGGAGACGTTGTAGGAACAGTGAAGTAGTGCGTAAGTCCAGGCTTTCTCCCCTTTACTTTTCTGCCAGCACCACTTCAGCCTGCTAGTTTGTTTTGTTAAGGTGCTTCAGGTCCTGCATGATCTTCAAGCTAAGCGGCGACCCCGAGTACTGCTTCTGTGTTGTTGCTTCGCCTCCCAAACCGTGCCAGGCATCCGGGCAGATGTTTCTCCCATGGACCCACAGAGGCGGTGCACCAGTTCCCTTCAGCACTCATCTTCTTGGTATATTTGTTCATCCAGTTCCTGGGATTCAAGGTGCTCAAGGCGGTCTGTTCGGCCACTCATAATCTCATCTGGGGTCTTCATGAACCTGCAAAACAGAGAAATATGTGATTTCCCAGTGGTCTCAGTTTTCATGTTCATCAAGATGTTGATGAACATCTATATCTCTACAGCTCCTCAAATCATCTCAGAATCACAGAATGGTTTGTGTTGGAAAGAACATTAAAGCTCATCCACTTCCAACCCCCTGCCACAGGCAGGGACACCTCCCACCAGACCAGGTTGCTCAAAGCCCCGTCCAACCTGGCCCTGAACACTGCCGGGGGTGGGGCAGCCGCAGCTGCTTTGGGCAACCCATTCCAGTGCCTCACCACTCTCACAGGGAAGGATTTCTTCCTTATATCTAACCTAATTCTCCCCTGTTTAAGTTAGAACTCATTGCCCCTTGTCCTACCAATACAGTCTCTGATGAACAGTCCTAAGTATTTCCCAGCTTCTCCCCAGCCCACTGGTGCCTTCCCTTCTCTGCACCTTGAAAGGAAACCAAAAAATTCACATGCATTTACCCCTGCTCCTTGAAAATTTGAACCAAACCCCACAGTCCTTAAAAAAAAAAAGGTATTTCCTTTTTCTCCCTTGTACTGTCTGCTGTTATCATGCAAGATGCTAGCATGCCACAGCTACACTCATTTACAGTGTCTGGAGACAGACCATTCAAGACCTTTATGGCCAGCATATTTCACAGCAAAAGCACTTCCAAGGTGTGGAGAAGCAGAGGGCTACGGGTTTGCGCTATCTTCCATGTAGGTGACTGAAGAGAATATGAAACACCAAAGGAATACTGGTGGAAAAAGCCAAGGACCAAGTCAGAACAAGTTCTGGGAAATGGAAAAAGCCCTGAAAGAAAAACCTTTTGGGCTAGGGAACTGTGAACAAAGATAGTCTCTTCCTGTGTAATTGTAGCAAGCCTAATTGTAATGAAGCAGCATCCTCTGTAAATGAATGCCATGGCTCCCAGCACTAATGTCTTGATGCAGTGAGTCTGCATGGGGCTAGAAACAGAAACTGCCTCTGGGGAGGCATGGCAGCAGTAGGAAATGGGAAAGGACATCCACCAGCCTGCAGATCAAGTCTGCAGTCCTGATCTTTGCCAGGATGCTTTTGTGTACTACTGCCGAGAGATAGCACGGAAAAGCTCTGCTTTTTCTTTCTGAATTTAATAGCATAGGAAGAGAGCGTGGCACAGGAAGGATGAAATCCTAGTTTAAACACAAATCATTTTCCTAACTCATAAGTACTTCTGGAGAAATTAGGATGAAAGATGTTTATGCTGGACATGTTAAAAAATTCACAGTCTTCCATTAACGATACACTGGCTAACATCCAGCAGTACAAAATGTGTTAATCAGAGGAGCTGATTTTATTTCAGGTTGATAATATGCTTGGTATCCTTGCCCCAGTGAAAACAAAACCAACAGACAGGAGCTTTGTTACTACCACTGACCCAGAAAAACCACTGCTGAAGCTCGTGGGCAAGACTTGCCTCCTCTTCTGCCTCTGAGTTTATGAAGCTGAGGGTCTCTGACTGAAGAATCTGAAGTCTCCCAGCAAATACATAGCACAGCCTGGAACTAACCTTTTGCCACCCCTTCTAATTTTGGAAACCATGTGCACGTATGCATTTAGGGGGAAAAAAAAAAGAGGGCTGTGACTCACTGCTGTGTCACTCCCATTTGTATGCTGGAAGAATGCTGCTGATATAAATGGTGTTACCGTGGTCAAAAGCGAGCATACACAAGTGGTGAATCAGTCCTTGGTTACACAGTGAAAATGCACCAAAGCCTACGGGCCAGACTGTGCCCTGATTTAAACCCTGGGCTTGTCTTGTTGATCCTGCAGGAGGAGGAAATCGAAACAGAGAGTGATTCCACTGCCCTCCCTACCTTCTGTCTGATCTGCTTCCTAAACCATGTGGGAAATGGGCTGATATGAATTGTACCGCAGTGCTTCAGGTGTTCTTTCTGCTCTGTGTTTTAAGTCATGTCAAGGAACTCAAAGTATTTGTAATAGCATTTGATTAAAATTTAAAAAATCAACCCAGAACGACAAGCTAATGCAGAAACAGTACCTGTGACCTCTTTTGTTGCAGAAGACACTCACGCAACCTATCAGAAATCCTTCTGACTCTGTTTTACTTACAGCTCTGCAGAGATATCTGCATAAGAGAACTGTCTGCATGTTACTTATAGACACATTTCCTATTATTTCTATGCTTGTGAGAAATAGCCAAGGAAGGCACATTAATGGCTTGATTTTTTGCAGCTGTTCTTCTTTTTCTCTTTAGATATAAATAGGTCTAAGAAAACAACATCAAAACGTTTTTATTGGGAATTGTGCAAAAAATGCTTTGTTGTTTTTTTTTCCAGTTTCCAAAGGAAATGAGGTTTATATGCTCATGTTTTATGCTCCCTGGTGACCTTTGAATTTCTTGGTCAATTTTGGGCAAGCCTGACAGAGGAACTGAGGTCTCCAAGGGTATTAAGTTTCTACGGTTTTCAGAAAATAGGCAGGCTGGTTGAGAAGACTCCTGTTGTGTTTGTGCCCTCCCTGGAGGAGAGGCTCCAAGATAAGCACATTCGCTGTTCAGCATCACAGAATTCCCCCAGGGCGGCAGTCTTCACACAAGGCCATAGCGATACAGGTTCCCCTGGTACTGCTGCTGATGGAGCAACCTTGTTTTAACTTTCCACAAAAATATCATGCAGTTGATTTTGCCTGTGATTCGTTCTTCCCTTCATTCTCCTTCCCCCATCTAAGTCTCCTTCTAAGAGCTGACATAAACAAGACATTCCACAGAAACCTTTTCAGCTGTAGATAGCTCGAGTGCTCATGCAGTCCTGTTATCTATTTAAGAAAACAGACTGTCTTCCTATCGATACCATTTCCAAGCACATTACTAGCTTCAGACCACTGACATCAAAGCAGTGACTTTGATGGCATCTAAGTCTTTGGTCTGAGTTCAGTGCTCCTTGGGTCAGACGTACGCATCAGGACTCGTTGGTCTTGTCTGAAGAGAATTGGAGTGCTCGCACTCTCTGCCAGCCACACTCAAGTTTATACAAGTAACTTCCTGCTTTAATGCTGTTTTAGACACTACCTCCCTAAATTCTTGGTTGTATCATCCCAACCAATGCATTAGGTTTTATGAACAACTCCTACAGGTCCCTCTTTTCCTTGTAGGCAGCACTGCTGAAGACATGGTCATCAGCACTTGTCTTCTATGATGCCAACACACTTGAAGAAATGCCTGATCGCTGCTTAGCTTTCACCACCAGCTGTGTTTGAGAAGTCAGTTTGGAGTGGCTTTTCCAGCAGTTTGGCTGAGATCATGAATCATTTAGCTAAGGTCTTAAACAATGGCGCTGCCTGCTTGAAGCAAGTGAAAAGACTTCTATTGACTCCACTGATCATTGAAAGAGGCTCATATTTCTGTAAATTGGTGCAGTTGCCTTGAAAGCTGGGAAGCACTGGTTTAGACAGCTTTTACAAATGTATGCCCATTGTCTCCTGTGTTATAGCTGTGGCGATGAAGTGTCCCACACACAATTCCATTCTCCATCTTCAAAAACTAATCGCCTGTAGAAAGACATGGCAAAGAAAAGAAAAAATTACCTGAACAAAAGCCTTTGTCCTGGCTCCTTCCGGATAATATTTAGTTTGTAGTAGTGGCGTAGGGCTCTGGACATTTTCTCGTAAGTCATATTTGTTCTGTTCTGTTTTTTTCAAGAGAAAAAGGAAAAATGTGGTGAGATGTTTCACTGAAATCTTCCTAAGCCCCAAAAGGTGTTGCAGAACTATCACAGCTAGCTAAAGTAACCAAGTCGGTTCAAGAAATTACATGTTCCACTCCTTTGCAGGCCCATCCTGCCCCTCCAGCCCTCATCACCAGATTTTTATGGGTCTCTTTTCATTGAGGGCAATTTAAGCAAGGAAGTCTAACAAAAATTCCAAGTGATTTTTTTCTACTTTCTTGGATCACAGATAACAAAAGGCTTCGTCAACCACAAGAGGAGCCATTAGATGGAGGGAGATGCTGATGCCAAGTGGGACGTGACAGGCTTGTTCTTAATGAAAACCACCTTTTGTAAAAGCACAAGAACAGTGGCTAAAAGACTGAATCTGTCAGCAATCCCTGCCAAGAGCTCTGTTCCTCTGGGATTCCCCTCCATTAACTAGTTAATGCTTACAGAGCACTGTGGAGATCGAGAGACTACTTCTTCTCATGTTATACGGGTGTAAATTAAGAAGCCCATTAGGTTGTACATCTGCTTTTATACAGAGCCTCCCCTTCATTTTGGGAGCTGCTGACCCGAGTGTCATAGTCAGAGCACTGAGTGTCACAAGGCACTGGCAGTGTGGGCAGTCCCCGTAGTACTGACTTGGAATAGCAGGATCAGTCCCTTAGGCTATGTCTACATGAAGAGCATTTTTCTGGTACAACAAGCACTGGTTACTATGCTGGCAAAAAAACTTCCATCAGAGAGACAACTATACTGGCAAAGCCATGATTGCATGAGTATTAACCAGCCGCCTTGCCATGGGCAAAACATGGCAAACTAGTAGAAGCACGCTTTTTGCTTTGTGAGCCTCCATGTTAGGAGTTTGGCTTGGCACAGTCCAAGATCAGGCAGAAGACTGTAGTGTTGAACTGGATTTATTAAATGAGACTGATCTGTCATGTCTAAAATGTCACCTAAGAGCAGACCTCCCCTGCTTGCCTTGGCCACATCAACTCTGCTAAGGGAGGCCACATAAAAAGCTCCTGTGGCAATTACTTACTAATAATGACAAAGTTTGTCCTGCAAAATCGGTTCTGCTCATTGGGAAGCCCCCTGAAATACCATGTGTGCTTTTTCCATTTCTTATATACTAAAAGGCCACTGTATTTCCCAAGTGGCTCATGCAGCTTCAGTTTTAGACACACAACATGAGACATGATGGCAAGGCCTGATTATTAGCACTGAGGATGGGTAAAATCTGAACAATCCGTTCCCAGTATTGCAGCTCAAGACCTCTAAAACAGATGTTCTTGTAAGCACTGAGTCACAGGAGAAAATCTTGGCCTTATCAAGATTTTAGGCTATGTATACTCATATATATATATATGTGTGTGTGTGTGTGTGTAATCCATACATACTCAGTCCCAAACTGCAAAAATCAGTAACTGTTTTCCAGAGAACAGAGCAATATTACACTCTTAAAAGAAAATACGTAATACTGCAGCATTTAGTGTCTGTCACAGGACAGCGTGTGAAATCTGGATGTTGGTGCAGACAGGAACATAGACAGAAAGCTCCTACTGAGACAAAATATACAGACTACATCCAATCAGAGCACCCTTAGTGTCAGGTTTTGGGAAGAAATGAGATGCCTTGAGAGTGAAGGACCGTTAATTCTTGCACTCCTTGTAATTTTATAATTAAATGCATTTATAGGTAAATGCCTTTAAACCAAGCCACCAGGTTCTGTATATGAAAGGTAGGTTTTAGTGCTCGCGGCTGGATGCTTTACATTTCTAATGTGCATAGAATGAAAGATTATAACTTTACAGCAGTAGTTTATATGCACATGCTTTCTTCCTATTCCCCTTGCTTATAAGTGAATCCTATGATGTTACAAGAACTGAAGTGCTGCAGGAGGAAAACTGCATTGTTTCCTTACCTTGTGGTTTCCCCACAGCCGGGCCAGCCCGTTGGGATCCACTATCCGAAATATTTTGGATTCCTTATCTTCCCATCGGATGAAATTTTCGTACCGGCTGTCAGAAAGCAGCTGATAAACATAATCCCAAAGCAACCTACAGTCTGTGAAGAGAGGAACACGAAAATAGTGATTTTTTTTTTCCTTGGGACTAGTTCTGGAAACTTTTGGGTGGATGTTCAGTGAAAGGACAGTTGGGATCAGGGCTGAAACAGCTGCTGCAGTCTGAAATGGCTTGGTTGGAATAGACTAATGTTTGCAAAAGGCAGTGGAATATAGAGCCTCTTCTCATGAATCCCAACCCTTCTGGCACTAACTGAGCATCTTTATCACATTAAAAGCTGTATAAGATGACCTGCTGATCTTAGTTGTGTGTTTACTGTTGTACTGATGCACATAAAACTACCACTATTGGCCCTGATGATGTTGCTGGCTCTTTCACTGGGGAAATCAAGAATCCTGCAACCTGCTCTTCCTTGCTTGAGGCTGTCCCTTTCTGTCCTAATACGTCTAAAACATGGGCAGTGTTACAGCTTTCCTCTGTATACTCCATGCGATATAAAATCTACCATTTTTTAATTTGCTTTTTGTTTTATTTTTTAAGGCTTCTGAAAAAAAAAATCCCAAGTATTGTAATTACGTGAGTGCTATTGAGAGGTTAAATACTTTCTATTTGGATAATTGAATTCAAATTTCCTCTTGGCAAACACTCCTTAGGTCGCTAATTAAAGGTCTAACAGATACTTAGGTTTTAGTTTAGTGTTTTTCACTTTCATGGCAGTCTCTTGAGATCGAAGAAGCCAAGAGCTGAGCTGCTCCTACTTCCTGCTTGCAGTGTATGTGTGCACAGCACAGCGTAATAACTGGCAACTATGAGATATGTAAAGTGAATTGCACAGAGCTGGGGGTTCTGCTGCTGTCAGAAACAACAGGGGTTTTATAGCTCAACTGTCCAGATCCCCACGATGGACTTACAGTTGCATTTTACTTTGAAAGCAAAACCAGCCTCTGAGAGATGACTTGTTAAGAGTAGTTAAAGGCAGGCAGCCAAAGACACCTAGCTTCTAGGTGATACAGGTGGATTCTTGTCAGCCCGTCTTTCCTTTTCAAGTCTGTCTGCCTGGGGTAGGAATGTGTTACAATGGGGATGATGACATGTTCCACATGAGAATATAAAATGCTTTTTGAAAAGGGATATGAGTAACACATTTAACGAGCATACCTGAAATGCTTAGAGATATTAACATTATGGATGTTTTTTTCCGTTTTCAAACTGTACAGAGTATCTCTGAAACCTGTACTGTCTCTAAAACGGAGCTTACTTTGCCAGTGCCCTTACTATAGACTCTCCCTACCAGTCCTACAGAGAACAATGCAGAAAAGCCTTCCTTTCCCTGTTCCCCCACCCAAAGTCGAATATGTAGCCCAGCCACCCATGGCTGCAGATACCAAGTAGGTAGCTGGCTGCAATGCTGAACACTGCTGCAGCTAACCCCTTGTGCGGTGTGGTACAAGTGACTTTCCGTGGACCATGCAGGAGGCCTGTAGAAGAGCATGAAATAGAAAGTCTCAATTTCTGTCATCTTTCCCCTCACAAATTCACAAAACCCAGTTCTTCCATCACCTTTCCGTCAATAATCTTTCACAAGCACACACGCTTAGTCTCTTAGACATGCATGCACTAGAAAAAAACCCTTCTTTTCTAAATTTAATTTATACAGAACAAGGGAAGGGAGATTATACTGCTCTACTGCTTTGTGCCTTTTAATAATGTGGGGAAGTGCTCAGATAATACGGTAGTAAGGGGCCACGTAAGTAGTTCCTTGACAATTCCACAACTCACAATGAAAGGCTGTACATAGAATGATTTTTAAATGCCACAACCTTAATTCAAACCAAAACAAAAAAAAAAACCCAAACAACAAAAGAATTGTGTTTTGGGTCCTATCTATCTATCTATCTATCTATCTATCTATCTATCTATCTATCTATCTATCTTTCTTTCTTTCTATCTATCTATCATTTTCCTTTTTCTTCAGTTTCCTTCTCTGACTCCCAAGGGCATATTTTACCAGTTGATCAGAGTTGGTAATACTGCTGCATTCCAAAAACTACTTTCTTTTTCCATCATCCTGTGTAATCTGCAATAACTAACAACGAAACCTGTACAGACTGGGTTAATGGTTCATGCTGAATTCACTGTTCTCAACCAGCTTTTCCCAAAGATCTCCATGCTTTCTTTCTATGCAGTCCTTCATTAAAATCAACTGTAAAGGTGATGCGACTCCCTAGGTCAGCAGTGAATCATCACCATGGCAATCACTGGGCAGTACTGGCCTAAACATTGGTGGTGGTCTAAAGCTGGCCCCACCTCATCTGCAAGAGAGGTCTGCCTTGGTGGGAGCAGGTTCAAATCAGGAAACATTCACTTAGCTGATATTTGTCAAGGAAAAATGAGATATATTTTTGGCCAAGGCAGGAATTTATTAGAAATCTGAGGGAAGAGAGGAAGGACGTGTGGGTCTGTTGTTGAACCGGCACTTTTGGATTGTGATGGAAGTTTGTGAGGTAGTTGGTTGGTTGGTGCATGGCCCCATTGGGAGAGTGCTGCAGGAATCTGGCATCCCAGTATCAGTCATTTGGCTTTATTTGTGCCACTGCTGTTAGTCCTGGCAGGAGTGGCCCTCCCTGTGTTCAGCTGGGGGGATAGAGCTCCCGCAGAGGCAAGTCAATCTTCAGCTCTGTCACAGTCGTGAATGTGAAGCCCAGGACAGACACTCTCCAATTATAGCAACTTATAGCTAATATTTACACGGAGATATGATTTACCCTAAACTTTACTTTCACCTCATTATTTGCAATGCTATGTTATTTTTAATCAGCAGCATACTACCGTAACTATGCTCTAGAAAATTTCCAGTGTTATAAATATAACTCTTACTGATGGGGATGGCAGACCCCTAATATCCTCCCTACCACGGCCCCTGGAAAAGTTTCAAGGAGCTGATGGCTTCTTGACAGCTGACTGGAATTGCACATACAATGTGCACTGCACTGTGCTAGGGCTGCATGTTCACCTCAGTGTGGCCAGCAAGTAAATTCTAGTTGAACCTAATGGCTTTGGCTATGTTCCATTACCTATCATTACTTCACACACACACATACACTCACACACACCATGCCCTTCTCCTTCACAAAAACAAGAAAGCACAAAAGATTCACCCCAAGATATCTGGGTGGCAAATTACTGGACTAACAACAGAGCTTAGAGGTAGGATTCAAGTGCACATTTGTTTTCTGTTGCTCACTTAATTTTTAGAATGGATTCAGGCTAAGCTTGAACATCAATATTCCTCAAATGAGAACTCAGATCTGCATCTTGAGATCTTCACAAGAAAGATCCTAAGTGATCAAGGGCCCCATCCCATATTCTAAACTGACTGAGCTGCTCAGACTTGCAGAGGTATTTAGCAGGCTGGTGGTATTTGCAAAAATACCCAACCACCAAGTATCGCACACCTCTGTTTGCTTCAACAAAAAAACTGAAAATTCTGGAAAATTCTGCTTGGCTCTACAACCACTTACAAACCTGTCTTCAAAAGCTACAGCTCTCTAGCAGCAAATTGAGATATACGACTGAGTTGCAATAATTTAAAGAGCTGGCATGCTTCAATGCAATAGCGGTAACATGTCTCAAGCCACTGCAAACAGGAAATAAAAAGCATCAGCTTTAAACACCAGTGGGAAAGATTTAGGCTCACTGACTTTCTTCTCACCTCTGCTGGGAGCTAGCAGCGTGCACACTGTCAGTCATCATGGACCAGCTGATGCTTGGCAGCACAATTTGGTTAAATATATGAGCTCTGTTTGCAGAGTACCTAAATCAGTTTGACTTCTTTCAAGTTTCACATGGGATACTTTCAGGAATTTGAGTATAGGCACTCTGGTGTTTGGGTTTGGTTTGGTTTTTTAACAACAAACTATTTACACCCTGGGTATCTTTCTCCAGAGATGCATGGTATAAACCCATGAGGTTCTGGAGGGGTCTTGATGGCTGACAGAGTGGCAGCAACCAAATAATTCATCGTTATTAGGCTAGTAGAGACCATCTTTAATAGGACAATAGATTACAGGTCAAAGACTACTGGTAACTCCTTTGCAACTGTAATGAATGTGGGGTAGAGCCCATTTGGAGCAGACTGCAAGACAATGAAGTTGGTGAAAACCCAAGAAGAGGCAATGCTAGAAAATGCTATTAAAAGGAGCTTCTCCACTGGGGAAAGAGGCAATTCTACAGAAGGTTGAAGACAATACAGAAAGTTGCATCCTCCGGGAAGGTCAAAAGTGTTGCATGCATTTTCCGGAATGATGGAGAAATGGAGCAAGGACTTGCATGTGGGTGGTTGTTTTCTAGGTGCAAATCACTTTTCTGAGGAAAGTCTGGGTGGTGTGAATGACCCCATGAAAACTCAGTCACTCCCTTGGCTGTCAGGCAGCCTCTAAAGGAACAGTCACATGGCGAAACACTGCACAGGGGGTGTGTTGGCTAGTGAGCAATGGCAAGAAAGCACGTGGATATTGCTAAGGCCAAGCAAGTTTAGAAGTGTGAGATTCAATAGGGGAGCTGAGTCAGGGCTGGTGCCTAAATTGTTTGGGCGTGCAGCAATTTCCTGCCTTTTGGCTAAAATAAGTTTACTTAGAAAGCGAGTCTGTCTCTTTAACACAAGGAAGCATCATTTCCCCCTAATACACACATGTACTTTTTTAAGGGAAAGTGAACTTAGATGGCTGAACTTTGTACAATCTGAAGGTGAAGGGATTTAGCTGTGCAGAGAGCTGGGACTGAGAGGGTTTAAGGTGATGTGGTATCAAACAACCTAGCCAAACTGGGAAGGTAGTGAACAGCACCCTGAACAGCACCCAGGAATGGGGCAGGGGTTCTAAAAGCTGGCATTTCCATGTGCCACCATTTTCACAACTGTACTACTGGGCAAGACTAAACTACAACATTAGCTGGGAATTAGGGCAAACCGTACCTTCAAATGGAGAGGCATGCCTACAACCTTCTTCCTGTAGTTAATGCTCCTAGGGAGACTTTTGTAATTATGCACAAGGTAGTGATAAAGTGTAGAGTACTAGGCTGGCTTTCAAGATGTCCCCCATAAACACTGCCCTACATGTGCAAGAGGCAGCAGTTGCACATTCCTGCTAATAACAGCCATGTATTGTACAGTCTTGAGGTTGTCAGATCTGAAGTAAAGCCTTGGGAGATGCCTCCTCACTCAGTCCCCTGGCTGCTGCCTGGCTGCTAGGGCTGACACTAGGCACAAGAAAAACAGGCAGCTGCACATTTCTGGAGAGGATGAGGGAGAGGAGACAGAGCAGCTGGGATTTGAGCAGTAGGAAGAAATCTCTCTTCACTCATAGCAGCAAGCTTGCCTCCTCACTCTAGATTTAAGCTGTCCCTTCACAAGGCAGAAGCACCCAAGCCTCAGCCGCTTCTCCTTGGTGTGGTAAAACTCAGTTTCTCTTCTCTGGCTGAAAAGCTGTTTTCTGCCCACACTTACAGCACTGCTTCAATAATGTCACAAAAAAGGGGGAAACTAATATTGTCATTAAAAACCCTTTGTGATAGTCATATAGACACTGTGTGAGCAGAAGAATTATAGATTCTTGATTTCATATATCCTTTATAGACATAGTCTTCTGAATATACATCTAAAGAAGGCTGGCATATAAACACTTCCTAATGGCTATATGATGGTAATGCATATCTCCCTTAGAATTGAAATACCACCTCAGAATGATCTATAAACAGTATAGATTTTAGGTTCCTAGTATTTTGACACTTGTCCAGCCATTACGAATGACTTCTCCAATGTCATTTGCTTAAGGTCGTTTTGATGCTGCAGTAGTGAGAGGTCTTACATGTGTGCTCCCTTAGACTATATAATGTTTACGCATGCATAGGCATATACATGTAAGAACATTTTTTGTTCAGAGTATAACATGCCCATGCACAGCAACACTTCCTGAAACACACACTGCATCTGAAACCCCTGTTGTTTAGGAGAGGCGCATGGTGCAGAATCAGAGCTGGCCCTGTTCATGCATCAGCTACCAAAATCCTCTGTTAACCACAGAAATGTTTTGCGAGACCCACCCGTATCTTGCACTGAAGATCATTACATGAAATAGGTTCGGTCTGATTGAGGACTGACTTGGGAACGAATATGGCTTCACAGAGGAAAAGATCAGCCAAAGTAAATATTGTCATACTCCCTCTGACATCAACAGGCCTTATTCGTTGCTGAGGAGGTTAGCCTAAAATTTCTCTACCATGATACCATCTGACTTCATTGGTTCTATGATTTCTACCAGCTGAAGAGTTCTCCCAAATTCAAGCCCATTTATTTTACAAGGTGATTTGTGTTTCAGCTGCATTTGTTCACAGTGAAATGAACAATGTCTGTTTACAACAGAGACTAATGAACACTACTTCTCTAGAAGTTCTCTGGTACTCTGGATTTGTCAGCACACCTTAAGTGTGGTTACGATAGCTAATGTGGTGATGCTCATGGTATTAAAATGGTGAACTGCTGAAACTGAGCTGGCCATAGCTGCTGTGAGAAGAAGGTCCTTATCTCCCTTCCATCTTATCTTCCTTTCCTCCTGCTGCTTACCTTGTGCTGGCTCTGCTGTTAAGATTTCTCCATGAGCTGACTTAAATCACTTAGCAGAAGAAAATAAACCCTGCAAAAAACACCAGCTGTCTCTCTGCTGTTTGAGAGCTGAATGTGCATGCAGAAAGATCTAGTCAATGCTAAAGCCTGCAAAAAGAAGGTGGCAGACTTCACTAGCAGACCGGGTGAGGATGAGGGGAAGAGAGGGAGACACAGAAGGTCCCGCTCAGCCTACTGCCTGTGATCATCCCTCTTGTGGGAGAAGGTCAGTAAGTCTCTGAGAAGACACATGACTTCGGGACATCTGGATTTGTTTACACTGTAGCCAGAACCAAGAAATCACAGAGGCTGCTGTATAGAAAAGACTGGGAAAGAACTCCTAAGTCCTGACTTGGTTTAGGCTTGCTGTGGACATGAGCTCTAACTGCGTTTTAACCATATCCTAGATGTGCAACAGGCAGAGCCTTCTGGACAAGTCAGATGGACGTTTGGGCTTTCTCACTGATGCGTGAAGTTCAGCAGACTGGCTGATACTGTAATGTGTGCAGGAGCACAGTGAGGACTATCCAGTTAACTTGCTCCCATCACACCAATGGAGAGGGAGGAAAAATAAAACTGGTGCAAAGGAGAGGAAAGACATATGGCTGGACCTTATCAAATCAGCTCCTGTATTCTTGCTGAAAACCTTTTTCATGGCAAAAAATGAACAGATTGGGAAACCAACAGACAGCACACTGAGAAATAAAGATGTGCTACAGTAGGATTACTGCTGTATTGAGACACAAATTATCTATCTACTTCAATGACATACTTATTTTAGCAGACGAAACTACAAGAAAAAAGTAACCAAGTCTCATGATTAAGGGGTTAAATGGCTCTGAGGCCTGGGGGAGCATTGACATTGAGATGGAGCAGTCTTGCTCATCCCTATATGGTAATCCGAGTCCAGGTTACTGACGAAAAAGAGTTTTCTTTCCGTGAATGTTGGCTGCGGTTGGAAGCAGGATGGTAAGCTGGTGCAGTAAAGCCAATGTTTCTTGTGGGAAAATCTCTTGACAGACAACTGTTTGCTCAGCTCTGTAAATTCAAGCTGGGGCTCAGGAAAGAGGTTGCCAGATCACACAATACAACAGTTGCATGTTGCTTCTGTCTTGTACCCAAGCGCTGAGTGGGAGATCAGGCAGAAGGACAGTGGAAACCCAAGACTGTTGTGCTGCGAACAGTTGTGCTGAGAGGCTGGAAAAGTAACACAGCAAGATGAGGCCAAGCTCTGTCTTTTGCAATAAAAAAAGCTTGTATGGGGAAGAATAATCCAAAAGGTTTGTATCCCTCATGTGCTTGTAGAGAAAAGCACTCAAATCACAAGAATATGCAATGGACAGGTCAAGGACAGCCTGACAGATGAAGACTTTGCAAGCTGAAGTCTGCTGTATTAAAAATGTCCTTTCCTTCCCCCCAATCCTGTCCCATTTTCCTGTGCCATCCCTTCATCCCCACCAAACAGACAGGTATTTCCAGCATTAGTTTCAAGTGGGGTTCTTTTGCTGCTCCACTACAGTGCTAGAAAGCACTCTTCCATTTATCTTGCTAAAACCTGGTTGGAGCTAGATGATCTTGAGGTCCTTTCCAACCCTAACTATTCTATGATTCTATGATCCTCCTGTGGCTTTTCCTCACCTTTATTGCCCATGAAGGGCAAAGACTAGGAAAAGGGAAACTAATTCAACCTCTGCCTGTTCCCATGCACATCCTACAAACACCCCACAACCACTCTAACATTGTTAAACTAGCCAAACAATTCAATGATGGGAATTTAAGAATTAAAGATGAAGCTTTATCTTTTGAATTGTACTTTCGAGAAGTGCGAAAAAGCAGAACTGACTTAACTACAGCAAAGGCATTCCCAACAAGAGTAATAATTTTTGATCCCACAATGTAAGAATCTCCAGTATCTTCCGATGCAACACAGATGGAAAACTGTAGTCTTACCAGTTTAAAGGTGTGCATTTGAATTAACATAAACAGATGCAAACTTTTGTATGCTACTTCTAACCGGTTAGAAATTAAAGCCAGACTTAAATAGGTCTGTCTCTGAAGAGTGCAGTGTCAACACTACAGTGTATTTTCCTGGTCTAACTAAGAGGGTTCAAAGTGATGCAAGTTTGCTTTGTAGAAGAAAATCTCATTACTTGCACAACTCTAGCCTGAAGAAAGTGCAATATACAGGGAAAATGAGTGACATGTTTTCATTAGAAGTCAAGCTTCTTGAAAAAGTGTTTAACATCCCCCAAGTGTTTAACCCCAACAGAGACTGAGGTACTCTGAGCCCACTTACCCATCTGTCTGGTCATGGCATATAGATGCTGCAGTAATGAGAAGGATGAAATCTAAATGACTGAGCTTTCCTGTGGCTAGTCCAGGCTTCTGAGTGGACCTGAACAAGCCCTGGCTGCAATTTCTGCTCTTGTTAACTGTGCAATAAGAATGAAGGCACCTGTAAAGCAAGACACTTCATAGAAAATCTACAACCACATATCCAAGCTATTGCTATTCAGCTAGTGCTTGAGTGTCATTAGTTAAATTGGCAGGGAAAGAGCACTTTCATGCTGAAATTAATTGTTAATGCCATGTTAAGATGACTCTCAAGGTTATAATGAAAACTTCTCCTATGAACTCTGAGTTTGACTCTCATCCATACTTCAGTCTCTTTATAGTAGTCTGGCTTTCCACAAGGGGCTTGAAATAGACGTGGCATATAGTGCAAATGTAAAAGTGCACATGACTGCAAGGGCAAGCAATTAAACAAGGCCAGTGACATTATCGTTGTCATACCCAAATGGAAACGACAGGCCATGCCTACACTGAGATTCTCAGGTCCTTTCAAGGCTCCAATTTGTCTGTATGAGCTATGGGAAGGAGGGCGAGCTGCCTGGAAAGCAGGCGCTGAACCCCCACCAATGACAACTTAGTAAAGTTGTAATGCTAAAGTGAACCACTGTTCTGGTTTCTGTAGCCTGTAGTTTGCCGGGCTGTAACTTGTAACTGTTCAGCTACTGAGATTGTCTGGTCACATCTGACCCCAAAGTCTGCGCTTCACAGAAGCCCACAAGTCACTACAATGTTGTCAAACCCTGCTGGGAATGTGCCTTATGACAGTGGAGAAGAGAACCTTAGCAGTCTCAGGCATATATACAGCTAGGCTCCGATGGTACTAGCAATGCTGTCCTAAAAAACCCTGAATACCTCTAAGGAAGCGTATGACAAAAGCTAAGTTCCTACAGCTTGGTCTGTCAGCACTGGTCCTCTGCAAAGGAGGATACAGCAATCATTTTCAGTTTAGGTAAGAATTCACTGCAGTGAAACTCATGATGCCACTTTGGAAGGGGGAAAAGTGATGCACACTATGGGATGGATAGTAACTTGAGGGCTGGTGCATACAGGGAACCTGACTGGCGTAGGCTTTTCCAAGTATCAAGTGCCACAGCAGGTCTGTGTGGACATTCCTGTCCACCTAAGTGACTGGTAGAAGATGGCTTCTACTTACACAGCATGTCATCCTGCAACAAAGTCACTTACCAACCACTAAATGACTATATGAGGGAATTACATTCAAGCCTTTACCACTAAAACCTTTTGGGCATACTGCCTTACACACGTAGACAACTCATAACCATCACCACGAAAAACAGAAAAGACAAGACTTGGTCTTGATTTGAGTTCAAGAATCTGAGTTATTGTCCCAGTAGTGGATGGCCATAGTTGGGCAGGTTCTGCTTTTGCCTGTAGGGTCAAACCAGAAGTGTTTCTATCACAGAGACATTACAACTAGCTTTAAATACTGCAACAGACAAAACCAGCAGCAGATACCTCAGCATACATTATGTACCCAGCCTCATTAAGTTTACAGCTAGCTTGGGTTGCTGTCGTGATCAGGCTTTTAGCGAAGGAAAAAAACAGGGAGATACCAGACTGACCAGTAGTGCAGGGTATTGGTTGTTCCAATTTTAAATTGAAGAAGGCATTTTTTTTTTTGCAAATTGGAACCTGCAAGTGTGAGGCATTATAGCATAACACAGGGTGTTACTAGTCACTAGCATCTAGAAGTAAATATAACCTATGATTCTGAGTGAGGGACTGGTCAGATGGCAGCTACAGATACAATGTACGGCATGACTTCGTTTTCTGCGCAGTATAGCTCTCTTTCCAACACCTCTTAGCACCAACACCTTTCACCTTTGCATGCCGTTCCTTTCTTTATATTTACCTTGTCTGTTTGGACAGTAAACTCTTTGTGGCCGGGAATGCAGCACAATAGAGCCGATAGATACTACTGTATTTTTAGCACTAAAAATTAAGTAGAACAAGAAGCTGCATCCCCTAGAATAGAACAGAATTAGATAGACTATTTCAATTGGAAGGGATCTACAATGATCATACAGTACAACTGCCTGACTGATTCAGGGCCGATCACATTAAAGCATATTATTAAGGGCACTGTTCCAATGCCTCTTCAATGCTGACAGGCACGGGGCATCAACTGTCTAGCTAGGAAGCCTGTTCAATGTCTGATGACCCTCTCTGTAAAGACATGCTTCCTAACATCCAGTCTAAACTTCCCCTGGCACAGCTTTAAACCATTCCTGCACATCCTGCCACTGGCTACCAGGGGAAAGAGCTCAGCACCTCTCTCTTCATGTTCCCTTCACAGGCAGCTATAGAGAGCCATGAGCCCTCAAGGCATCTCCTTTTCTCCAAACTAGGCAAACCCAAAATCCTTAGCCACTCCTAGTAGGACAGTCCTTCCAGCCTTTCACCAGCTTTGTTGCCCTCCTCTAGACAAGTTCAAGGACCTTCAGGGGCCCAGAACTGCACCCAGCACTCAAGGTGAGGCCACACCAATGTTGAATACAGCAGGACAATCACCTCTTTTGACCAGCTGGTGATGCTGTGTTTGATGTACCCCAGGATGTGATTTGCCCTCTTGGCTGTCAGGGCACCATGCTGATTTCTATTGAGCCTACTGTTGACCAGCACCCCCAGACCTCTTTCTGCAGGGCTGCTCCCCAGCCACTCCTCTCCACGTTTATACTTGTGTCCAGCATTACTCCATTCTAGGCGCATAATCTGACATTTCAGCCTGTTGAATTTCATCCCAGTAATCATAGTCCAATGCTCCGATCTATCTAGATTCCTCTGTAAAGCCTCCTGTCCCTCAAGAGAGTCAATAGCACCTCCCAGTTTGGTGTTATCAGCAAACCTGCTAATGCTGCATTCTACACCTGCATCCAGTCATTGATAAGTATATTGAACATGACTGGCCCTAGAATTGAGGCCTGAGGAATACTGCTGCTGACCAGACAGACAACTTGTCCAGAAGGAAGTTGTGAGGGACAGTATCAAAAGCCTAACTAAAATCCAGAATAACTCAAGCACCACCTTCCCTTCATCCACTAGGTGTGTGACCTTACCATAAGGTATCAGCTGTGAATAGTCAATATGACTGTGCCTTTAAATGCCATTCAGTAGTACCTGGTATTATCTTTCCCATGTTTTGTCCCCAGCCCTTCTGTGAGGGTTAACAGCTGCACAGCTGCTGCAAAACTTTTAACTTCTGAGTTGTTTTTAGCTGTTGGTTTTTACCCCCTTTACAATACAGTGTAACTGGATTTCATCTTCTTTCCCACTCACCTTCTCTACCTCCCAACATACGTCATTGCATTGTAACTGTGCCTGTACAGCTATTATGTACAGAAAGGAAAACAAACTACTGTGGTGTAACTGCATCTGCATGAAAGATTTTGCTGGTATGTCAGTTAACAAAAAATAACCATCCTACAGCTTGACACAGCCATAAATGTCACATCAACATATCTGGAGCAAATGTGGGCACTGGGGCTCTGGTCCTAGTGGGTAAGTTAAGGAGAAACTGCTGACCAAGGTGCTGTGGGTTTGGTGCCTTGTGATGTTTAAGCTCTAAATGTCTACTGTTACAAATCTAACTCCTCAATCAGGTAGTTCGTTTCTCTTACCTCTAAAAGAAGCTTTCCAGCTCAAGTCCAAAGTGAAAAAAAAAGCCACATCAGTTGATTCGCACTTTTTTTTGGTGGAAATATTCACTCAAATAACCCCCTCTGGCTTTTCCCTTCCCACGCAAGCTTATGAGAAGTGATTAAGTTCTTCAAGAGGGAGGAGAATCCTTGATTCTGCTTCCCCTCCAACCTCCCGCCCCACACAAACTACTATCCTTAACAGAGCTCTGGGGTGGAAGATTTCCCCGTGCTCAGAGCTAGCACATAGCTTACGCCCATCGTAAGTGCTGGTTTGTAGATTTTAGTAGAATGTGAGTCATTCATAGCCGATGCACTCTTACCAGGGGACTGCATTTTCAGTTTCGGCCATCAGACTGTTTTTATTGAGAAGCTGCTTATACATGTCTTACTACAAATATGTGGTGCTCATGCTACGCCCCTGTACTCTCTGGATGTGTGGCACAGAAAGGCTGAGGCAAGTCTGAAGCAAAGCTGGAGATAGATCTCCTTCATGACTTTGGCAGGGTAAGAATCTTGCTTGTCCTCATTCCAACAGGAGTCAATATGGTTTATGGGCCAAACCAATACAGTGGTAGACACTGTGCCTCTGACTAGTTTAAACATTACCTGGCTTTTCCTTTTACTCCTGAAGGGGAAGAAACAAATCTAGCAGCTCATAAAGTCAGATACAGCCCAGTTGCTAAGGTAACCCAGTTGATAAGAACAGCACACCAAGAGACAACAGGCACAACACTTACCTGCCTTTACATTCCCTCTCCACAAATGCAGTGCAGAACCAAAAGCAATAGGCAGGGTGGGGCTCTGCGGAGGAATAGCAGTGCTCATCCTCCTAAGCTGCTTGTATGAATGGCATAGGTCTGCCTCAGACACACACAGTGAACCTGGAACTCAGTGGGTTTTATTGGTTCTCAATTCCAACAGGACAGGGAGCCTTTGAGGGGAGTCCCCCTGCACCTACCACGGCTCTAGGGCACTCTGCCTTTCACACTCATACAATCATTTGGTTAGTATCTGCGCTGGGCAATGCTTGAGGAAAGAGGTAGTTGTCTCTATATCCCAAAGTTACAGTACCAGCGTTTGCTGTGGATTGGTGAACAAGCCTTTTAGTCCCAGAGAGCTAGCACAGAAAATGACTAAGCAAGCCGGAAATCCCAAGAACCTGCTCAGTGATGTACTTCCCCTCACAAGAAACATCCAGAATTGTACGAGTGAGTTTTAAGTGACTGAATCGAAAGTGAGGTAAACACTAGCATGTCATTATATTAATTTGGATGATTTCCTGCATGGTAACAAGTGGATGTGAACATAGATATTCGAAAGAAAAAGGACATTTTTGACACCTAAATAAAATTTGGTTGTGAAAAACTGCCCTGGTTGAAGTCAACAGCAGAGCTCCCAAGGAAAGCTATGGGAGCAGAACTTCAGGACGGCTGCAGTGAGGGTTTCTGGCGGCTGTGGTTCCACCGGGGTTGCAGTGCATGCCTCAGCCATGACACGCTAGGAACACCTGCCAACACAACAACCCCTGCCTGTCCTTGTACCTTGGGGAAGTACCTTTTATGAGATATCAGAGTCCTAACATGTTCGATAACAAACCCCTCCCAGTCAGAGGCGCATTAGCAGTTCAATTTCCATTCTGCAGAAGAGCTGATTTCAGGCCCCTGTCTTCACCGAAACTGCAACCGTGTTAAAAAAAAAAAATAGGAAAAAGAAAATAGTTTTCTTTTTCCCACAGAGTGAAATCCTTGGAGACTCTTTGGGGGGAACCAAGATGGACTAAAGAGCTAAAAGTAAGCCAGACAGACTGCTTGCTTGCTAGAGTTCAAGTTAGGAGCTAACTACCAACAAACGCTGTTGCTGCTTTGAATTAGCAGTTTCAGTGGGGAAAACTGTCCATTACACTGTCCTGCTAAACTCCCCTTCTGACACGTTGTTAATATTTTGAAGTGCTGGCATAGCTAGATGACTATTGATGCCCGAGTTAGTTAGCTTAACCCTTGCCTGGCATACTTACAGGGGATGCAAGTCTGCCTTTGGATCATTCCAACACAATGACCTCTGGTTCTGACAATGGTACAGAAAAGACTCGTGCATATTGCGTTGAGAAGATAGCTAAATGCAGTTTTAAAAATCTACTCTAGCCACTGATGAATAATATATAGGACCTTAATGAGTAACATAAAGATACTTTATGCCTCTGCTTTGCTAGAAAAGTGTAAAATGGCCTTAGAGGAAAACAGAATAAGACCTTCGACATGAAATTCTATGCTGTAAAAGGGAAAGTGCTTTACCAGTAAAATTAATATTTTGAGAAACTGTATTACATAAAAAAGTAGGGAAGATTTGTCAACGGTGAGCAGAGGTCATTATTTTGTCTGACAGGAAGCCCAGAGCTTTATTGATTGACCTGAAAACACTGTATTTGTGGATAGCAGCAAGTGAAAACATTGTTTTCTTTCTCAGCACCAAGTAATTGCATGCTGCATTTAAAAAAAGACTCTATCTACAAGTAAACAGGTTTATGAGGCTGTGAGGCATCTTAAGTCTAGGAAGAATTCCTTTTACAATTTAAAATATCTGAGCTGGGAATAGAATGTATTTTGGAGCTCAGCCCAATGTTTTAGTCAGCAGCCCATGGGGCTTCCCTGGTAGCTGCTCCTCATCACTATAACCCCTGAAAACCACCCGCATTTAAATGGTTAAGGCAGTAGAAAGTAAAGGCTCTCCTCTCACCAATATATATATACTTATATATAAACATATAAGTACTTGGCTCTGGCACTGGACTATTGGTAAATCTTTTCTTTACCCAACCCATTAGTTTTCCTCATCCATAAAATGGAAATAATGCCAGTGACTTTTTAAAAGGCTCTTTGTAACAATACATCTTTTAGAAGCCAAGTGTTACAGTGTTCATGGTCTCATCTCTCTCAAATCAAGAGATTGGCAAGCCATGGTTGGTCAAAAGCCTCCGTGTTAACTACAGCAGTGTAAGTGAAGGTAAGGACACCCAGGTGGAAAACAGATTATGCTAACATAAACCACAAATGCCCTTAAAAAGAAATTATGTAATGGCAAGAGTTCTAAATTGAAGGCATGAAACACGGGCCGTCTACACTGTTGATAGTAATCTGGGTTTTGTCACCTTTAAATTGGCTATGAGCTCTTCATATAGTCTAGCTACAGCTCAGGAGCCATTACAACCCAACCAGAATAGCACTACCTTGTGCCTGTACAGTGAGGTTCGTTGGCATTTACAATTAAAGGACATGAGGCACTGGCAAATTTATCAGCAGAAATCTAAGATGTTAGCAACCACCAGCTATGTAATCACCCAACCCTTGGCCTCATCTGAACTGAACGCGTGAATTCACCTCAGGTCTTTTTAGCATGAAATACTTAACCAGCTCTTTAAGACATGCCACCCATGCTGGTGGATTTAAGCTAAGCCACAAGACTGCAAATGAAAGCAGCTAAGCATGCAAATACAGCCTGTGTATAACACTTCAAACTGCTGCACGTATTTGCCAAGCAACTGTGTCAGGCCTAACTCTCCAAGCGCTTGGGCTCTGCTGCCCTGCAAGCAACACAGGGATGGAAAGGACATGGGAGTACTAGTTACACGGCTTGTATCACTGGACGCAGTGCACAGCATGTAGAAACTAAGAGATTCCCAATTATGTAAAAAAACTCCTGAGTTTAAATGGAAAATTTCACCACCAACTCCTCATATTTTTTTTTATATTCTTTTCAGTCAGGGGTTCGTTCATAGAGACCATTTCCTTCTGAAAAATAAAAATTAACAACCCACCGATCTTCCAGTAGTACTTTATGGAAAGGAAATCTACAGTGATGCAACCAGTAGTGTATCTTCTCTGCCATAACATTAAGTACATTTCTTAACTTGCTGAGAATAGTGTGGGCAATAACAATCAAATGGAGAGAGACAAATGTCAGCCAGGCAAAAATATCAAAAGATTAATTTCTGTTACCTATCTCCATTACGTGAAATGATCATAGCTCTTGCTGTGTTTGATGTTTGACTAGATGGTGAGATATGTACCTGTTGGACTTAAAGTGGTAAGTCTTAAGAAAATAAAAAGTCTTCCTCATTAAAGCTAAGGCAGCACCACATCTGTAACAAATTTAAGGCATGTAAGGACACAAAAGAACAAGGTGTTTTAAAATGTACCTCTCTGGACATGTGTAATACCCCAAAGCAGCTGGGTATCACATTGGCTCGCTGCTGACATAAACGCATGGAATGTTTTTGGGTGTGGTGCATATTTACATCTCTCCAAAGACAGTGGTTACTGGAGCATTCAGCGTTATTTCTGAAGTGGCTGGATTCCCATTCCTCCTTTCCCTACCTATTTACAGTTCCCTTTCAAGTACAAAAAACACTTTCTGTAACCTCAGCTTCCCGATTCAGCTGTTGTGATGTCAATTATTTACGATAACAAAAGTGAGACAATGCCTGTGGTTTGTGGGGGACAAAAGCAACCTTGTTTCTCTAAAACAGGGACAATCCTAGTGTGAGAAGCACAGGAAAGACACATAGTAGGACTCCCAGGCAGTATGAGTCTCACCATCTCCATAACAGTGGGCTTGACAGTGCATTATCTCAAAGGCCACAAACAGAGGACTTTTTCCTTTCCGTAAGACTGGACATCCATGTGAATGCAACTCTTGGAAAACTACCTCTTTGCAGGGCAAAGTTTTGGAGATAGATATCTTGGGAAAGAAACGGTTTGCTAGTGGGTAGAGAGACAGTCAGCGTCAGGACACAAATGTTTCAATACCGATTACGTATTCTGTGGTCACAAGCAAGTCACTCTGCACCTCTGCTTACCTGCCACAAAACTGACTTAATCATATTTAACTGTCTAAACCACAGATGCGGTGAAACTTGTAGAATGCCAGTAAACTCCTGAGGTCACAGAGTGGCAAACTCTTAATACCCAGCATGGTTAGTTATGAATGAAAAGCATCAGCTTTGGTGTAGCCTACAGAATGTCACTCACCTGCTATTCTTCCAATTGGCATCGCATGGTCCTCAGGAGGGGATACAGACACCATGATGTGGTTCATATAAGCTAACTCTTCTCGGTGGGACAAGTTGATTGGCTTTACCTCCCTGTGAAGCCCATCCTCAGACAACCTTGGTGGTTTGAAATCGGAGTGCCTGGGGTTCAATATCAAAGGATGCATAATAGGGCTGGGCATCAGCTGGATGACCCTGGTGTTCTCCTGGCGAGGGCTGGAGGGCTTCTGGAGCACCTCGGAATGAGGCGGGCAGTGGTTGTTTTCTACTGGGGACACTGAGAGAGGATAGGGCTCCTGCTGGCTGTTCTCGTGCTGATGCCTTATCCCCGGCACCCTGTCAGCTGGGGAAAGGCGACGGATAGTGCTGTCCATAGGGGACTTCAGTGGCCGCTGATCGGGATCTGGTGATGGACGGTGGTTGTTGGTGATGGGTGATCTAGAACGATGCAACAGTTCAATGGTTGGGGGGTTGTGGTGGACCGTTTCTGTGGATGGTCTTGAGGGCCTCTGGACAAAGCTATCTGTGGAGAAAAAAAACAATACAGATCATCTATATTGTGATCAAGGTGTAGGATCTAAATGTTACACTACCAGCTGGACTTACTGGGTACTGCTTGGAAATGTTTGCTTGTTGATTTACTGCTTGTCAGCTTGGAAATGTTTTTATTTGTGTGACCTACAGAGGCCCAGAAAAACACCATATAAATGCAGCTATAGTTATTACCACACAGAATGAGATCAGTACCATGAAAACAATCTTCTTCCACCACCACATGAAGGTAGTTCCTGGGGAAACGCGTTAAGAGAAATCCCATTTTGAGTAGCTGATTGGAACACACGTAAAGAAAGTAAGATCTGATTCAGCTGTACGGTGTTTCTGTGCAAATGCTTTGAAACTTACCTCCTGCCATTCATGTCTCTACATGTGGCTCCTGTTATTATACCATGACGAGCACTGTAAGGTAGATCGCAGAGATAAAAAGGGAAAATGTCTCCAGGAAAATATGTGGTACTAAGTTTGAGATGTTAGAAGCTTGCGTCAAGGTGGAGAATATCCTAGTCTGAAATACGGAATGGGTTATCTACAAAAACCCCACTGATAGGAAGCTCTTTGTGAAACATTAGCTAAATTTTATCCGTCTTGATATTAAGAGCATGTACCATCAAATAGGGATATTTTCACCTTGTTTTATTTAGTATGTGCTGTCTACTGATGGGTTGTCCCAGGAGTCACTTCTAGAATCACTTCTGCATGAGCGTACTTCCCCAGCTGTGATCCTTAACAGTACAGGGGAGATAAGCCACGGTTCTAGGTCAGCATCTTTACATACAAATAATCCTCTCACAAACTGAAATGCTTGACATAAACAGTGCAAACTTTCAGTTAGCTAAGGCCATCAATTTTGACTAGAGAAATTACTGACAAAGAGGAAAACACCACCACAGCACAGTGACTAACAGGTTTTTACCTGAAAAACAAAGATCAAATTTCAGTGCTGTTTATTGAAAGCCTTGGATGGTAAGAGAAGGAAACTGCTGCATACATGTCAAACAAGTAGCTGCCTATTTGTGGCTGCCTGTTTGTTCACTCCTTTTGCTCTGATCCTCTTTAAAGATTCTCTCATTCTCTTGTCGAAGCAGTGATACTCGTTGAAGACCCTGTTGAGATGAAGACCTGGGGCTCCCACTGCCCTAGGATCCAGGCAGGCATCAGAAGGATCAGCACTTACCCAGAGAGAAGCCTGACCAGAAACTCTAGATCTGAGGAAATGCAAAGCTAGGCAGTGACATGGCACCAATCCTTTTGCCTGCTCAACTGGCTGTTCATCTATACAAGTGTAATAAAGTCTACAGAAAATCCTGAGATTTTAGGCAGAAGCTACATGGCTCCAGAACACTTATTCCACACACTTGTGGTCCCAGACAAGAAAAATGCATTTGTACAGCTATTTAAGGTACTCACAGTGAAACAGGTGGAGGACATGAGACTCCAGTTATATATTATTCTTGTTTTAACCCAACCATCTTTAAATACAATGTGGCCAGCTAATGTGGGATAGCCCAAATGTTTCCAAAGAGGAATTAATTCACAACTGTACATACCTCTGTGGCTGTCTTTTCTTAAAGTCTCCTTTCTTTGCCACAGTAGAAAGAAAACCAACCCCCCAGTCTTACTCAGTGTCCTATCTTCTACAGACCATCCACACCCATCACTGTACATTCAAATGCACGATAACCATTCTTGGCCTGTAAATATAGACCAGAATATTGTATTGGTTGTCCTTGCTTACTTGAAGTGCCTTGGCTGGGGGGAGCAGCTATCTTGAAAGCAGAAAGGAATGCCTTGATGTGCTTTCCACCAAGCTCTCTGCAAACATTAGCTGTCTCTGAGAAGCTCCAAACGGAAGCAGACCTATCTGTCTGCTTCCAAACCATGGTGATTCTGAACCAGGACAGGAGAGAAGGTAGGGACCAAGAACTCTTTAAAAAGCAGCAAGACGAATAACCGCAAATGGATACACACTAGCGTTCACTTTCCTCCAAGATCCTTCTCTTTAAATACTTAACTAAAGAATCTCTTTATGGTCAAAACTGCTTTTTACCATAAAACAATTCAAACCCTGCTCCAAGCAGTTCCACTGCCACAAATGACCCTGAACAGAATAAAAACCTCATCACATTCATTCCTTGGCACATCTGATGACTGCAAGTTGAGCACAATAGGAACAGATTCACTCATCAGTCTGACTCTTCATTCTGAGTGACCAACACTCTTTGCTTGAAGAGAAAGCTGAGGAAAGGAATTCAGCTCCCAGGAAAACTGCTGACCTATCCGATCCATATAGGGATGGGTAGGGCTGCATTCACTCTGAGAGTGAGCACTTGCTGGCATGACAATCGCAAAGATTAGCACTCTTCCCTTACCCACAAAAGAAGTGCAGGGAATGACAGTGTGAGCTTCCTGTATGGCATCCCATCAAATGACTCAGTGCTGTGTCAGAAGGACCACTGGAGAATTAGGTAATTCACTCTCATTTGCTCATCCCTCTTACAGGGACAGAGGCTGATGCCCACAGGGCAGATTTCAAGCCAATGCCACTGCATACCCTGCACCGTTGTTAACTGATTTCATAGTCAAAACCACTTTGCTTAAGCTAGTAAAAAGCCACTAGATGCAAATGTTGGTCTCATCTGATTCTCGATTAACTAGCTTGTAATGAAAGCATTTTGAAGCTGGATCCGAAGTCTATTAGGAAATGGGCAAAAAAGCCAGTAGAGAAAATGGAAAAGATCACTGGAGTAAGGAGGGATTCTAAAAAAGATCCATCACCTATGAAGTTTAACCACTCAAATTTGTGCCAGTTGACACCTGTGTTACAACTTGTGAGTTAGGCAGGGTTAAGCTCTGCTTCTCACATTCATTCTCCTTTTCTTACTAAGCTGCATTCTGCTGATGGAAATTGGTAAACTTAATTGTGCTAGTTTCTCCCAAGTGACTC
Organism: Lathamus discolor; assembly: GCF_037157495.1. Lineage (NCBI taxonomy): Eukaryota > Metazoa > Chordata > Aves > Psittaciformes > Psittacidae > Lathamus > Lathamus discolor. The sequence goes on from NC_088884.1 coordinate 57,417,585, forward strand.
TGTGAAACAAGAAGAAAGGAGTGCCAAAATACAAAAATAAATGAATTCACCTGCCTATAAATTCTTGGCATAGATATGTTCTGACTGACGCTGTAGTCTCTTCTTCTTGTTTTGAAGCTCCTCTCACAGCAAAACAAGAACTGATTTTTGTCATAAAAAAAAAAGTTTGAAGTAATAGCACAGAGTTTTTTAAACAAAATCAGTGGTACTATCAGCAGCCAGAGCACTGTGAGGGAGAAATCAAAGTAATTTCTTAATCATCCTGTGCTCTCACTTAAGCTGGACTAAATTGCGAAGGACTTAAGTTTTATGTGATACACATAAAAGGCCAACTCAACATGCCTGTGAAATCCTCTCTAGAGTGAAAGTTGCTCTGTATCTTTAATGTAGGGGTGTCTGAGAGGGTAGCTAGCATTTCTGTTTGAAATTTAGAGAGGGAACACTTGTGGGTGAATGCCAAGCTTCAGGAAAATATTGAGATTGTAGGAAAGGTCTCTGGAAGTGCCTATCTTAATACACCAGGCAACTGTCTCTTGCACAACTCTGCCAATTCAACTTCATGCTGACCTGTAGCACCCTCTTCTAATCTGAAATATTTACACAGCTGTGTGGAAACACTTTGGAGCATCCTTACCCTGCCTGCTGCTGTTCTGCTCTTGGCTTAGTTTCAAAGGTTTGTAGGTGCCGTTTGATTCTGGTTTGGTCAGGCTGGCCATGGGCAACTTGTCCAGGTCTGACAGTACCTCTGAATCTTCTCTTGCAATCTCATGTTGAATCTTCAAATGATCTGTGAATCTTTTTTCCAGTTGGCAGAGACTAGGGCAATATCCTAACTCACTTCTGTTCTCCCGTTTACTTGAAAAAGGAATAACACTACTTTTTTTCTAGAGGTTTGTTTTGGTTTTTTTTAATTGAAAAAGTGAATTCTGCCTCATGCTTTCATAGAAAGGACCTTTTAAAAGGCTTAGGCTTACTATTTTTTCTGTTATTGGAGAAATCTAAGAATTATTTTAGTGTGTATTTTTTAAAAGAAAATAAAACCTTAATGTTTCCATTAAAGGAAGCAGACTTGCATTTTGATCTGCACTAATAATCAGTAGAGGAAGCCTGAATCTGCAGTTTCACAAATGTACCTATTCTTTCTTCAGCACCTCTGACAGCCATGGTTCGTATGGACATTACTAGAAGGTGAACTAATAACCAAAGCAAGTAATTCTGATAGTAAAAATGAGAGAAAAACTACAGAAAAACCTTCTCTAAACATAAATTGCCCAATCAGCTCAAAAGCTGCGCAACATGATGGTCTCAGTGCTAGGAACTCTGGCATGATGTGATGACAGATTGTCAGTTGAAGTGACTTTGATTTAGACATTCCTCTCTGAGGCTACCCTATTTCTCCCTTGCTCTGCAAACAATTACATCTAGTTGCATCTCCTGGGTACCAAAAGTCCCAGCATCTTTGTCTACCTAACTGGTAATGAGGAAAAATGAATCAATGGGGTCAATAAAACTTTCTTTTCTATGCCAGATTTTTTTAATCTGCATCTGGCATAGCTTTTAAGCAGGCTTTGGAAACAGGACAAAACAATAGAAGATAAATGGAGAATGGATGGCTGACTTCCTAGACCAGTTGATTGTTCTAAAGCTATGGAGACAAAGGGGAGGACAGTAACTTTATTTAAGTAAGTTTGGAGCAAGAAAATTACATAATTCCTCACAGCTTTACCCTACTCGCCTCTATAATGGCAGCTCCCATAAGAATGAGACAGATTTACCTTCATCATGATTCTGATGTAATATGACCTCTGGCTGAGCATGGATTGAGTTCCCAGGGTGGAAGAAAGGTGTGAAGAGCATACGAGCTTTCCTTTGCTTCAGGATATGCTGAAGGAGTTCATACAAAACATCACCTGAAAGACAAACAGCAGGAAAAAGGAAATGAAAACCTACATACTGCTGAGAAGACTCATTTAGCCATCTGATGCATGAATTCATGGCTCCTGGGTGCCATTTTCAGACCCAAAAATGCTTGCAGTAAAATCCTACATTTCACTGATTTGCAGAGTTCTTCCTTGAAAGGAAAAAAAAGACAAAGCAAAGCTGCATATCATGCCTTTGTGTGTGACTATGGAAAAATGGGAGAATGACAAGGCACAGCTTTTATTACCCCAAAGCAGAGTCTTTTCCAGGCTACATGACTGCCCATCCAAGAGCTCCAAACCTTTACAAGCAGTGGTTAGTTCAGTGTCCCACCTCCTCACAGCCTCAGTTCTTTAGACAGACACCTTGGGACACAGAATTCTTAGAGCCCGTGACTTACGCAGTGAGTTGCTGGGAGCAAAGACGGTCCTTTCAGTTAATTACTGCACAATTAACACTTTATGGGGGGAGGACACAGAAGATGTTGCAAAGCCTCAAGGCCAGAGGCAGTGTGCTACTAAGATATTCCATTCTAGGAAATCCACAGGAAGAAACACTCTTACTTGGAGAAGTTACTTTGGGATGGACTCAAAGACTTAACAGAATGGCGAGATTTACTTATCCTGAGCACCTTTGCTGTGGTGACAACTCCTGGAGATACCTAAGTGCCATAGCTGCCTCAGGAACTTCTCTATGTCACTCCTGGTGTCATGGCTTGGAATTCTGAAAAGCCCACATGATCCCAAAGGTAGTTACTTCTAGCTTCTAGAATCTGTATGGAGCTCACTTCAAGAGGCACTATTAGAACAGGGGTATAAGGCAGACTAAGGAACAAAATGCAGCGGACTTGCTGCTCTGCATGGGCGAATACAGTCTGTGAGTTGCTACTGTATCACTCTTCCATGGAAATGCCTGCAGTGAATTGCACTGCATCTTGTGTGAATTGATCCAGATGCTGTTTCTTTCTGGGCTGCAGCAGGCAAGGCTATTCCTTGCTTCCCCCTTACTCCCCAATTCTCTCGCACCAAAATTGTTGTATCTTTCCTCAGTGGAACGTATCACCGCAACATCTAGGAGACCAATGGATGAACTGCTTGTTTTCTGTCTTTTTATGTATCATGTCTTGTACTGATGTCCTTCCAACATCATCTACCTAACACCCTAGGTACGTCTATGTTTTGTCTGATGCAACTGGTTGCACATTTCAAAGTGAAAACGTACAACAAAGGGCTAGAAGTATCTCAGCTTCTAATTCTGCTTGCTCTCTTCCGTTTGTCACTGCTCACATTACACAGGAACAGGTTGCAGCAGTAGCATATAACTTGAAAAAGAACTTTGTGAAGTTTCACTTAGGAAACCTTGGATTCTCTGGGAGGGTCTTCTCAAGTCTAGGGTTCTTTTTCAGTAGTTGTTTCTGTGAAATTGTAAGCTGTGTGCCATTCGCCCCTTGTCTCTATGAACTCCCAGTGCTCTATTTGTGGGAAAGTTCAGTGAATAGCATTAAACAGTTAAAGCCATCCTGCTTTCCATGATTCAGCTTCCTTTACTTTCAGCATCTTGGCTGCTTTTACTGTCTCAGCACTGACTTTAGGGCGTTTTTAAAAGGTGATTGCAATACCTGAAAATCTACTTGAAAACAAAGCCTCAAGAACCCAGTTACCTTTTCCATGTTTAGTACATGAAAGGCTAAAAAGTGATTTTACCACATAATTTGCATCCTTGAATGCAACAGTGGCATAAAATCATAACTAGTGCTGTAACACTCCAAGCAACAAGGTAGGAAATGTGTACCTCTTTTGATTTGTCCTTACAGACTTGTGAAAACATCCATAAACCTGGCTATCTTTATTTTTCTTACCTAACAAAACAGTTATGTTTCTGCACCAGCCAGATGCAGTAATGCCAGTTAAGAAGGTGAAAAGCATTTCTCACTCTCCTTCCTCTGCTGCCTCCTTTCCCTGGCCAGCCCTAAACAGGAGAATAGCTGTGGGGCTGTGAGCCCACTTTATTGCTAGGACCGCTCTGAGAAGCGGATGCGGTTCTCCTGGTTTAGCCATGAGGGAGAAGGGTACAGCTTTTATGCCACTACAATCTTGAAAAACTTAATGCTTCTATGGCAAACATTATTTCATAGTTCTTAAATTGCACATACAGTTAATAATCTGGGAAATGCTGAGGTAACATCCCTTCACCTACAGTCATCTAGATTTTTAGAGACTGACTCAGATGTCCTCTAAAAGGTTTATTGTCAGTGGGGAATACCTGGAGAGAAGAAGGAGAGAAAAAGCAAAGGAGGAAGTCTTTAGTTTGGTTACTTCATTCCAAATGTAGATAAATAAGAGCTTAACCTTCTGCATAAAGGGAGGCTTTGCAAGCCAAAGGCCTTTCTCTGGGAACGCTCTATTTCCAGCCTACAAATGTTTTAATCCTACTAATTTCAAGTGCCCTCACAGCATACAAGGGGAAGAGCAGAAGCATAACTTGCAGGCAGAAAGGCACTGGCATGATAAGGGGAGCTGCAGACAAGATACGTAAAAGTGTCCCTTACAATCCTTGTCCACATCCCTACTTTCAGTACTTCTTTTGCCTTTAGCTGGGCTAATTTTCTAATGAAACAATTCAAAGTTTCTAGGCATCAGTTTTCGCTACTGCATTACGCTGTCAATAAATATTAATATTTGGCATTTCCTTCCATACAAAATTAGTCCTGGATTTGAAGTACATGCATATAAAACTTTGTATACACTACACATAGGCTGCAGTTTGTGAGGCAGATTCTGCAGGAGGATGGCTGGGGGGATGCATTTAAGGGAGCTGCCAAGCAGCTTGATGCAGAGCTAGTGCCATGGCTTGCCATAGCTGGATCCGAGCAGCACCAGCTGTACTTCTGCACCTAGCGAACCTCCTCACAGCAATTCTGCCACTGCTTGGTCCAAACTCTTTGATCACCTATGGTGACAGAATTATGAGCCTTTAACAGAAGTACCCTGTATGGTCACAAAAGAAAAACTCACAAATCACATTTAGTTAAACATCCCTGACAAAGGAAGGCAGAAGCTTACTCTGCCTGTGAAACTGGAGCAGACAGACCCCAGGGGATATAAATACAGGCAGGCAATATACACATTTCTACATCTTCTTTGTGAATAAATGAAGACATAATTTGAGCAATAAGCAGACTGATTCACATACCTGTCTGTGCTGTGCCTTGGGCTGGACTCCAGCACAAGATGAGAGAATAAGGTAAAGTAAAGCCCACAGGGGCTGTGAAACAGAGGAAAGGTTCCCCAGGGAGGAGTTTTGCAGTCACTTTTAGCAGCACATCAGCCAAGCCAACTGTGAGGCAAAATGCTAATATGGGCTTCTTAAAGAGGCTGGAGCATTTGGTTAACTTCCTGCTGTAGCTGGGTCTGTGGAAAGATAAGCCTTTACAGGGAAAAGCTACATGTCACAAAGTGCTGCCAGAGAAAGTTGCTTTCTGGGACTTTTACAGGGAGGTTTAACTAGAAACGGGTTTGATGTTTAGGTTTGAATTTGCTTTCAAATTTGCTTACAACTCAGGTGTATCAGGGTTTCATTCCCTCCTTGCCCTTTCTGTCCTTGCCCCATACACTGTGTTTCTGTCCTCCCTCGCCTCACCCAGTCCACATCAACAAATGTGACCATTTCCTGCTCTGAACCTCTCCAGATTTTGTTGCAGCTTCCTCCCTCTTTTCAATCACAGCTTCTGTAAACAATCCTTACCTGAATGAGGAGACCGGTATCGAAAGTCCTCTTTGGTCAGAAGCAGCAGAGCCTTGCCGTTCATCTCAAAAGTGCTGCTCTCAATCGGCCTCAAGGAAAACTCCTTCTCTGCCCACCTGAGCCACTGTGCCACATCATCCCTGCTCCAGTAAACAGGCTGCAAACCTATGGCAGGAAGAGACCACAATTTTGTTACCAAATTGAGACAAGGCAGGGGAATACAGACAAACACCAGTGAATCCTCCTTTCTCCCCGCACCATAACATGCAAAGTCTCAGGGGAAGGTACAGGAAAGGAATTGTCATGTTGACGCAGAAATACTCTAAGCACTGGACTGTGAAATACTTCATTAGTTTAGGCACCTTGGTTTATCTGAGAAACAAGAACTACCTCAGCATCCCAAAAAAAGCTTCTAGGACATTATTCCATTCCAGGTTTCCACTGTGAAATGGAACTTTCTTCCCACTGCTTCTTCTGAGGTGCAGAGCAGTCAGGAGGCAAAGTCCTTGACCCCATCCATCCTCGGTGTGTACCTTTACTAGAACAGGGGTATGCTCTCTTCCCATGCCCCTTGTAAAGTCATTGATGAAGAATAATAGCTCACCTGGCAGATGCCAGAGAGCTATGGCTATACGTCCTTCTAGGTGGCTGGGGTCTGTAAAGAAGGGCCACTTATGCAAGTGGTTATCAGTATGGGTATGGTTGAGAAAGGTGTATTCAGACTGGCCCACCACTCCTGCAGATGCTATCGTGCTAGCAGGTGGTATTCCCACACTGGAGAGGTGCAGAAGTGCTGAGGCTGTGGCATCTTCAGCACTGCTTTAGCTTGTGCTTCCTGTATAGCTATAAAATATTATCAATGTAACTCTGCCCATAGAAGAGTGGTGTTCCATTTTATAGTAAAATAGCAGGTATGTTCCATTTGGGCACAGAGAGAAGAAAGAAGCACTCCTGTTCTCCCAGCCAGCTCTTACAGCATATACTAGACTACTGTGTTTACTCACAGGGGCCCAACCAAGGTACCATGAAAGTCAAATACCTTTTGCCTGCTACCTTCACTAGGCCCAGGCAGATCAGCCTGCAAGGTGTGACAATTCAATATCTGTTTCACAGACAAATCTAAAATAGCTTCCTCCCTGGGGAGAGAAGGCAGCAGGGTGAAGAGCTGTTTATACCCAGGTAGAGAGATTATCTCCTATCCATTGGGAGATAAAAGCTTTCTTTTCCTTTCCCCCTCATGAGATGACTCATTGTTTGACTTGCTACAAAGCTTCACACTGTGCATAGGAACACAAAATTTGCTGTATCTGATCAGATCTCTGGTACACAGCCTCTGGCAGGGGCTAATACCTTACGCTTCAGAGGAAGACGAACCTTCCTTCCTCGTATTGCACCTGGCTGATTGTATGCTGCACATGGGAAGAAATTTCCTTCCTGGCACACTGTTCTCTGAGATCTGATTACCCTCCTCCTACCGAGCACTAAAAGAAACCTGGGAGAGTTGCACCACTGTTTTGTTTTGGTTTTTACCCCTTTAATAGATAGGCAACCCTATTTTCTGTTTTAGCAAGAGGTCACATGGAGTGAATTGCATTATGCTGCCATACCAGATTCCCAGACAGCAGCTTTGGAAAGTCCCAGAGCCACAGCTGCATACAGAACTGAATCTCAGTTGGAAAAGGAATTGAGATCAAGCCTGAGAAAGGGTCAGAGCTGACCTAAGGAAGGGACATCTGTATGGCAGCAGCAAGAATTTCCATTGGCTTTCAACTGCCCCTTAAGCACTGTATTATGTACCACACAGGAACAAGTAGCATTTATTTATTTATTCATGAAGGACTTAAATTCTCCCCCCACCCCCAGTGAATTAGGGTCTGATTATTGGGGTCAGAGTTTTCCGCAGGACCTTTCTTTTTATAGGGAGTGGGGTGAGGTGTAGATCTGCTCAGAGACATGGAAACCACCATCTCAAATGCGAGAATGAGGTCCATCTTTCACTGACTACGGGGCTATTCCTGCAGAAAACACACTCCAGACCCCATGCCACTGCTGGGCAGCATGTATACTGACTGGAGTTAAAAGAGAAAGAAGTTGGATGTGACACAGCCGGACCACAATACATGAAAGGTTTTACAAGTCCATCTGAGGAGTGCTTGAAACGCTCATGCATGGTTTCTTTCGTCTCCCCCCTTGCCATGCCAAACTGCCTAAAACTAACACACGGAAACCTAACTTGATTTCTGACATGTACTTCACAAGATGAGGAACAAAACAAAACATCACTGGGAAAATCAGACCAACACGGACAGAGCTGTATGACAACTTCACGTGAGGTGCATGCTCCCTTAGAGGTAACAACGTAATAAATAAATCACTTTCTGTACAAACACAGATCAATGTTTCCCATGTGCTGGTGACAGCGTATTTTCCCCTTCCGTTCAACTAATACAGAAATATCATGTCTAAAGAGAGGTTTGGATTGATCATCGCTAGACCCAGAACAGCCAAATAAGCTACAGTGACCGGGACAACCACATGGCAACCCTGGAACAGACTCAACAGTTCACACTGCAAATCAGGTCTCTGCTGGGTTTCAGCAGCACCTCCGAAGCTCATGAGAAAAGCCCCAGTGTAGTATGACCTAGAACCATTTGGCTTCTAGTTACTGGGGATCAGCAAGCAGGTTGTCTAGTTCAGCTTGGCTGTCGCTAACAAGAGCGGGTGTTACTTTCGAACACATTGTGTTTGGAAGATACAAAGGGTCATACAGTAAGTTCACAGCTTTTCCCTAGACTGACCACCTCTTCTCCCATCTCCCTCTCTCCTGGCTCTGCTGTTTTCCTAGGAAGTTAAGTTTCTTCCAAAGCCTCTCTTTAGCTGCCTGCCTGCACTCCATGCCCGCTTGCTTTGTGAAGCCTAACCAGTTCGGCCATTGGAGGAAGCTATTCTGGGGGGGGGCAGGCCAGTGTGGTTGAAAGTGCTTCAGAAACTACCATTCAAAAAGTAATTCTTTCACGTGCAGTACAGCATTTACTAAACTGATATTCCACCTCCTTTGCCCCTTCTTAAAAAGAAGCAGTTGGGCTTGTGAAAACAAGGGCATGAGAGGGTTGGCTTTGCAGCTGAAGGGATTTTATAGCACAGCACACATAGCTATCAGTAGGTCCTGAAAATGTTTTCCTGTACTCTCCATGAAAGAAAAACTAATCCCACTTACAACATTTTTCTTTTTTAGATGCTGTTCCTTATTTTCCCCTCTCCATCTTCTCTTTTATTGTCATGCCTACAGTGGAAGAAAATAGGTTCTTTTTATCGCTCCAGTTTTATTCTCTGTGAAAGCTAACAGCATTGTCTTCAACTAACAAAGATATTTACCAAGCAGAATAAACTGAGGAAAATGAGTGTTGTGCTACAGAATGAGGACAGAGTTTTGCCTGCTGAACTGACTGTTGGAATCAGTGTGAAGGCTTTGCTGCCTCTGGTACATGTGGATCAGACATGAGGGACAATGCCTTTCTCACAGTCTGCCCTCTTGGTGGCTAGCATCACCACAGACTTCAGAGGGTAAATAGTGACCTGGGAGTCAGGCCTGGCTCTGCTCCCATCTCTGCTGCTGCTCTGCTGGATGAAATCTGGCAAGCATTCCCAACCTTGGTCTCCCTACCTGTCTAGTGAAAAATAACCAGCAAAAACTTCTTGAACTTAATAGCTGAAAGCAGGTTAGCCAAAGCCACGTAAACCATCAAAATCTGTCTCTGAGAGGTCCATTCTCTAGCCTGTCTTCTGTCAGCTTCCAAACACCACCTCCAGCAGAGCAAAATACAATGATTTATAGACATGTTTATAGTCTGACAGCTTCATATACGTTAAACAGAGAGCAAAATTAGTGGTCACCTTTCTAATGCCACAGGCTGGTGCAGTAGTGTCTTTAATGGATTATCTACTCTGCTGCTTTTTCCTCACTGAAGTCCTGTTTCTAACACCTCTTGAGCTATCTACCTTGTAGATGGTGAGAGCTATCAATTCTCATGCTGCAGGGCACAAGCTGATAACCTTCTTGCAGAAGCAATCCACTCTGTTCCTTTCCATTTTTGTCCAGCAAAAAGAAGTACAATGAAGAGGGGCTGATGGGGTAATTTACACCTTGAAGCAGCCAGTCAACTTGTTTAGGTTTGTTCAAGCACTTACACATGCATGCAGTATAATTTATTGTTGTGTTGAAGAGGTGATAAGCTGATGGTCTCTAAAGAGTTCACTCTTTTTGACAGTGAACCCCCTCAGGAAACTTGAGGTTGGAAACACTGAGTGCTCTGCTCACCTAGTATAACCTTCTGCACGTAAGACTACACGGCCAGTGGTATTTGCATCTGACCACAAACTTCTGGTGGGGTTACAACTTTGATTTTTGAAGAGATGTAGCCAGCCTTGAATCTTGCCAAGCACTCATATTCAGCATCGCTGCTTTGGAAGACAGAATATGTGTTTTACAGTATGAGTTGCTACATACGGTGTATGTAACAGATACATCTAAAACGTGAAGTATAATGTACCGTAGGCTGTTTTCACCTTGACTCATTTTGGAACAATCTGAAGACACAAATCCAATGCTAAATGTACACCACCGAGAGCTGCTGTTCCGTTTCAGTTTCAGTATGAGGACTCAACCACAGGACAGCATGCATGATGGAAACAGCATTCACAGTAAGTTTTGTCTAACTTTTTCTTCCACTTTGGCCAGGCACTCCATGCTTACACCTGGCTGCCTGGCAGGCAGGATGATGAACCGAGAAGGGGTACAGACAGACCTCTCATTTATCCCTGCTTTCTGCAGAGCAGACAGAATTGTTCTCATTCCCATGCCAAAAACTACTTACCACAGTTGGGCAAACAGCAAAGGGGCCAGCACATGCAAATCAGCAGCTGGTTCCAAACACCCAGGGACACATGCATCACCACTGGCAGCATCAGGCAGGCCAGCTGACTACAGGACAGTACTTAAGCCTTTAGTGGGAAAATGATGCTGCACAAGTTGAGAAGAATGTCTGCTACCAACCAGCTCTTTAGCAACTGAAGCTCTCTTTTCTGTTATTAAGGAAATTCTTCCATATTACCCATAGAGCACAATATATGGTTCTGCAAACCATGGTGAATGTCAAGCAGGACAGGGGTATGAGGTTGTGTTTTTCTCTTCAGCTCTGTATAAAGTCAATATGGTCTGGAGGAAAAATTGGATTAGATTCAAATCCATCTCCCAAACTCTGCCAGGACAACTTTTAAGAGACCCCTCCTTCTGTCTCACTTCTTCGTTTAGAAAGCTAGGCTGCCCAAATGCAAAGCAATGCCCAAATGTCACGGGGCTTGGCCAGTTAACAACTATAATGCTTCAAAAGTGCAAGAACGCTGCACAGCTTCTTCAAATGACTGCAGTTCAGTACTCCCACGGTGCCATCTCTGCTGCTCTCTGGTTCCCTGTTCAGAGGTATTGATTGCTGCTGCAGACCAAGGGCCTGTTCTGATACCACACTCAAACCTTACAGCACAAACCAGGATGCGCTGCTCACCGAGAAGGGCTGCACTGATCTCAACAGCAGCGTGCCAATCACACTGAAGGGGGTTAAAATTAAAGCCTAAGCTGGGTGCTTAGGTTCTCCTGAGGCAAGAATTCTACTCTGTCTCTGCTGGAGTTGCTGCAGCAATCTCTTTCTGCAAGCGCATTCCCCATAGCTACCAGCACTGGCAGGCTCCCACCCACAGGGTACTCAGCAGCTCCTCAAGACTACCTCTGTCATGGAAGGTAAAAAGCAGATTTAAGGACCCTGCTTTCTCAGGAGGCCCTTCTAATTCCTCAGAGGAGGCGAACATGTGACAGCTGTGGTGTGTTTAGCTATCCCCATGCAGATGGACCGCCTAAATAACTAACTTCTGGGATACCTCTTGGGTTAGCATACATGTGGAAGATACAGCCCTTCCACAGGATAAACCCTGTATTGCTGATGGTCCATGCACTTGCTGTTACGAGTAGGAGATAGAAGTCTGGTGTGCAGTGATGCTCCTGACCACTTGCTCTTTCCAGTGGATGCCACTTGACCCAAGTAGTGAAGCAGTGGCCATTCACTGCTGCTGGGCTGCAGGGATTGTCTCAGCCTACAGCACAGACCTAGCTCTGCAGTTTTGAGGCTCAGAGATAAGCAAAGGTAGAAAAGATGGAAAAGGTTAATCCTGGCTAATCCTCAGAGCGAATTATTTGGGAAGTGAGTACAAACTAGTACAAGGGAAATGGATGGCAGCAGATGAAAATGCACCTTTACAGGTCTTGTTAAGGAAAAAAATGAGTGGATAGGGAACAGAGGAGTCATGTGATAGGCAGGAAGAGAGATGCCACTGAGACTTGTGTGTTCTTTAAAAAGGTCTGAAACTGCCCGTAATCAGAATGACAAGGCTTTGGGCAGCTTCCTACACTGCTGGGAACAGAGGGTGAAACAGCTTTTTCAGTAGTATCTGAAATAAAAGGCACAGTTTCATGTCTCCTGCTGCCCTGTTGAGCACGGTATTAGAGGTACAGCACAAGAGCAGGTAATGCTCTGTGCACTGCGTTGGCTCTGGGGCCTCTGCATATGTATAGATGTCTACAGAGACAAACCTAGAGGAGCACTGGGCTGGGTTTCATGCTGACTTTGCTAGCACAGTGTCTTGTGACCCAGCCCTTCTCACTGTCTGTACAGAGACCATGGAAAGTTGACACACCCAAATCCCTTAGGGCTTCAGGGCCATAAAATAAATAAAATTGCTTTTCTAATGCAGCCTTTGGAAAGCCCGTAAGAAACATATTGATTGGAAAATGCTCGATTAGAATGATCAAGCTCTGTGCTCTCATACAGGGAAATAAATCTTTTTGATTCCCCACACCCAGTGCCAAGCTCTGCTTCCTGGAAGCAACTATGGCCCTTTCTGGAACTGAGGTGAAAATCCCATGTTCCATCACCTCCCCTGACCTGCTGACATTACACATGGTTTGCATTTGCTGATCAAATGCACGAGCAGGACTCTAAATTAGCTCTCTGGGCTGATAGCTTGCTGATAAATGATAGCAGATGAAATCACCACTACAAAACCCCCACAAAATGTGAAGACTATGTAAGCGTGAAGGAGGGAGGAAAGGCCACACTCCACAGAATTCAACATGAAGAATATATTCTTTCTCACTCTATAGCTGAACCCTTTTCTTTGCAGATACAGGTTAGTAAATAAAGTAACTTTCTTACACAAAATTACTCAGCTATGTCTAAGACCCCAACCCCAGAAACAGAAAAGTCTCTTAACACTGCAGACCAATTCCTGATGTCCTTAGAGTTTGTATTCTGACTTGATGTCAGAATAAAAACTCAAGCAACCCAGTCATTTAATGTGGCCAGTTGTGCTCCATTTCTTGTAAGCAAAATCAGTATTTGACCCACAGCAACTGCCTCTGTGCTTCCCCCTGCATCCTCTGGAGCTAACTTACAGAAAAAGTGGACCTTAGGATGTAGCCCTGTGAGCTGACCCATTTTGGGATCAGTCACAGAAAATGTTACCATGCTGGAGCAGTCCACCTGCTGTTGACAGGCAGTTAGAGGCCTGAAATGAGAATTCACTCAGAAAGGGGCAAACCAGCCTACATAAATGGTATCGGTAGGTATGCTGAAGTGGCCAGGGTTTGAAGTTCTGGAAAGGAAAAGCTACCAGCTAAACAAGTGAGCAACTGCAGAGGTGATGAAAAGACCAGCCTGTTTTCTAGGCACTCATTCCATGAGCCATGTCCAAGAGCTTTCAAGAACGGCACAGAACGGCTCCAGCTTCCTTTCATGTTGTCTGCAAAACCTTCCTAAAAGCCTGAAAAGTGGTCTGCTTCCAGGGCAGGGTGAAGGCTGGGTTTTTGCATCAGGGCACCACATTCAGAGAAGACCAGAGCATAACCATGAGTCAGTGAGCTGTGGACAGCACAGTGCTGCTGTACAGCTCACTTGCAAGCATCAGCTACTACGGTGGTTGCTGCACTCAGGGAAGAACTTGCTTGGGTCCCAGACCCCTCTGTTTGCTCATCTTGTGCCCACAGGCAGAGAGGGCAGGTGACCACAGGATTCCTACCAGAGAGGCCTGTGCAAAACAAGCAGCTGGCAGGGGGATGGGGAATGGGGAAATGTTGGTTTGGATCTGCTCCCAGTTATAGTCTTAATCCACTCCTGACTCCTTCTCTACCAATTGCTGGCTGTTTTCCATGGAGCAGACATTGCTTTCCTACTGCTCCTTTCCAAAAGGAGCTGAAAGAAACGTCTTCTGTTGCTTTTTCCCTTGTACGTGCAAAACCTGTATCCTATACAAAAGCCAGCTGAGTGCCAACAGTGGCACAGGTTAGCTAGCTCAGAAGACAATGCTGCCAGAAGCAAGCAGTTTTGCAAGCAGAAGTCAAGGAGATTATAAGAACTTCCATTTTCTTCTCAGCAACTCTTTATTGTTTCAACCCAATTTACCTTAATCCAGGTCAAAGTTCAGGTCTAACAAACATCCTTTTCAGTCTTCCTGAACTGGATACAGCCACTGCTGATATTACTAGTACTCATTTACACCATACAGTGCCTTTCAACTGCAGAGAGATTAGACTGTTATATCTGTTTTATAGATGTGAGGCACAGAGTCATTGGACATCTGCCCATACATTGAATCTATCATAGGAGGGATCAAATCTAGGAACTATACTCTGCTCCTTTTTACAACTGGACAAATGAAGAGCATCTTTACATCCTTAACACCTACTTTTCTTCCTGCTTTTTGTGCCACTCGCTTGGTGCATCCTGGCAAGAGTAATTTTAAAGTAAGACCCCCAAACCTGTATTAAGAGTGAACTGTCAATACATGCTTGTTTCTTCGATACAAATAGCCTTGATCCCTGGCTGGGGTGTTGAAAATTTGTAAGCAATTAGAAATAAATTGATCTTGGTAGTCTTGACCTACATATGGTTTTACTTAAGTCTCTTGCCTGCTGTCTAATTGCTGTGCAGTAGAGACGGGTGCTTGGATTATTACCATGCTTACAGTATGCCACAGTAATGCTGGTGACGGAACTCAAAGCTCCAGCTTTAAGTGCCTAACCAACACTCCAGAAAGATGTGAAAACCCAAAGAAACAGTTGCTAGCAGCAATGAATACAGCTGTTAAAAAAAAAATCAAATAGTTCCTTTCAGCAGTTTATTACTGTAACCTGTCACCAGCTAGGTCACCTCCATCTTACAGTGGCTGCAGACTTAGAGGTGATTCTACCATTCTGGAAAAGAGATGTTAGGGAGTGCTTTTTGTACAGCTGAATCAAGTGGAAAGTTTTGAAATCTCCGTTTCACTGCCAACCAAATACCACCACCAACAAAACAAGACACTGTAATCCTCCTGTATTAAGAAGCTGCTTTCTTCTCACAAGGAGATTTTGTTCTCAGAGGCTCACATCCTGAAGAAGTTGGGTCTCTTTCCCTTGAGGAATTTTGGCTGGGACTTTGTTTCCTACCTCAACTGTGATTGTGAGAGTTGGGGAGGGGAGAGTGTGTACACAAAGAGCATGTTTTCCAGGCTGTTTCCAGGGAACATGAGGCCAGCTCCGCTACAGAACGGCCTATGCTGTGACAGCAAGATGTCATCTGTTGGCCTCCTCTGTGCCGGGGCTCCAAGCCTTGCGCGCTGCAGCTGCACTTGTCCTGCTACTGTAAAAGCAGCAGATTTTGGCAGCACAGCCAGAGCCATGGCTTACTTTGCCTGTAACCATTAAGCAAATCAGTGTAGCGAAAGTTTTACCACCAGCATGTGGTAAAAGCATGTCTTACATCTACTGCAACTGATTTCACTTCTGGACCTCTGATTCTTGCTTATGCAGGCATTCTCCTTCAGACCCCATCCAGGAGGGCTGTAAAAGCCTGTTTCAATCCACCAGTATATGAGTTCTATGCTTTATGCGAAAACCTGCCTTCAGGTGACATTAAATATTAAATAACTGGGGGAAATGGTGCAAATCACAGCTCTGGAGGCTGCACACTGTACTCAGTTCCAAAACACATCTTGGGCTTCAGAAGAGGAGGTAAAAGCCTGCTCTTAGCATGCTGCAGACATTTCCCACTCCCAAGATGCTGCAAACCAGAGTTCTGACATGATTAAAAACTCCTGATTTAGCTTCATTTCTTGATGGTTCCTTAATGAACTAAATCCCTGCAGCTCTTACAAACTGTCAGTCATTTCTCCAAGAAGACACTGATGTCCTAGAGAAAGGTCAAGTGTTTACAACAACCTGATGCTGGGGGCCCTTTTCCATATCCAGGGGGACAAGGAGGCCACTGAGGCGGACTCCAAACTCCGCAACAACACATTGCTCGTTGAGGAGAAGTACAACTGCATTGCATTTGCATGGGCCCCTTTATCTCTACACTTCCAGTGCAACTTGTGCACAGAAACGCTTCTTGTACTTAAGTACTTGTGCTTGAAATACATTGATAATGAGAACAAATTAAGTGTGTGCTCTTTGATTATCAGATGATAAATTATCATGATTATCCTTGCTGCAGCTTGAGAATTGCTTCCTCTCTAGGGTTTAACTCCTGCTTGCTCAGAATCTAGTCAGCACACCCACTAACTTCTCATATTAGGCCCCCAAACCCAGCTGGCTTCCACTTATTATTTCTGGGCAATAGTAAGTCTTATGAAGTTGAAGTATTACTTCTGTTTGGGCCTATATGAAAATATTTCCCAAAGAATCAGAAATCAAGTTTGTTAATTGGGACAACAGGCAAGATCCGTGGGAGATAGAATGCTGTGTGTCTCAAAGCCTTGTGCAGGCTGCACAAAGCCATGGCTGCAGCACTTGCAGGCATCCCTGGGGTGCTTCTCTGAACTAGCTCCCTGAGGTGCCAACCACAACAAGGACAAGGAACATACGCTGCATGTTCAGCATAGCCTGCCTGACACCACGGTGACTAATTCATGCTGAAGACTGGGGTACTATTGCTTCAGCAAATTCTGGGCAGCTGTGACACCGACTCACCTCTGCCTGCAGGGCAGATACACACTTGTGTGAGCTATGGCTACCTCTCTGTGACAGCCTTGGATCTCAGAAATACACACATTTAGTTGCTTTTCTCCAGCTTCACAAGGGTCATGCTGGAGTCTTAAGCTTGAGGGAAACACGCCTTCTCCTGAACTGGGTATATTAGAATAAAAGGGATAATGATTTCTATCTCAGTGCTGGCATGTCTGCAATCACTATACTGTCCTTCAAACCAGCTCTTTTCATACAATAGTATGTTACTCAGTGGCAATGCTGACTTCGTATTGTTTTCTGCCTACTCCTTCAATGTGCCAGTGCAATTGGTGAAGGAGCTATTCTGTGATCTTGATGAGAGAGATAATCTTTACTTATGTATATACTCATTGGTTTCTGCCAGATCATCTTTGTGAGCTGATTAAGAGCTGCACTAACAGTTAGGTCAACACAACTGGCAGGGAGGTAGCAAATTGCAAAAGGAATAGCAGCTGGATGTGGTGACAGAAAGGGGAGGAAATGCTTCAGCTAGTACTGTTATAGAACATCTAATGTCACTGAAAAATGCATGGGCTTGCTGTATTACCTAAGTTTACTCCTGATGATGTCACTGAGAAGGGCTTGCTTCCAGGGCTGGAAAAATTATTGCAATGTCAATACAGGCAAATAATTTACCTACGCATTTCCAGTAGAGGATCAAGCTTCATGAAAAGGAAAACAAATGGATGAGATAATTCACAAGGAGGATGTGTCTCATCCTGCTTTACAGGTTTCTTGCAAAGGTAAAGGTGCTGTGAGAGAGACTGCATACTGGTAACAATGGGTAACTGATACCATCGCAGATTAACAATTCTTAATATCCTCTAAACCTATTGTGCTAGTATAGACACCTAGTAACTTCAATGTCAGTGAAGCTATCTTGTGCTGTCCTTCCTTCCACCCTTCCTTTCCTACAGGAAAGACAGCCATCGCGGTGCTTGCTATCACCAACAAACTACTGCAGATGGACTGATGGAAAGGGTATTTCTGTCTCTTGAGAGGGGCACTGTATGCTGCAGCTGGGAGCCCCAGAGCTGAGATGAGATCAGCTGAGGAGCTGTGACAACAGGAAAGGGTGAGAAAGTTACCCCTCTCAGTCCCACTACCAGTGCCCCCTCCTTTGAAGGGGTGAGGGGTAGCAACCTTATTTTTCTTAAGTATTGTGAAAGAGAATCAAATTATATCCCCTGTCAGAAACATTTAGTAACATCTAATGGCTTCTGGGCATGGCTGGCAGTTGTGCCAGGTAGTATAAAACACTGAATAAAGAGGAGTCCCTGCCTGGAGGACATGGCAATATAAACAGACAGGAGAGGGAAGGGATTGAATGTACAAGCAAAGGAAACAGCATGATGGTGTGCATACAATGCTGATCTTCCTAGGAGCCAACTGAAACTACTGGAATCCTCATATACTTTTTACTAAGTGGATATTGTGAGAATGTAGTTAGAACACTTTTTCATCAACTTGTCTAATTAAAATCCCCCACATTTTGGCAAATTTCAACCAGCTCTGTGAAGGACATTTGTCAAACTACGTATCTGTTGCAAAAATACAGATTTATAGGTGTTCTCTGTTCACACACCACTTCTGTTCACAGAATCTCACACAATCACAGTAAAGTCAGGAAAGCAACAGAGGTGTCTCTATAAAGTAGCAATTTCTCTTCTATTTTTCCAGTGCTTCAAGACTTGCTTGGTTTACGATGTCCAAACCAGTTTAGCTTCAGTCTTTTGTATCATAACCTCCAAGTCATCTCAAGTTTCTGCTCTCCTGGGAAGACTGATTCATAACCAACTTGCACAAGATGGAACATCTTCCTAAAAATCCACAATATGAACCTACTGGTCATGCACCTGGAGTTAGCTAAGTTCAGACATCTGCTGTGGTATCTGCTGTCCTACTTGCCTGGATATCCTCTCTTTGGTTAAGCCAACCGTGTCACAAATTAAGTCCGCATGAAAGCTGTTTTTGACAACCGTACCAGCAATAGTGAATTTTGGAAATTCTGTTGGATATTAGGTTAGAGGAAGGAAAGTTTCTTGGTAACTACAGCACACAAGCCAAATCCAGACTGCAACAGGAATGCACAGATTATAAGCCTTTCAGACTGTGGATCGAAGTGTGCACATGTATGAGTGGGGCAAGTAGAAAGACAAACTTGAGAAGTAAGAAGGTAGGACAGGATAGTGAACTATGTCTTGAAGAAAGGATCCCCTCTAACCTAACTTTTCAAGTTGCTCTAACTTTTTTCTTCATGCCTGTTTTTCTAATTCTTAGACTACAGAAATTACTAAATTAATAGATACATGCCGTCAGTGCAAAGCAAGTTGACATTCCAGGTCTTTCCTTTCTTCTTAACAAGCTACTAGTGGAAAACTACTTCTGTAAAATGCTTTGCTTATTAACATGGTTTTGATTTTTTCACATGACTGGGGTCAACTGGCTTAGCACTGACAGCATGGTACAGAAATGCAGACACGGGCACACTGTCAATTTGAGGGGTGGGGGGAGAAGTCTTCTTCAGCAATTTCACACAAAATGACATTAGGGAATGCAAAGTGCCAAAAATTTTCCCATGAAGCCCTGAAAAAATCTGCAGACTCTAGATGTCTCACACCACTCTGACAGATAATAAACATAGAGCATATGGACTCAAATACTGCATGTTCATGAAAACACAGTTTGACACCATGCAGAGTTTCTGAGTGCATGGATGCCATTTCAGAAAAGATTTACACCCCTGTTATTCAGGGGTCTGGATAAGCAAACAGTGGAAATTCAGGTAAAGGTTTCTTTGTGGGCTGGGTTACTCTTAAATAAATTGTTGCATTTCTTTCTTACACCCTCCTCTGAAGCAGCTGGAAGGGCAACTGTTGGGTTGGTCCTGTTCAATATTGTCTCTTCCCTGCTCAGATCAAATTTGTTAATGTAGCTCCTGAAACATTACTTTACTTGAGGATTCATTCTCAGAAGAAACTACCATGATTAATGTTCAACAAGATGTTTCGTTGATGTCTTGCTTTGAATTTTGTCTAGATTTCCATTTTCCCCAGTACCCGAGGTGTGCACACTGCATGAGGAGATTTCTTTTGTCTGCCCAACCTCACCCTTATTCATTTAGTGCTGTCACAGTCATGCTTTTGCGACTCTGCTGACGGAATCAGGTAGGAGGAGGAGGCTGATTCGGCAAGAGGAGTCTTTTGTTTGCACGTAAATACCTTGGTGTTATCAGAAAGAAAACAAGGAGTGAGCAGCATGCGTTGAACAAAACCCCATCACAGCACTGTTATTCTGGTTTTCCCCCGTCTCTCCCAGAACTATAAGTGAGCCTCTGTGTGTAAGAGAAGGGCTGGCATGCAGAACAAGTGTCGCTTCACTGCCTCCCCTTCCTTGCTAAATGCCATCCTTGCAGCAATTGTAACAATTGCTAACCTAGAGAAAAGATATTGGGAAACAGGTTGTTCTCAGTAAGGGACATTAAAAAGTCCATATAGGAAGTAGCTTTGAAGAAAAAAAGTATTTTGAAAACCTAACAACAAAGAAGGGATCTAAAAGAATGGATTGAGACATTAGTAAAGCCAGAGCCCAAGACAATGCCCACTGAGATCTTTTTGTGTATCTCAGCATCTTGCTGCTGCTTCAGTTTTGTGTTCCGAGAAGGGATTTTCATGGCAGAGGGTATATCAGCAGAGCACTTAGCCCAAAGCTGCACATGAAGTACCAGCATTTCCTGAGACACAGTTCTTTCTCTCCTGTTTTTGTTGTTGGCAAAGACACACACGTGAACTCAGCCCCCCACACTGTATTGTTCACACAGGCAGACGCACTGCCAACTCTCACTGAGACTGAGGAAGCCCAGCTCCTCTGCATCAAAATTTCTAGCTCTCTCTAGTTCAGGTCACTGACTGTCTTGAAGGCCCGAGTTGATTTTTTTTGCACAGCCTGCATCTCCATACAACAAGAAGGACATTCAAGGCTCAGGGGTTTTGTTGGGTACTGAGGAAAGCCGCTATCTGCAGCATCCTGCTGGGTTGGTTGGTCCCACAGTCCTGCACCCTGGCATTTCCAGTGCACACATTTCTGCCAACTCTTCTCATCCTCCACTAAATCCTGTACTTCTACCCAGGATGTTCTCTCTCTCACTATGAGGATAAGGAGAGAAAGACAAATTGTTTGGGTTCTTATTTTTGCATCCTGCTCTGCTTTAACATGCAGAAATATCCCACTGTTTTTTCAGTCTTTGCCCTCTTGCTTAAGTAATGCTACTCACATGGTTTATCTTTTAAGCCTGGGAAGCAGCGACTTGAATAAAGCAACATTAACAAACTGGATGCACCCTCAGGGTGTGCACCCAATCCATAGTGTAACACTTCAGCCAACCCATTCATCTCACCGTACCCTCCAGCTGCCTCCAGACAATTTGGGCACACTCAAACCCTAGCTATGAAAAATCCTGATGAACATATCATACTGACCATGAACTTATTCCACCAAGGTGAATGTTAAATGAGTGACCAGTTAATGCCTGCTCAAAGGTTTGAAAACAGTGGTTTGCAATCCTGAAAAGCATGTCTGCGCCTCCCAAGGAAATCAGTGGTGATCTCGACAATTTAGCTGCAGTGCTGAGTAGTATGCAAGGCACCAAAAGGGAGAGAAATATTTCCCACAGTATCAGGTTTGTGTTACTCATTTTGAACATATCGTCTTCCTTTTGTGTTAATTATCAAAACACTTCATGAATCCTGACACATTTCGGTGTTTGGAAAACACTGCATAAGATCAGATGCTGCTTTCTTGTATTTCCCTTCAGCTTGACTGACTGTGACATTGGATTTAATCATTAGAGGTAAGAGAAAGAGAGAGCAGCACACCTGGACCAGGCAGTCTGAGCTGGGCTGAACAGCAGGAAGTGTTACTTCCTTCTTTCTCTCCTCAGAATGGAGAGACACCAGTGTCCCCAAAGAAACCTGGGAATATTTCTACACCCCCGTCAAAGCCTAGTGGTTTCTTTGCTCCCTTGGTTTGCTAGAATCCATATGAAATTGAAAAAATGGTACTGGGATGCCATCAGGGTGCTTGCCCCATCCAGGATTCATTTGGCATCTCTGCCAACCCCTTAAAAAGACATAAAAGAGGAGATAATTTTTAATCTCCTGTCATGGTGTGGTTGCCAAAATGACAGGCTAAAGCTGCGTCTCCAAGAAGAGGGAGTTGAATATGTCCATAGCTGCTATTTCCTAATTGGCAGACACAATGGAGAAGCCTTTTGCTTGCCCTGATAAGGTCATTTGCATAACTCTACCCAAGTGGCTTTGCATATATTTTTTCTCTTCTTTTTCATTCTCTCCCCACTTCACCAGTTCTCAGGCATTTCTCCATGTGCCAGAGAAGCCTCAGGAAAACCTTATCTGTAGTTAATCCCAGTATTCATTTTATTATACACTTATTGATTTATTTCTTGTAAAGAGCTGCTGTACATTTTGGTAAGTGTTCTTATTTGCACAACATTAAATAAAGAAATATTTGCTGTTAGTGCAAAAAGGATTCTGTTTTTTCTGTGTAGGTTCCTTTTACATTCAGTCAAAATAGCTGTGGGTTTTCTTTCTGCTTTTCAATGAAAGCCTCCTAATTATATTTGTTCAGAAGAAACAATTGAAATTTCTTCAAACTAAAAGCAATTCTGAACCAAAGTGTAAGTGATATTCATACTTTTAGTGTCAACATTGAGATAAATGTAAAATTGCAAAGCAACCCTCATAAATAGTGGAAAGGAAGATGAATACCAAAGTGCATCAATTTAAATAAATGTGACACTGACATAACAAACAAGACATGGAGGGCTGCATTGCTTAACCCATATTCGTGTGAGCATTTACTTACACAAGCAGTTCCAGTGATTTTAGTGGGATTTCTCAGTCAGGTAACTGCCATTCAGGGGAAGAAAGGGGTAAAAATCTGTTCTTTTCTTAGTTCAGATTTTCTTTAATACATATTTTTAACTTGGGGGTGGGGGTGTCTCTCTAATCCCAAATTTTTTCTTCTGGAAAGGATTATGCAGAGATTTTCACACATTATGAAGTTCTCAGTAACCATACAAGCCCTCGCCTTGTTTTTCATAGCAGCTTAAAAATATCTAGTATCTATAAACCAGTGGGCCTGATGCCCTGTTTGTACAGAAAGCCAGAACACAGTTATTTCAAAACGACAGCAGCTCACACAATGAGGACCTGGTCCCTGTAAAGGGCCAGGAGGTGCTGTCCTAATTGAAATCAAATGATCTTCATCATTTAATTCAATAGGCCTGGCATTATTATTCTGCATAATTATAGTGTCTCAGTTGCAATCATAAACCAGGACCCCATTGTGTTTGATAATGCACACAAACAGGAGAGATACGATATTTTTGTCCAGAGAGTTTCCTTAGATTGTAATCTCTATGTAGAGCTATTACAAGGATGTAATTTACTGGTATTTTACCAAATCCCCAGCTCATGAAAGCTAACTAAAACAGAAGTGGTGGGGTCACATCATAACTTTTGCTACAGGAGGCAGCATCTTAGTCTCCACAGGTGGTAAATTCGGGGGAAAGAAAAAAATAGTCATGGCACTCAGGAGACTGGTGTGTCCTTAACAAAGTTAATTTGACTGTACAGTGACAGAACCACTGAAAAAATAAAAAGGGAAAAAAAGTGTAATATTTCAAGGTTGCCATTAACCTATTGCATTTAAGGTGCAACCACTTTTTGGTGCTGTGGTTTCACAGTTCTTCTTGTAACGTCTACTTTGAGTTTTGGGGTGAGCCAAGTTTTCTAGACCTGTTAGGAGAATCGCTTTGATAACCACTGCTAAAAGCTCTTTTTTTTTTTTTCCCCAACTTAGAATAGTTTGGAGTAACAGTAAAAAAATCGTAGTGTTGACATCTTCTAAGGGGAATTTTCTTTCAAAGACAGCTGCTTTTATAGTATTAAAAACTAATGCCAAGAAAGTTTTCTGACTGATAAGGTCTATTAATGACTTCACTTCTGTACTTCACTATTTATATTTACAAACTAACAGTGCAAATTCTCAGTTTACTAAGTTGCCAGTTGGATCATTTTTTGCAGCCTTGAGCTGTTTCACTTCACTAAAAATATTTAATAGCCAATCTGTAGCATAATGCAGTATTTCCCAATACTTTGTTTACACGAGATATTACAGAAGATCTCCCAGTGTATTATTAGAATTATAAATTATTAAAACCAATTACATTGCTTGAATGATCAAGACCGTGCTTTCTCCTGGACTTTCAGTAGCACGCTTAGCTTGTACAAGTACATGGTAAGGTTCATGTATTACCTCCCCAGCATGACAAACACACTTTACAAAGACATTGCACACTATGTGGATCTCCAAACCAAACATCTTAGGACCTAGTAGGGTTTAACCCAAAGCCTACTACAGTCAGGGGAAGAGCTTATTCTTGATTTGAGGCACTTTAACTGGTCTTCTCATGAGTGTATTTCCAGCTTGGTAGTGTGTGTATCTGTTCAGCAATCTTTGAACTGACTCAGTTTAGCTTACCAATTCTCCAGCTCAAGCCTGCAAAGTACATATTGATGGTCTGCAGAAAGCTGGCTCTCCTCCTTATTTTTTCCATCTGCTAAATTACATCACAGACTGCTAAAAATACAATAAATACTTTCCTACTATCCCATGTAAACAGCTGAGTTATTTTCACAGGGGTACTGAATATGAATCAAAGCAAAGGTAGGTCTGCATACTGCTGCAAAAGGAAAAAGCTTGTAGCAAGGAAGACACTGGTCAAGGGACCAGGAAAACCCAAGTCCAGCCACAGGCCTCCTATGTGATTTACTACAAACCACTTCTGACCTAGCAAACCCACACGTATAATGAATGCAGCCAGGAAGAAACTCACATGCTTCTAGACAACCCTTCCAGCAAAGCTGTCATGACCAAAGCTGACGTGGTTACAGACAAACTGTGAGCTGCCGAAACATCATTCATGCTGAGATACCAGCAAGCAGACCAAGAGTCCCTGCAGACTTAATAGCTTTCTCCTGCAATTATCCTCTCTCCTGACTAAGGTTTAGCCCCTTTCCTCTTTATGAGTATTTCCTAAAGTTATTCATGCAGTCCCGGGACTTCGCTAGATGCTGCGTATGTTGATGCATATGCAAAACTAACATAACTGAAGGATCAATGCACGCACGGGCAACGTTAATGCTGACATTTCCTCACTTTTACAGCCTTAGTAGCTGTAAGGCAGAACGTATATATTAAGCGTAATTTTTCCCCTTGTTTTTGAAGTATCAGTAGTGGTGAAAAAAACCCTACGGAATTCCCCCATGGCATCATAATGAAACCTGCATTGGTCAGCAGCAGGGCCAGCGCTTTTAGATCCAACCTACAGACCTTCGCTACTTTTTGCTAAAGGAGCAAACGGGAGCAGCAGGAATATACTGTCATTTGTTACATGAACCAACACTGGCAGGAGGGCATGAGGCACCTTGCCAAAACCCTGATTGATTTTGCCAGCAAGTTGTGCAGCAGATGTATGTAACAGCAGAGGAAGGGCATGATTAAGAATTCCATCCTCCTAGCTCAACTTCAGGTCCTTCTCCCTCCACTTCTAATTGTGCCAGTGCACAATGCCAGTATCCTTGACCAGCCCCCTTGCTACAGGATCTCCCTCCCGGACCCCAAGTTGGGGGTTCTCATTTTTGCTTGTGAACAGGCTGACTCCTCTCCCATCCTCATGGCTTGGCAGAAGGGTATTGAGAGCACAGGAGAGACAACTTCTTTTCCTCAAAGCCTGTTCTGGATCTTAGGGCACTAGACATTTTGATCAGTCAACACCAACATATTATTCTCTGTCCTGGCAAAGAAGGTATCAGTCACAGAAGTTAAAAAGTACAAGAGTTGCAAAACTATCAGAACCAAGTTCTTATGATGGGAAGTGTCTGGAAACCTGAAAACCAAGTGGTGCAACCACTCACCCCATGAAAATCTCACCATTTTTCATGGATGCCTTCGATTCATGGCAGGTTACACAAGACGGGGCTGGATGGCTACATATAACCCTGAAGATGTTTCTTTGTCCTACCAGGAGACCAAAGGCAGTGCTCATTCCTGTTCGCCCCATAGCTTAGAAGCAGCACTTGCAATTTGGGGCCCCCTAGTAGCCAAGAAATGACAGCCAGCTGGCCAATCTCACCAACCCAGTCAGTGACTGGCTGGGCCAGCTGGCCAGCCTGCGCACATTTATGAGTCAGGTCCATTAATCAAACTGGAACAGTTACGCTGGTGGAATAAAGGTTGTATTGAAATGATGCCATATTGAAAACGAAAAGCTTAAAACATCTGCCTTTCCTAGTCTAGAGGGAGTGGACCTAAAAAATTTAGTTCAGGACTTCGTTGTTCAATTTAATGTGATCTCAGCTTGAATTTCTGAAGTACAACAAACAGAAAAGCGGTGAAGCTAATGAAGTGTCTTTACCAGATTCAAGAGTCTGAGCTCTGAAGAAAACCAGGAACAGTCAGGTCAAAATGTCCAGAAAATTATTCTCTTTTCCATCTTTTGATTAAAAAAGTGCCATAGGTTCCTGGCATAAATCAACACACAAGAATTACATGCACACAGCAAATCAGGCAAGTGATCACAAACAGCAAAGAGTACTAACAAAAAGGGGATTTAAGGCATGTTACCAGGAACCAGTAACTTTGTGGGGGGATTGTAAAAACTCTTTGTATGGTACAGATAATGCATCAGACTGTATGGGATGCTGAGGTACTGTAGGGGCAGAGGAAACGTTTTGAAGAGCTGAAGGGGACACTGTGGAGAGCAACGGGTAGTTTGGTGAGAGGCAAGCTCCAAGTATTGTTTATGGGGCAGGCATACCTTTGTGCTGACAGACTGACAACTCTTAAGTCCTACGTCCTCATGCAGCCACCACTGATCTTGGCAGAGATGTCAAAGGGCGTAGAAAGAAGCACTCGCCTCCTGACATTAGATGTGAGGAAACAGAGGCACTGTGAGCCTAAATGCAAGAGTTGTGGAAGGATGCAGGTCATTTTCAGGTATCTTATTAGCCTCAGTGCTCCCCAAGGTCCCACCACCTAACCGCATAAGTGATAAGATGACCACTGACATCACGTGCCTTTGCCTGAAAATCTCTCTTGTATCAGGGTGCTTTCCCCAAGTAAGTTTTGTACTGTCAGCCTCAGACTCACTGAACCACGGCTGCAGCTCCAGCAGTGGTTCAGTTCAGTTCCTAGGCCACAGTTCCTAGGAGATGACCAAGCTCCAGTCTGGCCAAGCCATAACCCCTGCCCAAAATGACAAGAGGTCTCTGCCAGAGCCTGGGGTGCCATTCGTAGTAAGTTACTTGACAGCCAGACCACTCTTTCTGTACCAATGCAAGAGCAAATCCCAGTAAGTGATACGAAGTGGTTCTCCAGACTGCCAGGGACAGCCATAGGCTGGTGACCCACGAGGATGCTCTAAAAATGAATCCATAGCTTCCATGCAGCTATGTGGGAAGCGGGCTCAACACCACCAAGCTGCAGTGCCCAGTTTAGCAAAGACTTCATCAGCCAACAGCAGTGGTGGGTTTTCTACATCACTCAAGAAAGCGTCTGACTGTTCCTGCCACCCAGCCTCCTCCAGCAGGCAGCGCTGGGTGACAACCCCTCCTCAGCTGCTGCGGTTTGCAGCCCCAGTGCCTCCCTTATCTGCCCCCCGCAGCATCTCAGCTGGCAGGAAGCTTCCTCAGAGCTTTCCATCACAGGAAATTTCCTGTGGGGAAGCACTCAGTAAGCAAACAAAGAGTTCCTTGGTACAAAAGAAGAGTGCACAAGCACACAGCTGTAAGAACAGAACCCCAAATGCTGAAGCAGCATGGGCAAGGGCGCTGGGCCACAGGACCTAAACTCTGTGAGGGGAACCGTGCCACCTGAGAGGCTTAGAAATCACCAGGTGAGAACATTACACCGAAGTTTGGATTTTACAGTCAGCTGCTGTTTGACCTCTGAAGAGGGACAATAGCCTTAATGCCACATTTAACACAGAGCTGCAGGGAGCACAGACCTCAAGCACCGTTTCAGTGGCTTTTTCTACGGCACCTTCTTCAGCGAGGCCAAGGCTGGACAGAGCCTTGGGTGACATGGTTTAGAGTGAGGTGTCCCTGCCTATGGCAGGGGGGTTGGAACTTGATGATCTTAAGGTCCTTTCCAACCCTAACTATTCTAGGATTCTATGAAGATTTGAACTTGCCTGAGAAGTATCTGCTAGGAAGCCTCACAGGAGGTGCAGGGACAGTACTGACACGGGAAGACTCTGCTGGAGGATACAGGCTGACTGTCAATGTCCCATAAATCCTGCAAGGTACCAGGCTATAGAGTTGTACAAAACGCAGAGACTAAGGACGCATTTCATTCTCAGGCATACGGGACCAAGCTTGAAAAGGTCTCCTGGCAGTCCCGAACCTTGGGATACTCCCTTGTGAACCAAGTTAGTCTGTAAGGTGGGCAAAAAGTATGGGAGTAGGAGGAAAAGTGACCTGTATTTCTGCACCATTCTTGTATGCTTGGGTTTTGGTTACAAGAGTAATCATCTGCAAACCCACAACTCTTGATTTAACACTTGCTCGTGCAGCAGTGGGGGTTTTAAGTGTCTAGTTCAGGCTCTTCTCTTGAATTATATGAGGGCAAAAGGCAGTGCTGACTATTTTCCACCCTCATCTAGCTAATTGCAGCTGTGGTAAAGGGACTTCTGCCAACAGACCCACAATGCTCTGCTCCACAGGAAGTTCCCAAGATCTCTTCCTGCACAGGAAATTTCCTGTGGTCCAACAGACATTCCTCTTAGCTTTTATCACTCACATACATTTGTTTTGGCAAATATCTGTTCTTAAGAACAGCAAGAAACGGACAGAGCAAAAGCAAACACTGACATACACGCACACACAAAAAAGGCAGTTATAGTTAGGGTAAGGAGCATGACCGAATTAGCCTCTGTCAGACATGAAAATACATGCTACTGGGGCTGACTTGTGAGATTTTCTACCTTAAATGTTACTCAAAAGTAAAGCCTATTTGATACACACAGATGCAATGTTTTTAACATTCCACACACATGTTTTCTTTGCCTTCTTAAAACACTTCACTGATGCAGTTTCCTAGAAATGTGCTAGGCGGTGTGAAAGGAATTCTGAATCTTTCCTCTCTTTGCAAATTTCATGTAATTATGGCCCTAGATCTGATCTTACCTCGTCGTTATTAACATTAGCAAAGCTAGCAGAAGAAAACGCTCAAAAAGAAATGCTTTGGTTATATTTCAGGAGACACGCCCTCCTGTAATCAAAGCCTCTCCAAATCCTAAATCATTGCTCATAAGTGCAAGAAAGTTAACAATATTGGAAAGGGAAGAGATTTCAGTTTAAAGCTTTCAAATTCTTAAAGTTATGAAGCCCAGGAGATATTGGGTAAGGTTTCCAGATGCACTTTCATGCTTCAAAATAAGGATAAGGGCCTAGGGGAAGTTCTGGCAAGTGCCCAAGAGAGTAAGAGATCTAGACTGCTTACGCATTCGTGAAACCCCCCAGCAGCACCTATTTGTTACCTTCGTTGCCTAAGGGGAAAAAAAAAAATAAAGGAGCAAAAGATTTGGACTGGAAGATCTTTTTCACCATGAGGATACTCAAGCACTGGGCCAGGTTGCCCAGAGATGTAGTGCAATGTCCATCCTTAGAGGATTAAAAGACCTACCTTGTCTGGCCCTGTAGCTGACCCTGCTTTTAGCATAAGGGTGGAGAGGAGACCTCCTGAGGTCCCTCTTAAGTTTAATTATTCGGTGGCATCTCTGCAAATGCGACACAACGTCTTTTAAAGTTCTAATTTGACAACTACTTCAGCCTGTAACTTTTCTTAAGTGGCAAAAGGGAAGTTAGAGCTTACCCTCCCATTTAAAAGACAGAACTTCTTAATGAATGTCAGTGAAGTAGGAAAATAAAGGGAATAGATTATATCCTGTAAACTAGATTTTCAAATAATTTAGTGAATGCTTGTGATTCCAGACTGTCTGGAACTTCATTAGCAACTACAGTCCCATTAAATCCTCTTCTCCCTATTTCATCAACTCCTTTTGCTTGGCATATTTTAACCTCCCAGCAGACTAAGGATAACAATCAACAGCAGCATGAGTTCCTTACTGTAAGCTTTTTATCAGGGTTCATCAGCCTGCACGTATCACAGAATCACAGAATAGTTGAGACTGAAGGCATCTGCAGAGGTTCCCTCTGAGTCCAGACCCTGATCAAAAATGGGTCAGCCAGAGCATGTTGCTCAGGATCACAGCCAGTTGGGTGAGCATCCTCCCAGTAGAGAAGTTTTTCTGATGTGTAAATGGAATATTTTGTATCTCAGTTTGTGCCCACTGTTTACCACTGAGAAGAGTCTGACTCTGTCTTCTTTACTCTTTTTCCATCAAATATTTATACACACTGACAAGAAGCTGCAAAGCCTTCTCTTCTTGAGGCTAAATAGCTGCAGCGTTCTCAACTTCTCCTCACTATTAGATGCTACGGTCCCTAAATCAACTTCAAGCACTTCACCGGACTTCCTGCAGCTTGTCTGTGTCTCTCTCGTACTGGGGAGCTTAGGATTGGACACAGCACTCCAGATGTTCTCACCAGGGCTAAGCAGAGGGGAAGGATACCTTCCCCTTACCTGCTCACAAGGCTTTGCCTAATGCAGACCAGGACGCTGTTGGCATATCTGGGAGACTAAGGCAAACAAATGATATGTTCCTATGTTACTAACAGAAATGTTACATCCTAGTATCAAACATTAGATCACACAAATCTTGCAGGTTCAGAGCCAAAGCTTTTTCTTTAGTCTCTAAGGAAAACAGATTACTAAGAATAAAGAACAAGTAATCTTGGGGTTTTTTTAGAGGTGATTTGCTTTGGAGAAGGTCTTTGCAAAAAGACAAAGAAGAAAAAATAAATTAAATAAAACAAGACAAAAAAAAAAAAAAAAAGACAAATCAGAAAATCCCGAAGGCAATGAGGAGACCTTAGAGCTAACCTCACTGCAAGACAAAATATCTCTGGGGAGTCACCAAGCCCTGATGGATAACACAGGTATTGGTGCAACCCAGACTCCAGCTACTTTCCCCCATCAAGGTGACAGCTCTGCAAATATGCAGCCATTCAAGGCAGTAAGGAGAAGCATCAGACAGTTAAAACAGCAGATACTACAAGAGATGTCTCCCATTTCCAAGGAAGGCAGTGTGACAAGAGAACTGTCCTACAAGATAGCTTCAGCCCATGGTACCTATGACTGCCAGATGGACAACAATTACAGTGAGTTCAGCGCTTACTTATTGTCCTGAACATCTAATAGTGCCATGAAAGCTCTAGTGATCGCTTTATTATACTTTGAATATACAATTGCACCATTTCCTGGAATATTTTGCTCTCTGGAGCAGACAATTTGTTATGTTGAAAGTGCCAGTGTTACACCCTATCCAGTAAAAGTCATTACCCTTACGCATTTTGAAAAACCTGCCATGGGCATTGTACAATCCGTAGAGGACTTGGAATTTGATATACGAATCATTTGTACACATACAAGTACCTGAGGTTTCCAAACAGGGATCCAAGACTTTTAGGGACATTTAGATTTGTAATAGGATTTTGTTTTCCCCATTACATCTCTCTAAATATGTGCCTGGCTTCTCACTATTTCCATTCTTCTAGCTTTCAGACACTATTTCCTCATTGGCAGCTCCCTATCTTCCTCTCCCATTCTCAGACAGTGAGACATAAAGGCACTGAATTTTGAATATATACTTAAACACACCCATCTGCAAGTAAATACAGAGAAAGAAAGAGAAATAAAGTGCAAAGTAGTGCGTGGATCACTGCAGTTTCCAATGTAGCATAGTACAAATACAGATGAAATGCATCAGGTAGCCAGGATGATGATGGGCTATTTGATCAAGATCCATCTTTTAAAATCCACAGTAGGCTGCAACACATTTCTGCAAGTCACCAAGTTGACGAAGCAGATGTATACACACACACACTGAATGACCTAAAGAACTCAATCAGTACACCCAGCTATAAACCGAGAACATGGACATATTAGGTCCACATACTGATAACCCCTTTGCTCCTTCCCGCTGACAAAAATTGCTGACTGACTTTGATCTACATCACAACGAAATCCTTTTCACTCATTTATCATCTGCTGATAAATGCACATATCAGGCAATCAATAAGCAAGAGGAGTTACTGGTAGGGTGACCTCATTTGGCACCTCATTCCTGTTTCAGGTCAAAGCTTACTATTAACAACCATAGCCATTTCTAAGAGCAGTTCCTTGAACTGAAAGACAGCACAAAAGCTGAGACATAATTAAATGTGCTTAGAGCTGTGAGCAGGAGTTGTGTTGGAAGAAGCACTCTCAGAGCTGGGCACACTAATGTAGATTACAGCCTGTAACCACCAAAATGTGCTCTCCCAAGAAAACCACCAGGAAGCAGCCCTGGTAGGAGGAAAATACTATAGCTTTCTCTTCTCTGCACCTAACCAGCATTTTGCTAAGGACTTGTATGTGGTTTAGAGTGAAGGAACAGGAGAGGACAGGCAGATGAGATGAGACAGCTCCTGATCTGTCCTCCAGACAGTGACAAACAGGAGCCTTCATTCACTAACTATAAACTCCAGATGGAGAGCAGGCAGCTACAGAAGACCGGTGCCATCAGAACTGCTTTCCCTACTCTTTTATTCCCCAACACCTCCCACCCACAGCAATACCCAACTACCACTGCACTGTCCTACATAGGGTTAGGGGAAATACCCGCATCCTCCAGCCTCTCCCAGGCCTGACTCTCCCAATGGATGAGTAACACTGATGGATATCACTTGTAAATAAGATCTTTGCTGTAATTTCAGAGTCTGTTCTCTGCTTCCTAAAAGCTGCTACTCTTACATAAACTAAAATGTCACCATAAATCACAGAATCACAGATTGGTTTGGGTGGGAAAGGACCTTAAGAGAATCTAGTTCCAAGCCCCCTGCCATGGACAGGGACACCTTCCACTAGACCAGGCTGCTCCAAGCACCATCCAGCCTGGCCCTGAACACTTCCAGGGATGGGGCAGCCACAGCTTCTCTGGGCAACCTGTTCCAGCGACGTGCGCAGCCTCGCTCATAGTACACATAAGGGTAAAAGCCAGAACTTTCAGTATCCAAAGCACAGGGGTCAGCTCTGCAATTAAAAACAATAATGCCTCTCATTTACACAGCAGAAACTTGAATGAGGTTGACTGTAAAGTGACAACCAGCACCAGGGATACGAACTCCTGAATTTTGGATGAGCTTCCTTTGACAAGTTGGCTGCAGATGACATCTCCTGTGCTGGCTTAGGTGTTTGGTGCCTCCCTCTACATCCAGCTCAAAGGGATGTGACGTTATTCACTTAGTGTCATCAGTAAAAGTCAGAATATTGAGACCCAATGGTGAGACCCAGTGTTCCATGCTAAACAAGCCCATGCACGCACCTGTACACAGACCATTTCTACAGGCACTAACCCACTAACCAATGCTTTTATAATGCAGTGAAACAAGGACCTTTCCTAAATAAAGCAACGTAGCAGATTTTTTCCTGCAGTACACCAGAAAAAAAAAAAGCTGATGCTGGACAGATGCATAGTAAAGCAAATCGCTGACAGAGAGTTTATTGCCACTTGACTTCTTTCGATCCCCCATCACGCTTCTAAGAAAGTGAAGCTGTCTCACTCTTCAGAGCTGTGTACTTTATATTGATACCTAATTCAGCAGTGGAGACCAGACAGAAGGTTTTTAGAGCCACACAGCAGCAGGAGATTGAGACGTCTTCCTGAGGGGCCTTTTCCCCCTCATGTTTATGCTAGTTTTCCTTGGGATGATCTCAGCTTCCATGACTTTTAGGTTAGAAGTATTTCAGAAAGCAGAAAATAATGAAGACTTGGGGTTTCTTTACAAGATTTGATACAGGCTTTGTGCCTGTATGTCAGCTATTTTAAAAGAAGGGACAAAAAAAAACAATTAAGTGCTATTATCAGGCTGCAGGCAGTATGCTTTCCACTGCTTTGGAGAACACAGATGAGGGTTACTGGATTCTGCATCTTGCACTACTGGTGACACCTTTGCTCTGCACTCACGGTTTAGTGGCAAGCCAGTTGGGCTGGCCAGACTGGCTACAGTTCAGATGCAGCAGCACAAGACTCAGTTTGACCAGGACCCTGTGCATGACAGCTCACTAGACTAGAGCTGACTTTGAGAAGCCCAAGAGAGTGGTGTGAACAAGCCCTTACACAGGTTAACTGTATCTCAGGCCACAATTTTATGAGCTCTTTAGGTTGGTTTAAAGTGGCACTGCCACAATAAATCAGTCCTACCTACTCCCATCTCGTGTTCCAGTTTTCAAACAGCTCTCTTGAAACCTTCTTAGTGCTCCAAGTAGCTGTAAGGCAGTCTGATGAAGGAAACAATCAAGGTGAACCACAAAAAAATCTATTTTCTCCCAATACTAGTTTTAACCCAGAGGAATTTCTCAGTCTGAACATTTGCATGGTGGAAAAAGAAATTTTGCCAGTGGCCAGCATGCAGGTGGGAATAACAGCCTGAGCAATGGGAGGGCAAGACTGGCACTTCTCAGCAGTGGCCTTACATTCCCCTGGTTTATAGTATTTGGGGAAAATGCTGTTCTCCTCTTCTCTGACATGGACAATAGTAATAACACTAACACTGCATTCCTCAGGGGGACCGTACGCATTTTGGAAGACCCTCATCAAAAATGGTATTTGGGGATTTTGGGATGAAAAGCATCATCATAATATAAACTTTCATGCTTTTATTAGCAGCCAAACCGAGGACTACATTAGCAAAGGATCTCCTGTGAATGCTACTTTTGTCAATGGCGTCGAGTATTACCCTCTGCCAGGTATAGACAATTAGCATGTTGTTAAGGTCTTCAACTCCTTAATCCTGCAAAAGTAATGTCAAACAAATTGTCTTTGGCATACCAAACAATTTATTAATAAAAGAGGCTTAATCTCTTAATAGTTATTTGTTGAAGAGTATCTTGCTGTGTTGAAGAGAATTATGATAGTTGGACGCCTTGTGCATGTTTTGTTATTATTGTTTTATTGATGACTAAAGTCCTAAGCGTGAAGGAAATGCCAGGGGGTGGAGTGACTGACAAAATGCTGACTTTTCTAAGTTTTTAATTTGTTCAGCTGACAAGTGGGTTTTTCTTGGCTTCCCTCCCCCTCCTGATGCTGCACCATTCAGTTAAGTTTTCTCAGCCTCTTTTCATTACACTTCCATATCAATAGGGAAGTCAGTGCTGTGAGAAAGCTTGAAGCACCAGCTCTGAAGAGTGGAATGATCAACAAAGCCTCTACAATGCAGACTAGAGAAGCGCTAGTTTACATGATATTGCCTCAGCCATGGCCTAACCCTGACACGGGGAGACCATCTTGAGCTGTGAGAATCTGCTTTGATTTCCAGTCCCACAGGCAGGCCGATTAGCCCTGAGCTCACAGCTACACCTATGGTAAATTTAATGATGTGGGATGGATGCACATGCATAGTTCTTTACTGAGGACAGGACAGAGACCATCCATTTATTTAACAGAAGCCACTGAATCACCACCAAGTGTTTGTTTACAATCACTGCTAGCATGATTTGGACTCAAACCAAACCTATGAGCCTTCCCCTAAGCCAGCCTTCTCTCTCCTCACTGCCCCCTCCCCCCTAATTTTCCCCCTAGACTGATCCATGACTGGAATAAAAATCGACATTTAGTGGGTCTGTGATGTATGTTACATGGGGTTTATCCTCCATCTGCTAGGCCATCTTCTAAGTTTTGGAAAAGTTTAATTTGTGTGGTGCTGAATGATCAAGACGACACCAATAAGATGGACAGAACAGCAAAGTTTAAAAAGCCAAACCAAACCCATAAGAGGTCTAAGGCATAAGAAACCCCATCTTTGAAACACATTTGAATTCCAGTGTGTTTGGGGGGACTGGAAGGAGAGGTAGGACAGTGCTGGGTCACAAGAAGTTCTTGAAGAAGCAGCTTCAGGTCTTGCAGCCAGAGTTTATACAGTTGAAATTGCTCAGTCTCCCTGCCTATGGCCACATTTAACGCTTAGAGTCAGAGGACACGGATCATCCCACTGGAACAATTCCTCCAGTGCATCCTGAGATTCCCTTATGTACCATCTTGTCTGTGCAAAGGGGATTCCAGTTTCAGTATCTTGTTTCTCTCACAACAAGCATAGAATATGATGAAGCAGGATCTAGTCCAGGACAACCAAGGCCACAGGAGTAGTAGACTCAGACTGAACTTCCTAATTTCCTGTAACCTTAAGAACACCAGAGAGCACACTGGAAATACTCGCTCTGAACCAATACCAGCAACACTGATTCATCATTTTCTAAAGCTCCTGAAGATATCTGGACTATGAAAAACTTCTGTCCTCCTCTTACAATGGCTTACTTAAGCTGGAAATTTTTGTGCATTATTGGACTGATTCTGTTGAGTCTCACTTAAAACAACCAGACAACCCTCAGCTAGCAAAACCTGTCCTTTCTAACTCAGTCAGTCTTCTAAAGTCGAAGACACTTCTGTGGTACTGCCAAGGAATGTTGCTTTTTAAAGACATCTACTTTCATTAGAATAGCCATCTCTTTATACTTGTACGTTTAGGAGTAATCTTTACTATGCTATCTCAAGTCTATGCTTGATAGAAACCACACAGGTCAGTAAACTATCAATAATGTGAGGTAACAAAAGGGAAGTAATTAAATAGAATACGCGTCCAGGCCTTTAAAACAAAAGATAAATACTGGTACTGGCCTCAAATATCCCAGCTTAATTCTCCTTTTCCTTTCACACAAGTTTTGCGCTGCTGCATATCTGTTCAATTACTGTCCTTCTGAAATGACATCAGTAAGATTGAAACCACCTTTACATCAAACACAGTCAAATCAGTGCCTCTTAAAATGAACTAAGATTATATTGCTTTTCATACCACAGAAATCCTGAGGAAAATACAAAATCTGCATTTGTTTTTACGTGCTTGCAGAGAAATTTGCAACAAAATCCCACACAGGAAACAGCGTCAGAGCTCCTCTTTCTGAAATTCCCAGTGTGCGTACTCACCACTAGAACTGACAAAAACAAGCCAAGTAGTCCTGCTTACAGTAATTGCTCCAGAACGTTTTCCAAAATGCAGCCATCATCTTTCTCAGTGTACTCAGACTCTTGTGACCATGTGGGGCATGGACCACAGAGCAGAATTAAACTGTCAACAACGATGCAGCCCCAGTCAAAGTCCTGGTAACTACAAATGAGGAAAGATCTCCCTGGATGTTCTGATTGCTCTCTGTGCTCTCCTGAGTTCCTATTGTATGCTATAGACTTGCCATTCATCTAGGGCAGACTTTGGAAACGCAGATGGGGTGAGATTAGATATTACAGGGCTCCAGCTTCTCTCACCATTGCTCAGTACAAAAGCATGCTCCCGCTTTCAGCTACCTTCAGTCACTCAAATTGTAGCAGCTCTTTTACACTAAAGGCAGGCCTATTAGATAAACTTCTAATTGTCAATGCCTTTTGACCCATATTCCCTATTCTTTCATCCTCTTCAGACAGAATTATTGCTAACACTCTGGAGACAGTGGAAAGAAGCACCTTTCATCAGCAGATTTCAAAATATTTTCTAAGAATGAATGTGTTTATCCTTGTAAAGGACCTTCTTCTAGATAGGGAAAGTAAGTAGCATCATGCAATAAAGTGTCACAGCCTGTAAAGGATTGCAGAAGGCTTGATAACCTGTAGATCATTAAATACAGCAAATGGGACAGTTTTTACCAATAATGCAAGCCTTGGGCAAACTCACGTAAGTGAAGAATGACACATAAACTCTCCGTTTGACAGTCAGATAAAGAAACCACATCCGTCATTCTGCTGATGAGCCTCACCACTTGATTATCATCCAATAAAATATAAGTGTATATTGATTCATTCATACTCATTGACTAAGCCTTCAGAAAATCAAGTTCTTCTGCTGGAATAGTGTGCTTTGCACGCATTTGCAAGTCACGTGATGCCAAATATGCCACTTTTCTGTCCCAATGCAGGTAGCTTATGCCTGGATCCCTGTTCTTTTTTCACAGAGCAGACTGGTGCCATCTTGCCTACCCTCCTCTCTTGGTTTTACAGAAAACACCTACTCTATAATTCCCTAACTCCACATGTAATCCTTTCACTCATCTCACCTCCCTCGCATCTTCTAGGTCTCAACTCTAATCTATTCCATGATTATACACACCTACAGTGTGCATGGGACAAAGGCTTTTGAGCCACGTGGTAACCATACAAAAGTCAATAAATCTCAGGTTTTGCATGCATCTAAAGCACCCCTGTAAATCTTGACTTGGAAGACTTCCCCAAGAAATCCACATTTGTGCAAGCAGCACACAGAGCTTTGAAGCCACAAGGGACCTCTAAGTGGATCACCCTTCAGAAAGTACCCCCAAACTGAATCCTCTCTACAGTAATCCTGTTTAAAATAGTACCAGCTCCATCAGCTGCTTAGACTGCTTGAGCCATTAATCTTGCTGGACGGCTCTTCTAGAATCTCACTCCTCTAACAGCTATATACCTTACATATCCCCGATCATGTTGTTCATGACCATTACTGGTTTTGGTTTTCATTCATGCAAAGTCAGAGGTTGGTACTGAGTTTTTACTTACCTTAATCACTTAATTATCTTAATTTCTGTAAGACTCATCCCCACCATAGCTAAGCACCCTTGTAATAATGAAAGCTGTAGTACTGAAAGATGAAAATGCCATTCTGCCCTTACAGGCATAACATCCATGACAGGGCCTGATGTGAATTTATACAGTTCAAACACCAGTAAAACAATACAGCCTAATAGCTCATTTATGGGAGCATACCTAGGTATAGCCTGGTGGGCAAGCTTAAGCTTCCTAGGAGGGCATATAGGGTTACTGAAGTCCAGCATGTTGCTGAAAGCTGAAATGCAGATCGTTGCTGGGTTGGTGTCTGTGTTGCATCAGAAATCTTTGCGGTGCAATTGGAAAGTCTTATTACATTCTAGAGCTTGCTGTCG
The DNA here is from genome assembly GCF_037157495.1 of Lathamus discolor. NCBI lineage: Eukaryota > Metazoa > Chordata > Aves > Psittaciformes > Psittacidae > Lathamus > Lathamus discolor. Next base: position 57,456,541 of record NC_088884.1, read on the forward strand.
CCACAGACCATACAGAATCCTATGGAAGTACAAACGATAATCTGTAATGCACTTGGCAACACTTCATACTCTCATTGCTTAGCTTTAACACCTATAGCAACATTGCTTTTATCTCCCTGTTTATGCTACTTCTTTGAACAGTAAATCTCATGGACAAGCCCTTCAACCAACCCCTGTGGTTTGGCACTGCACACAAACGCTTAGCCAGGTACTGTTCATACCCACTTGCGTGTTCAGTCAATGAACAGGGAAGAAGAAAGGTATATTTATTCTCTCTGCTCCAACAGCTACAGATAGTTCACAACCCTTCCACGCTAAGGCATCAGTGCTCATGTTTATTTAATAACTCAGATTGTTTCTTGAAATTGTGCAATTCAGCCCATGGAAATTTCCTTGTTTGCATAATTCTGTCATGTTGATATTATTGGGGTTATGCGCAAAACAAAATGTTACACGATGATGATTTTAAACCTGAAAAATCTCTTTTGGTGAAAGAGGGGAGATTCTTTATTTTTTTCAAGCTGACTTCCAGTAAGGCTTGGAGGTCATTCTGAGTTGAACAAATTGCAGTTACAAGTCATGTTCTCCTGAGCAATAGCAACAAAATTCCCAGAGTCTTAGACATAACAGCTAAAATGGCATTTAGAAGTCTTGGCTCATCCGCTCCGAGATTTCCTGGACACTGGTTTAACACATGCTAGAAAAAAAAGAATTAGTAGTGATGGAATACAGAAGTTCAGTTCCACCACTCTTCTCTTTCCTGCCCAGAATTTCTCATACAGGCACAACACTCCATCCTTAACCCCTAGGCAGGTTCTAGAGAGCTCTTTGAGGGTTGTCACTCACCAGTAGCTAAAGCATCATCATGATTTTCATGGGAAACCTGCCCAATCTGCTGTCATGCTTGTTGTGCCTCCTTTGTGCTTCTTTCCTTCTTTCCTCCCCACATTCTGGGTTGTGGCATAAAACTGCACAGCCACATAGCTGGCAACATGATGGCAAGCAGGCTTTTATTTTACTTACTTTGCTGTCTCAGAATAGTTCAGTATTTTCCAATCAGGGCCATGAATCTGTAGCTGTTATGATGTAAAGAGGCTCACTGATGGTGGGTTGAGAAAGAAAGAACAAGGAAGTGTTGAAGACCTTTACTTTTAAAATGCTCTTGCCTTTTCAAATAGTTAACAGAAAAGAGCTCCTTCTAACCAGCGAGTTTTCGTTAGTCAATGGTACGTCACCAACGGCCTTTTCCAGGAAATGTGTAATCAGGGCACTCCCTCGACTCATACTGGATTCAAAAATAATAATAATTATTTAATATGACTAACTTCCTTAGAAAGGAAATTTCCCTAAGAAAAATAGCACTTTGAGTCCCTCACAGTTTTTTCACAGGTATAAGCAATTAGTGTCAGCATGAAGAGAGAGATCACCTCTCTTCACCTGCTTCAGAAAGGCTAACTGTGTATGCCCAAACACATTTGAACCAGACAGTTACGGTCACATTAGTCTAGGTAGGCAGAGTTGAATCTCTGACATGTGTAAAAGAGACAAAGGATATTCAGGTGATTACGGTTTCAAGTATTCCAGCTCTTGGTCTGTAAGTGTTTTGGGACTACTCTTCACTGTAAGCCTGCCACAACTCCTGCCATCCTACTATGGTCCCCAAGGCTGCTGAACTGAGAAGGCATCCTGTGAAAAGGACAAATATTTCCTTTTCAGATTCTAGTCTGTGGATTTCAGGGAGTTTTTTGAACTATTTCCAAGAAAGCTTTGAAAGATAATTGAAAAACTAAACCTACTCACAATATGCGTTGCTTAGCTATATACCAGTTGCCACCTGCCCTGGAAAAATACTAGAAGAGCAGCATTTAAAAAACCCACAAATTACTAAAGACTATGAAGAGTCTGACTTTGCCTATCTATCTTATGCTGAATTTTAGTTCAGGTCTTCACTACTAAAAAAAGTAGTGCACTAATTCATTGTTATCCTCGCTTTAGTAAAGAGAGGTATGTTGGGAGGTATTTTTTTTCACCCTTTCCCTTCAAGTAACATTTGCTCAAATACCAAGAGACAGATTTCTTGGAGAAAATCATCGCATCCTTCAGCAGTTAAGGAGTTAAGCATTTTCACATACAACCAGGCACAGGAATTGAAAGCCCCTAACCAGGGCTTGTGTAAGAGAGGAAACTCATGTCCATAATTTTCACTTTCAACCTCAGGATTCTCCATGCCAATCTGCTTTCTCATGGGAAGCAAATGCAGCTGGTGCAGAGCTGTGTCTGATACCATGTTGAAATGCTGTCATAGCGACAACTTGGGCAACATACCAACTAGCACTGCTGCACATGTAATTCTCCCTTCCTCCAGATCCCCAAGAGATGAACCTGTCTCAGAGTTAGGCTCTCCTAGGGTTGACTAGAAAGCTTTATTTAATTCTTAATTGAATAACTCCCTCAACACAAACATATAGATATTTAGAGGAAGTCAAACACAGCCCGAGTGTTTACATTTCTTTCCTGTTAACATTTCTTGCCGCAATACATCTGTGATTGTAAATTACACTGAGGTGAAGAAAGGAAGCATTTCAAATGATCAGGGCGAGATCCAGCTTGATAAAACACCAGTTACTTTCCTGGCAGCCTGCGAGTCAAAGTTCTAGAAGAATCCAAAGAATGGCTACCTTGAAATGATCTTTGGCTTGCATATTCTTTCCTCAACTTTTCCGACACCAATCTGGTGCAGCACTGTAGGAGAAGCAGGCAGTGTAGTCAGAGAAATGCCTGCAAGTATTTGGTATAAGCACCCCAATGAGCAGAGATTTAGAGTGGTCCAAGTCAGTGTAATCCAGAAGACAGAAACTTAGCCTGATCAAAGGGAAACAGAGGCTGAATGCCAGCCTCCTATGGGCAAGACTTAATTGTCTCACAAGTCACAGAAATTCCACCAAAGCAGACAGGCATGTAACAAAATGAACTGTTCTGGAGTGGGAACACGTACTATGCACCTCACCATCTCCGGCTTTCTCATTTCAAGCAGAAATACACGTTAACACTATTTCAGAGTATATCAGAGCTCAAGATAAGGCTGTAGAACATCACCTACAAAAGCAAGGGGAGCAAGATGCATTCTACCTCACCTCTCCAATCTTTCCCTTGTCCTCAAAGACCCTGCATTTTAGGAGCTATTCCTATGACAGGAATAATTGCCTACAATTTATTTAAACTCTATCACTGTTAGTTTTTAGCTGATTAGTGAAATCCCTATTGACCCACTACTGCCAGAAGTGAAATAGAAGATATCCATCTTCTGCCAGGCCAGTAAGAACCTCTACGAGGAATCTCTGGGCTTTCCACATGGAAGTAGGAACAATACCCTTAGAGATCACTCATGTGGTTGTGATTTTCATGTCCTTTTTCTACCTTATTTCCTTCCAGCGCTCTTTTGATATCATGCCAAGAACAGTGTATGCATTTAAAGCAATAAAAAACCAGCACAAATTAAGTGTCCTCCCACCTGCATTTTACTGGAACTCACTATCATTAAGCTGAAGAGTGAGCTTAGAATGCCACCTGATTAACACTGCAAACCTCTGCTACAAAAAAATAACACTGGTGGAGCTGTTCCGTCCTACGTCCTATGTGCACCCCAACAACTGTGTTCCTACTCAGATTTCCTCCTGGTGTGGCTATGGCTGCCGCCATTGCAGGATGTTACCTAGGTTTTAGTTCTGAGAGATCAGAAGTGATTCTGTTTAGTTTTCAGTCAAAAACAAATACAAAAGGCAACAGAAACCAGTTCACAGAATCACAGAATCACAGAATCCCAAGGGTTGGAAGGGACCTAAAAAGATCATCTAGTCCAACCCCCCTGCAAGAGCAGGGTAACCTACAGTACATCACACAGGAAATTGTCCAGGCGGGCCTTGAATATCTCCAGTGTAGGAGACTCCACAACCCCCCTGGGCAACCTGTTCCAGTGCTCTGTCACTCTTACAGTAAAGAAGTTCTTCCTGATGTTAACGTGGAACTTCCTATGTTCCAGTTTACACCCATTGCCCCTTGTCCTATCACTGGATATCACTGAAAAAAGCCTAGCTCCATCATCCTGACACCTACCCTTCACATATTTGTAAACATTGATGAGGTCACCCCTCAGTCTCCTCTTCTCCAAGCTAAAGAGACCCAGCTCCCTCAGCCTCTCCTCATAAGGGAGATGTTCCACTCCCTTAATCATCTTTGTGGCTCTGCGCTGGACTCCTTCAAGCAATTCCCTGTCCTTCTTGAACAGAGGGGCCCAGAACTGGACACAATATTCCAGATGCGGCCTCACCAAGGCTGAGTAGAGGGGGAGGAGAACCTCTCTTGACCTACTAACCACTCCCTGCCTAATGCACCCTAAGATGCCATTTGCCTTCTTGGCCACAAGAGCACATTGCTGGCTCATGGTCATCCTCCTATCCACCAGGACCCCCAGGTCCCTTTCCCCTTCACTACTTTCCAGCAGGTCAACCCCCAACCTGTACTGGTACATGGGGTTGTTCTTCCCCAGATGCAAGACTCTACACTTGCCCTTGTTAAATTTCATCAAGTTTCTCCCCGCCCAACTCTCCAGCCTGTCCAGGTCTCGCTGAATGACAGCACAGTCCTCTGGTGTGTCAGCCACTCCTCCCAGTTTTGTGTCATCAGCAAACTTGCTGAGGGTGCACTCAGTTCCCTCATCCAGGTCATTGATGAAAATATTAAACAGCACCGGTCCCAGCACCGACCCCTGAGGAACTCCACTAGTCACAGACCTCCAGCTAGATTCTGCGCCATTGACCACAACTCTCTGCCTTCTTCCTTTCAACCAGTTCTCGATCCACCTCACTACTTGATCGTCAAGCCCACACTTCCTTAGCTTATCTATGAGGATGCTGTGGGAGACAGTATCAAATGCCTTACTGAAATCAAGAAAAACTACATCTACCGCTCTACCATCATCCCTCCACCTAGTCACTTCCTCATAGAAGGCTATAAGGTTGGTCATACATGACTTCCCCCTCATAAAACCATGTTGGCTGTTCTTAATGACCCCCTCATCCTTGATATGCCTAGTGATGGAGTCAAGAATAAGTTGTTCCATCATCTTTCCAGGGATGGAGGTAAGGCTGACCGGTCTATAATTACCCGGGTCCTCCTTCTTGCCCTTCTTATAGATTGGTGTGACCTTTGCCATCCGCCAATCCTCAGGCACCTCGCCCATTTCCCACGACTTACCAAAGATGATGGAAAGTGGCCTAGCAATGACCTCCGCCAGCTCCCTCAGCACCCGTGGGTGCATTCCATCCGGACCCATCGATTTACAGATGCTCAGATTGCATAGCTGATCCCTAACCCAATCCTCATCTACCAAAGCAAACTCCTCCTTTGTCCTGACTCCTTCTGGGGCTATAGAAATCCGGGGCCCTCGGGGAGAGTCTGCAGGAGTAAAGACAGAGGCAAAGAAGGCATTCAGCACCTCTGCCTTCTTTATATCCTCTGTCTCCAGGGTACCCACTTCGTTCAGCAGTGGGCCTATATTGCCTCTTGTGTTAGTTTTATTTGCTATGTATTTGAAGAAGCCCTTTCTATTGTCTTTAACCCGACTAGCAAGATTGAGTTCCAAGGAGGCCTTAGCTGTCCTAATTGCCTCCCTACATCCTCTAACAACTGTCCTATATTCCTCCCAAGCGGCCAGCCCCTCCTTCCATAATCCATAGATTCTCCTTTTCCACTTGAGTTTGCCCAGCAGCTCCTTGTTTAACCACGCCGGTCTCCTAGATCCCTTACTTGACTTCCTACTCATTGGGACGCTCCGATCCTGAGCTTGGAAGAAGCGGTCCTTGAATGCTAACCAACTATCTTGAGCCCCTTTACCGCCTAGTACACTTTCCCATGAGACTTCCCTTAGCAGTTGACTGAAGAGGCCAAAGTTGGCCCTTCGGAAATCCAGAACTGTGGCTTTGCTAGGTATTCTATTCCTCCCACACAGGATCCTAAACTCCACCATCTCATGGTCACTGCAGCCAAGGCTGCCATTGACCGTCACCACTTCGACCAAACCCTCCTTGTTGGCGAGTACTAAATCTAGCAGCGCTGCTCCCCTAGTTGGTACGTCCACCATTTGCATTAAGAAATTATCATCAATGCACTCGAGGAACCTCCTAGACTGTGAATGACTGGCTGTGTGAGTCTTCCAGCAAATATCGGGGTAATTAAAGTCCCCCACGACGACTAAGGCATGTAGTCGCGAGGCTACTTCCAGTTGCCTGTAGAAAGCCTCATCAACTCCTTCGTCCTGATCAGGAGGTCTGTAATAGACCCCCACAACTGTATCACCCGTGCCAGTCAGCCCCTTGATTCGTACCCACAGACATTCCACTTGCTCCTCATCCGACCCCGGACAGAACTCAATACATTCTAGTTGCTCTCTCACGTAAAGAGCAACTCCACCACCTCGCTTTGCTGACCTATCTTTCCTAAAAAGGACATAGCCATCCATGACCACATTCCAGTCATGTGAACTGTCCCACCATGTCTCTGTAATCGCCACTAGATCATAACCTTTAGCCCGCACACAGACTTCTAACTCCTCCTGTTTATTCCCCATGCTGCGTGCATTGGTGTACAGGCATTTCAGGGAGCCAGTCCTAGTACCCTTTTTCCCCTGCGGGACAGGGTCTAAAGAGCTATCCTTTCCCACAAGTGAAACAAGAGATTGATAGTCCTCCTTAGCCCGCCATCCTTCAATCCCTAGCATGTTCCTCTTGGGCTTGTCCCCAACAGGCCCAGTTAAATCCCCTCCCCCCTTCATAACTAGTTTAAAGCCCTGGGGAAAAATGAGATAATGGGACTTCACGGTTTGCGAGGGATCCCAGCACTGGTTGAGGCTGAGAGGCACACATCATCCCTAGACTAAGAAAGAGGCAGGCAATAAAGAAAATGCAATGGTGTTATTTTAGGTGGAGGTTAGCTGAAAAAAACACATTAGCAAGGGCAGAAAGAGAAGCAACTTATGCAAGCAATACGTGGTATGTTGATTTTAATCATTAATTTAATGCTATCAAGAGGTGGTGACAGCACAAAAGTCCTGAGCCCAATGTTTATTCACCCTTTGTTGCCTACTACACTTCCAGGTGCCTCACAACTCAAAAACAAATAGGGTAAGCAGTAAGCCTGTCGAATGTCCCACACAAGGCTTCATCCAAGGTATGTCATCCGCGTCAGGCAAATGCTAACAATTTGGCCTCTAAGACCATCCACACTGAACAGGTACTGTACCTTGCATGGAAACTGTTTCTGAGAGACCGTGCTCAACTCCAACTCTACCTCTACAAGCAATAGGACTTCAAGTAAAAATTACCAGGTGTCTTACCAAATAGATTAGAACAAAATAGGTATTTCCATACTGTTCTCTGCTGAGCTATACCTTGACTATAGAAACTTAAATTTTAAAGTACTACTTAAAACCAGTACTACTTACATCTATACTGAGTGTTGCCATTGAAATATTTCTATGCAACTTTCATCTTGTGTGGCTTAGGAAAGAGAACACCTCAAAATGCAAGCCACGGTAAGGCTCTTTGTGCTACGAACTGTTTAGCTTTCAACTCAGTCTGGGCAAATCATACACTGAATGAAGAAGAGAGTCTGGTACCAACGAGCAGAAGCCTGTTTCTCCGAGGACCTGTATGCTGCAGCTCCAAGACTAGCATGTCTCTAGTACAGGCTTCTCAAGACAGATCTTTCCTAACTTTAATTTAAGCAGCAGCACCATCTCTTCAGACAGCTGTAAGACAGCCCTGGCCACAGCACAACCAGATTTGCTTCACAGTGCTGTCATGCATCATAGGCATGTGCCATGGTGTGGTACACCAGTCACAACAGGCAAAGTTCTGTGTTTCAGACTTTACACTTCGCACATCTGTACAATATAAGGAATGATTACACAGTATTACTGACGACATAACTTCCCAAATTAACACTGGAATCCTCTTTCTTGAATACCTCTGGCACTACTAATTCCAAGAATCTGAAAATGAGGCAACAAAGAGAAGGTAAAAATCACCAATGCTATAAAACACATATACATATGATCACACACATACATGCTTTTCTTTGTGGTCCTTCGTAGCCAGTTTCTGAGCCTCGTGAATCACTTTCTAGCTTTTCTTCATACAGGCCAAAAACCTGCTTTTAAAAAAAATAAAACCTCAAATTCTTTTACTGTCATGTGGCTTCAGCAGATGCATTTTTAAGAAAAACTTCCCAAAACTGCAACACTCCCTATAATATCGTGCAATGTTCTGCTGGCAATTTCTGTGATTCAAAACTTCTAAGAAACTCCCTAAGCAATGGAGAGGGATAAGGCTTCCTTGGCAGAATAAGACCTGTACTAAAGACCAATTCAGGGGACTTTTACAAAGAATTAAAGCAGCTTTAATTGCTATCTGAATAGGAGGGAGAGAATAAAGACCTTCTCTCAAGGGAGAAAAGAAAATGCGGATGCCACACTTGAAGCAGTGCACATCAGATCACTTTGTGGAACTAGGTATTTTGAGCAGAATCATCCATCAAGTTTGCAGATGATATGGTTGAGACAGAGGAAGGTGATGTGAAACTCTTGCTTGTTTGTTTCCTCTACGCCCCTGCCATCTCAAATGATATCCTCCATCTGCATGCACATCGTGTTCAGCAACCCAAGCAGCCTAACCCAAACTCTTCACTCAGTTCACCTGAGCTCGCAGCTACAGACAATCCCTTAGGGCACACAGACCCATGAGCACTCACCCTCAGTTTTCAACAGATTGGGATGGTACAGAGCAGAGAAATAACATGCACTGGTTTGTGCCTATTGAAAACTTGGCTGGAAGAGCCTGAGCTCTCTGGGGATGCCCTCCCTCCATTGTGTCTTGGCTGGGATAGAGCAAAGGTCCTTTCTTCCTCTTATTTAACAGGAAATAGATATCTGCAACCCTTCCTCCCAGCTATTTTCATGACCACACCAAGGCATTCCTTATTATGGGCACTGACTTAAACTCTGTGGATACCCCTGATTTCTCCTTGCCACAACTGCATTAGCAGCCACTAACACACAACACCCAATTCTCACGACAGTCACATGCCGTTTCTATGCCCTACATCCAGGGTCCTTACTGTGCCAGCCAGCATAGCAGGGCTTAAACCAGAGCTGCAGGCTCTATAAGGAAAGAAGTACATTTAGCAAACCATCTCCAGCATTGCGCTCCTTTGCCTGCTGGTTAGTGGAGGCTGCAAAAGATAGATGAGAGGGCAGCAAATAACAGAGGAGGGGGAAAGGAGGAGGCAGGGTAGGAAAGCGAGACGTACAGGGAGGAAGGCTGGGGGGAAGGATATGCTCCACTACAGAGAATCCTGTCAGGATGCAATTTATTTTCATTCTGCGAGGGAGTATAATGGTGCACTGCCTGAGCTCTCTCAATAGCTGTTTTGAAGCGAACCAGGCTGGTATGTCTTTAATTTATCATTTCATTATGAAACGGTTTCCCTTCCAAGAAGCCTTCAAGTCAGGAAGCTCTGTCTGCCCACACAGGAAATTCCTTTGCAGCAACTTCCCCAAAAAGGAAATTTCCCTCAGAAGTGAGCCCAGCTCATGCCTTTCAGCAGAGCTGTTTGAAGAGACTCTGGCATGTAAGCCCCACAAACACCCCTGCCTGCAGCCGGCATGCTGCGATCAGCGGCTCTGCCCTCGCACAGGCGTGCGGAGAACCCCCCGCACACAGCTTTTCTCCTGCTCCCTCCTCTCCGAAGACAGACAGGAGCACTAAGAAGAGATGAGCTGCTGAGCTTTTACTAACAAGAAGTCTATCTATCCAGGAGAGAGAGGCACAGGACACAGATAGAGAGCTGAGAAAGAGCAGGGGAAAAGGAGGGGGAGCTGTAGAAAAGCTTCCCAAACTACTCCAATACCCTACTTGGAAACCAGAGGACAAATGTGCATCATATCTCAGATCTCTCCCACTAGCACGCCTGAGACTGCACTCTGTCCTTTATACAGACTGTGGGTTTTATTTAATGAACCTCTGCAGTGAAAACTCACAAGGAAAGAAGAGAGGGAAGAGAATATACAGAGGGAAGCTGGGGGGAACCGCATTTACAAAAATTAATCTCACAGACATCTTGTGAATCATTAAGTAGGAGAGAGCCAAGAACATCCAGGCCAGAGTGAATAACAACATACGGTATTTTATGAAGCACCTTAGGAAAGTGGCACAGATCACAAGCACTGCCAGACTCCCAGTCGGTTTTTAATTTACCATTTCAAATCACAAGTCATACCGAATAATAACCTCATTTTAAATGACTACACCCAGAAACCCAAACTGTTGATGGGCACAAGAGAGGAAGCAGAATAGAAATCTATGTTACATGTTCCATTGATGAAACAGGGCCATAGAAGGAGCACAGGCCAAACTGGACCTTGGACTGGACGGCAGCAGGACAATGAGAGTGACCCTTTGAGATCATGTGGGAGAAACAAATGCGAGGGATAACAGAATCGCATATGGGGGTGATGGCAATCCACTGGAGGCCTGCATGCCAGGGAGAGAGACTCTCCACGCTTCCCCCTCAGTCCCAACTTCAAATCCGTTTTCCAACACTTGATGGGGGAGCTCTGGTCCTTGAAGCCGAAGCTCCAGCAGGTGGCTGCCTGCCCTCCTCTCCCATTCCTTCCTTCACCAGATAGCTTTGCCCTGTTCTCTCGCCAGCTAATTTACATGAGATTTTTTTTCTGCTGCTGCCCTTGGCATTACATTCAGTGATTCAGTCAGCTGTTGTGTAAAGAGACTTTTGTCAGAATTGCTTCAAGGCAAATCCCCCCACTTAACTTTTATCCGTGCCCTCTAGCTGATGAGCTAGTTATCACCTAAAAGAGCCCTCTGGCATAGCATATGCATACTGAATATCTATCTGCTTGGATGGCATCCACACTACTGTCAAATCACTGGAGATGGTTATGAGATGGGGTAAAACAGAAAAACTGCCATACTAGAAGAGATCACCGACCCATCTAGCCAAACGTCTTCAGTAGTGGGTCATAAGCAGAAAGCGTAAGGAATAAGGAAACATTAAGCGATCTCTTATCTATATATACATATAGATGTATTTCTTATCTCAGTCTCTGGTAATCTGTGGTTTAAGGACGTCATTAGCCGCAGTTGCATCCAGACCACTGTTTCCATACTGACCAAATGGCCCTCTCTCCACAGGTTTAACTGGTTCCTTTTAGAGACCTATTTACTCTTTCAGCCCTTAAAATACCTTTCTGAAATTATTTCTTTCACATAGTGATGAATCCTCATTCTTGTAGCTTTCAGACATGTTGGCCAATGATTTATCTCAGATGTCTGGATTTGCTGTGTTGTGAGGAACTGTGAATAATCATTTGCTGTTCACCTTCTCCATATCAAGTATGATTTCATAGCCACATGGTAACATTCTCCCTGCCAACCCATTCACTTACAAAACTATCTTTTCCTCAAACTGCAGCACACTATCCCACCCCTAGTCTCCTGGGAACAGGAAAACTGGGCAAGTAGTCTGCTCTAGCTAGGTCACCTAGCATTAAAAAATAACTGCGTGGATGAGACCAGCACACCCTGAATGGGACTGAGTCTGAACAAACTCAAGGTGTTAAGAAACCACTCTAGAAGTTCAGAAGCTTCAACAAAACTGTGTTAGAACTTCAATTTTCTAACAATTTTGGTGCAGGATCATGAAATTAACACAGAGCTGCTAAACAAATTTGAGACTGGTGAACTGATCTTTGAAAAATATCTTTGCTTAACTTTACAGCCAAGGGACACTCACAGGTTTTACTGTAAAACCACATGAAAAAGTCACGAGCTACTCACATCAGTCATTGTTTTCTGCTGAACAACCACAACATCCTTCTGGAGGAGATTTTCCTGTACTGTGGTCCCATATGAATAAATTGCTGTCTCTCAAGAAGCGTTTAGAACATAAGAATAATTTACTTTCATCCCAATTCTAAGTGATGCTGGGAACAGTTGATTTAGTAGATGACCATGACTTCAAGTGGTAAAGTCATGCTGAGCATTTTATTCGTGCAGAGAAAGATGATGTCCCTGCTCTTCCAGTTGTCAGGTTCTACTAAAGTGTGGCTGCCCTGAGGCTCAAATTACACATAGCATATGTGTAATATAGAGCTGGTTAAGAGACAAGTTTTGGACCACTAACTGTATTTTTTAAGCCTTTACATTGTTGATGTTATATCAACTTCTAAAATTGCACTATGGAAATGCTCCAGAGTGGGGGACCGGTCATTTCAGGATAAATATATCAATCAGGGTGAGCTACCTTTATTCACAATAGGTTGTACCCCTCTGATTATTTCAGTTTCCAAAGTGATGCCAAGACTTGTGGATTAACCTTCACATTAGTAGTCGTCGGGAAGTGGTCCACAGAGTGCACTCATTAAGAAAGCATTAAATGCAGCTGGACTGAGCCCCATCTACAATTTTAAGCCAACTTAGAGATTTCAAGTGATACACAATACTGCTGACTCTCTACACTAGATCCGGTAAAAACAGATTGAAAGACCAGTTCAAACCAAGGCCTTTAGTCTCAAACACAGGCAAACTCTGTGGTGCCCGCTTGATGCGACAGAGATGTGGAGGACAGCCCTGCATGCCTAATGGGCAGCATATGTGGCGCAAAAGGTGCCTTCCACCATCTTCTGCATCCATTTTTCCTGATTACAGGCAGTAATTTTACAACTTTGCCTAAAAGAAATGGTTGTAACACATTGTAATTGTTAATTAGCTTCAGAAGAAAAAGGAAGAGTAAAAGTCCCTGTGCATAAAACCCAAGCATTTGAGCAGGCATCCGTTTTGCAGAATCTATGTGTATGTACATAGAGAGGCAAGACATGTGTCAGATTAAAAATAAAAAATCCAAAACATCTCAGCTTTGAAATGACTTTTGATTGTTAACTCTTTTTTTAGTTTAAGTGGGATTTTTGTGCACACATGTTCTCACTGCAAATGATGGAGCACCAGAAAGGCCACGAGTGAGAAGCTGTTTTCTCAGGGTTATTCTGGGCTAGCTGGATTCTCCCAGAATTCTCGCAAGAAAATCATGATTATGGAGAACTCACTACAACACTGCATATCCAACCAATTTGAAAGACATCTGGATTTATTCCTGGGTGTTCAGTTGAACTGAATCAGCCACCAAACTTTCTGAGATTCAGCCATCGCTTTTGCACATACTGATAATGGTGTGGCAGGAGGCCAACAGCAAATACGGACTCTTTTAACAGCCCAGCTGCTTCAGGTCTGCCCATCACAAACACAACTCATCTCGCTGTCACTGTTACCTCCACTGTCACTCCCAGTCCCTCCACTTGTTTTTTATTCTTCGTGATTTTAAAACTGAGAGAGGGTGTAAAAACTGCAGGAGGTCTGTAAATGCTCCAGCTCTTACAGACATTGAGTGCTATTCCCTGTTCCTATTGCTGAACTCCAAGGCTTCAAATCCTCCACCAAGCCTTGAACTACTTCTACTGCATGTGACTCTTTCACCACTACCCCACGCTGTGCATTGCATCCCTGAGAACAATACAAAGTGGAAGTAAAGAATGACTCCTGTGATTTGGTCGTGCTTACCTTCAACAAGTGAAAACCACCAAGCAAGCTGTAGAGCAGTGATGAAACAAGCCCCGTGTATTTAATAACAACATTTGTCACCACTGCCTATTAGGATTTAAAGAGCAGTAAAAGAAAAATACCTCTAATAAAAAGATCAAGGTGCCTTAAACACACCCAGCAACATAGTAATGAGTAGCTGGGTAAAGCAGCGAAAACCCCAGAGGTAGTAAGACTACTGAGGAAGTTTCCAAGGAAGCAAGATACAAAGAAGTGTAACAGAAAAGAAAAAAGGGAACAAAGAAGTATCTGTGTACAGAGGGGTTTTTCTGACAAAATGCCTTCACTGAAGCACAGAGAGGAAGCGAAAGCCAGCAACGAGGTTAAAAATTGAAGGAGGCAGATTGCTTGGAAGAAATCAGAACAAAAGAGAGAATAGGAAGGAGGAACTTAAGTACATAAAGGGAGATTTCCCCCACTAGGAAATACATGAGGACCCACTCAAGTGGCAGAACTGAAATGAGTAACTGGTTTGTGGACTGGCAGAGACCAGGGCTACTTCCTTCTGTGCTACCGAGAAGGAGGAAGCAGAAGGGGAGAAATTCTCAGTATTGCATAAAACCAAAGAGGCATAGTTGTTCCTTCATCTCTCTTCCCCCCAAAGCTGGCCAAACAAGTAGAAGCACATCACAAACCTAAACATTCACTCACACACGTACGTTCTGGATAAAACCATGGGAGCTGCTGAAGTCAGTCAGACAACTCCTATTCATTGCAGCAGGTCCAGAAAGTCATTCTTTTTGCACACTGCAAACATCTATTAAGCTGGCATGACAAACAATTTCTGGTTCAGCCCCAACTTTTCCACCTGGGACTTGTGAAGTCCTACTCATGACATGAGAGTGGATCCCCGGCTGTGCTTTCTGAACACTCCTTTGCCACCACTATTTCTGTTGTTAGTGCCCAGGGTGGCAGAACCATGAGCGTCTGTGTGGAGGGAGGGTTTAAATATCACAGAATCTCTCTGCTGGCTTGAGTTGATGGAAACGTTCTTTAAAGCTCAGCATCAAAGCATTCACTTTATAAGCTGCAAGCCTTGGTTCTTGTGCCAGCAGCGACTTCTCCCCATAATTAATTAATACCGTATTAATTGTGCTTGTTCCACGGGCCTGTTGAGGAGGTGTGGCCAGGCCTGCACACGCAGATCAACCTTCCCGGTGCAGCCAAGAGGGGAGCACAGGAGGGGGAAGGTAAAACCCCTTCAGGTACCTACAAAAGGAAACTGAGTACAAGTGATGCGCTTAGGGGCTCAAACACAACTGAAGCTAGAGGAGTGCGCTGAGCTCTGCCATGGCGCTTCAGTGAACAATGGACGATACGGGCAAGGGGGGATATTTCACCAGCTGCACCCTTGTGCAATCTGTTCGGCTCTGGGCCAGCCGGGAGCACAGTCGGCGGGCCAAGAGGAGGGGCCCACAGCAGCTGAGTGCCCTCACGGGTAGGATTTGGCCACAAGTCATAAGATCCTGTGAAATCACTGGAAGGAGAAACAGGGAGGAGGAAAAAGGAGATTATTATACCTCCTCTCTGCCGTGGTGGGCATCAACTCTCCAGTGACTCCCGGCACTGAGGAGCCCTCACCTTTCGAGGGGCTTTGGCCATGGTGCAGCTAGTGCCAATGCGCAGTGGCACACCACACGCACAACCCCCCAAAACATAGGAGGAGTGCTCAGGACAGGAACAAGTGAGAACACAGGATGCCCCAGCCACTAACACGCCCTGTGAAGAAGAAGCCTGTCCCCAGACATGGGCTGGGATTTGGCTGGAGACACTGGCCTCTCAGCAGCCACACAGGACATGCCAGCCTGCAAGCAGACCCCTCCCCACTATGGGACAGAAACTTAAGTCTAACTCAGGTCTAAGTGCTCATCAAGGTGACTTACGGAGCAGACTCATCCTCTATAAAACAACCAAGCTAGGGGACACGCATATATTGTTAATTGTAATATGAATGGCAAGTACAGCTGACCTGAAATCTAACCTGCAAAGACATTTTCACACAAACTCTTGCATCAAAATCATTCATCTATAAATTTTTGTGTAGGCAAACAACGATTTGTTTTTCTGAAGATACTGCACATTTGACGCTGTTGAAAGAACAAAGAAAAGCAGGATAGAAAAGGAGCCCCACCACGGCAGAGGGGTTGTAACAAGATGATCTTTAAGTTCCTTTCCAACCCAAACCATTCTATGAGTCTATAAAAATTTCTGCAAAAGCCCAAAGTGAAAGGCATCAAATTAAAAATACACAAAAGAGACCCATAAAAAGGGGGAGATAATACAGATAATTCAGAAGGTTTATAAACTAACTGCACAAAACTGCCCCAGCAACTTGCTTCAGAAAAAAGAGAATGTAGGTGTGACTATGAATTTGCTCCAGCACATCCACAGTAAATGTGAAAAAATGCAACTGAAGATCACACTACTTATTCTGAGATAACAGAGCACCTTAACAAACTCTATCTAGAGAAGCACTAAAACATAGGCACATAGCAAAAGCACGAGACTTCTGATGAAAGGAGCTAATGCATTTCCCTCATGAGAAAGGCAAAATGCAATTCATGTTTACCATAGACATAAAAAAAAAAAAGGCTGTTTTTTTCTTTTGTGGTGGTGTGAGAAGGATGAGCAGAAATAAACAGACATCTCAGCTTCACATCATCAAATGCACAGATGCAGATTACAATCTTAATTTGTTGATCTGGAGAGCCAAGGGGTCCCGAATGTTAAGGCTCTTATCCTACACGGTCCTTTTCTTTCAATAGTTTGAAAGAAAGGCTAAACAAATCTCCTTGGATTTTTAAAAACTAAAAAGGTAGCTATTTATAGCTGCATTTATTGGAGCTGTTTCCTTATCAGGAAGTATGTAGCTGGGAATTACTGTCTGCCTACATCGGAAATTCTTTCAGGGATACAAAAACCCAAAAAGGAAATTTCCCTTCAAAAATATTCCGTGTTTTTTTGCTGCTGGTGGGCTTAAAATAAAATGTCAGTGCTCTGACCAGGTCATAGCCCCTTCAGGAGGTTTGTTCTGCAAACAAGAAGCTTTAGGACACCTGAAGGAAGCACAAAAAAATGCTTCTGGAGAACTGAAAGAGGGAGAATGCCGAGAACACATGAATAACTTAAGAAAATAAACTTTTTTAGCAGTATGCTGAGATAGTGCAATTGCACTACCAGCATTATAGTGTTTGCCTCTGAAATAAGTACATTCTTAGAGCTTATCCTCACCAGAAAGCATTTGCAAAATTCATCACTCTGGCAAAGAACTGACGCTCACAGTGCTGATTATAACTGGTTTGTTCAGACCAGCTCTTCACTGTGGTCAGTATAGTTGTCAGACCCTCCCCACTGAGCTCCTGTCACGCAACTGACTGCTTCCTCCTCCACCCCCAGGGCATGCCCAGTGGTGCATAGCCCAAAAGTCAATGAAACTACCACTGTTTCTTTGAGAAGGGAGTATGTAATGCCAAAAGCCTGTATTAGGGTACTATCCCCTTCTGCGTGTCACAGCACCAGGACAGGGCAAAGGCCATGTAGGACATGGGTGGAATATTGCTTGCCTGCAGGAGAGGTCCAGTTTTTCACGGTACTTGGGATCTGGTGCCACAAGCAACTCTGGGACTTGAATAGTGACTCTCCAGCTACAAGGATCAACTCAGTAAACTCTCAAACAGGAAGACTTGCACTTGTTCAAATCAATACCCGTAATGGAGAGTTCTGTTCCTCACCCTACATCTCCACTGATTGCAGAACACCACGTACTATGCCTGTGGACTCTAAAGCAGGAAGGAGACACGGGTTAATCATTAGAGACATTAATTTCATTTTATCTTGTCATGCCGTAACTTAACATTTTCATTTTCTGCTTTGTGTAATTTCCATAGAGCTCCTGATGCCTGTGCAGAATGGACACTTTTTTTCAGTGGGATACAAAAGCATATGGAGATCAAAACCAGACAGGCGTATGCAGTAAATAAAGCAGGGTGCTTAGGGCTATTCCTAAGGTATGACTTTCATGCATATGCTCATGAGCAAAGATTTGGAGCTGAGCAAGGAACCTAATGCTTTGACTCTAGAAAGCCAGTCTGTGGTGACTGTTTTTTAACTGACATATATGCCTATTTAACATATAAATAACTCATAACTTCTTGAACAAGGATCACTGCTATATTAACAGCAGCATGCAAGTCCTGCACAAAACAGTTTACACAAGGAGTGAGCACGTTCAAACATATTCAGCCCATAAAAGACAGCAACACACAAGCATCCATAGCAGTGGCTGATGCACACATGCTTCCCCCTCCCAAGTTATCTTTGGAAAACAATCTTGGGAAGAGGCTCTTGGCCGAGCTGTTGGACTGGGCCTCCAGCTCTGGATGGAATTGTTTTACCAGAAATTTCTCCAGTGAGCTTATAAATCATTTAGTCATTCAGCTCCAGCAGTAAAAAAGGGAGTTGTAAAATGGGCGTAAAATCCTGCTTAATTGTGATTTTGTTAAGGCTGCATTGGTTTAGCACCAGAAGGAGCGCCAGCACAGGAGAGAAGACATACAAATACAGCAGAAGGAAATCCAACCTCTCATAAACGCATCAAACAATTGTTTTCTCTCTCTCTCTGTATACACACAGCCTATTACATTAATCCCTGGTACCCTGAAGCTGCAGGCCACACACTGTGCCCTCTCAGTGTTGAACAGTGGTGCTCTCTTCCAATGTTCAGAGGCTCAGCTCTGTTTGTTATTAGGGGAGTGGACATCGCATGCATGCTATGTTGCTTCCACAGGGTTTTCTACCACACTTGTGTTTTGCAGCGAGGCGCTCACCACACCACGGTTTGTCATTGTGGCGTTGTTAGTCACGGCTTACACGCAGTTTCTCTTCTAAGTTTTCTTTAATTGTAGGGCTATTTATGAACGCCAGGCTCTCTAAATTAATTTTATTTCTTAACAAAAAAATCAAACAAAACAACAAACCAACAAAAAAAGCACTTATAACACAAATGAAAAATTAAACAGACACATTTGGGATGGAAAGAGAAAAGCAAGCTAATTTTAGGTTCACTGATCTTGACAGTGTCCCTTTAAGACAAAGCTAAAAATGCTTCAAACCCAGCAATACCATAAATGTCCTGCTGCTTTTGCTTCTTATTCCTCTCCACACTTTCCAGGGGAATTCCACAAAGGATCGGCTTGAATCCCAGATTAAAGCGACATGGCTCCCTTTCCCCTCTGAATAGAGGTGAGTCTGTGTTTTGAAGATCTAAAACCCTGAAGGGAAGCTTTCCAGGAGGGTAAAAGGCTGGCTTAGCACCAGTGGGACTCCCACACTGCCAGTTCTCTGTACCCTGAAGCACAAGGTCTCTCACACTCCTACCTCAGGACTGCTTTGCAAGTTCCCACCAGCACAGGAAGGATCTCACCCCTCCACACACTTCCACTGGGGACTGCTGGTGCAGGAAACCACTGTGTCAACTCTGAGTAACAAGCAGGTACTTAAAAAAATTAAAAATAAAAAGGTACTTGCCTATAAAATACTCTCTCAAGAAGAAGAACCAGCTCGCAGCACTGCCCCTTTACATGTTTTTTCTCACTTAACCTGGATGCCTCAGCCACAGTCACTAGCAATAAGGAGCTAACAGATTTAAGGTCCAACTCGCCAGCTGTTTACATCAAGGGTGACAACTGAAGTGGCCCTGAGCTGCCCCAATGCAAACCCAGTGATGAGGGGGTCGGCCTCCCACAGCTGATCAAAAAAAAAAAAGACCATGCCAGAAAAATGAAAATCAGGATTTGCCTGACCCAAAGGCCACCGTTTTCTCAGCTGGACCAGTAATGGTGCAAAAGTGAATCTGAGACTGAGCTTGACACCCATACAAACTGGCTGTCCATATGATCACTCCATGGCTGGCCTGAGGTTCACTGTAAGAAACACCCAGGAGGCAGGCTGGAGTAGGCGAGTTAAAATTAGATGTACACCTGAGGCTGCCTGTGGGAGAGGCCACCTTAGGTGACAGACAGGCATAATCCATGTCTCCCTAGCTCAAGATTTTCATCCTGTTTGCCTAAGAACTGTATGTAACTCACAATCTCAAAGGAGCCAGACCCAGTCCCTTCACTAGGGTTGACCAAAGTAGTGTCACTGACAGGACAGCTGGCTGGAATTTCCACAGTGCAGTCAGCCTGTCAATAGATTATTGTGAGTTATGAACTGAATGACCAGGAGGCACTGCTGAACAGAGGAAGCAGATGGGCCCTGCCTTGCATAGCTCACAATGTTAAACACATAAGAAAAGACCACCGCGGAAGACAAAGATGCAACATCAAGAAGATTAACTACTGCAGGCAGTCAGGTGGTAGCAAGAAGAGCCATTGTCCCAGCTTAATTTTTTGCTGTTGTAGTAGGTTGGATTGGCTAGGAAAGGACTAGCTACCCAGGGACAGAATGAAGTATACGGTAAAAAACAGATTAGGAGGAAAGTCAAGTAAGAAAGGACAGTAAGAGGGAGGAACAAGGCTTAAGTGGCCATAATGTCAGAGAGGAGCAGAGAGGGGGCTGGAAGAAGCCAATCATCTGAGAAAAAGGCCAGTCCAGATCCCACTAAAGCCACTGGGAATTTAAGCACTCATTTCAGTGGGACCAGGATTAGACTCACAGTCACTCATTTGACATTCTGGCCACCTCTCACAGCCCCTTTGTTTTAGGCAGCTTTTATTTTATTTTCCCTGTATGTGCGTCAGTTTTGTTCCACAAAGATCCTTCCAAAGCAAATATTTTTATTGCTTGTTGCTCTAAATGTGGCTTAGGGTAAAGGGCTTTTTTTTCCCTGTCTCACTACATACTTTCAGTTCAATGCATTGAATATTCTAGTAACTAAATAACAATACGCTTAATGCTTCAAAGTGGCTTTCCAGCTGCTAGCCAAAATTGTAGAATAATTAACAGGTGCCAAAGGATTAATAAAAGGAGCAACATAATTAATAGACACTACGCAGAAAAAATGGATCCTTGGCAACCCTGACAGTGTTGTTGCTTCCTCCTCCTCCTCTTAATTGTTTCCTGCATTCCTTAGAAGGAACAAAAATAAAAAAGAGAAAGAAAATTGGTGCCCTTAAACCACAAATTATGCATATTATGCATATAAGCAACGATGTGTGATCAGACGAAAGAAACTCATGATAAAATGCTTTCAGGTCTGATAAATGCCTTAGTTTAAAGAGAGCCCAACTGAGAGCCCAACTGCCTGGGCTACTCTATTACTTATGTCCACACTTGAGGGTTATACAGAGGGCTTTTCTGCACAATGTAGTACAGCCAGGATCACAAAGATGTCGACTGAGCTACTGGACTGGTCCCCAGTGAAATCAGAGTATCAAATACCAATATAAATAGGCATGCAGAAAGATGTCTGTAACAGGTTCACTAAAAACTTAAAGCCTTTAATATAATCACTGCAGAAAACTAAACAAATTTCCCTTCTGTCCTCCTTAATGAGGGCACTAGAGCAGACAGTAATTGCAGGGGACGCAGAGATACCGAGATAAAAAACACCATCCCACTGGCTGTATGTGACCAGGTCAGAATACTCTGGAGTTCATCAAAACCAGCTGTGGCCTGGAACATCTCACACACTGGAAAACCAAGGACTAGAACCCAAGCCTACATCTGAAACAAGAAGTACTCAACAATTTTACAAACAGGTCTTTAGCTTTCGCCACCACCACAACCTCCCAAAAAGTGAGTGAAGTCAAGACAACACCACCACCACTGCAGTCCCAATGTAGAAGTTCTTCCCTATGAGGTGATGCATGTACCCTAACATCTAGAGTGTGTCATCTTACTCTGAATACCAGTGCAGGCTGTTGGGGGTTCAGAAAAATGTAACAGCAAGAAAAAAGAGTTACTGCCAAGAATAATTGCTTCACCCCCGGCAGTGTTCAAGGGCAGGTTGGACAGAGCCTTGGGCAACATGGAGTAGGGTGAGGTGTCCCTGCCCATGGTTGGAACTAGATGATTTTAAAGTCCTTTCCAACCCAAACCATTCTGTGATTCAATAATTCTCTGTGTACAGAAAATTACAGAGAAGTATGTGCAGTGTGCCTTGCTATGGCAATCGGCTACAGGCTTATGAAGGATGCCAACACTAAAGAAAAAAAAAAAAAGACTAATTTGCTCAGAGGAAGAAATGAACTCTTGTCCATGCTTGTATCAATAGAAAACTCTGAGGTCCATCTCCCTAAACAAACACACGGGCGTTCCCAAGGGGAGATGCCCTTCAGAGATAAAAATCAGAGTGTACAAATCCACAGAAACATGCAAGAGGGAATGCTGCTGCATGGGATTACAGCATGCAGCAAGTCCTTTTTCAGCACTGATATCTCTGTGTCTCTTGCTGAAGACATTTTATGTTGAAGGAGACAAACAAATCCACGAAACCCTGTTGTAGAAGGCAAACCACCTAATTTTCATCTTACTTATTACAAAAAAAAGGAAAAAGCTATTTTCTCTCTGATTCCGAGCATATTAATAAACATGGGGAAGTTTTCTTGCATCTACCTTTAAGTTCAAAGTTCCAAGAACTGCCCAGTCCCAAGAACTTTTTACCACAAGGAATTAGCCATAGCTCAACATGAATAACTAATGTATCAGTCAAGACAAAACGATTGGTTTTGATAAAACTAAAAAGAAAGAAAGAAAGAAAAAACACAGAACTAACTCCATGGTAATATAGAGTAAGCTTCTTCAGAGACAAGGGGTATGCAAATAGCTTCAGAGGACTTTCACCTATCTCAACATTCTTCACTATCACAATACCTGGGCAGCCACTGCACTAATTTTCAAATCTTTTAAAAAAGCCTTTGCACTACTCATGGTTTTCATATTTTACAGTGGGGAAACTAAAGCAAGATGCCCAAGGTCACAGAAGGCATCAAAGGCAGAGCCTTGTGTGAGAGCTGAACTTGCTTCTCCTGAATCCTTAGGAAACATCTCCATTTCCCACACACTCCTCCTATCTGACATCAGTGCAGTCTAGTGAAGATCAGATATGCTGCAAAGCTACCGCAACATGCTCACCAGGGACAAAGAGTAAACTGGAGACCACTGCAGTGATTCTGACTACGTATCTAGAATAGAAGAAAGCATATTCTCCAGCTCCCCGCTGATAGTTTGTTTACAATGCTCCCAACACTCAGTTATTAGGTAAGGAGTGGACGGTAGGCAAAGAAATATGTTTAGAAGGATTAAAAGCATGGGTCAAAAGTCCCTTACAGAGAAGTGCAGCATCAGGGAGAGGTCTGTATTATCAGGACATGATTCTCACTATCACATGGCTTTAAACTTAAGGCTGACTAAATTGTACTTCTGTACTACAGGAACAGGGCAGGCTGGGAAGAAAGCAGCTAGTTAAAGTAAGAAAGGCTGTGTGAGAAGGGGAACGTGCCCTCACATCACCTCCAGAAAAAAGGATTTATCTATTTCCAGCAGCATTGACCAAAGAAGAGTCCTTCTCCGCATGCTTGTAGCAAAGGGGAATCTCATTCCACCCTTCTAAACTTTGCACTTCTCCCTTTTCCAGTCTCTGGATGAAATTAGCTCAGCATAGCTGAGACCCGTTTGCTCAGCAAACGGCAAGAAATAATTTATTGCACCAAAGGAAATTGTTCTACTAATTGTCCTGATAGAATTGAGTGTTAGCACCGTCGCAGTGCTCTTCAGCGTTAGGAAGAGTGACATTTCTAAAAGGAAGGCATAAAACACTGTGAATACACAAAGCGCACTTCATGTTCTGAAACATTTGTCTCTACCTCTACCTTTGCTTGCACCAACTGCTGTTTCCAGCTGCACTTGTAGCATAGCTCTTGAACTTGCAAGCTGGCAGAGATGAAGACGCACAGGTTAGGCCTGAATCTTGCCTTTATTTCGGTAAATGCCATCAGAATGTCATGGAAACAGAGAATGAGTGGAGGCCTGACAAGCTATCAGCTCTGTGTATGACTGCAGAAACTTACCCTACCTCCCTGCTGCACTGGAATGAGTAAGGGTTGAAAGAAGTTATTACACTTCACCTAATCAACAAAACCAGCAATAGGGCTGGAACCAAACAAAATCTCAGACCTAAAAAACTCTGACTTTGCAGACCTAAACCCAATCTTTACACACAGTACCAAAGTCTGAACAAGAAATTAGCTAATTGTTCTGATTTCTGAGGCAGTTTGGATTTAGGACCAAAGCCACCTCTCACGCACTTCTCTAAATAAAAAAATACTTACCAAATCAAACGAGAGGAGTCCATGCAGGACTTGCAAAATCCTATTTAATACCTCATAAGCCTCACGACCTGAGACCCACCTAGTTACTTCTATACCTGGTATAGGAAGACTAATCCTGGAATATGATCTTCTGTTCTGTTGTCCTCACCTTAAGAAGGATGTCTGAAGTAGGAAACAGTTCACCAAGATGATATAAACACAGTTTGAAATCTGGAAGCTTTACAGGAAGATTGACAGCTTTAAGAACCTCTCTTCCTATCCGGTTTAGCTAAGAAAAGGTTAAGAAGTTACTTTATCTAAAAGCACCTATATCAGGAGTAGTCTTTTGACAATATTTAGCAGGAAAGGAGATAATGAGATTTAATAGTTGGAAACTGAAGCTTGACTAATTCAAACTATAAATAGGGCACTTTAAAAAAAAAAAGGCAACTAAGGAGGATAATTAAGCATTGAAAGAACATTTAGACACCTTATACCCTCCCCATCACTAAAGTCTTTACATGAAGAGCAGGAATCTTTCTGCACAACATGCTGTAGCTCAATTACTGGACCCAAACAGAGGAGTTACTGAGTCAAGTTCTGTAACTCTAGTTGTACCAGAGATATTTCAGGAATTCATAATGGTCCCTTCTGGTATAACTATGAATCTACATACTTTAAGCAGTGGTTCTCACAGTGTTTGAGTGAGTTGGATGGTAACAGTGTTTGGGTCAATACTGATTGCATACTGAGCTATATTATACTGACAGGAACTACAACTAGTAAAGCCATGTAAACGTGCTCCATGTTGTTTATGACCCGAGACACTAACTTTGTGGAAGACTGTCCCACAGGTATTTAATGATTTAATCGTCTGGTTTTGTACACTACAAGTCAGACTGGTGTGAAAATACAAAAAGGAAAGAAACCTCCTTGCAAATTAAAAAATGTGCCAATCAGAATTAAAACTGGGACAAAAATGAAGGTGAAAAGCTGGATGATGCCTAAAAATACTGGGTGGAAAGTCTTCACTGGGAGGAAGCCTTATAAGCTTCATATGCCTAGGAAGCTGGGCAGATGATGGGAAGGAAGCAGGTAGTAAAAACAATGTCCCACCCCTTTCAGCATCAAGGGTCTCTGCCTTCCTGCCTTCTGCATCTGCCAGACCCAGCAGGGAAGGCAGGAAGTGATTGGAAAGCCAGCCCTGATCCTAGCTGTGGGGACAACAGTGGCTCCCACAGCAGAAGTAAACAGTACCAACTAAGGCAATGGGAAAAAAAAAAGAAAAAGAGCCTGAGATCAAAAGTACCAGTGGGAAAAGAACTGCTGGAGAACTGTTTCTGTGTTGGGTTTTTGTGTCTAAGTTTTGGGCAAAGCAAAGAAATGCCTGCTAAGTGTGGCAGCAAGTCCTCCCCAGGCTGGGGAAACAGCCCAGCAGCCACACAGATGGGGAAGCAGGATCTGGGAGCTCACAGAGGCAGCAAGGCATGGTCTGAACAGATGTTCTGACCAGAGGTGGTCAGAAATGCTGCAGTGCCAGCTCCCATTCCCATTGGAAAGCACAGAAAAGGGACAACCCGGGTTCTGCTGCAGCACAAGCAGAAGTGCAAGTCTTAGCAGAGTAAAAGACAGCAGTAGGCAAAACCAGGATAGGGCGGAACACAGCACGGGCAATGAGAGACCCTGGGGCAGAGCAACCACCTTGGTGGCCAGCAACAGAGCAAGCATAGGATCACAGAAGTGCTGGGGGCACAGTTCACATCCAGAAAAGGAGTGTTCCTGGGAGACAGCTGAGGACAAGAATGAGAATGGCTTGTGATAAACACAGACTTTCCCCCCACCCCCTGAAATCCCAAACCCATTTGTCAGATGGCAACACACAAAGTCACACTTGCTCCTGGCCCTGGAGCTCATTGTCGCTCAAGTACCCCAAGAGTGTTAACACCCAAGGGAAGTTTAAAGCAAACTTCTCAGTTTGCATCAGAACTGCTTCCCCTCCAAAAAGGAAATCTTTTCCATGTTCCCATCCTAGTTCACTAATTCACCTCTCGTTGGCCAACAGTCCTTGGTGTTTCCTTTTCCTCAACCATTAAATTATCTCAGCAAGATGCTGCGCACTTGCTCAGCAAGTGCCTGGCTCTCACCCTGTCCCCAGCTCCAGTTTTTGTTCCAGTGTCAGTGAAATGCCCTTCCTCCTTTGCAGCATCCTTTTGCGCACAGCTAAGATCATCCTTCCTCCTTTCCCACTGCCTTTGTCAGCAGACACATTCTGTAGCAGACAGCCTGGGCATCACAAGTATTTAATACTGAGACTCATAGCAACTTGAAAAATACCCTCAGCACAAGCGCACTCCACTTGCCACAGGTTTGTGAAACTCTGACCTTGTGTCACAGCACATCGCTGAGCAATTCCTATACTGTGGAAGGAAACATAGTACTACCCGTCAAAATAAAACCTCCATGTTTGTGCCTGTCACAAGAAATTAGCCAAATGCTTGACAAGGAGTGCAGGGGAAGCGGGTGAGGTGGGAATATAATATAATGTGTTTAAGAGTAATTTCCCTTGGTTGAAAAGAATATTTAGAAAGATCAAACTAGCTAGAGCTTTATAAAAAAGGAAAACAAGACTAAAGCCAGAGAGCTTCCCCATCTCCATAAACACAGAGAACCTCCTCACGCCACCCTGTACCCTCCTCAATCCAAGAGGGTAAGAAACCCCCGCGCTGACACTCACGCAGGTGTGCTGGCAGTCTGATCGCGTCTTCCTCCATCCTGATCGCTCGCGGCACTGGGACATGTAGTGGTGTCGAGGAAGTGTAATTTGGTACCGGGCTCACTGGAGGTGTGTACGAAATTCTTTCCTGCTGTTAAAAAGAAAGCGGGGAGGGGGGAAAGACAGGGAGGACAACGTGAACTTTGGAACAGAGGTGTGAAACCAAGGCAGAGCAGGGGGAAGTGGGTGGAAGGAAGGAAGTGTGCGCACACGGAGGGGGCGAGCAGCACTAGTGAGGCAGCCGGCTGCCCAGGGAGCACTCAAGCGCTGTGCAAGGGACACACTGCTGCAGCTTTCAGGGTGACGGGGCTACTTTTCAAAAGGCCCACCGAGTTTCCAAGGGTCGTCTCAGAAATCTGCCGAGGGAGGAAAGGGAAGTGACACACAAGTTGGGGGCCTCTGAGGGTTTTATGTCTGACAGCAACCTCACCATACGCGTGTGAGTACTGTTACGGAAAGTGCCAAAACCACTTTATCTTATGCTAACAAGTCTGTTATGATCTGAGCACGTATATTAAGTGTTTAACACTTTACTCTTTCATAGCATTTTAAAGACATCAAGCAATTAGTTTTCTCTTTGCTGCAGAAAACCACTCTATCACTAAAATCTGTTCTATTTACCATTGAGTAACATACTTTTTTTTCTTGCCTAAAGTAGCTACTGGCACTTTCTTTGAAGTAGTTTAACTTGCAACCAAGTCAGCATACAGAAAACAGCTACACAAGGACAGTGAAACAGACTTAAAGGGCAATTTGTGAATGTTAACATTAGTTTCATAATAGTCACTGAAAACACCTGCCAAGAAATTTAAGACTGAAATTTCATCTGATCTGATGGGAAAATTGTTCCATATTCTAATCCTTACTCCAATCACAGCACGCATGATACCCTTTGTAAATAAACGTAGCCACGATTTTACAAGAGCATAAAAAAAATCATTATTGTGTGCTTCCTGGAAGGCAACGCATGTTATTCCCCAAAACCCTGCTGCTGACATTTAATGATGGCAGTGCAAACAGCGTGGATATACATCCACGGATGTACAGAGGCAGAAGGAGCTACCTTCCTTTCTGAGCATCTGCAGGAGAGTGTGTGTGCAGCCCCCTACCCCATCTCTGGCAAGTGGAAAGACAAACTTGGTGCTGGAGCACGAGAACGCAATTACTTCCATTATGAAGCACAACATTATCACAGCAGTGCAGCAGGGAACTAGACTGAGGCTGATGGAGGTACCTGCAGAACATAACATTAGCACCCTCCCCACCAAAGGGAAGGGGAGGCTTGTACAGCATGAGTAAATAACAACTACATGCACCAAAGCAGAAAACTCTTTAGGCAAACTAGGTGACATGTCCAGATAGAAATGGGGCATGGAATACTGAGGACGTCCTGCATCTGTCAGCCACCACTTCAAAGCAAGCCCAGTTCATTCTGGGGCAAGGTGCTGCTATCACCTTGCTGCTCAGCAGCTCACAAAAAAACAGGAGTTTTGCCTCAACATCCTACCACTATGCTACAGCCACCGCTGATGACAGTCATGGCAGAGAAGCCTGATGGCTGGTAGAACATGAACTATTCTAACTATACTGTGTTTAGATGGAGTGGGAAGACAGGCCTAGTTCACTCCATCATCACTAGGCTATTTCTGTGAATAAAGCCTCCACGGCTTCCAGCTCAGTACATTTTAACCAGAAATCATTCAGTCTTATGTTCCAGTCTTCCACAAAGCCCTTTAGCATCTTACTGTGTCCACCCAGTTTCTTTCTATTCATCATTGTCCAGGCAACAGCAATCCATTAGCTCCTATCAATTTAGTTTTTCATAGCTAACAAACAGGGACATTCATTGAGATGTGGCGAAAGACGTACCAGTGGAACTACAAAACATCACTCTGCTTTCAACTGATGCAACTCCTTCCCTGACCCGAAACGGCTGACTCTGTGCCTCATGTTCCCACAAGGTGCGGCTCCCTGTGCCCATTCTGCAGTCTTGCTGACCATTTGCACCTTCTCACCGCTGGCACATACCACCAGCAATTCCCAACAAGACCAGCCACTTCCTAGCATTTCCTGCTGTGATGCACAGCTCCGATAATCGAACCACGCTGCAGCTGCTTGTTTTGCGTACTGGATGAGACGGAACCCAGGACACAGGAGATGAAATTAAATCCAGAACCCTGTGCACTTCCCTCAGCACCCAGGAGGTGTTGTATCAAACTGAGACACTACGCTTCCAGTACCTCCTGCCTTTTTCTCCACACTGTTTCACCTCCTAAGGCCATATGGTAACCTTATTTATACCAGACAGATTCATTGAGATTTTACTGTTATGTACATCAGAGTCATTGTTTCCTAGTACTCATGAGAACAGGACACTAAAAATCAAAAAGAAGTTGTGGAAATGCAGTTACTTTTTCCACACACTTTCGATGTCCACTATAATGTGTGAATTGGTAGTATTTGCAGAACACATTTAACAAGGCACAAAGGGGAGTTAGCTGTTAGTGCCTTTGAAATGCCCTCTCTTTCTAATCCTGCCTTTTTTTTTCCAGCACCTTTAACCCAAATATCAAGCAATTTACAGACATTAGGTAAATCTTTTTTTTAGACACACAGACAACCTGAGTTACAGAAAGAGTAAAGCTCAAGTAAGCTGAGTAATTTCAGAGTTAAGCTGTCTTGGAAAAGGAGACCATGTGCCTCTCAAGGGCAATAGATGTAGCAAGTGCATCCTGAAAGAGTAGCCCTTGTAGCTGTCCTGGCCAGATTTCCAAAAGGTGTGGAATGGCAATGGCACAGGAAGGTCAAGGCACTGGGCTTGTGGAAAAGTGAGCTTCATCCCTCTTTGCAGCATGAGTCAGTAACACGGCTGGAAGCAGAACTGCAAACATCAGTCCAGTTCTGCAACCTACTGCAGCTCTGTGCTTCAGCCACACGTAACTGCCAGCCTACACGTTCCCATGAACACACAAGGTCACATTTGCTCCTCTAGGCTTTTTGAGGCTTTTTAGAGTCACACTTCCAGGAGGTACCTGTTGTGCTAACACCACTGCAAGCAGATTTGCTTTAACCTTCACAACTCCAGAACTGCCTACTGCTTCTTTCTGTGGAGTCCATCAAACAAGAACATGTCTGGTTATCTCATGCTTCCAAGGTTATGCACCCAGCTACTCCGCTACTGGGAATCTTCCTGAAAGAGTTCCCTGACCAAGCAGTTTAATATTCCCCTTTGCATTTAGGCCGAGATGGTTCAATGGTAGTGTTGTTCAAGCAACAGCTTGGGAGGAGGGGTAGGTAGCGCTGGTAGCAGAACCAGCATGAACCCTGTGTGTACTTGAGCAAAAAGCCCTGCTGTAACTTAGTCTACTGTTAAGAGACTAAACCAATACATATTTCATGTGGTCTTTGGAGTTTATTGCTGACGAGTGCTAGGAAAAAGCTTGGCATTACCACATTACAGATTTGCCGCCTGCCAGGGGACTCTATAAACATTTAACCCCACAAGTGACAAATGCTCAGCCCCAAACAACTGCCATCTGCAAGCAACTTCAAAATAGCAGCTCTCTACTATTTTGCCAGTAGCCACAATGAGGTGGACGAAACAGTTGGCATGTTGCTTGCTGTCATCATTTTTGAAAGGCTTCTTCAGCTCACAGTGAGTCAGGAAAGTTTCACCATGAAATTTCACGGTGACTACTCTTACTGAAGACATGCATTAAGTCAGCCTTTATGGAGACCCTCCTTGGGGTGGGGTCTGGTGGCTAGTGCTCCAACAGTGCCACCCAGACAACCTGCCAGGTCTGCTGAGAGCACAGCATGCTTTTAGCTGCCTGACCTAGCAGAGACAGAAACAGATGGTTAGAAACAAGACAAGCTATGGTTTTGTTCTCTTCGTACTAGAAAAGTACAAAATACTAATATCCAGGTGCTGAAAAAGCCTTAGATCAAGCCATCCTGCCTAAAAAAGGAAGGTAACTCAAAAGCTGTATTGATCAGGGCTAGTAGAAGTGTACATAACAGCTGACTAGACTCCCAAAGCTATCAAAGCACACCCTGACTCGAGTCGGGAGAACTGGGAAGATGCTTTACAGACGAAAACGTACCTGAACAGTTAGAAAATTCTGTCCGGAACACAAATAATTCATAGAGCAATAGCAATAACAACTATTAACAGTAACAATTCAAAACTGCAAACCACGGTTTTAAAAGGTCTAACAGTTGAAGATGAGGCTGCAAGTAACAACAGCTTCACGCCTTTGCTAAAATTACACCCTTCTAAATTCCACAGCGGCTGCCTTCATTGTGAATGCTCTCAGTCCTTTTGTCCCTTTACCAGCTTCACTCAGATGGCAGGCACAAACGCCATCCATGTTTTTGCAGAAAGGGAAATACAACAGGTAAGAAAGCACGCCAAGCAAGCCCTCATGTTGTCCCAGTGACACAACTGCTTCAGTAGCTGGACAGGTGGGATACTGACAGGACTTTTTTTAATTGATAAAACGAAGAAATGCTTTATCTGCTCAACAATTTCCAGGAAACTAAACTAGCATGGTTTGCAAATACCCTGCATGGGACAAAAAAGGCAGCTGGCCCTTACCACTGCATAACAACTTACTCCTATACTGCATGTAATAATACTACTACACAGAACAAAATTAACTGAGAGTGAAAGCTGACACACATTTGCCCCTCAGGCTGCTGGCGTACGTGTGCCGCTCCATGCCTGTCTTGTTGCATTTGCTGTTCATCTTCGCTTCTCCAAACAGCCCAGGCTCCCCCTGCTCCCAGAGAAGCAGGCATTACCAGGAGGTGGAGATACAGTGAGTTGTGCTGTGGTAACTATCAGGAAGCCAACTGTCATAAGTGAAAGAGGAGAAAGTTACCTGTCACATTGTCACAGGCCGCCCCTGCTTACTCACAGGACAGTGGTAGCAGCACGCTGCTTTAAGGGAAGCTTCCAGCTCCCTGGGGATCATGTCATCACCCTGCTCCAACTCCTCATATGTGGGACGCACACTCAGAGAGGGCAGCACTAGCAGGTTTGCAGATGTTCTGGTGCCTCTTGGATTTCTGGGGAAGCTCTAAGGCTTAAAAACCCTGGAGTAACAAGCCCTTGGCTTGTGTAAATCCAGGTTTGAAACATAAGGTTGTAGCTCTTGGGGCTGTGAAAGCTGGTGTTCTGGACAGAACAGTGTGCTCCAAATCACAGAGGATGTTAGCTCTGCAAGGACACAGGACCAGAGCAGCTATCTCTTTCAGCAAGCATACGGAGGCAAGGAAAATGGAATGGCAAACCAAGGGACAGGATCTGGGGGGAGCCTGGGTGGGTCTGGTTTTGCTACTGTGGATCCTTCTTGGAGTAGGTGTTTCGGGTACAGCAGGAGGGGGAGAAAACGGCCTTAGAGAAAAGGGCTATCAAGGGAGAATGAGGAGCTTGCAGGAAAGATTCAGAAGGCCCTGCACATCTAGGCACTCAGGAAGGCAATGGCAGCAAACCAGCCACAAAGTAGCATGAGGATAACAGCAGGAGATTCAAGTAAGTTAATCATTAGGGAAACAAGTGAGGGGAAGAGGAAAGGGAAGGAAGACATACGCAGTGCTCACCAGTGTTTTGTACGCACTGCTATAGCTAGAAACAAAGCCCAAGAGACCACTACGAAGTGAGTTACAGGATCTAACACAGGGAGGAGGTCAGATCCCTAGGAGACTGTATGGCAGTAGTCCACATTTTGGGGATTTGGTCGGTGTTATAACATGCATACTTCAACTTCTGCCAGGCACAAAGGAAAAAGCAAAGTAGAGCTCTGCAGTACCAGGGTATGAATTAAAATCTCCACTTCCCTCCCTTCCCCCACCTCCTGTCATCTTCTTAATTTCCATAACAGACCTCTCCTCATTTTTAATCCCATTAATATAGCAATTCACGTCAAATCTATAGCAGCATAATCAGCACACTATCAGTAATTAGTGAAATTAAAACAAACACAGCTCTCTGGAATGGACCTTATGCAAAGCAGCACTGGGAAAAGATTAACATCTCATTTCCTGCGCCCAGAGAGCAGAGATTGTCTCGGTGACCTTAGTGATTTTGTGAAGCTCAGTTCCTCCCTGCCTCCTCCTCTCAGCCTGCCTCTGATGAACCTCCAGGCGCAGGAGCAGGAGACGTCTACCCTCTCACATCTCCACCCTTAACTCCAGCCAACAAAAACCAAACAGAGGTGCAACAGTTCATCACAAAAGGGAAGGAAGGGGGACAGGAGACAGTGGGGAAGTTCATTCATATCCCCAACTGATTGCAGCCAGTTCTAATTACATTAAAATCGTGCAGACAGCAATATTGATGCACTTGAGTGTTGTGAAAAGGCAGCCTGAGGAGGTCAATGCTGTTGTTGAAAATGCCATGATACGGTTGCATTATTGTCTAAGCACTGCAAAATACCTCAAATTAGCAAATATAAATGAAGCAAAAAACTAGCTGAACCACATGCTCAAAAAGCATTCCTTCATGAGGTCACTGCTAATATGGAGGAAGAGAGAGCAGAAACAGGCTGTGAGAATATAATACTAAAGCAAAAAGCTTAGTAAGACTTATGAAAGGATTAGTCATTTATATAAATAATAAAGAATGTTATCCATAGATATTCCAGCTAGGCAGCACAAAATATATATCTGGGAAGCAAATCCTGGTTCAGAATTTGGAAGTGGAATCACTGTGCTCCAAAATGGGAGTAAAGCCTTATCTGCTTGAAGTGGGAGACTCTTCCACCGCCCTTCTGCAGCAGAGCTCCAAAAGAGGCAGTAAAACTGGGACTTTGGCTCACCCGACTAAATACTTAAAGCCAACCACAGATTCGACTACCTGACGTTAAGAAACTATCTCCCCCGGCTCTTTTCCACATGTGACTGCAGAATTTGCATTATGGGGTTGTCACTCCAAAGAACTTGCTTCTGACCTTTGCTCAAGCAGGGCATGGAGGAAGGTGGCCACTGCACTGATCCACACGGCAACCCCTTTTGTGCCTACATGGTGATTTCGTTAGCACACTTGCTTAGCACAAAGCACCACAGAAGGCTCAAGAGGGAGAGTTCATTGCACAGCTAAAAAAACCAACCCATATGAGTCTTTGAAGTAGCGCGGCCAATGAATAAGCAGCAAGAAAGCAGGGAGGTCAATAAACTCTTTCTAGGCTTAGATAGCTGCATGTCAGATGTTCCACTGCATCTTTTGTGTGTCCTCTTTTCTACAACAGAGGGTGCTGGGAGCTTCATCTGTAGCATATGGCGGTTGTACAGCCCTGCTGGTATGCGTGGGAACTCACACACTGAGCACCCATTACTGGAGTCACGCGCTCATTTCAGCGCAAATTTACCGGAGGAAATTAAACTGAGATGGGACATCTAAGGGGAAACATGGTGTACAGGCAGCTGCCCTCTCACATGTTATGGAAAGTGGGAGTCCTGAAGCTCCCGTTCAGCATTTCAGGGCTGGCATGGCAGCACAAGTGGTTTTAGTTGGTTGCATTATGGAGCTGCAAAGGCACTGGCAAGCTGCAATGTTATTATGTGTTCAAACACATCTCTAAGGACACCCATCATTTCTGGGCTTTCTACAAGGGATGAGTGTTGCTTTCTCAACATTGTGAACAGGATCCTTCACAACAGGGGACATCAGATATTTCCATAACACAAACCACAGGTCCAAACTGTTACATGGACAAGGTCAACTCATTCACTGCCATGGACTATCTACATGCCCATCAGTTAAGTAGTGGAAAAACCATGGGACAGTATTCACACAAAAGTCATAGCTTCTTTTAATCCTCAATCACTGACAGAAACAATTTCCTGAGGAGCTACGACACTCTGAAATACACATTTAAAAAAGTTACAGTTTAAACCCTTCTTGGTCTATTGCACAGCTGGACTCTGCCCCCAGATATGCCTGCAAATACACTATTATGTACTATATATACTATTATATACTATAGCTGCAGAATTCTCCAGCAATTTTTAAAATGATGACTCTGGTCCTAGTTCACATTAGTGGAAGTAAAGCCCACATACAGGCCTCAATCTTGATCTTCTCCAGTTCAGTCACTTAAGTTTACTCTGTCTCCTTATCTACATGAGATCAGTTTGAACCTCAGGGTGAACAGCCTGTATATATGCCTGTTTGGAAGCAAACTGCAGCATGATGCACCATAATTATCTTATATCTGTTACCATATGAAAACACAGGCACACCCAAAAATCAGCTACTACAAACTGGGAAAAAAGTTGTGTATGTGTGATCATGTAAGGTGCCTGCCCTTGTAAGCATGAGAACATCCCTATGAAGAGAAGTTACGTGCTGCTGGAGGCAACCTTGGTCACAGGCTTGGGTTCTGGCGCTGAAGACCACTCCAGAGCAGAGAACTGGTGTACCTACTTACTGTCCTAAGAAACAACAGTTTACCCCTGCAAGGTTGACATCTGTACAACTTTCCTCACTGGCAGAGCAAAGCACTATTGGCATACACAGCTCTTCACGACAGCATTTCATCACACTCCGGACTTCTGGCAGACTTTCCATTAAAAAGAACATACCAAATACACAAAGAAACCTAGGGGTATCATGACAAAGTCTAACCCCACAGCTTACAGCTGCTGCTCCTAAAGGTTCAAGTGGTGCAAAATTAACCCAGCAACACACGGCATGGCAGGGAGTGTGCTGTATCCCCTTGTTCAACAACACCTCTAAGTAGGTAAAGGCAACTTTCCAGAGGGAATCTAGGCCAGCCCAGGAAGCGGACAGCTATAATAAGGTGAAAAAAAATGGGCAGATTCACTTGGGTACTCAGGAAAACTGAGCAGAATCCACAAAGAGAGAAAGACAGCCGAATAAAATACCCATTCTTAAAGACTGTCTTAATAAGCTACTCCAGAAACAATAGATGTTTGTCACTGTATCAGGATTCAGATTATTTGACTCCCAGAATATTAAATGCAGAGGGAGTACCTAAAACGGACCATACTTGCACTGACCTTGTCTACTGTACAGAAACTGGATATGGGAGAAACATCAAATTACGATCATCTTCTCCCACTATCTTTCACCTACTCCAGCCACTTACTTTAACATGGACAGCATGAGATCAGTGTGACTTAAAAAGGAAACTCTAGCAAAGGAGAGTATATAAAAAACAGCTGGTAGGATTTCACTTTGGATATCGCATCCTGCACATTTGCAGGCTCTTCATTCTGCATCATACGTATACACACACACATCTATATATGCAGGACAGACAAGTTTTACAAGAGTCAGAAGGTCTTGCTTATAAGGAAGGAATAAAGGAACTACAGAAACACACAGAGATATGAGAGATACAGCCCAACAGCCAAAAGGAAATAAGAACAGAGGAAAGAGAAGATAATCTGGAAGACATATTGCAGAAGGATGAGCTAATAAGAAGCTGTGATTAAAACATTAAGATGCAATAGCAGACAACTGAAGGAAGCAGAGTTATATCAAAAGACAAAATCTGCAGGCAGGTCAACCTGTACCTGAATCGGGTTATTCCTTTTACAATTTATTTAACAAGCTATTTAGCAGCTTTTGGCAGGTCTCTCCAGTCAGCACACCATGGGGTTGAGAACGCAAACAAGCAGAAACTGAACTGTTTCCTGATGGATGCATCAGATACAAAATATTACTTGGAAAAAGCAAACAAACCACCTGGGGGACAGCTTGAGGCACAACAGAAATCTTTCATTTGCTCTAAACCATGGTCCTTCCAGCACAGAACCATTGGGATTGGCAGAAGTTTAAGATGTTTAGAATATGTTTGTACAGAAACAGCTGGTCATGGTACAGCAGATCTGATTTAAAGGCAGAAAAGATGAACTTTCACATGTGTCTGAAAAGAAGCTGAAGCTCCCAAGCCAGCCAGCCATTTAAGAAGGGGTAGGTGACACCAGGAGAGCAGAGCCTGAATGTGACAATATAGAATCACAGAGTCATAGAATGGTTTGGGTTGGGAAGGACCTTAAAATCATCTAGTGTCAACCCCCTGCCATGGGCAATATGGTCTGGATTCCACGGACAATGACAGGGTCGAGTGATGGCTCTTTATTAAATGCTTTCTCCTCCATTAATGCTGCACAGTCTAATGATTTGGCCATTACCATTAACCAATCTGCAATGTCCCTGCCTGGAGCTAATAAGTAATGAACTAAGCGGGTGAATATTCTGTTGCGTAAGGAGGACTATTAGCAATCCTTTCCCAACTGCTCTGAAAACAAGAGATGCCTTCCAGGTATGACCCGTCCATGTGACACGGTGCATCCCACACAGCCCTTATTCCTTCACTCTGGAAATTCCAGCGGCACTCCCAGCACTCAGAATGGGAACGGGAAGTGGATCACCCCCTGCATAGTGCTGCTGTATGGGGCTGGGCAGCAGATGGCACACACAGAGCACAGGGGAAAAAAAAACCAAGGCACACAGAAGACTTTTGAAGAGAAATAGTGAGAAGGACAAGAGTCTGTTCTCAAACCTGCTACTGACTCTCCTGAACAAGTTGTGGCATTACTGCAGCCTCATTGCCTTGGTTGTGCCAACAGGGCAATGGGATAATGCTGAGCCCACAGGTCTGTCAAGCCCTGGGATGGCTAAGCCTAAAAAACTCGTGTTAGCTGCCCTCCTTCTGTCGCAGCTTTTCCTGTTCGTTAAGTTCCCCAATTGTTTTAATTGTTCCTTTCAACCTCTGCATCGCTTTTTGTTCTTCCTCAAATTATTATTTTGTTTTAGTTCATAATCCTGAAGCATTGGTTGTGATGTTGCTCCTGGCAGGAGTGCTGAAGTTTCACTCTGGTTATCTTTGGCTTGTTTTCACAGCTAAGAACTGCTGTTCACAAGTGAATGGACACTGTGGTGAGAGCCACTCCACCCTTACCATAAGACTGCTTATGAGCTGCAAATGTTTCCTCACTACATAAGTGACAAGCTTGGGAACTAAGCCAGCTGAAATGGAGTAAATTGCAGATATCTTTAAGAAAAAGCGTAAAGTGCTAGTCCCGGGCCCGTTTTGACTCAATCTGAAGGCTTGTCCATGGTCCTTACTGTTACATTATTTAAGTATGTCCTGTAATACCTTTATCACTTTCCAGCAATGAAGAGAAGCATATTGCACTCACCTTTACAAGTGGAGGCACCAAAACACAGGCAGATGAGGTGGTCAGCCCATCAGGAACACAGAGGCTGGGCAAAAACCTACTTCAATACCTTAGAAACTAATATTCTCTTCTAAGAACTCTATTGGCATCTGAACCCAGCTGTTAGAACTTGACATTTATACAGTTATATCACTCAGAGGCAATCTGAACCACATGGCTATTGTCAAAGGCACCACAGAACCACCAACCTGGGAGAGTCTTGAAGAGCTCAAAGGCAAAACAGAAGCATCAGAGGAAGGATCATTTTGAATCCTATTTTACAGTTAGGAAGAGAGGTATAAGAAGAACCAGGAAATTGCCTAAATCCCATTTTGACCCTCGAGCCACATGGCCATGTTTCTGGGGTTACACTGCCACTCTGGAAACAGAAAGGCAAACTGTAAGACTGTAAGGAAAATGACACAGATATTGCACAAAAGCTCTGAGAAGGCAACACTTCACTTTGTGTTTTAGCATTGATGTTAAACACCCTCCTCATGAGCACTTCTGATGTCTAATGCTCCTCCTTGTCAAAGCTTTGACTGAAATCTTTCCACTCACAAGTGGTAGCAGAGATGGCCTGCATCAGAAGAGAGCTGCGCACTCGTTCCAGAAACACGTCCTTCCTCTGCCACAAGAATCAGGACATAGGCACTCCAGCCCTTCCCACACTTACGCAACGGCACAGATCCAGTTTGGAAGGCAGGTCTCCTTACCCAACCCAACTCAACTAAATGGCCTTAAAAACCAGCACACCTTACTGCTGGCACAAAGCAAAACAGGGGGGCATCAATCACCCCCATCTAATCAAGCAGGGCGTGCTTAACACTTGTGCTGAGCTGTGAAATTGTTGGAGGAGATGGGGAAGGAAAAAACACCCCAAACCTGCTTACAAGAAGCATGACAAAACACTTCTTCTGTTCCTACAGCCAAGGAGGTGACTAGGACAACTGCCCAAGAGTAAGAACATGCCCAGTATATGAGCACACACATGTTCCTTCTAGCAAGCATCCCCCAGCCCCTTCCACCACATGTCCTTCCCCACAGTCCTGCTCACACATAGCGACAGCGAGATTTTTGTTAGAGGAAAATTAACCAGATTTTTTTTCCCCAAAGCTGGCAACAAAGACACGAGACTTTTCCTGGCATTTCTCCTGTTTATACAGGACCTGCCAAACCGGTTGTGTGATTTTTATGCTGCCTTCTTTTCCACAAAGTCCTTCGAAAGGCAAAATAACAGAAAGCTACTAAGGAAAAAGTTTGGTTATATAGGTCCAAAGATCAAATGCAGTTGAAAATAATCAAAAATTAACCAGAATCTTGCTGAATTTATTTTGAATATCCAAAGACCACGGTTGTTTATGTTTAATATTAAGACTGCGTTGAAGCAGAGCAGTTGTTTTCTATAACAAGGGGCAGTCCCATTTCAAATTGTTTAGCATCTAAATAGATGTTATGTGGCAGATAAAATAAGAAAGAGGCACAGAGCAGCCAGATGAACTGCCCAAGGTGGACAGACCCAGGGGCAGAGAGCAGGTCTCTGAGCATCCACCAGGCTTCCCTGCGTATTAGGACATGCCACTTCCCCTATGAACACGTGCCTAATTCCCAACCAAGACTGGGCTACTGTATACAGATACGGATGCTTTACCTCCAACACCAAACGGTTTCTAATCCCACAAAATTATGCTGCTTTGTCCTTCTACTACACACTAGACAAAAAAATCATTCATCAATTGCAACTACCTGACTACAAGTCCACCACTGAGGATCTAAAGACCAGAAGGGGTAAACATTTCCCTCAATGCACGCAATCTTGCTAAAAATCACAGCACTGCACCAAAAACATCCCTTTCAATTACTACAGGGTTTCTTTTAATGCTGAGGTTTGTTGGTTTGGGGTTGGTTTTCTTCCAGTACAACTTATCTTGAGCACAGCAGCAGACTGTGCTACTACAGCTTACAAGTGGAACATTTGGCCTTCAATTCAGAAGAAATTTCTGTTTCAATATTAAATTTGCAATCCACATTCAAAGTCCTGAAGCAAAATGAAAAATAACAGGCAAGCGTAGCTTTCTACTCCAAGCACTCTTGTCTTGCTCTAGTGTCAGAGTCTGCCCACTGAACAAAAATGCTATGGACATGAGAAAAAGAGCTGGGGGGGGGGGGGGGAAGGAAATCAATCGAGTGTACCAAACCAGTCACCCTACCCACTCAGCCCCAGTGCCCACTGTTTACTCAGGTGCTCCTGTCTTCTCCGATGGCACAGAAAGCACAGCCTTCCCCTTCAACACTCTCGCCCGTGAGGCCACCTCGCACACAAGGAGCCCGCCACTCAGATGGCCCTGCTTTAACTGACATGGTAAATATTCATTTTCTGTATAATAAAGGATGAGATAAAACCTTGAGCAAATAAATGGGCAAAGTTCAAGTGTACAGCTGCTCCTCATGGGCCACTTTGAGCTGACACACCTGCTTCTTTGGCAACTGGTTTTGCTCCCAAAGGCCTGGGCTTTGCAGGGCTGGGTGATGTGCACATACAGGATCTGCCTGTCAGCCAGAAGGGTCCCAAAGTGGTTTAGGAAGGATTTAAAAGCTCGCTGCCCAACAAGTGAATGGGTGCCCACCTGAAAGCAAAACCAAAATCATTCACCAGGTTCAAGTTGCGCCATAAAGGCAGCTGTGTGGGAGCCCTTAAAACCAGCTTGCATGAGAACAGCCATGCCTCCTGACCCTGCAAGCCCTACAGAAACACCATCCCCTACAGTTGTAAGCTCTCTGAGCTGGTCCAGCTCTCTTCATGGCCACCATGGAAGGGTTCAATAGTAATACCTACATACATAACCACATAGCAATGTGAGAGAAAGGATCCCTCCTAACAGCCCAGATACTTATAACTTGTGTGGATCAGACTTCACAGGCATGGTGCAGCCATCCTACGCAGACTCCTTCTCTACAGCATGCACCCTTGAGCTGCTTTTAGGCTCAGACACAGAGGCATCCCACTGATGTTTCTCTGAGCCAGGAGAATCCAGTCTGAGTTAAACAGCACAGCACATGCTGCATGCGTGATGGGATATCAACGCAACAAGCTGCATTCATCACGAGACTAGCAACCACTCTACTTGCCTCCTGCCTGCTAAGCCAGTGCTAGAATTACATAACTTAGTATGTCACAGAAAACTGTATTTCTCTGTTTACACCAAAAGCTTCTCCTCTTCCTATCCCCATCCAGACTGGAATCCTAGCAATAAAAATACAGAGATCCAAGGCCCCACACGGGAAGTGCTAAAGCTACCAACACATTTAAAAGCAGAGTAGCCTGGTTTGTATGGAAACCTAAGATTTTTTGTTGGATTAGTTGATGTAGGTGGAAGAGTGGAAGGCTCCAGGCAAAGCTCTGCTATCTTTCAACACATGCACATGTGTGCACATATGCTTACATTATATATGCATACTATTACATACTACTATTGCCACTTTTAGGCAAATATCAATATTCATAACAATAATCGGGAACCTGTGCTGAAACTCATCTCAACCTGCAAGCATGTAAAAAATTCAAGACCTTGGTCTTTGGTGTTGCATGAACTAATCTTAAAAAGACTGTGAGCAAGCATGCACTATCCTACTGACACAGGGAACTACAGGTTTTGCTGAACACTGGGAATTGCAAAAGTAGAAAATGGAGATACTGGTATCTTCATTAGTGAGCAGAGCTACCTGCTCCTATTACTCGCAATAGCTGGCTGGTGACATCGTGACATATTGCAGCATGACAATATCCCTTGCCATAGCTAAGCCTGTAATTACAAAACAGCTGAAAAAGAAGGAATGCATCAACCCTGCTGGGAGATGCATATAGCACTCTTGGTACAACAGAAATTATTATTAGATTTAGAGAGAGCTCCAAGTCTGGGGAAAGAATGAGAAAGCCTGTTACTAAGAGACAGGTGAAAATTTAGGGGCACAAATTGGACGGGAGAAAAGAAAAATGGGAAACACTGACAGCCCCAGGTAGAGCAGAGAACACAGAAAAGAACCGCATCTCACTGATGAGGATGGAAAGGAACACTCACAAGAGCAAGTGGAAGGAAACAACATAACCTCCTTGGTCTGTAGAAGCAAAGACTCTTACCACCAAGATTCAGCTACAAAAGCTATGTAAGTCAGAAAGAACATGAATGTCTTTTTATTAAAGGTGATGCACCAAGCATACAGCATGCCAACAGTCTCAAAAGGGGTGTATCAGCCTAAGAAAACCACCCAAAGCAGTTGTTGTGAAGCGAATGTTGGCTAGTAAATTTTACAACTGTGTTAGTTAATGGGAGTAAATTGTAATCTCTTCATTTCAATTTACACTGGACCGACCA
The DNA here is from genome assembly GCF_037157495.1 of Lathamus discolor. Classification (NCBI taxonomy): domain Eukaryota; kingdom Metazoa; phylum Chordata; class Aves; order Psittaciformes; family Psittacidae; genus Lathamus; species Lathamus discolor. The sequence goes on from NC_088884.1 coordinate 57,498,854, forward strand.
CAGATTCCTGTGTAGTCAAAGCTCAGGGTTTAGTAAACAATTGCAGGGATTTAATTGCTGTCCCTTACCACCCTGCCACCACAAGTAACAATCTCAAGCAGACTAGGCATAAGGAATGCACGAGTGCTCTTTATCTACTCAAGAGCAAAGTCTGGCTTACCGGAAGCCACCTGGGGCTCAAACCCAAGCAAAAGTGACCCTCAGGTTAATCAGAGGCAGTTGATAAGCTACACACAGTGACTGCATCAGCAGCTGCAGGGTTAATGTAAGTAGGATGGTTCAGTCTCTATCATTTTCATAACTTGAGCTTTGGCAACAAGGAGTTTCAGTCACTTAAGCTCAAGGAGAAAGCAACACTCTAGTGGAGGTAAGGATGTGCATATAAACAGGAGAGAGTAGTGGGGAAACTGGAGTTACAAGGTACACTGCAAGAGCAGTGAGGACACAGCTTTAGTGGCCAATCTCTCAAGATGTTCTTTTTTCTACTAAAGGGTGCTATTTAAGGCACGCAACCTACATCACTATTCAAAAACAACGACAAAAACCTGACACCACACTCCCCAACTCAAAAAAATCTAGCACAAGTTATAAAATCTGTGTTTTCACACATTACCTGTACCTTTAAAACATCTACCTCTCCCTTCCCCATATGCACAGATCATCCCTGAACTCCTGGCTGCCAACTTGTACAGCAATGAGGGTAATCCCAGGGGCAAGTGCTTTGATCCCCGACACAGATTTACACAGGCAGTTTGTATCATTAAAGAACATTAGTGTCCATATGACTATTTGCCTACCTATCTTTTTCTACATATTACTTCCAGACACTCTTGTTTTTCAGAGAACAAGGGAAAAAAACAAGGGCTTTGTTCGCTTACACACACCGACATCAGATCTAAGCCAAGAGTAGGCAAATCATCAGCACCCAGAGCATGAGGCCTAATTCCTAAACATACACATAAGGATGTAATTGTCTGTGCTAACCATCATTTGCCACACAGGACCTAACCGTGCTTTCAGAGCAGAAGGGGCAAGAACACACAGCTCGCCTCTCCTCTTGTGCTGCACTTGAGGCTATGATTGTCTACTGCATCTACACAACATCTATACAATCTCAGACCTCAGAAAACTTCAGTTCTATATAAATAAACCCATACCTGATTATTCCATGTGATATACAACCACTTTAAGGATGATTGTATGAACAGTAGATGCTGTATACTCTTTCGCTGCTGTTACTCAGCTAGAATTTAAAAATACAAATTTTCTTTCAAAGACCTCTGAAGCCAATGGGGTCAGGGGAAATCTTGCAGAAAAAAAACCCAGAAATTACCTATTCAATTAAATTTTACTTACACCAGTGCAACAGATCTCCTTCACCATTTTAAACCCCTGAAGCCTACCTGAACTTCGGTCTCATTTCCTTCAAGTTTCATGCAGAAAACAGGCTTCCAGCCAACTTGGACATGGTTTTCTCCCTTTAAAAATACTTGAACCATAGATTAGATGAACTTTGACTCTTCTTAATCTCCTTACCATGGGGATGGCTGTTCACACTCCTCTTCACAGCTTGCCTTTGTCAAAGCGTCTCTAATGTCACCCACAGTTAAGATTTCAGGTGGGGAACGGGCAGCAGGGGCAGACAGATGCAAAAGATGTTGTTCTCATGATGATGTTGTTTGTGATGAAAAGCCACAGGAGAAATCTCCTGCCTCTCTCAACTATGTCAAAGCAGAATTCTGCCAAGTACAACTCTTGTCCAAAGCTTCTCATCTGTGGCTCTATGAAGGAAATATTACAACCTATATCCTTTTAAACCAGTATCAGCTCTTTCTGTCAAACCACAAACATCTGATCACCAAGCCCTTAAATAAATGTTCAGCACCAGGTAATTTTGGGAGACAACTACACCGTGGCACAAGAGAACAGCTCCAGCACTGAAGGAAAAGCCTGTTGTAACTCAGTAGGTCACAGCTACCTCCCTTCAGACAGGGCTGAGAGAGGGAACAAGCCTGTCTCTCACTACAGTCGTTCCACTAACGTCCATGCTCACTGCTTAATCCTATCTCAAGTCCTGCGTTGCATCCTTCCTAGCAAAACATGAAATCAGCAGGAAACAGAGATGTTTTACGGACTATATGCTGCTGCTGGGCACAAGCCTGCTCATTGCAACAACAGTTAAATTTAGTACAAAAGAGCAGGCCCAGAAGGAGGGATGCTTTGCACCACTGGGCTCACAAGACCATTTGCTTTAGCTTTTTTCCTCCCTTCCTTCCCCTGCCCTTTTGGAAAGCACAGTCACTTCCTCGCTAGCTAGCAGGGGGGTGAAAATTGAGCTCAGCAGATGTTGCAAGGCTTGTGATAGAGGGTGACGAACATTAACATACAGAATACATGCATAATAGCCAGAGAGGCAGAGGAGCCCTGGTCTGAAAGGAAGGCCTCCTGACCCCGGGCAGTAACTGCCCAATGAAGCCAGCAGATGGGTGGCAGCAGGTCAGACCGAGCAATGCTGGGATCACAAAATACATCATGGTAGCGAACTGCCGGCTGATTAAAGCTGCTAGGGATAATTTCAACTACCTGAGCCTGAAACCCAGCCTACAGGCAGCTAAGAACAGCACCTCAGCCACAAGCTCCCAAACCATGCCATGTGCCAGTGGTAAGTTTGCAGCATGGTTTAGGCTATGAGGGAGAGGAGTCTCTTCATCCTCACCTACCCAGAGAACAGGGGCACTCTGCTGTAAGGCAAACCCTGTATCAGAAATGCTGAGACTGCACTGGCAAGGCCCACGGAATTGCCCTGCCTGCCTGGCTGATGGGAGGACAACTGGCAGCCGTGCTTGTTACACTGGCTTCAGCCTGCATGCTTTCCTTTCCTTTACAGCTGTGAGCAAGTGGGGGCTCCCAGCAAAACACCCCCTTTATACCAACCACGTTTGGCCAGTCCTCGGCAGATTTCAGGCACGCACATGCAGCCACTCACAACGCATCATGCCAACAGCATTGCCACCTTCCTTCTCCATGCAGCACCCTTCAAAGGAAGCCCGTATCTCACACCCAGTTTCCAAGGCTGCCTCTCCAGCCAGCGGCAGAGCCAAGTGGCCCAGCTCCCGCACTGCACGCGGGGACACCAAAGCATGGTGAGTGCACTTGGAAAGAGGGGATACATACCCAGCCTGTGGTGGGGTGGCTGCTGCTCCAAGGTGCCCAAGGAGCCGCACAGTGAGGGGGGTTCTGAAGGAAATACAAAGAAATGGAGGCTCCACAGAGAGCAAGGTCTGGGCTGGCTTTTGCTTAGACAAGCCCAACCCAAGAAGGCAGGATGCTGTCAGCACACCTCATCTAAGCAGTCTCCCTGAACCACTTGGGCTTTGACTGCAGCATGGGCCAAGATACATCTGGGACGGCTCTGCAGCACCGGAGCATGCGAATCAAGTCATGTTCCCCACCACACAACCTCTCTAGAAGCCCTTCTCCACCAACAAATAAAGTAACTCCCACTGCCAAAAATCCCTACCATCTGCTTTCCATATTTCCCTATAATGGAAAAATAGATTCTCTGCTATTTTTAAAACGGAATTAGTTTGCAGTCTTAACTTTTTTTGCTTTTTAATAAACATCTCATCTTTATCTCAATATGTAGATGCCACTAAGAAAATAGGCTTCAGATCGTAGGAGAACCTGGCTCAGGAGACCACAACAGGCCCCAGGACAGTGGGAGGTAAATCCCACTGAGATGGGTATCTCAACTTCCCAATTTCACCATTAAAAGAAAACAACAACTGCAGGCAGGTGGGGTAGATATGGAAGGGACAAATAATACAGTGGTAAGTGCTTGAGGCAGCACCTCTTCAATCTGGTTTAATTACAGCCAGAACATCATGTCTGACCAGGTCTTCAACCAGATTTCTCCAAGTCCAACCTAGTGACAAGCTGATAAGCTTCCATATCTACTTTAATTAAATAGAGTGGAGGACACTCAACAGTGTTTTAGGACGGACATTAACAGCAGAGGTCTCAAGATGGGAATTAATACAGAGAAGTTTCTAATTTTCAAAACAAATCCTCATACTTATGGAAAAATGTGTTTCCTCTGAAAATGGATATAAACACTTTTTTTACTACAAAGGAAAAATCTATTAAAAATAATTTCTTTTGACATTTTTCATGGGAAATGCCACTTAACACCAGATCTATTTCTATGGAATAAACACGCTACACAGATGTAAGAACCCGCACCACATCCGATGTATTTGGCTAATTTAAAAAAAGGCAGACAAACACTAACTCATCTCCTCCTGCAAATTCCATATATGTGCATGAATTTATGTACTACAAGGAAAGGGACAGAGTAAGTCTCACGTTAACCCCTTTATTTCTCTTTAAACTCCTGCTTTATTTTTGAAGTGCATACTTCAAAGTTAACACATCGTCATGTGGCCAGATTTCTAAAAACTGCCTTGTGAAGTGTCTGCAATTAATATGGTGTATGCACGTATGTGTAGTGTATTAGCCAGTGCTCATGTTAACAGAAGAGATAGGGTGTTAAAGGAACAGCTAAACAGACAAAAGTAATGTAGCAGCCTTGAAAATTAGCTGAAAATTAGCCCTACTGGTCTTGTCAGAACCAAACATGGAAACTATAAAATCTCTGACTTGGAGTCTGCTCTAAGTCCATTCATAGGATCCATACACACATTGCAAAGAGTTAATTTATTGTTTTGCTTCATCTGTACTAGTGCAAAAAGGCAATGGCAGATAAAGCTTTCCCTCCAGATTGCTTATCAACATCTCCATAAATAGGGCTCCCATTAAAATGTGAGAGTGGGTATGTTTGATCAGGTACCTCAAAGATAGCACACTTCCAAGACTTGGAACCGCCCGGGTCATTCTCCACATTCCCTGTGTGCTCATCCCCAAAGGGCCACACTTGTGTTCTCTTACTAATGTAGGGTCACGATCCTGCCATCAGACCTCTGTAGGTGGGTATCTGCACATATGGAGTCCCAGTGGACTCACTGATACAGAGGTCCACCTATGCAGATCTGATAGTGGGATCAGGAGTTTGGCTGGAGTCCATAGTAAGGGCTTGTCTCTCCCTGGGTTTTGGGAGGTTTAGATATTTTGTGTTGCAACCTAGGAGAACTATAACTCAGCAAAAATTCACAGCAGACAGGCTGTGCTGATGGAAAAGAGGATGCACATTACTGCCTTTCATCTCTGTTTAAAACACCTTGCCTACAGAAAGCAACCAAGCAGCACAGCTATTGCACATTAAGCCATTGCCCAATTTTTATTCTGGAGTGGCTTCCCATACAGAGACAATTCTGGAATCAAAGTATTTTTGTCCCAGAATAATTATGCAGCTAGTAATGTGGGCAACCTATTCCATGGCAACTATATTACAGCAGGACAGCCATTCTAGAAGAACTAAGATGGTTATACACCCCCATACACACCCCCAGTAGACTAGGCCATAAGCAATACAGGATAGATCCAAATGCCAGCTAAAAAACAGTGGGAGTCTTCCAATGACTTCAGTGGGCTTTGGCTGAGGCACTGTGTAAAGGAAATTGCTTAATTCCTGTGTATTTTTAAAAAGTATTCTAAAAAAGAATCATATAAAACCGAGCTGCAAGCCTGCAGGCATTCAGCCACATGAGTAATCCCACCAAACCCAGCGGGACCCCTGTGCATTTGTGGAAGCGTGTTCTTGGTGTGCAAAGACTACATCTCTACATCAAGAGCAGACAGAGCAAATTATTAACCCTCAACTTCCTCACCAAGAGGCAGTCCAAGAGAATGCCTCAAAGCACGTTCAACCACGATACACACCTTGCTTTAATCCACGAGCCTCTTTTTTTAACTTGAGCAACACGAAATCAGTAGTGGGAATTGAGGACATCAAGGTGACAAGCACTGCAATCAATTCCTTCCCAAAAAAAATCACTCCACACAATGTTTTGTCTTTTCTGTGGGATTTATTTTGTGGTTGTTTAAGTTTAAGCATGAGTGATTTTTTTTTTTTTTTAAAGGGTAAAATCTTTCCATCTAAAAATTCTAACCAGATGTGGATTTCAGACTTCCAAATTTGGGAATGTTCAGATCAAGAGCCGTTGTTTTAGTCTTTTAACCATGATCATCACTGTAAACATAAAAGTTTTCAATTATTTCACCCTCAAACCATCAAGACGCTCAACCTATATTTGGCCAAAATCAAGTGCAGGTCCAGAAAACCCCGCCGTTTCCAGCCCCCAGGCCTGAGTCACAAACCTGAGATCACACGAGTTTTGCACGATTCTGCTAATTTGGCTATGAAAGTTCAGCGAAATTTGTGATGCACATCTCATGTATGGCAACTACCTGGGTGAGCTAAGGACAAGTTCAAAACTGGTATATGTGCCACCCCTCGATCTGCATCACAAATTGCAAGTTTCGGGGGGGGGGGGGGGGGGGGGAGAGTATATTCCTTTCTCTTTCTTCAGCCAGGCTCGATTAGCTGCTAATCCTGACCTTCTGAGATGTTGCAGAGATGAGTAATCCTTTTCTGAACCACCAGTTCTATCTACCCCATGCACCTTCCAAAACAAAAGAGAAAAAGAGAAAATATTCCCCCTCTGTTATGCCTCTAGCTTTCTACCAACCATTTACTAAATTTAATTTAACCTTTTATTAAATCATTTAACCAGTTATTAAATCGCTATGTAGATGTTATTTAAATACTTCTTAACCCTTCTGGCTATGGAACTGGATGTTAACCCAATGCTTCCCAACTTGGTAATACCTTTATGGCAATAACCAATTTCTCTCCTCCTTCCATTTACCAGTGTTCACCTTTCACTCATCTTCAGACATCTATTCACCCCCTTTAATCCTCCACAGAATTTACTACTCCTTTGTGGAAACTAAGTTATCTACATGTATCAAACTTACTGAACAACATTAGCCTGTCCTTGTTACTAGCTTCTGCTTACATTCTGTGGAACAAGGTGTTGTAGGATTGCTGCATGTTGTACAGGCAGCAGCACAGTTAAAGTGCCTCCCAGCACTACAAGGCAATACAGCAGCATTTATCTTGTGTTTTGTTTTTTTACATGCAGGGAATACTGAGGCACAGGAGCACACAGGGAGCTTAACAAGTCATCCATAAGAAAGCGGACAACAAACCCAGTTCAGACTGCTTAGGCAGCATACAGTAGTCTAATTTTGACAACAACAAAAGTAACAGGCAACACCATATCATGCACACAACATTATGATATATATATAATATACATTGCACTTAATGTAGCATGTAACAATAACATACATTTTGACCCCAAATTTATGGGCTGGAATTTTGATCACAAAATTATGAGCCTGACTTTACTAGAGTGGCTCACTCTCACTGCTCTTTGATATCTGTGTATATATACACATACAGAATCATAGAATGACAGAATCAACTAGGTTGGAAAAGACCTTTAAAATCATCAAGTCCAACCATTACCCCAGGACCGCCAAGTCCACCAGTAAACCGTGTCACTGAGCATGTCCATCACTGACCATGTCATCTACAGTTTTTGAGCACTTCCAGGATATCAGCGGCAATTAGTAATGGGAACTCCCATTGGTTCCAATCAGAATGGGTTAAGTCCTGATGCTAAGATTGGCCCACTCCCCAAAATCCTGCATATACAGATAGAAAGAAACACAAGTACACACATTCCTGAGACACGATCCTGAAACTCATTCTCTCCTAAGCAATTTCATTGAGAAAAACCTAACCCAGGTGAAAGTTCTAAATCATACCCTTCCAAAAACCAGCAGCAAGATGATCAAAATGCTCAGAGGCATATACTGAACTAAGGTTGGCTTACGGAGGAAGGAAAAATGAACAGTATGTCACATGATGTATGAGAAGGACTCAAGCAGCAAATGAGGAGTTGTAACATTCTTTCTAGGCACTGTAATCCCACCACCCTGCAAACAGCTCCTGAATCAAGACCCTGGAAGAGCTCATTTTCTTGACAACAATAACTGCTGCTCTTACAAAAGCTAGGTTGACTGTCAAACCTTGGGCTTCATTAAAGCAGCTTCCAATGCTGACCTAAGTCTGCCTCTTCGCATAATCGTAAGATGCCTTATGCCAACTGCAAAGACTGAAGCTCTCTCTGAAGACAGACAAATCGATACATCAGAACAGCCACTGTTCATCTGGTCTGGGGTTTGTTGTTGGTTTAGGTGGTTGGTTCTTTTAAACAGAGTAACTATATTGCTTAAATGCTCAAGGGATGACTAACAGGGGTCATTACACTGCTGTATGAAACTGTTTGCTTGGGGACCTTGTGCTCCCTCTCTGTGACTGTTCTGAGCCCACCAGGAGTTTCTTTTCAAGTCAACTCCATCCAAGAGCCAACTGTCAAGGCAATTTTGTTTGCCTCCATCTCCTGCAACCCAACTGGTAACACTTCTCCACTGTAAAGATGGCTGTTTGCTCCATCTCTTGCATCCTGAATAAGACAGGTCCTACAGGCCATATGTGGACACCCTTTACACTAGCTTTCTCCTGGCTGTCAGCCTGGGTGATGCTCATGGTTTGGTATAAGTGGAATCGGCCCTGCAGTTTGGGTTCAGTGAGCAATACTGTTCACAATGCTCTGAAAAGAGGGCATGGCACAGGAGCTATTGCCATGCTTATCATTAAGGATGTGCTTAAATGTGCTGTTGAACAAGGGCTCACAGAACCAGGCTAGAACAGGTTGCTACTCCTACCATACAGTGGCAGATGCTAAATAAGCTGTTCCTTTTCCACCACTGCTCCTCTCTGCCTCAGTTTACCCGTTAGAAAAATCAAAGGAAATTACACTGATTTACTTTGTTAAGCCTTTGGAAACAGTGTCCGAAACATGAAACAAAAGCTGGGCCTTGCTCCACCATGGAAACAAGACATGTTACCACCCACTACAGGCTTTCAGGCAGGAAGTTTAATCCTTCTCAAGATGGACCTTACACAAGCTAGAGGAAGGATTCAGTCTCCCAGGCACCAGTACCTAGCATGAACACTATACATTACAGATCTGCAATAGGAGAATACCCAGCTACCTCATCTCTGCTCCCAAGTGCAGCACATGTCACAAGCTGTGACCTGTGCTGTTCCTTGCACCTCCTCTGTAGTGTTTAGAAGAGCTGCACACACACCACAGACACGTGCAGACCAATGCCCACCAGCTCCAACACAGCTATGCCAACAGAAGTGTGTACTGTGGACTCAACCATACCAGTGAAACTGCACTCATGCTGGAAGAATTTGTTTCACTGGTGGACAGCAGGGATTTTTACAGCACTAAGGCTTTGCTACACGGCCACATTTATCCTCAGACCACTCTGTCAATACACTGCCTGCTATTCTCGTCCGTGTAAAGCACTGATATAGCTTCAAAAAGATTTCTCTTCCTTTCTCTGCCCTGTACTCCCACACTCTCAGGAAGCTGTTTGAGCCTCTCAACCTCTCATTTTCTAATTTGCTATCCCTCTATACACACACTCAGAGTCCTCAGCAGCTCTGCTTCCAACCACAGGTGGCCAAAAATCCACCACAACCTCAGGACCGTGGGAGTGCGGAGGGGTACACAAACACATGCAGCACCACTACTTGAGATGTAAGTGGAGAGCGAGCCCCGGTTCCAAGAAGTGCACAGCGAGGTGCATTTGTACTCACCGCAAAGTGGCTGCAAGTGCGAGCAAAATTCCTCAGGGGTCCCCCAGTGCAAGAAAACTCTTCCAGGAACCTATCCCCCTGCCCTTTCTCAAGGCATTTAAGAACCCACAGTTCTTTACAGGGATACCCAGCAGGCAAGGGAAGATGCTCAAAGGGAGCTCCTTCCCCCAGCACTTCAACCACCTTTTCGTAAAGCTTCTGACTGAAGCTCAAATTGGCACCTAACTTACAAAGGAAACCTTATCTCACCCGTAAAACATGCAGGAACAATCTTTGAGAGTAATGGGAGAGGAAAGAAAGAAATGACCTGCAGAGAGTGGGAGACTATTATTTACGGGGCTGAAAACATCCTCCCACACATACACACACACCTTTCCTTGTCTGCTGTACTGGTCCCAAGTAAAACCTGCACAATTAGCATTGCTTGAGCTGAGCTAATTCACGGATGGATCCAGCAAAAATGCATCTCTGAAACTGAAGTAAGCCCAGCTGGAGCAGCTCCAAAACCCCCTGTCCAGCTACTCAACTTAAAAGGACATAGATTCTGTGCCTGCTCCCAAACAAGGTGGCAAACATTGACCATTTCAGCCTAGGAAAGGAAAAGGAAGGGAGTAACCCCTGGGAGCCAACTGTCAGGTCAGAGCCACTGTCCCTTAACAGTGCTTAGAGTCCACACCACCAGTGACGCTGCAGCACTGGCAGGACTTACTTTATAGGGGAGTGTTCCAGTTAAGGCTTCTTTCCTTTTTAAATTTAACAAGACAAAAACATTCAGCATTGGACCTCTTCACTGTTTGATAGTTATCCAGTCCATACAGTACTACTACCTTGGCACCTAGGTACCTGTGTATGATGCAAAGTGCTCAGCTAGGGGTGGTAGAAGAAAATCACATCTCTGAGATAGGACAGGACACAAAACCAAGATAGACAAGCACTTTGAATAAATCTGAAAGCAGATTAACAACAAATGGAGATTTCTTCCCATCGCAGTACACACAAGGAACTGATAATAAAATAACATCCAGATGAACGGAAGACAGGTGGACCAAGCATTTGGATCAAACAAAGCAGACCAAACAATTGAAGACAGCAGTTGACCAAATTATTGAAGTAGTTCCTGCATCATTTTCATACTTCTCAGAGATGTTCTCAGTGGTTTACATTTTGAAGTGGCTGGAGGCAACACAAACCCTCCCTCAGTATGTAAGCCCAGTTACGTTTTCCAACTTGCAGGCTCAGGAGGAAAAGATGCCTCCATCTGATGCACTGAGAGCCATGGAAAGTAGACTTGTATCACAGTCAGTAAGCATCTCTGCCTTCTTTCTCTGCCATCAGTAGTGCACACACATCAACAACAGGTGACTCATCCCAGCAAGGTCAGCCCTGTTGAGCCTCAAGTTGCAAAGTCTTGAGTTGGTGCAGGGGAGGAGACAGGTAATCAGACAGCAAGTCACCTCTTGCGGCTGCAGAGAGGCAACAGCATCAGTGCTACCTACTGTTCGGGAGCAAGAATGGTCAGTGAGTTGCCTCCTCCCCAACCAGGTTGCCAGTGAGACAGGGACATCATGCAGGCTCAGGAGTAAAGAGGAAAAACAAATGCTATTTTGTACCGTCATTTCCTATTTTTGTTGCTGTTGGTGCAATCATCTGCTAATCAGAAGTTATCATTATTAGAAAACACATCTGTATTCTGAGGGAAAGGTGTTGTTTCAGTCAACTTCCCCAGGCTGAGTCAGGGCAAAACCAAATGGAGAATGAAGTTCTGAAATGCTGAATCATTCTGCTTTGTACAAGAATACCTCAAAACAAAAAATAATAGGAATTACAAGAGAAAACTGGCCTTGCTGTTAACAAATCTCTGGGAATCTGACCAGACTTCTAAGAGTTTGCAGCATTTCTTTAAACCAAATACACTTTTTCGACTCATGTTCAAGCTTTCATAAGATGAATCAAAAGTAATGATTTTAGCTGTGTGACAAAATCCGTGCCTTGACTAGCTTTCATTATGGCTAGTGACACTGACTAATAATGAGTTTTCCTTTATCAATTATCTCTTGCTCAGTTATCACCATAGGCTTCAGCCGAATCCTCTTGAAATCAGTGGAGTACAGAGATCAGGTCCAATCAAACACAATTGTGTTATCTCCAGTAAATACTTGGGTCTTGAAGAGCAACTTCTTTCCTCCTTCAGCTGCAAATGTTTCTTTAGGTTTCCAAATAGCTTTGGAGGAGGGAGAAGAATTTCCCAAGTCTTTACCACAACAATCATCTAAGCTGTTATCAGCCAAAAGAAACCATTTCATTCGAATCTACCCCAATCAATAACGCTGGGGTAACACCAAACCGATAGCTCAGCAGTTGTACACTGTGCAGGTTTTAATACCCATTTTCATTACATTTTCAGTTCATTATCCTAGCCATGGTTCAGGCCTCCTTTTATGCACCAAAAAAGACAGTGGTAAAACACAGATAGAGTTTGAAGCAGAAGTTTAAGAAAAAAAGCCAAACTATCCAAAATCATCCTCAGTACTTCTAAACCCTGGGTCCTGCTGCCAATAATCCTGCAGTACTCATCGCCCCAGCAAGCTGCTGGGGCAAGATCATTAGTAATTATTTGTATTAGAGGCACAAGCAGTTTCCACCTATGATCTGACTCTATTTTGATAGGTATTATTGCTTTATAAAGGGGCAATCACATTAAATTACTTCAAGGTCACAGAGAATGCACTAGCAGAGCAGAGACTGAACTAAAACCTCCTGTATTGCCATACAGTACCTTTAACACAAGCCTATCCTCCCTGTCCAGGACAATGAGTATATATGCCAGGCCAGGCTGGCACATTTTTATAACCCCGTTGCAAGGCCAGCGTGGAAGATATAAGAAAAACAAAACAAGATCTATGAGCTGACCTGGTTTTCTATAGAAAGGCTGCCCCAAATACCTTTTACGCCCCATCCAATACCCGGCTTATACACCAACTTCCAAGGTAAAACTGTGGCAAGCATGGCTCACAGGGCTATCATGTATGGACTGAAAATATTTCCATGTTTGCATGTTTGGAGGACTCAATTTTAACAGATAATTGAAACTATGAAACGACCTCTAAATTAAGCACGCGGGACTAACTTCCTCCCCTGACCCAGAGAGGCTTCATGCTTTGCTGCATGGTTAAACAGCTCCAGAGCATCTGTCAGCATCAGTGGTACAGAACAGCATAAATTTGCAATGAAAGCGGGGGGTCTCGCAGTCAGTGTTCTCAGTCTCTCTCAGAAGACTCAAAAAGTGCAAGTGCCTCCTTTTATTAAAGCAGCATTCTCCTCCAATTAAACCAAAACGGCACAGCCAAGGTGTGTTCAGAAACACAAAGCAAGCCATAGGACGGTTGGAAGTCCGTGGATGACAGCAGTGGGGCCTTGCGCTAATACCAGAAGGCTCATTCACAGCTCCAGGCAACAGCTCTACCTTTCACACTAGAAGAGCAAACCATGCTGCTTCAGACCCTTGGTGTCTGCTGGCATAAGAAAAGGAGAGATCACTTCTCAGTACAACCACCACCATGTCTTCCTGATCCAGTGACCACTTTTCCTGTAGCTACTCCACCTAGCCTAAAGGGATGATTCTTGTAAAGAAAGTAGGCGTGCACCTTTAAAAGCTTTGTTTCTGATGTCAGGTAATGCAGATCTGGCCAAAGCTTTACTCTCAGTTTCATCAACACTTTAATCCCAGATCAACTGGCACCGCTGCCTGAAAAACGTGCCCTGCCCTCCTCCTGTTCCCAGCTGCTCATTCCCACCACCTCCACACCATACTCTGCCTTGCGCTAGCACAAGCTGTCCATTTTCACCTAGATCTGCTGCCCTATCAAGCACAGGGCCAGCCCATGGGAGGAGGAAGGGGAAGGGTGAGACAAGATCTTGCAGCGTGCTACCACCTTATCTTGAATTAAGAGTCTCATCAAACTACTTCTTCAGCAAAATAACAAAGGCACACTCTTGCAGTGCCTTTAAAGAATAGTTAGAGCAGCTTCACGTCAGCCCCAGGTTTGATATGGGCAGATACTGCTTCACAGAGGCACTGCTGGAGGCAGGGAAGGCTGGTATGACAGTACCATACAGCCACACCATAGGAGAATTCAAGAACTAGCAGGCTGAACCTAGGATGAAGACCCAGGACCCCTGCTCAAGTCGCAGTTTTCACTTGCCTCACCACATCTTGATCAGGACTCTTCTTTGTATCATGCTTAAACAGCCTCACCTCTTATGATGCCAAATCCTACTGTACTTCAAAAGAAAACACGTTATAGAATAGCCTGACAATACAGTCCATGCCTTCCTACATGCATGTTACAGCAACAAACAGGGCAGCGTATACAGAAAATACCCTCACCCTGTGAAAACGGAAATGACAGGCATAGAAGAGGCAAACCAGGAGGAGACTAGACTCTACATAGCCACAAATTCCTTGTGCCTGGAAAAACACTTGCTGTTCAAGAGCTTCTTAGCAAGCCCCTAGCCAGAACAATTAACAATGGGCAAAAGTGAGATGCGGGATGGAGAAAGAGAGGGCAGGAAGATAACAACACGGCCAGGCAAGCAGCCTGCTACTTTTGCACACCGGGATCTGTGAGCTGCCTTTTCATTTTAGGCAGAAGCTGTGCAAGCCAGCAGCAATGGGAAATCAGACAGGCTACGATTCTTCTTTCATCTGACACACTGTTAAGAAATCAAAGTTAAAGTACCTTCCACTAATGGGCTAAATCACTAAGTTTACCCCTGTACTGCCATATAGATTATCAAACCCTCACCTTTTTTTTTTCCACTAGAAGGACAAGATTAGATAGAATACTGCTGCTTTCTAAAACTAAGCATATCATTTAGCTCTTATTTCCAGTGACTTGAAGAACAAACAGACTGCAATCTCCGAGGGCTGTGTTTTCCCAGTAGCCTTGTCACCACCACTTTTAAGGACTGTGGCTTCAAATATATGAAAGGCAAGGTAAAACTGGAAGTGCAAACCTGAAGGAAAATGCAGTATGGTGACTGTGCGTGAACAAATCAGCTATCCATTTGGGAATGTGAGAAAGGGGCAGGCTGAGCACTGGGAAAGGCAGGCATGAGAAAATTTAGCCTTGCCTCACCAGCCTAAAAATGAAGGCTGTATTCAAGAGCGAGTGCATTGTTAGCTGTTCATTTGTCCACAGATGGCATTCCAGCACCCACTCCTGTAGCACCATGAACCACACAGATACTCAAAGCCTGGGTGGGAAACTGAGGAGATAAGCAGCCTGGTACAAACAGCTAGGGTATCAGTAGGAAACTAGAGATGATCTAAAAAACTCGGGCAAATAATACAGTCCTCAGTCACAGGATCACGTTACTTGTCCGCTTGCACACTGAGTTAGAAAAGTGCATGTCCAGACTCTGCATGTGGGACACAGACATACTTTAGCTGACTTTTGTGTGGAATGATAAAACTGTGTTCAGCAGTGGGAAAACTGAGTATCCTCAGCTATCCACATCTTTTAGGAATTCATGCTTCTGTTTTACTGTGTTGGTAATGGGTATTATGTCTTCAGACATTCAGGCAGCACTTAGGAACAGCAAAAGAGCCTGTTCCCAGAGGGATCATGCAAGCTGGTGCAGTGGGACAGGGCCTCAGGAGAGAGTTAAAGGTGAGCAGGTTGTGCAGCACAGACATCGCAAGTTCAGCCTGAAGACAGGTAAGTATGCACCACGTGAGAGCAAGCTGCTGTGGTGTCTGCCTGCTGTAGGACACCATTCTAGATGTGGGCCTTGGTAAAGGACACACAAGCATTAGCAGGTTTGATTAGCTCCCTTTTAGCCATCGCACTTTTCAAGTTCTAATTGCCAAGTAACTGCACTGGTGCAGGACAAACATGGTTTGAGAAACAGCTCAACTTGTACAGAAGGAAAGCATTTGGTGTACACAGGGTCTCAACAAGAAGGTCCTGTCTGCCAGCTTACTCACTTCTTAATCATTATGTGTAGAAAAATGAAGCCCAGACACCCAGTAAACAACACTTCCTCCTTAATTTTCTCAGCAATTAGGAACTTGAAGAGTCAGGGACTGAAAGGCAAAAGAGATTGAACTATTAAATCAAGATAGTCTCTCCAAAGCAGGCTTCAGGCCTGCTGATGGAATACATAAATGGAAGTACTGGAATTGTCCCTGTATTGTATAACACCTGTTCATCAGCCACACAGTCATGCAGTTACGTGTTTGGCCACCCGAACGAACGCATCCCCGTCTTGCAAGGAACTGCGTTCACTTGTCTCTTATCAGCCATCAGAAGAGGTGCGGCTGACACAGCACGTAGCACTTGAATTATCCAAGAATCTAATTATTTTTTCCACCCTCTGTCAGCCAAATCTTGGGAAGAACCTAGAGAAATAAAATAGGTCAGGGCACTTTACGCCAATAAATGGCGTCACAGCCCAAGAAGAGAGTCAAGGCCAGGAAAATCCCTAGGAATTTTCCCGAGCAAAGTCCTTCATAACCTGAAGAACATTGGCCTCATGCATTTCAGATGGTCAGGCTACCTCTGCTGAGGAAACATCACGAGATCAAGAAACAGAGCAGAATGTCCGATTCACATGAGGGGTTTTCTCAGCTGCTATTTTTCCACTTGTCAGAGGCATCCGTACAGCGTCCAGCACCAAAGTATGAAAGCCCTAAATGAAAATGGAAAAACGCAGTAGTTCTGTTCAGCCCAAACGTCTAAGTTAGCACCACATCTCCGGAAACACCCAGCGGGAAATCCTCAGGGCAAAAAGCACAAGGAATAAACTCCCCCTTTCACAGCACCCCACAGGTTAGTGGCCTTCTGAGCCAAGGGCTGCAGCTGTATCTTTACAACCAATGGTCCCAAATAGATCCATCTAGTATGAACTCTTTTAAAGCCAATTGCCTGTTTGGCCCTGCATTACAACTCCTGGCAGTAAATTCAGTGACCTGGCTGTATGTTGTGGGAAAACATACCTCCCCCTCTTTAGAGCTGCCAGATGCTTCCATCTGATCCTCCGTGTTCCCATAGGATGAGAATAACCCTTCCCAATTCAGCTTCACTCTGCCTCTTGTGACCTTCTAAAGCAGATTTTTACCCTTCCCACAGGAGTCTCAGTGGGCCCAGCTGGTTGCAGTTGCTGCCACAACAAACTCCTCCCCTTCACATCTTAATTCCTTCACTCTGAATACCACCCTACTTCCCTGGCTCCTGTCTGCCTTCCACCACTAACCTCCATTCCCATTGCCTGGAGAAGGTATGTAGAAATATAGATACCAGATCTCTGTTGGGTTCAAGCAGTTCCCTGCGCACATGGGCATGGAGAGCACCCCATGTCAAAGCTCCCATCTTGCAGCAGTGCTGAACAGCTCTAAATTTCAGGGTGTGCGGCTATGAAGCTGGCTGGGCTGAGAGCAGCACTCTGGGAGCTCTGGTGGAAAGCAGGGCAGAAGCTGCAGCTCTGGGCTGCAGGACTGCTCACCTGGACTCCTGCCCCCACCAGCATGTCTAGAAAAACCTGCAGTTTGTTGGAGTTTCAAGACTACAATACAAATTTTTCTCAGAAAAGCCAAAGAGAGAAATTCTGAACAAAAAAAAAGTCTATTTTTCAAGTCTATGTAATAATTTTAATCCACAAGGAAAAAATAGTAATAATAAAAAAAAAAATCAGTGCAACTGAAAAAGAAATGTTTCATTTGCTTAATAAAAAGTGCTTGTCATTTATTAAGTAATATCACCTTAAAAGGTACCATGTTCCTTCTCATGTGCAATTATCAAAACTACTAGCTTTCGTAGAACTACTTTATGCTCAGGGTTTTGACGGGGGACACTGCACTTGTATCACATTTCACTGTAAAGCCAAGTGCTGTGTATCATAAACAGCATGTCAAATAAAACAAAAATAAAACCAATCACCCAGCAAATGATTTGATATTTCCCAATATAAAACCCTAACTAAATCTGCATAAGGCTATCCGATTACTTAAATAGATACTTGTAGACATTGTATAGATTAGCAGAAAGAACTATATTTAGGTTGAAGACCATATTTAGCTGCACATCGATATGCTTTAATGGCTGTCCAACACCATGAATCACTCACTCTTCAGGAACAACTAAAAAGTACACATTCAAAACAATGTAAGAATTGATCCTGTACATCCATTCTTCCATTTGCCATTAAAAAAAGGCAAGTCACAATCAAAAGTGTGATGCAAAGTCTGTACAAATGACAACACTTCCTAGCGAGAGAGGCAGCTCAGTGACTGCCTGCAACATTTGGCCAGGCAATGAAAGCAGCAACTCTCCTGCCCATGGCTGCAAGCTCCGGCTGGGACACCATTTGTCACGTATGTGAAAAAGAGTTAATGTTTCAGGAGCACATTTCACATGGGTGATAATGGGAACTGGGAGACCTTTGGGAAAGCACAGGTCAACTCACATTTGGCTCCTGGAAGCAAACAATGTCTCTTCCCCACAACCAAAAAACTTCCCCTTTTTTAAATGCTGATCTGTAATTCCTCTTCCATGTATTCCCTGAAGGTTTTCCCCTCTTTCATTTGAATCTCAGTAATTAAAGCAACAAAGCCAGCCTCTTGCTAGTCCTAGCAACCCAGACTTCACAAATCTCTCCGAGTCACAGCCACAAATTCTTCCTTAGCTCTCTTCCCACTTACAATTCACCAGTGCTCTTGAAATCAGACTGCTGGGACCAAGACCTAGGAAACAATCCAGAGGAGACTAGTACACACTTGAGACCTGCCTTCCGGGGTGTAAAATTTTACATCGAAGCATCTGAATGCCTACACATCATCAGAACACATCTATCTTGCCTGGGACCTTGTCCCCAGAAGACAGGAAGTCACTGTTTCAGGAAAGGTTTAACAGACGGAAAAAGGAATGTTTCCCTTGTGCAACTGTAGCCCGTGTCGTCGGTCCTGTTGCATCCCCTCATACAGGCTGTTAGACTTAATATCTTCACCTATTCCTCCACTCTCTTAAAAACCCATTTGAACTTACAGTCTCCACAGCATCCTGCAGCAGTGAGTTCCATAATTTAACACAGATAAAGACTAGTAATTAGTTTTGTACTATCAGAAATAATTGCTCCCCATACTACACTCCTGTGTGATCATACAGATTTCTATTGTACCTCCCTCAGCAGTCTCCAAACCGGAGAGTTGTAGGCAGTGCAGTTTCTCTTCCTATGGAAGTTCCCCAAGGCAACTTCATTGCCCATTTCTCTCTCTTTTGGTGCTCTTCCTAGCAGTCAGGAAAACAAGCTCTAATCTGAACTGATACATGGCAGATTCAAACTACAACATACAGATAATCGCTATTTGACTGCCTGCTCCTTTCCCACTGCAGTTTTGTTTGCCTACTTGACCCCAAATTGAAAACTGACCTCTGTTTTCTTTCATTCACCAACCAAATAATTTCCTAAAACCCAGTCTCAGCTGCCAGACCAGTTCTGGGAGGTCTGTCAGCAAATAGGACCAAACAGCTCAAGGAGACCTCACCATTTCTGTTAAATAGAAGAGCCACCAGAGAGCCCCACTCTAACCTACGCAGATGAAGGCAAAAAACCATATATATATATATATATATACTGTACTTTCTGCCCACTTCTCCAAGCCTGCAAAACTCAGCCACTGCCCATCAGCGTGGTTCACTTGGCTGTGCTAATTGGCCGTGCATATGCTATTAATTCACTCTCTTCTTACTCTGAGGTCTAAGAGAAGTTGTAATTTGTCCCAGTTGGGAGGTAATAAAGCCAGCACACGGTCAGTCACGGACGGCTCTGATGACTCAGCTGGTGTGAGGTAGGTAGCTAAGACACCATCTCCAGTGTGTTTGAGCCCAGTGTTTACCATCCAACTTGCGATATGTATCTCGGGCCACATGCCATGAAATATTTTGCAGCCCATAACCTTCTTCCCCTGGAAGCTGCGCCCACACTCTTCCCCTAGTTCTCTTCCAGAGAACCCATTTGCTCAAGCCATTTGACAGCGACACAACCACTCAGACTGCCAACTGAGAAATATCTTTTACACCCATCAGCACTCCTGTTCCTGCAACCTGGTGCCCTTCCTGGCACCCTGGGACTTAGCAGGAACAAGTGCATCCTCACCCCTCTGTGAAAACAGATCAGCCCTTCTTTTCCTCACCCCCAGGGAGATGGCGGGTCCATCAATCCACAGTGACAGCACAGCCCCAGCCTGGTAACTGGCACCTACATGTACCTACACCAGGTTGCCAGACCCAGTACAGTGATGCTCTAAACTGGAGGGAGCTGGTCCTCTGGAGCTGGGGTGAGGCTGCCAGGGCCAGAGCCACCACAATTGAAAGGCAATGGCACAGCTGACAATGGCCCATGAGCCATTGATTTGCAGGCTTCAAGTTGCAGCCATTCTCACACAGTTGTTGCCTGCTGGAAACACCCAAGCAGCTTCTTACGGATGTGGCAGGGAGGATCCATCTGCCAGGGAAAGGTTTTTCCCAGTAGCCTCCAGTGATAACTGGGACCAACACCCTCATCCCAGAACCTGTGGTTCCTCACAGCCTACCACCTCTAACCTCAACTCCTGGACAGCTCTGAGAAGGTTTGGCTTTGTCCAGGCTTTAAAGCACCGGGCAGGTAGGAAGATGAGAATGGCCTTTCAAGAGGTAACACAGTGAAACAACCACTCCTAATCCATGAGAAGGAAATAGGGATTATTTCTGTTAGCGGGGGGAATCTCAACAGAGACCTCAGATGAGTTCCTTGAAAGTGGGAAGGAGCTTGCCAGTATTGCTGTAATGCTGGGTTTGCTCCCTTTGATCTTAAAGCACATCAGCAGAGCTTCACAGTGCTCCATCAGTGATGGAAACCACTTTCATGTGAAGTCCTTTTTAGGAAAAAAGAGAAAGGGAACAGAGAAATGTGTTTTGCAGATACTGAATGCCTTGTTGTGGCCCTACTAACTGGATAAATCTGTCTCTGAATTCTAGTACTGCTATCTCTGGCACTTTTACTAAACATTTCATTTATCTGGTAGAACTCCAAGCGCCTGGATTTCCACAGAATCCTATTCCATTTAGAAAGCATTCCTAGTTTCTGTTATAGATGCTTTTGAGGATCCCACTAAAGACATAATGGAAAATCACTTCAGCCATATTCTGATGAAATTCAAACTATATAAAGAGTATCTCTCTCCGCTGCATTCCATCAGTTTGAAGGATTCTCCTTACTGGATGCCAGTTGATTTCCTCCAGATTAAACTCCCAAGACTTTTCAAAACAGATAATTTCCAAGCTTGATCATATGCTACCTGAGCAAGTTTGGAAAAGCCCAAAGAAACCCTCAACAAATGCAGACACACATGAAAGAACCCCAAGCCAACAACCCACCAACACAACAACCCACCGAGAAATCACTCATTGTTCCTATTTATAACCACATTTCATTTTATTTTGAAATTAAACACCCAAACTCTGGATTTAATACTAGGCAGCTGTTAATAGTTTACCATGTAAAGCCTGGTTGTCACATTGAAAGTATTTTTGTGGGGTTGTAGTAACACTTAACTCTTGCAGTCACACCCAATGCTACTCCTGGCGTTATACACATCTTTAAAATGATTTACAATGCTATTTGTTTCTGTGTGCAAACATTCCACAGAACACCAACATAAATACCACAGGGAGAAGCTCGTGCTCTTTCATGCCCATTTCCCCTCCGGACTGTCTTAACCAGGACAGCATTTGCAAACTGTACAGGAACACCACTGAAGCAAGGAAACTGCATGTGGCTTAACAAGGAATAACCTTTGGAAAAAGCATTTAGATGAAGAATCATTTACAGCTTTCCTTAATTGCTATAGCCAGCTCACTTTGGAGCTCAGCAGCATTACAGAGGAGAAGCAATACCATCTATCAGTGAAAAGCTTATCTCCTTTCAAAATCCTTTATTTACCACTGCTCCAGACATTCCATAAACAAGTTCAACTTTGGCTGGAGTTTTCTGCATTAATTTTCCTGCCAGAAGTAGCATTTTTGGAAGAAAAAAAAGAAAAAAGTAAACCAGTATAATCTAGCCTCGACTTCCATATGTTTCATAGATAGAGTAGCTGTCCTCTGTGCTCCAACAAAACACTGCCTGAAGACAACTCAGCAACACCAGAACCAATATGGTCTAAATTTGGCTTAGGTTGTAGACCTAAAAAAAATAACCCACAATAGCAGGAATCAGCTGCCATGACTCTGCTGTTAAAGGCAGAGAGGCTTTGGTGGCCTGCCTGGTCTCTTTGCTCAGGAAGAGCCAAAGCACATACCTGGGCTCGGTTTGGCTTCTTCACAATTGCCTAGAGGAACATCCCACCCATGGGCTGTCCTGGGTGGCCTCCTTCCCGCAGGAAGCACAAGGACATATTGCAACCTAAACGTTAATTGTTGTGGCAACACTGACAGCTGATCACCAGCTGCTGCCTCTGCCAGCGGGTCCTCCCTTGTCAGATGATGAAGGTGTGTATGACCTGACGGAGAGGGATGCCCTCCTACCCCAGGAGATAACAACACCTGGGACAACTGAGTATGCAGCCTGCTCTGTGTTCGGCTTCAGGGAGCCCTGGGAAGGGTGGTGGTCAGGGGAGGGAAGGCAGCGGGGAGTGCTCTGGCAGCCACATCTGGCAGCCATCCCACCTAGGCACTCTTGCCCTCAGCCACAGGCAGGATTGTGGCAGAACAACTACGCCTGCACCTTGTGCCCGCCTCTCCCAAAGCCCCATTCAGTGTGGGCTGTGGGCACAGGAACACCACCCTGCCCGACAGCCGCCAGGACGCAGTGAAACAGCAGTATCAGGCTCTCTCCGACTGCTCAGCAGAGGTAGGCGACCCCTAACAGAAGGGCCAACAAACAAACGACAACCATCCCCGCTGCCCCCAAGCACCCTGTGAACCAAAACGCCAGGAACAAATCAGATCGCTCTGTCGCTGGTTCCTATAATAAACACAACTTGTTCTCATGCTGCATTACAAATACCAAGCCTCACTACTGCACAACAGAGGTACATTCATTATTATTGCATGCCTGTTTCACAGATAGGGAAAGCAAAGGCCAAAGAGAACATTTTCAGAAGCACTGGCTTTTAACTTGCTGTCACTCTGGGGATGCCTGGCTGAAGGCACTGAACCACAAATACTCCGAAACAAACACATGTCAAGAAACAGAGCAAAACCAAACCCAAATTAGCCAGTTTCCGGACTGTAGGTCAGAACCACACTACTGGCCAAAAACACGGGTTGCCTTAGCTCTCCCTTCTCACAGTAAGCAGGTTATTAGGAAAGCTTCTGTCAGGAGACTTTAGAAGGCACACACAGAAGGAGCCAGGTAACTTTTCCAAAAGGCAGGAACATCACTTCTGTGTAACTGTACAAGACTTCATCTCCTGGTTATCAGCATTTCTATCAGCACAGCGCTGCTTAGCCACCTCCCTCCGAAAGGCACATTGAGATGCAAGGTGCAATATGCATGTAAATTATCATTAAAGCATCCTCTGCTTCACTGGGGCATTTTCAGATTGGGGCTGCTGTTTTAATGGGTTGCCTCCCAGGAAACTGACTTCACCTGTAATGACACAGTGAATGCTAATGACCAGTGTTTAATTGGGGCAGTGTTAGTAAAATTTTGCTTCAGAGGGATTCAATTTAGCTGGTGCCAAGGAGTTAAGTGATTAATCAGGTGTTAAATACTATGTACTTCTCCCATTCAAACCTACACCCACTGAACTTAATGAGAGTTTTGTCATTGACATTAATAGAAGAAGGATCCTCCTCCTAGTAAGTAAGTTCCTTCATAAACACTAAGGAACATACTCCGTACTAGCAGATACTCAGCCTTGGTTAAGGGTAACAGAATTCTGACCATGTGGTGCTGAGCAGTCTCTCAGCATGGAAAGCGTTTGGTGGGAGAGCGCTCTTTGCAAAAACAGCATCAATGAAGTATTAGGAGACATAGAGCGCTACTTAA
The DNA here is from genome assembly GCF_037157495.1 of Lathamus discolor. Taxonomy (NCBI): domain Eukaryota; kingdom Metazoa; phylum Chordata; class Aves; order Psittaciformes; family Psittacidae; genus Lathamus; species Lathamus discolor. The sequence goes on from NC_088884.1 coordinate 57,522,588, forward strand.
AAATTAACTTAATCTGGGGAAGCCGGTTAAGATTGAAAGCTCAAACACTACGCTGATTCTTTGCCCTTTGGCTTACACTATCACTCCTTCCCCCCCCCCCCCTTCCTTTTCCAAATGATTACAAAGTACATCCTCGAATCCAAAATAAGCACCAGTGAGACAAGACCTTGAGCTACAGGGTTCTGTGCCGACTCCTGCAGTACCCATGCGATCGCAAGGACCATCACATACAGCTTACTGCAAGAGAAAGCTCTCCCATCCACCAGCATACAGCTGCATAAAATCTCCACCGGAGTCAGCTGTGAAACCCAGCTCACAGGAAGGCTCCATGCCTTCAGTGCTGCCCAACAAAAGCACTCTCAGCTCAAGCATCAGGCAGGCACACACAGGGGAGCCTAGGCTCGGAGCAGTCCTGGACTGGGAGATTTTAAGCAGCTGATCCCCCCCATATTCCCAGTTTCAGTTCCCCCACAGCTCTAAACTTTTGCCAGCACAATTGTTTGTGGTTGCGTGGCAAATCGAATTGAGCAACTGAAATTGCCAGATTTATAAAAAGGAAAATAAATCACACTGCACCCTTTGGTACCCTTCTATTTGCCTGATGAATTTTGAGCCTCCATGTGACACCATGGTGATATTCTCGAGGTATTAAAAATTCAAGGGGAAAACAGGGAGATCTCCACAATCAGAAAGTTCCAGCTGAGGTTTTAAACAGAACTCATCACCACGTGGACCTTAGTTAATCACAAAAATCACCACCTTTGTCTAAACTTCTAGCCCTGTCTCCCTTTGAGCCTTTGCCCTCCTATAAGCTTTTGCCAAGATGCTTACACTCTCCCTGTGCCTCAGTTCTCCCACCTGGGGGAGGAGAGGTGAGGCTGTAAGGATCACTTGCCAATACCATAACAAGTGCCAACGTCATGTCAGTATATACAATAATATAATCAGCTAACTACTATGGCTCAGGATCAGAGGAACAGGTTTACTACCAACGTAGCCATGCCAGCACCTGGGATGAAAAAGGCTTGTCCGAATACCGCGACCACACCACATGTCCTTTCCTGACCCACCTCGGAGTGAAAGCCCTCAGGTGCTTTCAGACTGGAGTACGCCACAAGCCCGAAGCCTGTTGGTTCACACAGGGTTCACTGATACCCTAAGCTGTAACAAACACTGAGGGTCCAACCTTCACACTCACCTCTGACACCCAAGATCTGTTTCTAACTCCAGCGATGACTTCTCTCTTCAGCTTTAGACTCTTTCTGCAAACGCTTAACTTCCTTGCCACAACAGCACGGTTGGAGTTACTGGGTCTGCTTGCCATCAGCCAGGCAAGCACACACCCAAGCGTTGGCAAGATCAGGATATTAGCATTGGGTTTCTCCTCTCTTGGAGGAAGAGAATGTAAGCAAGCACACGTACTTGCTGCAGAGCGAGCACGTATCAATATACAATCACACATACATACTGATAAGTACCTGACACAAACCGAGATATTACTGCAAGTTCATGTTGATTACCAGTAGTTAAATATATACCAAAACTTCACCTCCTTTGAGCTTTCCTACATCTTCCTGGAGCACTTCTCTAGTAAGGTGAAACGGGGAGACGGTGCACTGAGCAGCTTGGGCATAAACAAAGCAGCAGCCTTCACTCCCTCTGCTGAAGCTGCCTGTGGTTCATCACCTCAGTTGGTGCGGCATTTACTGCATGCAACCTTGATCCGTATTGCAGGAGGAAGGGAAAAAAACAAATATATACAAAATACATCCTCTAGCACCACTGCTTCCAGTTCACAGGCCCCTAATGAAGCTCTGCAGCACCCTCACAGCACAACACTTGGCTACTAATCAGAACAACACAGCAGCTTAGCACCAAAGTCGGAGTAGGGTGAGGAGCTTGCTCCTCTGCCCCGACCTCACGCTCTGCAAGCCGGGCTGACACGCTACAGAAATCATCACTCATACCCGTATAATCACACTACCGTTTACACAACACCTCTTAAATCCAGCTGCTGATTGCATCCACCTCTAACTCCTCCTGGATGAAACAAGCATCCAGAAAGCAATGGTTGTTAGAAAAACCGAAGAGAAAATTACCCTGAATGGTTTGACCGGTGAAGAAATGTTATCATTGGAAATTCACACTTTGGTCTGAAAATATGTACTTTCTATGTTTGAAACTAATAAAACAATCCCCCCAAAAGCCGGTAGCAGTAGTTCCTGTTCTCTGACAAAGATAACTGCACGAGTCAGCATGTAAACAAACTACACACTGCAAAATGAAAATAAGTTCAGACCCCGAACTTTAGAATCAGTCGCTTAAAAAACACATCAGATTCCCAGTATCTGCCTAAACATCATGAAAATTTGGCGTTTAATCACTTCAAGACTCAAACAGAAGTTTGCCTGTACCTCCTCTTGCTATGTAGTAAACCCCTTAGAGATGATTCTGTAACATACCTTCGTGAGGCTAGCGAAGGACCAGCTTCACTGTTCCCAAAATTAACAGCAGCGCTATCACCAACTTCAGTAAGAGCAGAAGTAAGGCTCGTATTCTCAAAACGACACACATCGAAAACAAGGAAACACAGCTCATCTGACACTACTTTTTCATGGCATGCATTTGCATTCTTCTGTCCAGAGAACACATCCTACCTTTCCACAGGATTTACTAATAAAAACAGTAGTTATATTTCATTTTACATACGCATACATATGTATAGGGATCTGCTTAGTTAATTGTACACGTTTTGCCTGCACTAGCATTTTACCACCCTGCAATGCGCATACAATACCCCATTATCCAATTTGTCCGTCTGCGTTATGAAAAGTCCAACTAGACTCTCTGAGCCACGAGACTTCACGGGACACAGGCCTGATCCCATTTAACTCAGCAAGAGAAAATACACCCCCAACTTTTCAAACTGAGGTCACAGTACATAGAACATAAGACTCCCATCATAAACATACGCAAATTGGGACAAGCAAACAAAAAAAGCATCATGGTGAGTAAATATGTGTTCATTCCAGGCTCTTTCCCTTAAAGCCTGGAAATCACCTTTTCCTGCCAGTCAGGGAGAGACAACTGTTAAAGCGCTCTTAACTCGGGCAGTTAGTCGTGAGCAGGAGGAAGATTCCTGGCTGGCAGCAAAGCAACTCCTCCAGAAAGCGCACGACTGGAACGAGACCGAGGGGTGAGGGGAGGAGAGGAAAGCACTATTTCTAGCAGATAGGAAGGGTCTGGACAAAAAAAGGGAACTCAATTTTGTTTCCATTTTCTCAGCTTTACACCGCCTCCACTTAAAACCAGAAACTTCACGGGGCAACCCCTCTTTCAACAGGCCAAGCCACGGAGAAACGGAGCCCCCAGGCCCTGGCAGCACGGGGCCGGGCTGTGCAGCTCCGGCTCCCCTAGCTGCTGACGGGCAAGAGATGCTAGTAAATGCAGTGAGTAAAAATTAAGAACACGGGCATTGCGACAGGAAAGGAAAGAGGAAAGGAGAAGGAAAGCCCCACATCCCCGTGCGGGTGGAAGCAGCAGCGGCTGCTTGTCCCCGACGGCAGGAAACTTTCTGCGAAGTTGCCGTCGGGGGCCGTCGGGCCACCAGCCCCGCGGGAGAGGCGAGGAGGACGGGAAGGGGGCCGCGGCTCCGTTTCAACCTCCCGTCCATCCGCCAGCTCCTGCCGTGAGGAACCACGCCACGAAATCTCGGCCGCGGAGGCTCTGCCCTGCGTGTCCGAGAGGGGGGCTTGGGGAGAGGGGAGGGCGCACCACGGTGACAACCGACGGGAGCCGCGTCCCTGTGTGCTCCCCACCCGCCTCCACCGGGAGCTCCGCGATGCCTCGGCCGGGGGCTGCGCGCTGACAGGGGCCGGACGGACACGGGGATGGAGCTTTACCTTGATGCAACACTGAGCAGGAGCCTCAGACATCTCTCAGCAGGGAAGCGGCGAAGCCCGGCGGGGCGGACGGACGGACGGGAAGTTCTCGGGCTTTCCCCACTTTCCGCTCCCCTCCCGGCCCGTCCCCTCAAGGGGAAGTTTCCGCCGCCACCATGGCGCGGCCCACGGAGCTGCCCGGGGGAGAGGCGGAGTCCCCCCCCGCCTTGCCGCCGGGGTCCCCTCCTCAGCGGTACCGGTGCCGCCGCCAGCCGCGTCCTCCGAGCGAGCGCGACCGTGCGTGCGTGTGCGTGTGTGTGTGGTGTGCGTGTGTGCCCGCGTGCGGCGCGGGGGGAAATGGAAGTGGGAAAAGGGGGGGAAGAGGGAAGAAGGGGCGGCGCTGCCGTCACGGCCCCGCTCCCCTCCCGGTGTTTTCCTTCCTGGAAGAGAGAAACCGAAAGGCGGCGGGGGAAGGGAAGGGCCGGGCGCTGCGCCCCGCCCCGCCCCACCGCCGCTCATTGATCCGGAGTTTCGGGGCCGAAACTGACGTGGGTTCCCGGCACCCCGCACCGCCCCTTAAAGGGCTCGCGCCGCCACGAACAGCCACTACCGGCGGGGGGCCGGGGGGGCGGAGGGGAAGGCGGCGGTGCCGGTGCCGGTTGCTCCGTCGCCGTGGGCGCCCTCGGGTGCCGGGGCGGGCAAAGCGGAGGGAAAGCTGGAAGGGCGCAGCCGCGTCGCGTCGGCTCAAGTCGGTGTCGTTTGACGCCGCGGGCCCTTTAAATGCCGCGCGCCGGTACCGGCGTTCAGCGGCGGAGATGAGCAGCGGGATGAGCGAACGTGGCTGGCGGGGAGGGGAGGGATGGGATGGCAGCGGGCGGAGCGGCGGCCCGCGGGCAGCACAATGGCCTTTGTTCCATTTGTTCCACCGCCGGAGCGGCCCCTTTAAGAGCCCCGACCAGGAAATGAGGCTCGGGTTACGGCGGGGCACGGGAAGTCCGGGGCGGAAGCGCTGCCTGCCGCTGTGGTCCTGCAGCCTCACGCCCGGTCCGCTGCCCCGCAGATCCCCCCCGGGCCGTCGGTGAGCCCCTACCCTTCGGAAGGTGGCCGTCCCCTCGGAGAGACGTTCTGGAGCCTGGGGCTCTGCCCGTGGTTAAAGCCCGGGCCGGATGGCAGCAGCGCGGAAGTTCAGATCGGGGTTGTGTCACCCGCAGCTTATGGGGTACATGGTGTAACGTGCGTTGTTTTCAGCTGCAGTGGAACAGGGCTGGCCTTCCCCACTCTGTGGCTCCTGCGGGCGCAGGACTGGGTACAGCCAGAGCCCTCCTGACAGGGGTGGGAAGAGGGGTCGGGAAGGCAAACCATAACTTGTCCCTCTCATCATCTAAATCTCTCTTTGTGATTTTTAGAGAGAGGTTTTGGAGTCCTGGCTGGTTTTTGGATGCACCCACTTCATTGCAAGTTAGGAACGTGCGTAGGAGCACAACAGCCCTGCTTGTACCCATGTCACTGAAAGGCAGAGCAACTTCTGGAGCGTGCTGGAAGGATGCTGTGCCTTGGAATACAGTAGGCTTGTATTCAGTGATTCAGTGCTACTGAAAATAGCAGATGAGAGGCAATCCTACCATGGTGTTTTTAAAGCAAGCCTCAGCACATATGTGGCATTTGCTTAGCTGTGGCACGCTTGCATCAAATGCAGAGCTGCTTCATCTACATGGCCCAAAGGCTGGACTGCTGGCATCTCCTGGTAGTCCCCTCTTGGTGGGCTACTGCAGGCCATTTTCCAAGCAGGACTGACTCCCCACAGCCTCTTGCAGCTTCACAGTGGCTAGTCCCTGAAATGAAATGAGGAAGATGGAGGGAAAGTACTATTCCCTCTCAGCCTAGCAGCCAATGACCAGTAATACTCAGTAATAAACTCAGTAATAAAGGATTCCAACTCAGTAATAAAGGATTCCTATTTACCTGTCTTCCCTCAGCATGGCTGAAATGCTGGAGCAGAGTCACTGCATCTCTATCACTTTTACAATGCCGCTCTCCCCTATTATTCTCTCTGCTTCATCACTATGATGTTCTCCCTTTCTACCTGCACGATTACCACTGCCTTTCCCAAGTGCTGAGTCATTATTCTGTATCTCACAGCAAGTTGGGGTTCCTTTGTGATTCTTTATATTAAATGCAGAAATCAGAGATGGAAAAGACCTGCTATGTCACCTGCTTCGCTCCCCTGTAGGTAGAGGATTTGCAGCACATGCTAGATTGCTCTGTCTGCTTTAGTTTTAAATGCCTCAGGTAATGGGGCATTTCCTTTCAAGACTCTTTTTTTTCAAGGCTATTTCACACTCCAGCAAGTCCCATGGTCAGGAAGATATTTGTCCTAGATTTTCATTTGTCCAGTTTCACCCAATTACACCTGGCTATAACCAGGAGTATTGTATTGTATGGCCCTAAACAAGTTTTCCCCTCTGTGGCTGTTTGTACGTTGCATGCAGGTATCGCTTTTTCCCCTAGCTGTTGCCGTTCCTTCTTTTTATCTCCTTTGATTCATCAGTCCCTGCGGCCGCTTTATTATTGTCATTGATCTTCTCTAATTCCCATTCAATTGGTCATCTCAGCCCACAGCCCACAGATGACCACACTTAGGGACAAGTATCTGCCTGATCCTTTGTGAATGCAGCCAAAACCCCATCATGGTTTAGTTTGTCCCCAACCTGCCCCAGAAGCTTATACAAAACTTACCGCCTGCCATTGCCCTGAATCACAGCTGGTCCTGTCACTCCTCTGTGTTCCCTCTTGCAGTGCAACCGCAATCTCTTTTTCTCCATGGAGACTGGTGAAGCTACGTGTCCCGAGCGTTTATTTGTCTGCCTGGAGTTTCAACATTTGTTCCTTCCGGGGTCACTGACAGCTGCTGTTCCTCCCACTTTGATTAATGGCCCTTACAAATATGGGCCTTGATCCATCTCTCAACAGGTTGCAAGTACCTGTCCAAGTTCACAGTCTGGTTTAGAGCTGTTCTCTTTCAGCTCTTTCCGCTCTTTTTTCCACTACTCCACTAAATGTGAGGGCAATGGATGGTAACTAGAAAAGGTAGGGAGGTAAATGGTGAATGTGTAGGGAAGGACACAGTCATGAGTGCAGTACCTTTCCAGCCGGAAGTCAGTCCCATTGAAGCCGCTGTGAGAAAACATGACTGGACAGAACATACCACACAACCTTGCCAACAGAAGCAGATATGCCTCAACCATGCTAACCAGGTGCTAGCCACAGTGACTGGAGAACATCTTTGAACCCTTTCAGCAAGGAGGGCCAAAGTCCTTGTAATGTGTTAGCTTGGTTCTGCCCTCGTTTCTCTGACCTGGTTTCTCACTGTTCCTCTCATTAGTTCTGTCTCTTGAGATGTCATGGTCCTGGCTGCTGCACCTTACAGGAGAAGAAAACTGCTGCCAAATCTCCTGGTGAGAAGGGTGGTCCTTGCCTGCAGGACAGTTGCTCTGGAAATTTGAGGAGAAAGCTTCTGCAGCTGTCAGCTCCCCTTTAAATCCACGCTGCGTGGAGATTGCACAGAGCAGAAAGGAAGTCCATTAGCTCATATTAAACCTTGAGCAGGCTCCCAGTTAGCTTCCTTCCCTCTCACCTAGAGGCTACTGCTTAGTTTATCTCCAGCGAGGAACTTTTAGTTAAGAGCAGGATTTACGATCCCGCAGAGCCACCTGTCATCAACAGCCTAGCCAGTAATCCCCTAACTTTCTGCGCAGATAGATGGTGGCAATGCTAATTCAGGCAAAAGGTAACAAATGGTACCCTGGCCTGTGAAGTGAGGCCAAGTCCCTGCCTTGCTTAGGGCTCTCCCAGGATAGGAGGACGGGTGGCATGGTCAGGGACAGCAGCAGGATGAGAGAAAACATAGACAAAAGTTTGTTCTTCCTCCTCATAGAGGCCTGAAAATCTGGCTTTGGATGCTTGTGTTTTCTGGTCTAGAATTTGTCCCTAGAGCAAGCCCTGAAGAAAAGGAGGCAAACCAACTTTTCCTTGGGACTTTTTCGTTTTCTGTCCACAGTGGTGCATCTGCATAGTGCCTGCCATTGATTCCGTGTTACCTGGGCCTCTTTTACAGCCACGAGACTGCCAGTGTTTTCCTAGCTGCACTTTCTCAACAGCTAGTTTAGTTTTTTCATATGCCCCTGAAGGATGTTGGAGCCTTCTTCCCAAAGGAGCTAGACACGGGAACCTACATCCAGCCGAAAGCCAAGGTTTTCATTTCTTCTTCTGTGTACTGGTTTTCTAGTTTCAGCAGTGTAGAGCAGTACCTCAGACATTTGCAATAATTGTTGACTTCACCTTGCTTTTATTGAGGAGACTTTGATCATGGTAGTGGGTTTTTTCCCTCTTTGTATTTGCGAAAGCAGTCATTAGTTCCCAGTGCTCAGATATCATTAACTCGTCCTGTTGCTCTGCTGTTATCTCTTCCTTCCCTTTATCTTTCCCCAGCACAGCTTGTCTCCCTTCTTTAGTGCTTGATTCTTTGCTTAGTTTGTATTACTAGTTTTAATTTTGTCTTCCAGTGTTTGTGCAGATACCTATAGTCCCTTGATGTGACTTGATGGGTCTGCTGACATTTACTGAGCCTCAACAGAGATGCTCTTCCAGCTTGAAGGACAGGATCAAGCTGTTAAAGAACAAAACACAGTAGGAAACAGTAGTAAATTCCAAGAACATGCAAGGGTACATTGATGTTAGCAGGCAACAGGGTTTTTGTCCTGAGGGCGCACCAGGAAATCCATGAGTGCTGGTGCACAGAGGTGCAGTGGAAATGATCCCCATTGCACATTTAGCACTACGATACTTTTTCCCTTATCAAATTTGTTTCTGAACCCAAATTGCATTTTATGGCCCTAGGGTATATCAGTCATGCTGCTTCCTGTCGTTAGCAGGAAGATTAGCCTTCACTTCATATTCTTAGGCAAGTCCTTTTTCCAAGATTCAGCCAGGTTAATATTTCCTTAGCTTTTTAGGAATAGGCATGAAAGTCAGTCTGAGGTGTTAGACTGAGAAATGCTATATCCATATTATTTGCATTCTTATTTGTTCACCTAAGAGCCTAATCTTTGAGATTCAGTTGTCCTCTAAATGCTCAGGGTTGGCTCTAGGAACAGGATTTGCACCAGTGTAACAATTTTGGAGAAGGTTTGTTTGGTTTTGTTGGGTTAGCATTTATTTGTTTAAATCAAAATAGCAATATTAGTGCATACCCTAAAGCGGCAGGCATTTGATATAAAGATGCTTACACAATTTACTTAGGCACTCACATAGCTTTTCCATTTCAGAAACCCACAATAGTCACAATGGGAATGCCAAAATCCTGGTATGACACCTGTTCATACAGCAGCAAAGAAAATAACCCTGAGCATGCTTGATGCTCTAAGCTATGTCATCCTCACGCATCATCATATACTGGATTATTTTGAATCATCTTGTGTATTGCTTCTGTAAATAAGAGAAACATTTTTCTGCCCCTGTAAGTGTGACTGTTCTTTTAGGGGAAAAGGGAACTGTACTGATTTAACTCCTCTTTGTTGTTCAAAGCAGTGCAGTGTCTTCCGAGAGACAAGTTTATAGTCTCTTCTGAAAAGTAGACTTTGTTGCACAAGTCACTGCTTAGACACGTGTTGGCAGTGCTGCTGCTGGTATGTACTTTTAAGTTGCAGCACATGAAAATGAGGCAGTGAGTGGCCCTGACAGAGCTTCTGAGAGCACTAACTCCAGTGACAGCAACCTTGCAATAGCTACATCAGGTTGGGCTAAATGGTGTGGGACCATAGGCCCCTCTCATACCACGAGGTTGTTACACTCAAGTCCTTTTCTACCTCTTCTAGTGTTCTGGTTACAATATGGTGCCACAAAACAAAGTTTCTAGGGCTAGCACCTTGCAAAAGTGCCCCATCCCACATTGCTATGCTGTGCAGGTGATACCGTACCCTGCTTTGGCCATGCCAGCAGCTGCCTTTAGAACTGTGAAAAGCCACGAGGAGTATCTGTGTGTGCATCCCTATGTTTAAAGCCAGCTCGGTTCCCCTTGCTGTGGTGCAAACAGGTGGAGACTGGCAAGGATGGCTTAAACTGAAATCTTATGGTCCCTCAAAGCAAGAGATGTACCTTCTCCCCTCATCTCATCCTAGTAGCTGTCTTGCTCGCTACAAAAGCAATGAGAGGCTTGGCCAGGTGCTGCTTCTTGCCCTGACACTGTAAAATCTCGCCCCGACAGAATGTGGAAGGGCTGCCACACATGCAAAGGCCAAGGAACAAAAAGCAGGGGACCTCTGCTTTTGGCTGGAGATGGGCAAGGTCAGGCAGGCTGTTTTGGAGGCTCTTCGGAGGAGGGAGAACGTGTCCTGAGCCTGGGAGGACTGAGAGGAACAGAGGGAAGTTTGCTGGGGAAAGAGCAGGGAACTGTGGATGAGCTGGGGTAAGAGGCTGGCATGCACCTGGTGAAACCTCCCCACTTATATTCTGTTACTGGAAAGCATTTTAAATACAACCCAAAAGTCGAAGCTGGAGGGACGGAGTTCAGATTCTGTAAGTCCCAATTGATTTACATTCTGTGTGTACTATGGCTGGGTTTTACTTCTCCAGATCACTCTCCTCAGCTGCAGAGGTGAGCCAAACTTTTCTCAACCCCCAGTCCTCTCTATTAGTAATATTTTCACAGGTCCCTCACCTCCTCCCTCCTTTTTCAGCATCATTTTCTCCGTGGGGTGACAGGATTACAGCTCCATTCGGAGCTGTGGCGCACACTCTGTCATCCATGTCATTGTAACTCTGTATCTTGCTGGCAGTAAAAGAGTGACACAAATTGTTTTCCTGCCAGATAAACATTGTCTAGTACATTTAATGCCCATAATCTAATGTGAGGAATAACATTATATGAGCAACAGCAGTCAGTCTGCTTACAATGATTACCCGGTATTGCTGGGGGAAAAAAATGGGATGCTGCTGCTCCAACTGTGTGGAAACTCAGCACCTTTCTGCTCTGCTCTGCATCCTCTGGGGCAGGGGCTTACAGCAGCATCACCATGCAGCTGCCAAGCCGGTGGGCTGATGTGGAAGCTTAGAAATGGAAAAGGAGCTCAACTCAAGGCTGAATGAGAGTAGTGTGTGCTCAGCAAATGGCAGAATGAAACCCTTGCAAATGGGAAAAAAACGACAGTGTGAGTACAGCTAGTTGTACAGAATTGTGATTTATCTGCTTTTATTTTCAGTAGTTCCAGTGGCATCATGATGTAGGATTTTATAGCCTATTAAATCATGCCCGACGTTTATGGATATAGTTTAGAGTGCATGCATTATGGATAGGAAGTAGCCTTCCCATGGCTGAGCAGCAGTTTCCACTTGCAGGTCTTACTCCATCCTCACACCCTCTTACAACTTTAGCTCAGAAACTGCCACATACACCCCAAAGACAAAGATTTTGGCCAAGAATACAAAAAATAAATGGTTTTGTTCCCATTGAGGTCATTCTGATTGCTCTGATCTAAATGGTCTTCATTTCTTTTGTTGTCTTCCATTTCCAAGAGCAGGTCCACATCCAGAAGGGTTAACTGCAGCCTCTTCAGGCACTGCATGTTCTGCAGTCTCCATGAGAGCAAACAGATCACCCTCTCACAGGAAAGAGGTGGTAATCAGCCCAAGTCACTGATGAGCTTTTTTGGGGCGTGTAGGCGTAATTAATGCTGGGAATTTGAGCCGACCCCAGTATTAGCTTGGGAGATGAACTGAGAGTAGGCAAAGAGGTGGATGGACCTGGGTGCCAAGGCGTGACCTTATTGGGCTTAACTTTGCATGGGTCTCTGGTGGCCACAGAGGACCTCCAGCCCCTTACTCTGGATTTCACCTTGGGGGCTGCTCTTGGCAACATAAAGCCAGTGAGTTTTGTGTCCTTTTGGGGGGCAGCATGCAGGGGCAATATGTTAATAAAGGGGCAGTTGGCTATGGGTATGGGTGGTGCTGGAGGACCAGACCATGGAGCCCTCATGGGCGTGCATGGGAGGACAGAGACAATGGGCTCTGGACGCATTGCTCACTGCCTTCTGCAACCTATGGTTCATCACTTGGACAGTGATCGGCTGGCAGCATCCCCACTGCTGCCCACCCAATATCTCACCCACCACCCCTTCCCATCCTCACGGGCAGACAGCATCTCACTAGACAGACCTGTCTTTGTGGCCACTGCCTGAGGAAAGCAGAGGTCAAGTCTTGGACTGTACCAGTTGAGACAGGCTGAGAGGGCAGCCAGGGAGGAGGAGGAGGGAGGGTGGCTTGGACAAGTCGTGTCAGCCATAGCGGAGGGAAAGGGAAGAGTGAGCCAATGGGTGAGGGTGGTGGAAAAGGCAGTTAAGAAGAGAGAAGGACCAGGATTTAGGTTTAGGAGAGAGCTCATCAGCAATTTCAGGGGAAGAGAGAGGAGAGAGTGATCAGAGGAGTGCCTGGATAGGTGACCTTGACTGGAGGGGAATTCAGCCTCCCTGCCTGTTATCCAGAAGGAATTGCCCGCAGCTAGGGAGTCTCCAGTGTGTCAGAGGACTATGGCACAGGGACCTTTGTGACCAGCAGAAGGGAATGTTTTGGCTGTCGGGGGAAAACAGTTTTATATGTCAGGGCCTGAACTAAGCGCAGATTGCAGTGGTCACAGCTACCACTGCAAGAGATACAGACACATTTCACTCTTAGATAGCATCTTACAAGTGGTAATTAAATTTTTACAACACCCATGTGAGGTAAGTGTGCAATTACGGCTCCTATTTTAAAGCCAGGAGAGGAGAGAGGGTGAGCGGCTTTCCAAAGGCCAGGCGGTGACTCAGTGATGGTGTTGCCATCACCAACCAGGAGCTCCCCATTCCCAGCCCGGCCCGCAAACCGCGGCCGTGGCAGCGGCGTGACAGCCTCCTGCTGAGAGATGAAAGTGAGCTGATTTCTCAAGAGCTCTGATGAGACAAGGAAGGTTAGAAATAGCCTGCGGCTGTTTCTAGAGAAAGTGTCAGGGCTGAGGGAGGGTTTCAGAGGAGGGCGGCACGAAAGGGGACGGTAGTGAAGTAACTGTTGGTATGAGCAGCTACGAAGGGAAGGGAGCTGACAAACCAGAGCCCAATGACAGAGGAGGAAAATGAGTCAATAAAGGGTTTAGATTTTCTTGAGAGAGGTGTAGGGGAGAGGAGAGGAGGCAGCAAGAGAGGGAAGAACAGTGATAAGCGCATGGGGAAGGAGAAAAAACATCCAGCAAGTGTGCATGGTGGTGTTTGAAAGCTGTTGCGTTAGGAGGCAGACAAAGAAGTGCTACCAAGTATGGGGTCTTACAGTGCCTGGGCAATTATAATCATGCTATTGTCTCTTGCACAGCAGCTGGAGATCCTGGAGCCCTCTGCAGAACGGGATAAGCATCATTAGCTTTGTTTCACCTACAGTAGAACTGAGGCTCTGAGCAGCAAATCCTCTTGCTTATGGTAATGCATAAGGTCAGCACATTGTTCTGGTTTAAACTATTATGATAAATGCAACTTGAAGTAGGAGTAGGACATACAGGGACACACAGTTGTCAGTGGCATAGGAGAGAAGAGGAGAGGAGATTGATGTCAGCAGCCCAACTATTTTTTGTAGCTCTAGAAAACAGCATCAAGTAAACAGGTTGAGGCTATGAGCTTTGGATCCTCTGTGCTTTAAACTCCAAGCTAAGGAATACTAACAGGCAGACACAGCGCTGTATGCACATGCGTATAAATATCTGTGCACACAATAGCCCTGATGCTAGCATTAGTGTGGTCTGTGCTCTTAGACAGGTTATTTCCTCAGTTTCCTTCCTTTCAGCAAAATTAAGATAAAAATTTGTACCGACAACTACAAAACGAAGACATATCTGTGCTCCAGGAGACTTCCACAATGCCAGGTATTCTTAGGTTCCCAAATGCTTCGAGATAGGATGAGATATAGACTAGACTAGGCTAGACTAGAATATTACAGTTGGAAAGGACCTACGGTTGTCTGGAAATGCACATGACCACTATCCTGGAGGGGTTATTTGTCTGCAGTCATTATGTGCCACAGTGCAGAAGCCATACATCTTTCAGCCTGTGGCTGCCACACCAGAAGCTGCAGCATCTAAAAAAGCAGAAGACCAGAAAATGACTGCCAGTGTTACTGATGGATTTCGCTGTTTGAGGGAGCATAGTGTTCTTAGGGCCTAGAAAGTGAGATGCTTTTGTAAAAGTTCCTCTTAATTTAAAAAACCACCTCTCCTCACCTCTTCTTCCTCCTTTTCCTGACAAGCAATGAAGAACCTGCAGCTATTTTTACCTTAGTTTGAAGCGGGCAGAGAAAGCTCGTCCAGTATAAAGTGAGGGGAGAAAACCAGTGTAACACGTCTGCTGAAGGAATCAGGAGAGAGCAGTATAAAAGATAGAGCCTATTTTTAGTAATACCTTTTTAGTATTAAAGCTTCCACCATTTATTCCAACTTCACCACCTCTTCTTCCTCAACTGCTCGGGAGCACCAGAGGCTCCCTCGCCTCACCTCTCCCTCCTCCTGGTGCGAAGGGCTGTGGCACTTGAGCTGTGCAGTGCTACCACCCTCTGGCCACCGTCAACACCACAGTCCTCCATCGGCAGGAGAGGCCTGAACTCAAACCATCTACCTCGGACTTCTCTGCGGGGTAAATCATGGAATCATAGAATAATAGACTGGTTAGGGTTAGAAGAAACCTTAAAGATCATTTAGCTCCACTCCCGCAAATGCTGCCTTTCAGTGTGCCCAGTAAAGAGATACAGTGATTTACACCTTCTGATGCAGCTCTACATGACGCTTGTTTTGGCCTCTTGCTTTTGTAAAGAGACTTCATCTGGGTGAAGGATGCAAAGGTCATCACTTCCAAACGTGTTGGTCTTCCACTGGTCCAGCACATGTTGCCAGTGGGTTCATCTCCTTGTGACTTCTTGTAAGGACGCACCAGCATCTTAGAATGGTGGCTGATTCCTACTTTGAGGATGTCTTTTGTGAGATGGGGCATTCCTGGGTCATTTTGGGATCAAAGTGTTAGAATGGCATTTCCCATGGCACCGTGAGCATGACACTTTATCTTTCAGCATCCCAGCTGCACAGCTGTAAAATGCAGATTGCACACCATAGCTCTTGCACATGGATGATGCTGTGATGAATTCATTAACGGTTTTGGTTGCATGAGCACAGGGGTATAAAAATGCCAAGTTGCATAACAGTCCATCCATGACTTTCTCTACTGGCATTACCAACACTGAGACTCCTGCAGAGCTGTTTATCAGTAGGGGCACCTTCTGCCCATCAGAACTTGCACTGAGACCTCTAGCTCATTTCCCAAGGAGCAGCAAGAAGTTATGGAGCAGCAAGGACTGAAGAGTAAAAAGAATTTGTGACCAAAGCCCAAAGTACTTGGGATACAAGAACTATTTTGCACGGTTCTACTATGTCAGCAGACTGAACTGATTTTGCTGAAAATAAGCAATAATTTTCATAAAATATGAAAAAAATCATATCTTATGCATGAAAATATGCAATGAAAACAGGCATAGAGAGGAAAACAGTCTCATAAGCAAATAGCGGCTTCAAAATTCAAAGGGCATGTTCCAGCATGATGCTTTTTTTTTCTGTGGCAACCAAACCATGAGTTCTTTTCAACCATTATAGGACAAGAAACTCAGGAGCATAAGTGACAAAGTGCTGCAGTGACTGCAGAGCTGTACGAGCTTTATAGCTCTTTGGGAGTGATGGAGGATCACCCTGGCCGTGTCCTGTGTGAAGGAGCAGTGAAAGTCTGTTGTTCTTTATGTTTCCTGGTTACAGCCTCTCCCTATAGGTGACAGGTTGCCACACCCTTTTCTACAAGTGCTGTGGGTAGGGCAACAAGGAGGGCTTAGATTGTGTAGTGTTCACTTGGACTTCACTCAAACTCCTCACCTGCTCTCCAAAAGCTCTTGGAAGGTGCTATTAGGTTTGTGACATTACACCCTGGTGACCCTGTAAAGAACCTGGTGCAGTAAAATGCCAGAAATTGTCATTTCAGGCAGAATTTAGCTTCCCTGGTAAGTCATTTAAGCCTATGTGTAGATTTTTCTATTGGTAGAGCAGTTCATC
Organism: Lathamus discolor; assembly: GCF_037157495.1. NCBI lineage: Eukaryota > Metazoa > Chordata > Aves > Psittaciformes > Psittacidae > Lathamus > Lathamus discolor. The sequence goes on from NC_088884.1 coordinate 57,538,620, forward strand.
CTGGAAGTGGGTTTTGGGGTTTTTCCCCTTGGTGCGATCACATTACAGTACAACTTTTTGTGCGGACAGTAATGTTCCAGTGTAAGCGTCTCAATACTCTATGGTCTATTTTTTGAGTGATAACAGCTATATTTGCATTAGTATTTTTATACAGGTGTTTGTAATATTAGAAGGCTAAACTACTGTCCCAGCAGTGGGGTAGCTAAAGTCCTACAATTTCCATGTATAGGCAACCCCCAAGTGCCAGCAATGCTACTTCATTTCTCAGGTTCAAAGTGAGAGGACTGTTTAGAGCTCCACTGTATCCTGTGGACAGCGTCTCATTTTGTGGCAGTTGAGATGTCCTTGGGAAAAGGAATTACTCTGTTTTCCACACCAGGAATGGGGGGAAATTAAATTTAAAGTCACCAAGTTAAAGGGTGGCTACAAAGAACTCCCTTTTTACACAGAGTCACGTGGAAAAGATGAGGAGTAAGGGGTACAAGTTACTCCTGTGGAGATTGTGGTTGGACACGACAATTTCTCACAGTGAGAACAAGTCTCTATCAGAATAATCTCCCCAAGGAAGTGGCGGATTCCCCAACACTGGACACTTTTAAGGTTTGGCTGGACAGGTTGCTGGAACATCTCGTCTAGGTCTCGTAGTCTATGATTCTGTGGAATGGGTCCAATCCAAGCCGCTGACAAAAGAAAGCAATGGAAATGGAGGCTGGTCTATTACATTCCCCTTCTAAGCCTGGGAATGTCTCCAAAAGCAGCCAATTTTCATGTGGGCACATTCAGACACCATACTTGCAGGTGGTGTGGCACTCCAAGTGTTCCTCAGGAGGAATATAAGAACATAGGAACGACCATACTGGCTCACACCAAGGATCCATCTAGTGCAGGATCTTATTTCCATGAGGGTTCATGAGCAGGCATGGAAGGAAAAGCAGTAACAGGTGAAGCAGATGCAATTCACCCATTATTTCCCCCATTATTTCCCAGGCTTTCATTGTTTTTAGCTCAGGGCATCCTTTGAATCTCATGCCATTTGTCAGTAACCCTCAACAGACTTTTCTTCCAAGTAGCTGGCTAACTGCTTCTTGAGCTCCTGTAAAGCTTTTGTATGCACCATGTACTTTTGCAAGGAGTGTCACAGGTTTACCAACAGCTGCATGACTGCCATTTGTTCCCAGCCTGGCCCCTAAAAGCATCATCTGATAGCCCCTGGCTCTTGTAACAGTAAAGGTAATGAAGAGCAGCTTTATTAACTCTGTCAATGACATTCATGGTTAGTGTACTCCTCTGTTAACCCCCCCGTCCTCTCCAGGGACACCAGAGGTACTTCACTATCCCAGTCTGATAGGAGCAGGTCTCGTTACCAAAGCTTGCTGAGCTGAGGAGATATAAGCGCAAACACCAGCTCATCATGTATTGTCACTTGCACACTGGGCAGCCACTTGCACTGTGGGAAGCAAACTTATCCAAATGAAATGATACTTTTGTTCACAGTTGCTATTCACTGTACTAAGGCCACTGTACTCTATATATGTTATCTCATATGTAAGAGTGTATATCTGAGAAGGTCCATCTTTTCCAAAAGGTGGATGTGCGTATACTGCAGAACGTAATTACTTCTTTAAAAATCCATTTATCTTTCCTCCTCCTCCTCTAGAGGAGGGCCCTTGTATAGATGTGTAAATTTTGTATGCTAGGCTGATGTTAAAAATTGCTGTACACAAATGTGTTTCAAGGAATCTCGGTGCATATCTGCATGCTAACCATGTTGCTCACAAATTTTTCCCCTTTGAAAAAAAGAGACAAGCCCAGTAGCACCTCTAACACTTCTCAAAAATAAACTGCTCCTCTTTCCCTCTCATCTACCCTCCTGTCCGTACCCGAGAGCTCATCTAAAGAAGAAAACCAGACAAAAGAAACCACATCTTCGGTGCCCACCATTTTGCAATGGAAATGTGCTTCACAAAATTAAAACCAAACAACCTTCAAAACAGCAGCTCTTGACACATCAGAACTCGCCTTTCCCTTTCTCACCTCCACCCACAAGAGAGATCCTGGCTGCCTGCCCAGGTGAAGAGGGAGCCATGGCACACTGAGGTATCTTGCAGCATGCTTTTCGATGGCCAACACTGGCATGTCACAGGCTGTGAAAAGGAACAAATTTCAAAGTTGAAGGAACTTTCCACAGACTGTACTTTACCTTTGGTTCCTCTCTGGAGACCAACAGCCACTGTGTGTCTTCAGGTGATGATATTTGTGGCTAGGAAATCTATTGGCTCTCTATGCCAAGGTTTGACTGCTGCTTAAGCTGTTTTCTAACGTGAATGACACGATGCATTTAATAATAATAATAAAAAAAAGAAATCCACAACTTAATGATCCAGTAAAGAAGTTAATCGGTGAAAGATTTCCCATGGTGCAGCTTATTTTCTCAGATGATATGTGTTCCTTTTGGGAGACAGATGCTCTACTGCGTTTATTATATTTGATGGAAGTTACAACACCTATTTGTAACCAAGATAAGCGATTGGATTCTCTTGCTCTATGACTCTAAATTTCTCACTAGCTGAGTGGGTAAAGACATGCATGAGGCTGAACGACACACCCCTGTGCTTCACAGGTATATATGTCTTCCATCAAAACCCGTCCAAGTACCAGAGGTGAAGAGGGCATGTCCTAGATGTCCCTCTTTGATACACCTTCCCACAGATGGATCTTCCACGACATAGACAGTTCTTCCTTAAACTTCCTTACAAGCTGGAAAACTTCAGAATATCTTTGCAACAGAAATAACACAATGGTGTGTTTGTTTCCCCAGTAGCTTGTGTAGTTTCTACAATACTTTTGTCTCCAGAGCTCCCAAGTCGACAGGCTGCCTCCTATACTGATCATTGAGCCCCAAATCCTTCTAGCTGCCCATCAGCCAGTATGTCTGACTAATACAGCATAGAGGAAAGGATGGAGAAAATAGGGAAGTGGATAAGTGTTACAGTTTAAAGATACCAAATCTGTAATGAGGAAAGTGAGGAAAATCGCAAGTCCAGGCTTCCTCCCTGAAAACGTTTTCCACCAGCTGGCTCTATTTAAAATGCCTTGTTTGATGTCAAGTGCCATGTTATTATACACACACACACAAAAGTAGCTGATTGGAAGGTTGCTTCCTAGTTTGTGTGAGACAGAACTCAAACCATCTAAAAGTCTGGAGGTCAGTGCCATGAATGCCTGATGAGTGACAAGACCTTCTGCAGTTTGCTTAAGAACATTTATTTTTATGGATATGTGTGTGTGCTCAAGCGAGAAAAGAAGTTTCGTTCCAAATGAAAATAAAATTCAGAAGCTGACTTTTATGAGATTTTTTTGCCTCTTTTTCCAATCAAAAGGATGAAAGAAGTGGGTGAGAAAAGCCCAAACTTAAAAATATTTATTGATTTAATTCAGCTAAAGCCATCCAGTGGTCTAAATCAGTTGTGGAAAATTTGCTGGTATTTTCAAAAGAATACAAATATCAGAATAAAATTTAGCTTCTCTTTTGTGAAATAACACTTCAGCTTCTTCCAGAGGCTAAATGGCTGGCACCAAGGCCAGCAGAGTTCTACTGGACTCTCAGGGAGAAATAACATTTAACTGTACCTACAGGCTGCTGCAATGAGTGGATCTCTATGGCACTATAGAACCACCTTGTCTCATAATTTGGCATTTTAAAATACATATTGTCTATAAATCCTCAGTTTATAAATGGTTCAGTGACAGCAAATGGAAAAGAAGTTACCTCAAGCTGTTTGTAAAAAAGTAAGTTAACATGGGTCTGTGAAGACTCTCTTAAGGTTTGTCCTGGGTTCAGCAGTAGCAGTCATCTTTTTCTCCTTCTTAGTAGCTGGCACAGTGCTGTGTTTTGACTTTCAGCCTGGGAACAGTGCTGATAACACCGATGTTTTCAGTTGCTGCTCAAATGTTTGGTCTGGCCAAGGACTTTCTGAGCCTCATGCTCTGCCAGGGAGGAGGGGAGGCCGGGAGGAAGCAGAGACAGGACACCTGACCCAAACTAGCCAAAGAGGTATTCCATACCACAGCACGTCATGCTCAGTAAAAGGAGGCCATTTCTCTGTGCACTATTATGAATTACATTTGTCTTTGGGAATCAGAAATAGCTTATGAAAGAAAATTCTGTATTCTGAAGTCATTTTCTGGACAAGGAAAATTGAAACAGATAATCTTGTCACAGCATTTTAATCTATTTTGCATATAAGTGACTCTAATTCGATGGTCTCCTTTAACAAGTTTAACATTGTTATTCAGTCATTTAAATCATGCTCCTTGTCTGTCTACACTTTACTCTTTTCCCTCCCTCCCTCCCCCATGGATGTGATATTATTCTCCTGAGGCAAAGGCACAGGGAAAAGATGGGAATAAATGTGCAGGCAAGAGCCACAGGCGTAATGCTCCTGCAGATGATGTCCTTCAGTAACCATATCTACTGATATACCCTGAGCCTACAGTCAGCAAAGTCATGTTCCTGGCCATGTGACAGGACAGGAGCTGAGTCCCTCCACAGTGGGTCACTTTGGACCTGAGGGAGGTTTCTCATCATCCTGTCCTCCATGTGGGTCTGCCACTGCCCTGCATAGCTTCCAAGCCCACAGCCCACACGTGCTGGGTCAGTAGGTCTCTGGTCACACCATGAGGTAGCTCCTGGGCAACAAGCAGAGAAGCAGTAGCAGTGGCTGCCAGAGGGGCTGATAAAAGAGGAGCATGAATTCTACACTCACCTGGTCACATTTGGTAGGTCTCTCTCCTTGAAGCAGACCAGAGCCTTATAAATTAATTGCTTACGGCTCTCCCAACAACAACGTTGGTATTTGCCAGGGCCCTAACTGGATTGCAACATGATGGATGTATGCATACCCTGATTCTATGGATAAGATAATTAGGAGATAGATCAGGCATGTGCATATTTCATGTTCCATCAGAGTTTATGCCGAAACATGCCTATCTGTGGGAGGACCTCCTCGGCCTCTTTGTACCCTGTGGAAAGCACAGATCTTTGATCTGAGCTCCAGGAGCTGAAGCAGTTTGAGATGCCCGTGCAGAGCGTGTGCTGATGCGGCGTGATGAAGATAGACAGATCCAAGGCCTGGCAATTCCGTACAAAAATATCGTTATTACCTGGATGCAATGAGCCACGGTGGGTGAAGTGCCCAGCCAGGCAACTGTCCTCCAAATAGTGATGGACGGCTGATAAAAGAGATGGGAACAGCTCCCTGGTCCTTTCAGATAGGCGCATGATTTTCAGTCAGAACTGCCACTTTGCCCACTGCTGATCAGAAATTTGTCCAATGCTCCTGGAGGCGTTGGTCAACACCAGAGTACGTGCCCATACGACTGTCACAGTGTCATCAGCAGTATTGTACTACAGTGCCATCCACACCTCCAGGGCCCCAGAGAACAGAAAGTCTTGGGGCTTGGTGAATTCGCACATGTAAGTTCACCTGTGCGTTAACAGCTTTCTCACAAAACACAAATGAGAACAGTGATAAAGCAGATGAGCACGTATGGAGGAAAAAGACAGCACGGGAGCTAGATAATATCATTGTGTAGGAGAAAAGCTTTATTTTGTCACTCCATTTACCACCCTCAGAGACGTGAATTCAGAACGCATATAAGCTACAATAGAAGCAGGTCATATGATTTGAAAGGTGAAGGTGTCTATAAGGATCTGACAGGTGTTAATGATGACTTTCAATTGAAAAAGAAATCCTGGAAGAGAAGTTGCTCGTTAAACCAGTCTAACAGCATTGATGTTTTCTAACAGCATTAATTTCTGGAGCTAGGTGTTACAAAATATAAAGTGCCTTGCTACTTTTATTTAGGAAGAGATCCTTATGAATGTGATAATCTTTTAAGGTCCAATTTTATCATATAATGTGCTTCAACCCATGTTTCCTATGTATGGTTCATAATGAGATTACTGGAGTGCAAATCTCCATGCAATTTAAATAAATAGTCTCTTGAGTGTCTGGCATTAAAATATATTGTTCTGTATTTCCCTACAGGCACTGATGCTGCATCCCATAATTGTAAAGCATTTATCTGTGCCTTATTGCAAGGCATTTGATTTGATTTTAAATAGGAGAGTTTCATCTTTTCTTCATTTTGACCATCATATAACTTGGTTAATTACAATTTCTTGGGTATTTCTTTCTGCTTACTGCAAAAAGGCTTCCATTTGGTCTTTCATTTAGTATTTCAAAAGCACCCTGTATGGAGTAGCCATTGGCACAGTGCACGGCACAGGCAGTGACCGAGCATAGAGATCACTGTCAGATTTATCTCATTAATCTTGTATTTCCAGATTTCAATTTATATGATTTCCCATTCACACAATCTGAATGGTTAATTTCCATATTAATATTATCTGTTTGTTCTGACATCTGGATATTTCCCAAGTTTCCTAGCTCTACTGACTCATTCGGTACTGGTCAGTTCTTAATATGGCCAAGCAGTACTCAAAGTAGAAAAAAGCCATACCAACTTCAGATGCCCTTTCCTTCTTCAAATGGGGTTTAATTCCTCTGCCACCTTTACTGGTGGACACTAACAAAAAAACATTCATTGCAGTCAATAGAGCTGGTGGTCTAAATCAGTTGTTCCCCTATCACTTTGTGCATTGAGAGAGAAAGATCTTACTTTAGTAACTTTAGTTCATCTAGTCCTACCACAGGCGTCTGAAATGGGTCAGAGGAACAAGGGAATTATGTCTTTGTCTCTACTGGCTATAGCAGAAGTTTAGGCGATTAGCCAGTGTCACACAAGCATATATTCCAGGCTGTCCCATTTGTGCTTGTGATGGATTTGCCTTGGCTTTGTGTTACTGTGGCAGGTCTATCACAGCTCCAAGGCTAAAAATATATCCAGCAGAAGAAGCAGAGCTGTCTGGCTCCCTCTGAGGTGCAGTTACACGATCATGGCCAGTGGCTTAGCATGGGAGGATTTATATCAGTGCAAAACTGCAGTAAGTTCCAATAATATCATCAGCCCCTACCTTTGTTGTGATTATCTTGTCCACCCCGATGCGTTTCACGTGATGTATAGATTCTCCTTGCTGACTCCCGCATCAAGCTCACAACAGTTTGACGCTCAATAAGACCAACTTCTCCAGAAAATTAGTATTCCCTCTTTGTTCTAAGCCCGCAAGTGTAAGTTAACTCTTTCACATCCTGGATAAGAGTCTCCTATAATTTATATTATATATATATGTCTCACCATTAGACACTATAATAGGATCACCTTGGTTCCCAGTAATAATCTGCTGGTGTAAGAAACAGGTATAAAGTTTTTTCTAGCTTTCATTGTTAATGTTGACGTTACTACAAGAAAACAAGTACTGCAAAGGCATTTTCTCACATTACAGTCCCTGTGATCATCGGTCATGATAATGGTTGATCAATAATGAAGGGTTTGCTCCCAGTGTAGACACTTATTAAAACCATCAAGCTCTAAAGCATCACTGAGCAAAATTTACTTTGTGATGTTGCTTTGCCAAATGAGGGATCTGTGATTAACCTGCCCTTCCCTGCCGCTCCAAAGTGCTCATAACTCTTCGGTTCAAAGCCCAGTGTGACAGCCTTCCTCTCTCTGAGCCAGAGCCAGCTGAGGCAACACAGCCAGGGGGGAGGAAAAGAATCAAAGAATCAACTAGGTTGGAAAAGACCTTTAAGATCATCAAGTCCAACCGTTACCTCAGAGCTGCCGAGTCCACCAGTAAACCACGTCACAAAGGGCCTCGAGAGAGACCTTCCTCAGCCTTGGGGAGGCATTCCTCTTTGCATAGCTAGATGGCCTGGCCAAAGGGCACAGGGCCTGGCAGAAAAGATGAGGTTTCCCTTCTCATCTCATGACTGGGTCAGGCATGGGCCCTCGTCACATGAATTAGAATCATAGAATAGTTTGGGTTGGAAGGGAACTTTAAAGGTCATCTAGCCCAACCCCCCAAACATTAAAACTGAGATTGCTCCTCATCAGATGGCATGGGAACGTGCCACCAGAGATGTGGCCCCGTCAGCCATTATCCTCCTCCCCTTCACATCCCTTCACATCTGCCCCCGGGTTTGCTGGGTTTGGTTGCTTGGTTGGTTTGGTTTTGGTTTAAAAAAACTTTTCTCTGTTAGACTTTCATGCCTTTATCCACAACTGCTATTATAATTCCTTTTAAAGCAAGAACCATGTTGCTCAGGTAGTAACTGGGCTGTAGAACCTAAGGCTGTGAGAAAAATAAATAACCATGGCAACTGATTGACAACAGATCCATGGCTTGTTTTACCATCATAAAAGAAATATAACTAAAACCTTAGAGGGCTGTTTTGGGTTTTTTCACAGCTTCCTGGCTCCTCATCTAAATCAATTGCAAACTCTCTGGAGCAGTGCCACAAAGGCACTGACCTCTTGGAGCACAGCAAGTTCATTTCCCAAGCAGCAGAATAGGTACACACACCCAGGAGGACCAGCTGGGGCAGGCACAAGTAGCAAAGCAAAGGAGAAGGACAGTTTGGGCAGTGAATTTACATGGATCTGTGCCCAAATAAGATCAGATAGCCAGGGCTGAGGAGACTGCATGTGACCCCTCCTTTGCTGGAAAAGGCAGATGCTAAGGAGACTTTGCTAATTTCCCCTGCCTGGAAACCTATAATGAGCTCAGAGCAGAACAGCGAAAGGGCACATCTGTTAGTTTCTCCTAAGCTAGAAAGGGCTGAAAGCCAAGAGAGATGTCTAGGGGCTAATTTGCTGTCCTGTCTACAGCACAGGAGAAAGTCTAAGCCCCAGAGAAAGCTTGGTGCACTCTGAGAGCAGAGTAAGCTGGCGAGTGTCACTAGGAGCTTAAGGGTGATACAGCTTATGGGACAGAAGAAAGGTTTGTTTCCTTCATTCATGCAAATGTTCACAAAGAGCTCCTGTTGATCATATCATACACATTGAGTGCTGCAATAGTTTATGTTTATCCATGGATAGAACGCTAAAAAATATGCTACCTCGGCACAGGGCACCAGTCATAAGGGAAACTGCTGGATGCAAAGCTTTCCTGCCCAATGGCAGGTAGAAATAGTGTGTGTCTGCACAGTGCCTGTCATGATGGGACATCTAGAGATGCCCAGGGCTCTGCAGGTAATGTAGGTGCTGTAACCTTTTTCGTGTAGTGATTTAACTGGGGTAACATCTTCCTTTTCTCAGCAAGGTTAATTAGTCAGTGCATACAGACTGTATCTGCAACTCTCAGGTAATGTGTATACTGGTAAACATAGTGTCCCCAAGACACTTCTTTCTCCATTCTGCCAACTGGCATGGGACAGCCAATAACCTCGTTGTTAAGCTCACCCCTCCAAATCAGCCTGATTGCACCCAAACCTCCTCTGAGGAATGGTCCCTGGCCCGTATCAACACCTGAACCATGCCCAGGCTTTGCTCTTGAGCACACTGGTTGAAACAAACCAAAAGGTGTCACCAAGAACAGCTGTAAGGACTGAACAGGGCAGGTGACTGTGCTCCCATAGCTGAGGATGTTCCCTGACACCACTTAAATTGCTAGCATAGGCATGCAGTACTTTTGACTCAAAGCATTACTGCTCCACGTGCAAAGGTTGGACTTTTAAGATGTTGTTGGCTTCATAACATCAATATGAAAGGGGGTGTAAATTTGCCTTCAGAAAATGAGAACCATGTCTAAGCACCTGTCAGTCTGTATGTGCGATTTACCTAGACTGAAATAACAGGGTACTGAAGACATAGGCCTGGGACTGGTTGGTGGATATGGCACAAGGTCTGTGGGAGGCTCAGTGACCTTCTGTATCATTGGCTGGAAAGCTGGAGGATATGGCACATCTCAGGTGGCCCTTGGTGCCTGGGATTGAGAAACTGAATTGCACTCCTAGTCAGTGCAGTCAAGAGAGCCTAAAGAACACTTCATCTCATCCTAAAGAAGTCCCTTCATGGTTGATCAGTTGAGTCACCCTCCGGGATCCTTCGGTTGTATCAGCTAGAACTATACTGACTATGGAGACAGGGGGAGCACAGGCATCATACACACCTCCTTGAACTCCGTCCCACCTACAGAGCCTTGTCACTGTCCTACTCCAGTCACATGGAGCTGCACAATGCATATCAGGTCTGCCTCAACTAGTGGTGTGAATTCTGGCTTACAATCACAATGGATGGTTAAATAGAACAAAGCTTGGTAAAATGCACACCATTTATTTCATTGTTGGAATCACCAAAACTAACTCATCTTGCTCCCCTTTCTCTTTCTGACCCCAGCAATCACTGTCTTTGCCCTTTGTCTCTGCAGGCATTCAGAGCTGAACTGAAAACATGCTGGAGCTGGTAAGGTCACAGTATAGCAGTCCCTATGTAATTTCCAATTTCTTCTGAAGCATGAGAGTACAGTCTGCTTGGACAAACACATGATCCTGTATTTATTTTTTAAACCTGCTGTGGTTTGTTAAACTACTACTTGGAAAACCAGAATCAGTTAGCTGCCCTTTCCTGGAGGCAGAACTGTCCCAGAATAGATGGAACAGAATTAAACTAAATGTAGAGCTTTAATCACTTGTGAATGCTGCACATCAATAACAGGCTTTCTTAATACGGAGTTGTGCCCTCCAATAAACAGATGCCTGCGTATCGCAGAAGATAATCAAGCCCAAAGTCTAGGAAAACTGTCTCCAGCCAAGACCACAGGGATTTCATAATTAAGCACAAGTTGTGAATGCATGTCAGTAGTCTCAGTTTGGAAGATGATATTTCTGTGTGGTCAGTGTAAAACTGTTTTATGAAAGTGAAGAAACAGCTGAACGGGCATTTATGATCCTCTTAGGAGGATCAGCAATGACTCATTAAAATGTTAGTTACTGTCTTAAAGTTTTGGCATCCATCAGATGAATAATATTTATCATTAGAAGAACAGTCTCTTATAAGAGGAAACTGCTACAACAACTCTGCTTTTCACAAGTCATTTGCTTTCTTCGTTCAATTTATATCCTTATTTCCAAGACTACTGCAGAAAGCCTCTGAGGCAAACTGCTTTTTTCCAAGAGCTGGAGGATAGAATCGCTCAGTTGTTGGTGTTTGTGAAACAGGAGGAGAAGAGCACTGACCAAAGCCAGGAAATTCAGAATTCATGTGCACAGCAAGCTTTCAATAAAACCCCCCAACCTTATTCAACCTATTTTCAATACTACTACCTCATTTGACTGATCTTCCTTTAGGCACTAGCATTGCAAAGCACAAGTTTTGTGTCTTGCTTTAATAATACTGCACAGACAGGAAGAAATGCCAAAAGTGGGAAATGCAATGTTCTTAGCTCGGTCTGTGTATCAGAAGACCGGTTTTCCACATGCAGAACACTCTTCCTCTTTCTTTTCCCATACCTTTTTTGTGACTGATACTAACTCTGCTTGGTAATGTCACCTCTGGACTTTTACTCTCCCAGTTGGACTCCTCCAAAGGGAACTTCCCTGGCTTCGAATGAGGTTCCGTAAACTGTTGCTGTTAAACCCACAAGCTGAATTTAGAAGTCTAAAGGTTTAAACACTCTACAAACTTTTAAGTTACAGTTTTGGACTATTCCTCTATCAATTCGTTTATTTCACATAAGCTATCAATTAATTGACAAATTAGAGTAGGAACTAACTTCCCTGCATGCAGTTGGCAAAATGCCCTTGTAAGAGGTCTGGCTTTTCTTTCCCTGAAGAAGTAGCAAAGGGACCACTAGACTCGCACTAACAGAGCAGATCTTCCCACTCCATTTTCATTATTCTGGTGACTTCTACTGGTTTCTCAGTGTGCCTTTCATTTATACATACAAATTGATTACAATGGCTCTTATTTTTTTTTATCTTCAGCTGGATACCTTCTAAGCATTTCCCAGAATAGTTACCAGTTGTTCCTGGAGGGGTTTTGATTTTTTATTTGAAAGGTGAAGTTACTGTTGAGCAATATTTTGGAGCCATCTGCTTCCCATATGTCTTGATAAATCAACTATCTCCATATCGCTCTGTACTGTATGGCTGCTATTAATATAGTCACAATATCATCCCAATGTAGGTAAAGAAAAATAATCTTTAATGACTTTTGCAGACTGCTAATGCAACTGGAGCAATATATTCAATTCATACGCAACTCAATTATGAGATAAAACATTAGACAGCAATATATCACACTGCATTCAGTGAGAAAATACAGCATTCAATCAGCAGGCATCATTTAGTATATGAATTACTTTTAAAATTTGCTTGATAATAGTGAGAGTTCTACTTTTCTTCCACTGCACACTCCTTTAAAACCATAAATTACAATTTTTCACTCTCTTCTTTTTCAGACCTGAAGGAGTTTTCCTCTGTGTTTCTTTGTGCCCATCTCAAATCCCAGCTATGATCCTACAAGTTATGTGCTGTGATGTTTCAGCCGAGTCCTGGAGGAGCTCAGTCTGAGACACACAAACAGCTCTTCCAGGAGCTGGCCGGTGGGAAAGCAAGTGCATGAAAAGGAAAACCTTGTGATTCTGAAGATCTGATGCAACTCCAGGCTAGGCTTTGAATATGACATTAAGAAAGACACTTCACCTACCTTAGGCACATCCTCAGCTGGTATAAATTGATGTAAACTCACAGCATCACTGGTGCTATGTCAGCTTTACACCAGCTACTGAGCTACTCTTTTCCCTCTGGATTCCCTCACATAAAGTGATGTCTTGTTTGCATTTACTAGGGCATTGCTTGCTTTCTTTGTCCCCAGGTATGTTTTTTTCTGTGGAGACTATAACCTGCTTAAGGGAAGGAATTCCTCTTATTCTGTTTCTACAAGCCATGGAACAACACATGCCTGGTACAGCACATGCCCCTAAGCTTTGCAATACCGGCTATTCTTTAAAAATAATTAAAATTCTAAGCTTTTCAGAAAAGAGAGGTAGCTCTGCTTTAGCTTGTTTTACTTCGTGGGCTGTAAGAACACAAGTCCTGCTGCTTAGAAACCCAGCAGAGTGTAGGGTTTGTAGTAGAGCAGCAGTGGCTAGATGACCACGTTTTTGTCTGCCACTGTGTACCGGCACAATGTATCCTACCTAAGAGTATTAAATCATTTCAAATATAATGTATTAGACATTCAGCACGCATCAATGCTGCCAGCTTCAACCCCCACTTTAGTGATGGGGGAACCAAGCAGCAGGCAAGTTAAATGACTTACCCAAAATCACACGTTGGTGGTCTGTCTAATAGAGGATTTATCCCAGTGCTCTTCATCAAGTCATCAGAGGGATTCATGCCATGCAGTAGGAACCAATAACATTTCCATGGTTTGGACATAAAATATTCAGTGTCCCTGCTCACTAGAGTGAATAAATTATTCACCCGCATTTGGGGAGCTTCTGATATAGTTCCATACAAGCCTTATGCTACTATGCACAGGTGTTGACGCTCAGCCTTACCTAAAATCGGGATAAGCTCCCTACAGCTACTGAGCGAATTCATGCAAAGTGTTTGGGTTCCATCTAGTGGTTACAGACTCACCAGCAGCCACGTCTCACTGGGGCTACTTTTATCGCAACCTTCTCTCCTACGACCCAGGAGCATGGGCGCAGCCATGACAATACATCTTTTACCCTGTGATCACTACAGGTTGGTCCTTTACTGAATTTCCGACTAGTGTTTTACCTGTCTGAGTCGCTGACACCCACTGCTCTTCTGCCTGCCAGCTGCTCTTTTAGTTTTGCTCTTACCCTCTGGGCTCCTGGGCCAGGAAGCATCATGGGAGGAGGAAGCTCCACAGCTGTGTGAGATGCTGGTCCTGCAGGTGAGAAGGGAGATAAGGCAAACCCAAGTGACAAATTCTTGTGCTTCGCACTGACAGCATGAGATTTGGTGGGTCTGACATTAAGCAGAGAACAACCTGGCCTGCAAATAGCCCTATGGCTTGGGATGGCTTTTTTCTTCATTCAGTTTCTACCCTTTATGGCTGGAAATTTTGTGGATTGTTTTCTTTTTAACAGTCTAAACATTTGGTTAGGATTGAAGCTTAGCTGCGTTTTCATTAGCTTCCTTTTTCCTTCTCTTTAAACTCTTACTTTCCCCTGCTATTAGCTTACTCCACAGGCTCTAAATCACACTAATCTTTCATCTAGCCCAAAGAGCTGCAAGCAGCTCCTGCAGATTTTCAGCATCCCACTATCTCACAGCAGGGGAGATTACTGAAGTGAGATTGAGGTGCTTGAGAGACTTGCTGTGCAGTCTTCACTGTAGTATTAACTCTTGTGACTTCAGGCTTATGCTAAAAACTGGCAAATATTAGGCAATGCTTGTAAAGACTACTAATAGAGCAAATGGATGACTGGTTGAAATGGCTGTATCAGAGCACACTGGGCACTGTAATAAGCACTTTTAGCTGATGTCTGGAAGGTTTTGGCCTGCACAGAACTAAGGGTGCTTGGAAGAAATTGTAATCTTGGACATTGAAGGCGAAAAGGATCAAGACAATGAGAATACTGCAATATAAAAGACAGTCTGTATGTCCTTCAGAAGTTCAATGATAGATAGACAGACACAGCAGGAAACAAGGTGAGCAGGTGCTGAAAAAGGGCCTTTTTCAAGCAAGCAAAAGATCCCAAAAGCTCAAAAAACGGGGTATCTACAACTAGGCAAGTATAAAAAGCTGTAAGGAGGCCTGAGGCAACACAGCACAGCAGACCCCAGTCGTGGATGGGGTGTTGGAGGAGGCAATAGGCAGTGCTAGAAGGATTAGTCCCTGTAACAAAACACAGAATATGCTAGATCAGATGGGGCTCATAAGAACATGTCCTTTCTGCACTGTCCTGTTCTCTATGCGCCTGTGTTCATATGACAGCAGCATTGCAGACTGAGGTTTCAAGCTGAAATCTTTAATGGAGGGTGGAAGTTAACATCCTCTTCATCCCTTCCTTGTAGAATCACAGAATAATTCGGGTTGGAGGGGTCCTCCAGAGGTCTGCTCATCCAGCCTCCTGCTCACAACAGAGCCATCTCCAAGGTTAGATGTATTTTTGTCAGGATCTTGCTTAGTCAAGCTTTGAATAACTCCAAGAGTGGAGATCCAACAGCCTCTGCTGTATGGTTCCATGGGGTTACTCCCTCCCAGGTGCAGCACTTTGCATTTGCTCTTTTCAGACTTAGCAAGGCTCCTGTCAGCCCATTTCTCCAGCATGTCAAGATCCCTCTGAGTGGCAGCCCTGCTTCTCCCAGTTTCACATGATCTGTGAGCTTGATGAAGTGTGTTGATAACAAGATGTTAAACATGATATATCAATACCCAAGAGGGCTTGTTCCATCGTCTTCTAAGAGACTAGAACTGGGGTTATCCCCACATGCAGGGTCTTTCAACATTGTTTCATTTAAAGGTTTGCATCACTGAGTTTTCTTAGTACCTCTTTGCTCAGAAGGGTTGAGAAAAATTTGATCCACAGCGGAAAATTTCTCCCTCTGACCGCCACGAACCATGAGAATACCACTTGTGTGGGAAAAATTACTTTTTGGTTTAGCTCTATGGGCACAAAGTCTCCTTTGGCTGACATAAGCATACCTAGAGGATTTGCAGTTGTAACTACAACAGCAAGAGGCTTTTTGGGTGCTCATGTCCCAGACTTGGCGAATGCCCTGAAGAAGATCGCCTGTTAGAACAAAAACATGAGTGCACACACGGAGCCTATGGATCAAATATCTAAATTATCTGGAAGGCAGGTGCCCAAAAATTTATTATGTTATAGGGGAATATGGTCGTCACCCAGATCAAACAGAGAATTTCTAGGAGGTTTTTGAGACAAAGCAGCAGCATGAAGTCAGAGAGAAGCATGAAGAATTGTCGTAAGAGGAGAGAGACCTTAGACTGGAAAGAGCAGGAGCCAAAACCTGGTCTGGCACTGCCAGAAGTCACACTGCTGGCATCCTGACGCCTGCTTAGGCCGGACAGAGCAGTCTCCCTGTTGGATGCTGTGAAGACCCTGCACCCAGCCAGCAGAGTCACAGCACAGTGCAGCCAGTAGAACTCACAGTTGGGACTACGCATGTGAGGACCAGAGGGTGATATAGTGTGGCATGGGTACCCATAAGGCTGGAGAAACATAAATGCAAGTAGGGAAACCCTATGGCATCTCCATCCACCGTGGTGGAAGAACCACTGAGCCTTAATACTTGCTAATAAATGTATCTGCTGGCTCTGGTCTCTGCTGAAATATAAAAATGTATCTGCTAGTTCTAACAGGTATTTGGTCTGGCTCATGCAGCCACAAAGTCTGCTGATTTTGATCACAGCAGGATTGCACAGCTGGCTACTGCTAGACCCACACTTTGGTCAAAAGCCAGGAACCCTCAAACCATATTTTTGAGCACAGATCAGATTCTACCAGGGTATGAATGGGATCTGGCAGGCAGGGATTGAGTTGCTACTCCTCAGAGCAGTGGGTCTGCAGCTGAGGACTCTCCCCTTAGCTGGGACACTGCCTGAGGTAGCTCCTTGAGGTTGAGAGCCCTCATCTTGACTGGTAACAGAAACACATTTTGGGTTAATTCTCTTTAAAACTTAAGCTTAAGTCAGTTGTGTAGTACTTGATTTCCACTTGGCATCTAGAACCTGTAATTTACTAATGATGCTGGAGTATTAAATTGTGTTTTATTAGAATAAATTTCCTTTGGGGCTTGTAAACTACCTAAGTCAATTTTGTGGGCCTCTGCAACAGTGACTAAGAGCATGCTAAACTTTGAAATCTTGACCAAGTGATTAAAGGATTGATAGTGCATATAAATATATATATATATCTTTAGACATAAACCTTGGACCAAGTCTGGGACTAGAAATGGATCCAGCTGTACCTAAGCACCTCTTTTAGTTTAGAGAGCAAAGGGGTTATCTCTGAACCTCAAGACCCAACGGGAGGGTCTCCCTCACAACTCAAGAGGAGGACAGTTCTATCTAACCCTGTCCTTTATGCAGTAAATAATCAAGTGAACTCTCCCACTCAATCATATTAAACCACTGTCACATTTTTCATTGAATAAAGTATATTGTTGCTTCTCTCTTCTGAGCGAAGTGCCTAACCGTTCCACAACACACCCTTACTTCCAGAAGGTTGGGGTCGGGGGGTTGCTTGTCCTATGACAGGAGAGGTTTGTGCATATACCCCTGTAACTCTGTGTGTGCACGTGTGCAATTAGAATTTCTTGAAATGAGTAACAGAAGGATCTTTAGAAATGTGTAGATAATTACTGCGATTTCATAAGAACCTAGCAATGTATCTGTTGATTCACCAGTATTGATCCTTACTGCATAGGGCAGTGATTGCCAGTTGAATATGTGCCCTTAATGAATTTACAAACTCCTTTGAGCCCCTTTTTTATTTAAATTATTTGAATTGACCATTTCTTCCATGAGCAAACCTCACAGCAAGGATTACCCCAGTTGCACTGACCTCCTCACAAGAACCTCCACCTTCTGTGATAAAAGGTGTCCTGAGCAGCGTTCAGGCCATGGATGTCAGTATGCAGTTAGTTAATGTGGTGATGTAGGCTGTCTGTGTGCCTCTGAGGCTTTATTTTTGCCTGAAAGAGAGAAGTGAAAACCCCAAAACAGTAACACTAGAATCCAAATTTAGTGAAACAGCGATGGCAGAGGCTGCACAGATGAGGAAGGAATTTCACCAAATAACTCCTTTCAGGGGAATATTAACCAAACTGTTTTATCTGCATAACTACACAGAACAGGGTGCTTCAGTCACCTCTCCCAGGCTCCCTGTGTAGTCCCCAGAGTGTCCAGCTGAAACACTGTCTAAGAAAGATGCTTTACCTTAGGTGGTGTGAACGTCTCCTTAAATGTCTGCTTGTTTGGCTCATTGATGTTCGATGGCTCTGGCCTTAACCAGCTCGCCTATAGCAAAGATTGCAATAACACACAGCTGACAAGAAAGAAGCTCTCCAGAGAGAAATGAACAGGTGAACGTAAAGACTGGTTGGTATGCAGTGAACAAATCAAGGTCTCTAAAGACAGTTATTAAAGTTCTCTTCTACCATGAACCCAACAAAAACAGAGACTCAAAGTAGTTCAAAAGCAAGCCAGAGATTTCTGAACAGATTTCCCTGTGAATCGTGGGCTTAAATTTGCACAGACTTTGCTGACAAAGCGGAGTTTTAGCTACAGTGACTCCAGATTCTGCAGTGCTTGTAAGAACAGTCACCAGAGCAAAGGGATAGGGCTTTGTTACTAACTCTGGGTAGCTGTAATCTCCCACCCACTAGGTGAGGCTGGAGTGACTTAGTGCCAGACTTGGCTGGTCTGCAAAAGAAGCTTCCAATCTGGGACTTCCGGCTAGTACAACCCGGGGGGGGGGGTGGTGTGGCTGAAAACTGTGTCAGAACTGGGTTTGGTGGTTGCCGACCCTACTAACCATCTCAGAAAGTGTAAGTTGCGCCTGACAGCAGGCTGACTTTTGTGGAAAGTTGAGATTACTGAAAAGAAGACCTTCTTCTATTAAAAAAAATACTGAAAAGTAAAGAACAAGTGTGACTGCCACAGCATCTGATGAGCCTCGTGCTTTGGGGCCAGATGGTTAAATTTTCCTCTTTTGCTGGGTTTTTCATCAGGACTTTGTTTTGTATGGGGTACACCTTCCTTTTTAACTTGCTGTGGATGCACTGCATAGCCATGGTGGACATTATGGCTCTTAGTCATCAAAGCCTAGCACAGGCACAGTGACAAGGCTCTGTCAGGCACAGGAGATGTCCCAAAACATGGGAGAGAGAAAGTAGGAAGCCTTTCAAGAACAAAAAGTAGTGGATTTGATGGAAGCACCCATGGATCAAATCCAGCCTAGGAGCTCTCAGCAGAACAGGGTCAGTCTTCACAATGGAAGAATGTCCCTCAATGGCTTAGTGGTGATCCACCTGTCCTAACTCTGGTTTATTTTCAATGCTGACTGTTGGTACAGACCCTTAAAGGCTGCAGTGACTAAGACCAGCACCCTCCTGTGTTGTTCTGAGGCATCAGCGTTATCCAGATGGGTCATGTTCTTGCTCTAATACATGCAAGAAGGGGGACATCTGGACTGCTTCAGGCTCAAAGCTTGGTCATGTCGCTGGCTGCAGAAGGAAGGTGGATCTGGGCTTTCTGGAAAGCTATTCAAGAAAATATAAGCAATGTTAAGCAAGACCTTAAGGCAAACATAAGCCTTGAGCAATGCCAAAGGAGTGAAAGTAGCTTTGGAGTAAGCAACAAGTGTCAGCAACAGAGATTCTCATGTTACGGTATAGTGTGAGGCCACGACAATGGCACAGATTCCTGGCACAGAACTGCTATGCACAAAGTTACTAGCCACAGCATCCTGATACCGTAGGCATTTGGTTGGGCACAGGAAAGTTTACCTGGCAGTGTCTGAAGCCAGCTCCTTTGTCGATCAGAGCTGCTGTGAAGAAAGCAGGACATGAGGGCCTGCCCCTCCTTTCCCTTGGGAGCTGCTCGGAAGCTGAAGCTTTACTGCCAGTCCCTGCCAGCGCTAGGCTGCAGCTGGGCAACAGCCACACGCACGCTCAGCCTTAGACTTCTGCCAGTCTAGCCCTGACCCGCACTGAGTGACTGCTTCCCAGCGTGAACCTGAACCTGCCCCGTCACCTGCCCTGAGCTTTGTCCGACCTTGACTGATGTCTCCAGCCCTGATCCCAACCTGGGCTTGCTATTCTGGGTCCCTGTTGGTAGCGTCGCTCACGACTGGCTCACCTCACTGCTGTGCCATGCCGTCAGCCACGCTCCTGCTGCTCCCTGATGCCTGCAGTGCAGTGCAGCAGCAGGAGAGCAAGGGAAGCAGTCGCCGTGTGTGCAGCCACCATTCCCACCACTTGCCAGTGGCTGCGAGGCAGCTGCAGCCCAGCGCGGGTGGGATGAGGGACAGGACTCTCAGCTTAAGCACAGTTCCCATGAGAAGCAGGAGCAGCTCCCACAGAAATGCCTGCCAGCTTTGTCTCACAGAACTCTGCTCAAGGCCACACAGCTGCTCATGAGTGTAGGCCAAGAGTGCAGGCATCCTGGCTTCCCAGGGTGGGGAGCGAATGCTGCCAGCACCCTGCCTGGCACATTTAACCCTGCAGTCACAGCTGCAGGGAGAGTACTGCATAACAGAGGGCATGGATAGATCACCTAGTCAAAGGAACGAGTTAAGATACTCATGCTTATATCACTTACTGATGGCTACACGGACAGAAACCAGTTTTGTTTGAGAAACGTTGAGCTGAAGGATCTGCAGAGGTCAACAGTTGACAAGTTATCTTGTTAAAGTTGTACATCTGGGTGCTGAACTGAGAGCAAAGTAAGCATGTAATGGTTTAAGGTAACAAAGGTTATATGGTCCCTTCTAATGAAGCTGCAAGAGCAGTCAACCTCCTCGAGCTTGTACAAATTTCTGGAGATGTTTAACATCACTTGCTCTTCAAAGACAATAGCACAATGGGGTGCATTTTTGAAGATCTCTAAAGGTTTGCTCTTTGATAGCACCATGCCTCATAGTGATACAATAACTGAAGTGCAATGCTCCTATGTTACTGTATTCCCACAGAAAAAATATTTAGAAGTGTACTGCCAAGGAACTAGCTGCTGGATTTGGTTTACAAATGCACATGTGTAAAACATGCTTAAAGAGAAACTCTCCTCAGGAGAAAGATCCAACATACATCCTATTGCATACCTTTGCCAAATCTGACACTGGTTTAAGAAAACCAACCAACTAACCAACCAGACCAAACCAAAATAAACAGCCACCCAACATAAAAATAAGAAGCCTAATATCTAAATTGAATCTGTCATATTGCAACTTGTGCTTTTTGCCGCTCATCCTTTCCCTGTGCACCTTAGAGGAAAGTCTGGCCCTGTCTTCTCTTCATCCCGCAATCAGGTAGTTGTAAAGAGCAATAAGGTCTCCCCTTTGCCTTCTCCAAGCTGGAGAGACCTGGCCCTCTCAGCCTCTCCTCATCCATCATGTGCCAGAGCCTCAGCCAGCTTGGTGGTCTCATGTTATTCCCATACCAGGACACTGGTGGGCTTCTTTGCCACAAGAGCACATTGCTAGCTCCTGGTCACCAATTGTTCACCAGGGCTTCTAGGTCTTTTTCTGCAGATCTTCTTCCTAGACACTGCCACAGCCTGGTATTGTTCCATTCCAGGTGTTGGACTTGCATTTGCTTTTATTGAACTTGATGAGGTTCCTGACAACCCACTTCTCCAGGTTGTCTAGGTCCCCTCTGAATAGCAGCCATGCCCTTCAGCTTACTGAAACTACTTCCAGCTTGGTGCCATCTGCAGTTGTGCTGAGAGTATGCTCTGTTCTGTCAAGGTTTTCAATAAGAAGTTTAAGCACCATTTTGACTGGGATCATAGAATTGTTTATGTTGGAAAAAGTACCTTTAAGATCATCAAGTCCATCAATAAACCCAACACTGCCAAGTCCACCACTGAACCATGTCCCACATCTACATGTCTTCTAAATACCTCCTGAGATGGTGACTCAACCATTTCCCTGGGCAGCCTGTTCCAGTGCTCGGCAGCCCTTTTGGTGAAGAATTTTTTCCTAATTTCCAATCTAAACTTCCCCTAGAGCAGCTTGAGGCCATTTCCTCTTGTCCTATCCCTTGTTGCTTGGGAGAAGACCCCAGCACTCACCTCACTACAACTTCCTTAGCTGTAGAGGGAAGACAGCTGGGGAGCTGCAGAACAGAGGGGGAAAGAGGGTTTGGGCTTCAGGAAAGACCATTTTGCTAATGAAGAAAATGAAGAACAGAGGCTTGGTAGAGGAGCCCATACTCTGTGGAGTTAAACTGGACAGGATTGTCCATCCCAGGACAGTCACGGAGCTGTGTCCTGGGAACACCGGTCTTCACTGGCAATACAGTTATGTTTAGGTGTGCATTCATTTTACTCAATTCCCCCACTTCATGCACATTCATTCAATTTACTCAACTCATTCGCGCCACCAAACCCCATACTCACAAGCACTGAGGTGCACATGCCCAACAGGTCTGGGCAGGATCTCTGTGACATACAGTATAAAGGAAGATAGGCACCAACTATCACACCCTAATGGAATCTCTTGTGTTATTCTTCACTGGCAGTGGCAAACTGCCTTGGACAGGTCTTTTATGCCTAATAGAGGGTATGAAAGCTACCTGGGATCCAGCACTTAACTATCATGGCATCCTTGTGCTTTACAGTCTGTCTGCTTCTGCTTTCACACACTTCAGGCAACTCATTTACCTGTTATCTGTGTTTCTTCATTCTGAGTTTCTGAGGCTGTGGTCTGCTTCCAGTTGGACCAACAGGAAAAGAAACGTCACTTGTGATGTGCTGTATCTTCCTGCCATGTCCAGCTGTCAGATGGCAGGGTTTTCTGCAGACAAGTTGTCTTTGCTACAGAGTGCAGGTCTTCCTGGTTTGAGAGAAATAACGTCTTTCCCAATTTTACTGCCTTAAACTGTGTCTTTAATTACCAATACAGGCCATTCTTTTAACCTTTGTTCTGCTATTTCTGCTGGTGCTTACACACACCCATTTCCATTTCCATTCAAACTTTGCTCATACCAGTCAATACTTCAGTTTCAATTCTCTGAAAGCTGATTTGGCTTACTAAGAAGTCAGGTGAATACCAGAGCCAGGACAAACAAGCAAACAGTACAGCTGGAAGTAGAGGACACCAAAGAGAAAGATGTACAGGGATATTTTTAGCAGCAACAAGAGATTGCATCAACCCAGCCACTTTTCCCATGTTTTCTAACTTTTTATCTTTAGGCAAATTGCTTGCTATTTAAGACCAGAAACACGCACTGCACTGTGAAAATAATACCAATTCGTGACTCCTTGACAGAGTGGTCCTTTCTGTCTCACCTAGTTGTTTTTCACATAAGTAGGTTCTGTTTGAAGTTGGTAAGGAAGTCCAGTATTTGGGACATTTGTATTTGCAAAACATTATACCAAAACCCAGAATAAATCCACTAATGTTTCTTAGTTTGCTTTCACTCTGGACTGATCCAAAGCCCTTCTTAAGCGCATTTAAGTGTAGAGGAGAACATGCTTGCCAAGGCTGTCTTTGCATCTTCTTTCTGCTTGCAGTACTTCACTTTTCTGCTCTGTGCTGTTCTAACAAAGTATCCGGTAAAGCTCTGCCCACCACGTAGTTCATTTTCAGAGCGGGTTAAGGCATAAATGCGTGTTCTCACTGGAGCTGGCTGAAAAACAGAAGACATAAATATAAGCAAATGACTGAAAGGTTTGCCTGGTTAATGATTTTCTTCTGCTGCCTGGAGTTGGCAGTACTGTGCTGATTCACTGCTTGAACCATTTTCTACCTTATCAGTCAGTCCTGAAACTACATCAAGCACAGATCTGAGTTTTATCATCCCTGACCTGTTGACAACCAAGAACGCACATACGCATGCCTAGAACATAAACCAGCCCAGAACTATCAATTTAGTTTTCTAAAGCTAGAACTGATGAGGCAAAATTCTTCTTCTACCTCTCCTTTTCTATTGCTTTAAACAAATTATTTGTTCACGTTTCATAGCAACAGAGCAAATATGGGGAACTATGACCAATGAAAAGATCCTTCCATAGCCTTTCCTTCAACAAACCCACAGACTGTCCCGCCTCAGTCACATTCATTGAGGTGGCTCTTTCTATGACCTAAACAGTGACCATGACCGCGCCTATGTAGTTTTACACGCCTTTCAAATCAGGCATTTGCACCAGGCAACACAGGCTACCACTGATTTTATTTTCAAGGCTAACTTCCTGATTCAGAGGGAGCAGTTGATGCTTACTGTTCCTTAAACTTGCACGGCTGAAGAGTTTTAAGTGTTGAAGCTCATCTCAGATGGATTTAGTACTCAGCCCTACCCCCATCTTTCCGATTCAGCATTTCCTCACACACTCACAGACCCTCCTTCAGCATTAATGGGAGCCAGTCACTTCTCTGCTTCACACCCCCTGCCAGGACACCCACTGCTGCAACCAGCATTGATCAGCACTGACTGCCCATCTGGAAGAAACAGAAGCAATGGCATTGCTACATAAATACTAGAATTGTTCCGGGGTCCCAAGTTTTTCTCCTACATTATAGGCTTAATGCTCTGTACATTTGTGTTACTGTCATGTGTAGGTAGAGAGGGAAGTTAGGAGGGAGACAAGGAAATCCTTCAGTGGACGCTGGTGCTCTCCTGTAGGTACACACTCTGAGAGAGACTAGCTGGGATCCATACTTGGTATCATGGAATCGTTTGGGTTGGACGGGACCTTAAAGCTCATCCAGTTCCAAACCCCCTGCCACTGGCAGGGACACCTTAAACTAGCGCAGGTTGCTCTAAGCAAGCCGGAAGCCACACATTCCTTGCAAGGAGCTCTCACCTCACGGCTCTCCTGGGTGGTGTTTAGTGCGTGCTGCCCGCTCTGCCCCCCGGCTCTGCCTTCAGCCGCAGGCTCCACCCCAAACCTTCGGTTTCGATTCCCGCTGCTGCCGGCCGGGCGACGGCCACGCAGATCCGCCCCGCCCCGCTTAGCGTCTTAGTTTCTCCTCTTCTGGAGCCGTCGAGTCAGAGCGAAAGGGGAACGATGAGCGACCCGTCGGTGTGCAGCTTCCTCACCAAGACGCTGTGCGCGCACGGCGGGCGGCTGGCGCTGCGGGACCTGCAGCAGCGCGTCGGTCTCTCGGCGCAGCAGCTGCAGGAGACGCTCTTGGCAGTGGGTCCCCAGCGGTTCCTGGTGCAGCGGGACAGCGACGGCGCGTGGGTGCTGGCCGTGTCGGCCGTAAGGGTCTGCGTCCGCAAGGACTGCGGGGGCTGCGAGCGGCTGCATCTCTGCAAGCTGCATCTCATGGGCAAGTGCAGCCTGGGGTCCAGGTGAGCGCCGCCGGGGCAGGCAGCCCTCGCTGAGGGCAGGGCACGGGGGACCCTCCTCGTATGCATCCCACCCCGGTGGGCTTCTCACGGAACGGGCCGCCGTCGGGACTGGCCCGGGGCCCCCTCCGGTCCCGGTCCCCGCGTCGGCTATAGCCTCGTACCGCCCATTTCTCGCTGCTTGTTGTTGTGTCTCGCTGTTAAACCCATTTATATATTCTGTATGTTTTTACATTTAGTCACTTTCAAAGTGGCTACGGTGGGTTGTGGTTTTCTAAAGCTTGGTTTTCCTTGTCAGTCTTACTTTTTGTTTGTTAAAGCCTCTTGCCTGTCACACCCACCCCTCAAACCTTTGAAGTACTTTAAAAGTATTTATCTCCTAAGGAAAACGTACAGTGCTAGTATATACCGTCTGGGTTTAAGCTATAGCGTTACCAACCTAAGTTGCTGCTCTGCTTACATCCATGTCTGTGAGAGTCATCGTTTGACTTCCCTTGTACATCGATCCTGTATGTACAGAGGACCCACAGGAAGGGTAGGCCGGGCAGGCCAAAGGTAAATGAAACAAATAGGGCAGAAGTGCGACCCAGAAGCTTTTCAGTGACAGTCAATGGCAACAGTGAGCACTGGTAGACGAGTTTAAGCCCCTCAGGCCTTGTGCTGTTGCAGTATTAAGTGTGTCGATAACCACCAGATTCTTCCTTTTTTGTCCCAGCAAACCAGCTAGGAGTGCACTGGGATCTGAAGAGCACAGCGGGGAAAGGCTACTTGTGTCTCAGAGTGGTACTAGCAAAGTGTTAGGATGCTGAAACTTTCTTACTGTTTCTCACATTACTGGCAGTACAATAACTTTCCAGGCGACCCACTGTTAGAAGTGCTTTCAAGGGCATGTCGGCACTTGTGCTGGGCGAGTTGGTGTGAACTGAAATGTGTAGTGAGGTGACACGCTTAATGATGATGAATGATTCTGTCCTCTCAAATAGCATCAAGTATTTAAAGTCACTTTTGTATGCATTAATAATTATTAACATGAAGAGTATGTCCTTCATGGGGGGGAGGTTGATTAAAATGAGATGCAGAAGTACTGCTAGGAGGACAACATGGATCAAGACAGAGCGTATTTTTAACTGGTGAGGTAAAACCTACCCTTGCTTCCAGATCTTGCACCCTTTTTGTTTTAGAATCTCTGGAAATAAAAATGTCAGTGCAAATACTGGGGTCCTCTTATTTAGTGGAATTAGGATTTTAGTGCCATTAAACCTGTTCTTAACTTGTGCCTGGCAAGTAACTTTTCACTGCTTTTTCTAAACGTATTATTAAACTCAGCTGATTAGTTATCACTGTCTTTGTGGACTGTTTCAACCTTTGACTTACAACTGTGTGCCCAAGTGATGTAGATCACTGTGTAACTACAGTGGAATCTGAAGTTCTCTGTGCAGGAATGCTGGTGATGGCTTCCACCTGAGCTCACTTATATTCATAGCCACTAACCAAGTGCCTACAGAATCTAATATCCTTAGGACATTGTTTCTTAGGACCACAGATGGCACACTTCTGCCCTTCAGGCTTTGCTTTCTTATTTGTTGTCGTGGTTTAAACCCAACCACAAACCTCGTTCACTCACTCCCCCTCCCCTTCTTGCCCTGCCCCTGCTCCTGGAGGGATGGAGAGGAGAATCGAAAAGAATGCAACTCCCACAGGTTGAGATAAGAACAGTTTAGTAACTAAGGTATAACACAAATCACTGCTGCTACCACCAATAATAATAATGATAAAGGAAATAACAAGGAGAGAGAACACAACACCTCACCACCCGCCGACTGATAACTCACCCCACCCAGCCCAATAGAGCACCGACCGATCCCTCGTCCAACCCTGCAGTGCCCTAGCCCTTCCGGGTAACTCCCAGTTACATCCTGGGCATGACGTGCTGTGGTATGGAATACCTCTTTGGCTAGCTTGGGTCAGGTGTCCTGTCTCTGCTTCCTCCCGGCCTCCCCTCCTCCCTGGCAGAGCATGAGGTTCACAAAGTCCTTGGCCAGACCAAACATTTGAGCAGCGACTAAAATCATCAGCGTTATCAGCTCTCTCCCCAGGCCAAAAAATGAAAACATAGCACTGCACTAGCTACTAAGAAGGAGAAAAATTATTGCTACTGCCGAACCCAGGACATTTGTTAACTTACAAAGCAATGAGTCCAACAGGTTGTGGTGATCAGGGGCAAACTGGCTACAGAAAGGCCTGTACAGAAGGGTTGGATCAGACACAACATGAGGTAAAAAAGCTTTTGTGAGAAGAGTTTCAGAAGTTAACCAGAGGAAGGCTAAAATGATGAAGGGAATGGAGGCTTGGGTCTGATACATTCACAGGTACTTTTAGTGGTTGAGTGTGTCTAGCCTAAAGGCTGCATCAAATGCTTTTGAAGAGCAAGACATTAGGAAGCTGTATTCTACTGCAATGAATTAATGCATAGGTTGATTCTTTCTCCTCTTATTGATTGCATTATCTTTTCAAATAGATGCAGAAAGCCCTGCAATCTCTAATTCATACTCACTTCAGACATTTCTCTTGGGTTAGCAAATGCTACCAGCATCTTTGTTACTGTTGTTTAATTGCTTCTTTATCCGAAACTTTGAAGTTAACGAACTTCCTTTGGGTTTGTTTCTTGTGTTTTGGGGGGTTGGTTTGTTTAAATTCCCGCTCAGCAGACATAACTGTGTTGTTTTCAGTTTCACTATCTCTTTGTTTTGCACTCTCAGACTCTTGGATCTTTCTTTACATGCCAGCCCTGAGACAACAACCATTTTATGTTCACAAAACCAAGGGTGTTTCAACTTCCTCTGTTGTTGATGTATTCCTCTAAAATGAGCTTGCTTTCTAGCTGTTCAGGTTGTGTGACTTGACTTGCCTCTTACAGAAGGGGAAGAAAGTGTGGGGTAGACAGACCCTGCTGCTAGCTTCCTTAAAAGTGGTCTGGCCACATCAGTGTTTGAAATGGGGACAGTAACACTACCGTATTTCAGAGTTGCTATGCTGTTCGATCCATTCTCTAGATATTTACAGACACCATCTGAATGTTCACAGAGGCTTTTGCCAAACTACCTTTCCCTCCATGGCTTTTCCCAGGTTGCACGTTATCTGAGGTGGTTCTTTACATCAGCTTGACTGAAGAAGTAACTACTGATATTTCTGTGTATTTTCCTGCAGATCTTGTAAGTACCCGCACAACATCATCAGTGCTGAGAACAAAACAGTTCTAAAGACCCATGAGTTGTCTAGCCTTGATGAGAATGAGCTGCGAGTCCTGCTTCTCCAAAATGACCCTTTCTTCCTCCCTGATGTGAGTTGTACTGATTTCTCAAGAGAAGCTTTTGTTCATTTGGAATGGGAGAGGGGCAAAGAGAATGTGGAGTTCTGATCTCAATTTCAAGCTATTACGCTGTGTAACAGTAATGCCAAGATTAGTGTGAATGAAGTAGGAATGGGAATGGCTGGGTGTGAAAGCACCAGAAGAAACAACATAGAGCCGGGGTTGTGAAAGTGCCAAGTACTTATAATGAAAAAAATTAAAATAACAGCAATAAAAATGCTCAATGCTGAGGAATGTATTGCTTATGTAAATACCAGAAAGGTCACACCTGGATAAAGCCGTGTCATCTGTGACTTGTCAGCAGATGACCTGCTGTCTGACAGCAAGGATTGGACAACAAGGCTATGGCCTGTTTTGTGTGCTGCTCCTGTTATCCCAACAGGATAGCTATAAAGTAACTCCAAACAAGCAAGCAAAAAACATCAGCAACTTCACCAGAGATTTACGGTGAGGTAAGCAAGGTGGAAGTGAAAGATCACAATAACTGTTTGTGCTTGCAGGACAAAAGGCCTATGTGATGGAGACCAGGAAGCAAGGGCCCCTTTCCTTTTCCAGCCTATGTAGGCCTGCACATTTTGGTGCTCGAGGGTATAGGGGAGTGAGAAAAATCTGTGAGAAAACAACCAAATGAGTGCAGTCAGTTTCGTCTGAAATCTGCCCCTTCTGAAGTGCACTGAGTTCTTGTACACTGATTTT
Organism: Lathamus discolor; assembly: GCF_037157495.1. Classification (NCBI taxonomy): domain Eukaryota; kingdom Metazoa; phylum Chordata; class Aves; order Psittaciformes; family Psittacidae; genus Lathamus; species Lathamus discolor. The sequence goes on from NC_088884.1 coordinate 57,567,609, forward strand.
CTACAAGGCACTTTTTTTGTTTGCGTGCAAGTCACTGGGTTTGATAAGTTTGCCTAACAGTCCATTGTGGTTCCGCATGCGTGCATAAGGGCAATGCTGTCTTCAAGGTATGGCTATTTCAAAGCCAAGAATATCCTGTTCTGGCTACAGCTGTTTCTGGTTAAGAAATTACCAGAGTACTTCCTGTTACCTTTGTTTTTAGGACATTATAATCTCCACAGACCTGTTGGCCTAATACTTCTGTTGCTTTCTTATTCCCTGCTGTGACAGTGTGGGGCTTTGACGAAATAGAGCCTTTCTTGGTTTTTGGTAGTGTTTTAAAATACGTTGTGCTGGCAGGTTCAAGGAGCATGGTGGGGATGAGCGAGGAGGATTAACAAACTCTGTCCTCTCAGCTGCATCTAAAACTTGTGTTACTTGTTTAATTAGTCCTGGTAATGACCAGAGAATGGCAGCCATCACTGAGTGGTATTATTTTAAGCTCTTTTCTCTAGCTCTGTTCAGACTTCACTGCTGTCAGGCATTGTTGATTACCACTAATTGAGCACCTACACTATTATGAAGTAATACAGCAGAAGACAGTGATCATGCAGGCCATTCATAAACGTGAGAGCTAGGGAAAGGGGTGTGAAAGCCCATTTGGTTGTTTAGAAATGCTGACTGGCTCTGTGTGTGCGCTGTGTTTGGGGGAGCTGGGTCTGTTTAGCTCGGGGAAGTGAAGGCTCAGGGGGATCTCATCTCGTTAGTGTTTACAGACACCTGAAGGGGAGTATGTAAAAAGCACAGAACTGATGTTTTTCCTCAGTGGTGCCCAGAACCAGAGGTGATGGGCACAAACTGAAACACGGGAGGTTCCCTCTAAACATCCCACAATGGTTTTTTTACTCTGAGGGTGACAGCACTGACACAGGTTTCCCAGAGAGGTTGTGGAGTCTCCCTCCTGGGACATACTCAAAACCCATCTGGACGCAGTCCTGGTCCCTGCAGGGGCATCTCTGCTCAAGCACTTTGAGCACCTCCCCTTGTTCCTTCTTCTCACCTTGGTGTCTGCAGGGGTTGGTTTGTTCTGTAATAGAATAGCTGTAAACCAGTCAGTTGTTAGGTGGTTGTCTTGCTTAGGAGTGCCGAGAATGAATGCTTGTTGGATTGGCTTTCCTTGGTGGGGGAAAAAAACCCCACAAAAATCAAACCCCACTTATGCACAACTTCAAAAGTGGAAATGCATGAGTCAGCTGAAAATGCCTGCCTAGATTAAAGAAGTCACAATGCCAACATGCCTTTCTGTCACTGTATTTCTGCTGTTAAAACTGCATGTCTACAGAAGAAAGAAAAAACTTCCTGATTCTAATGTGATTCTAGTGGAATTACTGATTCCATTTCATACTTCATCTGTCCTCCTCACTTCTAGATCTGCCAACTTTACAACAGAAAGGATAGTAACTGCAGCCAGCAAAATAACTGCAACAAGCTTCATATTTGTCGACACTTTCTCAAAGGGGAATGTAGATTTCTTTTGTGCAAGAGGTCCCATAACCTCTTGGATACCGATTCATTGAAAGTGTTGGAAACTGGAGGCATTGATGTGAAGACAGCTTCAAACATGCAGACTATATATAATCACAAGCATGTGGAATTCAACAAGGAACTGAAGAAGGGGAAAAGTAAGTTGTAAGAAACATCATCATCGACACACAAATTGGGATGTTACCAGTTAGCTCAGTTTCTGGTCCAGCAGTGCTGTTCATTCAGTCTTCTCATGCAGGTCCCAGAAGCCATGTACCTGGTCAGAGAAAACACCAGTCTCCAACAGGAACTGTAGGTAAAGATGAAGGTATGGATTGTTTCTAACCTTCCAGTCCTGGGATTGGTGGATCTCATTGGGATCTGCTCTCATACAGCTCCACAGCAACCTGTGGTAGTTGGAGTGCAGCTTCTGTGCTTACCCTACCAGATGCTGAAGGCCATGATACTGGACAGCCTGTGCAGGAGTGTTGAGATATCTGCCCAAGCACTGTGCAGCACAATGTGGAGTAGGCTGGGATTGATCTCTGTACTCTGCTGAGCACACTGTTTGTTTCCTGGGAAGGAGACAGAGTTGTGTCTGTGTGAGAGAGATCTTTCCTTGCCTTCTGTCCCCAGGAAACGGATATAGCTTTGCCAGTTGAGCAGTAGTCTTGATCTGCCTTTCAGTGAGGGAGCAGGAAGTCCTATGTCTCCTGTCCTCCTGAGCAGAAGGGCCTTGTCTTTGAAACCTGTCAGAGTCCAATACTCTGAACAAATTTTTTTAGATGTTCCGTGCATGGAGGGTGTGATGACTAATATCAAATTTACTTATCTGAAGATAGGTGCCATTACACGGGTGTTGTGAGCGACCCCAGCGGGCAGCTGGGCACCACACAGCCACACGCTCACTTCCCTCTCACCACTGGTGGATCAGGGGAAGAGGAAAAAAAGAAAGCAACAACAAGAAAACCCGAGTGTCAAGAAGAGGGGAAAGCGAAGGGTAAGTGAAAGAAGTAAGAAAACAAAGGAAAACAAGTGATGCAAAGGCAGTCGCCACCTCCCATGGATAGGCTGATGCCCAGCCAGTTCCCAAGCAAAAGATAGCTAACCTTCCTAAAACACCCTTTTTTCCCTTTGATAGCTGAGCATAGTGCTATATGGAATATTTCTTTGTTTAGTTTACATCTTCCCAGGTGTGTGGCCTTCTAACCTACTGTGCACAGTCTATTCACTGGTGAGAAAGGGTGAGAAACAGAGAAGGCCTTGATGCTGTGTAGAAACTGCTCAGCAGAAGCTAGAGCATCTGTGTGTTATCAGCATCGTCGTGGTTGAAAATCTAAAGCACAGCATCATATGAGCTGCTATGAAAAAGATTAACTCTATCCAAGCCTGGCCCAGTACAATGAGATTTCTAATGCAGCAGAGTAATGCAAAATACACTGAAAACAAAATACAAATGTGAAGTTACACTTACCAAAGCATAGCAATTGGAATACACATTTTAGTCAATACCAATGTGATTCCCATGCTGGTCTGTATAATATGCTCACTGTCACGATACTGAGTGTTCCCAGTCCCTAGGAACAAATGTGTAGGCTGAAGCCAGCTCAAGGCCGTTGCTCTCTTTGAAGTTCTTTTATTAGTTGCTTAATTTTTATACCCGTGTGTTGGGCTGAGCCCTGTGTTCACTCCCCCCATGCTGGTCTGGCTAATTAAGGGAGAAACATTTATATTGCCAGTTGATTTACTCAGCTGTTGTAGCCCTTTATCTGCAGTAAAGGCCACCCTTTGGTCCCTTTTGTGTTGAGAAAAAGTCAGCTTTTTTGCAGTAGCCATGGTCAGTCATACCCTGTGTGACTCTGAGCTTCATGACGTTGCCCTTGCCCATTTCTGCTGAGACTTCTTCCACTGTAGGGGTTTATTGGTGAGTTACAAAGCCCTAACTCATGTGGCGGGGCTTCATGTATGTGGGGTAGTTGGATCCTGAAAGCACTTAACTTGGCTGCTGCAGTAAACTCCTTGTTATTTCTGGGATGAAATACCAAATGCAGTGTCTTTGTCTTAGACATCTTGGCCTATTTTGATAGGGCAAATAAGGGTTGATGTGTTCTTTCCTGTAGATGAAAAAGGTGATTCCTCTGCTAAAGCTTCAGAGGACAACAAAGAAGATAACTCTGATCAGATATGTGTGTTCTATGTCTGGAAGTACTGCAAGGATAAAGGTAAGCTTTGTAAAAGGTAATGTTATCTTTGGAGAGCAGGGTCTACAGAGGCACTCCCCACTCTTAGGGCAATAGCGGTGCCATATGGACTGGCAGTTTTGTCTTCTCATTTACTTTGTTTCCAAGTCACTAATAAACATTGTCAGAATTACAGACATAACCAGAGGGAAGTCAGGTGGGTACTCTAAACCTTTTCTCCTCTAGATGATCCATCTATGACCTGTTTCAGCCCTCTTGATGGGGGCAGGCTTTGTGTGTGTTTCTGTGGCAAAAACTCTTCAAATGTTAAATGTTACACTTTCTGTAACTATTAAATCAATTTAAGAGCTCTTCTTATGTTGTCATTGTTGACAACAGGTAACTATAGATCATCCTGTACTCCTGCAGTATCTTATGTACATCAGATAATAATGATACTCTTCCCTTTTAAGTCCTTTTAAAAGTGATCTGAGGTGTTAAAATGTCTTAAGAATCACAGAATCACAGAATCCCAAGGGTTGGAAGGGACCTAAAAAGATCATCTAGTCCAACCCCCCTGCAAGAGCAGGGTAACCTACAGTACATCACACAGGAACTTGTCCAGGCGGGCCTTGAATATCTCCAGTGTAGGAGACTCCACAACCCCCCTGGGCAACCTGTTCCAGTGCTCTGTCACTCTTACAGTAAAGAAGTTCTTCCTGATGTTAACGTGGAACTTCCTATGTTCCAGTTTACACCCATTGCCCCTTGTCCTATCACTGGATATCACTGAAAAAAGCCTAGAAAACATAGTAGTTCTACCAGCTAAGGTAAATCTAGTCCATTGTCTGTCTGGCAGTGGCCAATATCAGAGGTCTGGGGGAAACTGCAAGTATAACAGTTGTATTTGGGGGCTGTCCCTGAACAGTTGCTTAACCCCCAGGTTAGGCTCTTCCTTGGTTATGAGGAGGTACCATGAGATTTTCTTTAACTGAGCTTGTCCAGTCTCTTTCTAAAGGACTACTCCTTTTCTGACCACCTGATCTTGGTGAAAGAGCTGCTTAAATAGATCAGACTGTGTTTGCTTTCACTTAGGATGTGCACAGTAAGTTGGCTGGTAACTGGTCTGAGATGTCTCTATGCATTTAGCATTTCCATAGTGTGTGTGTGTTCTGGTAAAGATGCCACTCTCCTGTCAGAAGCTCCTTTTCTGAGATGCAGATGAGTAAGCTACTTTAGGGCTTGACAATACCTTTTCTTAATCATGACTTTGAAGAGAGACAGCACTTTAAAAAAAGAAGTTATCTCTTTTATGGGTATTTTATGGGTAATAGAAATGAAATCTGGCCAAGAGAGACCAAGTGTGGTTTTGTCTACAGTATGCCAATTTAATTTAAGCACACAGGGTGTGCTCCAGCTCTGTTGACAAAAACGAAGGAAGAAAGAAGTGAATGACACTCTTGTCTTCATAACTAGGGTTAATTTCCATATGTTCTGTGGTCAGATACATCAGGGGTCATGAATGGTGAAAATCCTTTTGGCTCTGTCTGTGCAGCCACTACTCCAGCCTTGTGTCAGATTTTTCAGGCTCTCTGCTTGTTTAGGACCAGGCTTGAGACTGAAGTTTACCAACCTTTGGACCTGTGTAATATCAATGGTGTACCCGTGTGCTGGCTGTGGAGGTCAGGCTCAAAGCAGCTGTATTGTGACCACCAAATAGCTAAACTCAAGTAACAGTTAGAGGGTTAGTGTGCTTTGCTGTGCCACGTTTGTCTCAAAAGTGGTAAATAAGAGATTTGGTCCATAACTGGATGTGGAGCACATCAGCTTTCCCCAGCACGGAGGCTTGGAGGGCAGCCTCTGCCTGTATCCAGCAACATGCACATGTGCAGGGGTGTTAAGAAGATCTGAACTCAAACATGCAGACATACATGCATTGAAAACATTGATGATTTTAGAAGTCCCGGAAGTCTTCCTCTTCCTGTGTGAATGGTATATAGCACAGCTGCAGGTCTTGCATGCAAGGCAGTTAAGAATTGCTGCTTCCTATGTTCTAAGAATCAGAGCAACAACTCCAAGAGTACCTGGCAGTCTCATTAGTGGGGGAGCATGCTACCTGTGCAGGGACCAGTGTAGAGTCTCTTCTGGGGGATGTTCTACGGAGCACTGCAGTCCTTTATGCTGCCTCATTCGTTGGGCTTGGCCTGAAAAGAAAGCATGCGAATTTTGATAACCACCCCATATGTTCTAAAGAAAAGAGAGAACCAAATATATTTGAATGCTTATGTGACGTGTAGATTAGAGTTTTTACGGCTGAGAAATGTGGTGGTGTGACCCACAGACACATATTTCCTATCCGTGGCACTGCTCTTCCAGCTGCCATTGTTGAGTCTCAGCAAAGGGAAGGTTGTGGTTTCTTTGGAGTATATTTAGCACTATGAGAGCTTATGTTGCTTTTCCAGGTAAGACCGGAGACACCTCTATCATTCAAATTCTGTTTTCAGCATTCTGTCTTTATTGCTCATGCCAAAGTCCAGGAGATAAAGCCAAGAGTGTAAAAAAGAAAAAACCCTTGTTCCTTCCCTCCCCACCCTGCCTTGTCTCGCTCTCTGTTATGATTGCAGAACTCTTGACTGTGTCTGATCTCATTACAGATAAATGCAAATTTGTTCATTACCACTTGCCGTATCGATGGCAGGTATATAATGGGGTGACCTGGAATGACCTCACCATGATGGAGGAACTTGAAAAGGCCTATTGTGACCCACAGACCAGCAGGTATAGTGATGCTGCACTGCTTGCTAGAGTACTGTAGCTGAGCCCTGGAGGACAACCATTTTGTTTTCTTCCTAAAGGTGTTTGACATCCGTAACTTTTGTTTACTGAGATGCTCAGGATCTGGAAGATGTACAAATGAGAATTCTTCTTCTTAAACAGAAAAGTAAAAGTGATTGCATGGAACTATCACCCCATTTTTGTCTTCTAAAAGTAACAAAACTCTCTTGCATTTAAAACTCGAGGGTAAAAAGAAGTGGATGGAATTTAGTGCTTAAAATATTAGTGTTTCAGATAATAATATGAATAATATTATGATATTAATATTATGAATAATATTATTATAATAACATTATGATAATGAATTACATATAATATATATTATTATATAATAGATATTATGAATAATATTATGATAATAATATGAATCATACTTTATAATAATTTAAGTTGTGCCTTTTAACAGCAGTTCAGAGCTGGTCCTTCTCTAGGGCTATCCCTTTCCCAACATAGGTAGTATCTATAATAATTTAATAGTATCTATAATATGCCTAGAGAAATTTATTAAATGGCCCCTTGTGTAATCAGCCAATCTTGGTTTTTTTTTAAGAGAGTGCATTTTCCCTTTAACTCCTTGCTGAAAGCTTCCCTGTGAGCCACATGGATTTGTAGGGGACCCCAAGTTTGGCCTCAGTAAAATGGTATAGGCATTTTGGCCTGTACCTCTTCTTGACAGCAGATGATTTAGATTTGCATCTCAATTAGGCTGTGGATGGTACAAATCACAAGCAAGATTCCCAACAGGAGGCTGCTTTCAAAGTCTTTTTGCCTGAGAGTTAATTTTTCAAGCTTCCCAGGAGTAAGAGCCCAGGTGGCTCCAGTGATGATTGCCATTTGCAGAACTCACAGCTGGGACTGCATCCTCTGTAGCCACAGTAAGAACAAAGCTGGTACGCTGCAGGTGTTTGCTGGCAGGCTCAGGCAGGTACTTACCAACTTCCATTTTTGTACCGAGAAAAACTAAACATGAGACTTATTTCAGAAGCACTGTTTGCCACATTGTACGTGTAGCTCCAGACTGTCTGTAAAGCTGACAGTGCAGCATGTGGCTAGTGACTGAGTTGGCATTCGGTGTCTCACAGACCATAGTTCACTTCTGAAGAGTGGAAACAGTTTCCAGAGCTGCCACACAGCCTGTGAGAAGTACTCATATTTCAGGCCTATTAAGTTCAGGCAGTCACATTATATTAAAGAAAATTCCACCATGTTAAACTGGGGATTAAAGGATAATATATATACTGTTAACTACAATAAACCTGATTTTGTCCTTACAGTATAGCAGGTAAGAACATTGATTTCCAGACAATGACCTGTTGCTCTTCTCGACTTCGACGCCTTTCTACACCATCATCGGTCACAAAACCCACATTTGTATTGACCACGCAGTGGCTTTGGTATTGGAAGAATGACAAAGGCCAGTGGATTGAATATGGAGAACAGGTGACTCCACATCCTGTGCAGGGAATCACTTCTGAAGAAGAGTGTGGAGCCTCTTTCCCCTCTTCCCTTTTACTCAGCAGGGTTAATTAAGTAAACACTTATGCTTGAATGTTACAGTGTCAAGGCAGTAAAGCTACAGATATTCGTAACAGATGTGATGAAATAATGATAGGCTGTGGGGAGGGAACGTGCCTTATCTCCTTGCAGTGAGGTTCAGTATGAACTTTTTGCATGTTGTAAATTGTTTTGTACTTTAGAGAATTATACTTGCATTGTGGTTTAACCCTGGTGTCGTGGAGCAGATTTAGGATCTGCTGACTATGCTAGTTTGTTGTGGGGGGAGATTTTAGACTTAATGTAGATTCCTTTCCATCCTACTCTTTGTGTCTTTTCTCCATCTACCCAAACTAGTCATCCAGGGCTTAGTCCTGACCGTGTTTGCTCATTACTCTTCTCTCTCTCTTTTTTTTCCTCTTTTTTTCCCCACAAAGGGACAAGGGGATAGTGCGAGCTCACCATCTTCTGCAGTTATTGAGAATTTGTATCTAGCAGATCCAGATGGCACCATATTTTTCCAGGCTGGCTTGTATAAGTATGAGCTCAATTTTAAAGGTACTCGTTTTAAAGGTTCTCATTTACAACTACGAAGTGCTTTACAAAGGTCAACTTGCAAGCTATCCCAGGTTTTAGAAGCCATTATTTGTTTTACTAACACTACCAGATTTACTCACTGAAATTGGAAGCAAGCTAGCGATGGCCCAGAGGAAATTTCTTATAAAAGTAACCTTCCCCCTTATTCCTTGACACTATCCAGACTCACACTGGACCAGAAATGAAAAAGATTCTTAGTCTTCACATAAAGGCATAGTAAACCTTAAGTAAAGTGAGTTAATCTTGTGGATGGTAAAAATGAAAAATAAGCATCTTTTCCTTCCACTGGCACAACTAAAGAGCATGAATGACTTAAGGGAGCAAGCATGACAGACGCATGTTAAATAAGAGTTACAGGAAGGACAGGAAGCTTACACAGTGTTTATGCTACCATTCTTCAGCAGATAGAATTGACAACGAATATACACTTTTCATTAATGAATAATTGTCATTAATTAATGACCCCGTCTTGTAGGCTTATTTGTGACTTTTTTCCTTGCCTTTTCTCCTCAAGAAATGACCCAGACAAACATCTCTTATAAAACTCGAAGACGGGTCTGCAGACGACCAAAGTTTGTGTCTTCTGAAGATGTGCAGAAGATAAAGAAAGGGTAAGTGTTGCGCATTAAGTTGTTGGGTCTTCATATTTCAGAAGTAATTATAAGGCAGAATGGCTTCCAGTGTTGGCAGTAATTGTGCAAAGAACAGAGCTGTTGGTAGAAGGGAGCCTATCCATTTGGCTGAGCAGAAGCTGTATCACGAACTACCAGCTTGGTGCATCATCGCCTGGTTTTTGGGGTATGTGTTAATCCAGGTACCATGTCCGCAGGACTGGTGATGGACAGTTTTTCATTAATAAAAAAGCAAATGAAAGAGGACTGTGTCAATTGAATGGCAGCATGCGAAGCCCAGCTCACAGACTGAGGCTGTTTCCCAGGGGTTTTGTGGCTTATTTTGTGTATTTTTAAATGTAGAAATTGGCCAAAGGGGATGCTGCCAGTTCAGATGCTTGGAGCATTACTGAAATTACCGACACCTCATTTTCTGTCTGTTTGCCACCAGCCAGAGGGATTCTTCTATTCCCAATCAGTCCTGTCCTGCCCACTGGGATCAGTCTGCACTGCCTGACCTTGGATACAAGGTATCTTCTTCCCCCCACTTCCCTCCTTATTCTTTCCCTTTTGTAATTCTGATTGAAAGGCGTGATTCAAAGGAGGATGCTGCTTAACTGAAGCAATTGTAACTGGGTAGATGCTAGAAAGGGACAGGAGTGATTTCTTGGGTGGGCGTGCTAAAGAACTAGGTGATCTCTCAAGAGCATGATAAAAGGTGCCAAATTCTCATGAGCTTCAGCAGCATTTTAGGCATTTACCTACACGCAAAACCAAAACTCATCAAATTCAGTACAAAAAGATTTACTCTTAGAAAGGAAAAAATGATGACTTAGTGGGCCAGTTAAAGAAGGGGCTTCTATGAAGTGTGTTCCTTCACTAGAAGCTGGGCTGAGATCAAACTCTTCCTGTGTAGGACATTAAAAAGCCATCCAATAATAATACCATCATGGCTGTTGATGGATAAAGTTCGGATTGGAGATATAGGAAAGGAAATCTCTGTATGCTCTTTCAAGTCACCCAGTACTGTCGTGTACATCACAGGTCTGAGCGCAGGCCATGGCCCCAAGGAACGGCAGAAGCAGAGTTACAGTCAATAGTAAAAAACTGTTTGCAGTGATCTCTTCAACAAACCAAGCCCCTGTCAGCCCACGGTCTAGGTTCCTATTTGATCTACCAAGAACAAAAATGTTCAGGTGTTTTTAAACATTAGTAATTCTTTGTTTTAGCAATTTTTTTAAATTGCTAGGTCTAATGGCATGAAGAAGCAGTCCTGGAAGAGCAACGCAGACTGTGGAAGTACTAGAACGCTACGAAAAAAAAGGCTTTTCGGTGTTACACTCGGCCTTCTTTATAGTTTTTTTGCCCCAGGTTAGAGGACAGCACATAAAGTGGAGCATAAGGTTTTCCTTGTTGACTGTGTCAGAGTCTTTTATGATGCTGACCAAGTTGTATTGGCACAAATACCATGATGGCAAGGGACAGGACAGAAGTAATACCGCATTTCCTGGCTGGGAGATCTTTCTGTCTAGGTTCAATTGATGGAGACCTCCATTACTATTGTTACTCTTTGCGTTTTATTTTCCCTAGTGTAGTTACATTGGCAGTGGCATGAGAACTAGAAATATCTTGTCTCTTGGCTTCTCTGGCCTGGTTTCTGTTACTCTGCTTTGTGCTGAATACTTCATTTTACCCTGACTACCCTCTTGTGTTGGATTATGCCTTAGTGTAACACCTGTATCTGGCCATGTGAATGCAGCAAATTCATCTAAACCCAGTCCCAATGCAACATCGGCAGGTAAAATTGAAGTTGGCTGCTGTGTACATCTGCTCACTTCAAATAGCTGGTTTTCACAGTCAGCAGAATTGTGAAATTTCACTAAAATTCACAATTATAAAAGTGTCAGTGCCCAGCACCCACCGAATGAACTAAGAAGGAGTTTGTGTGGAAATGTGGCAGCCAGACCTTTTGAAGATTTGGGCCTGTGATCTTTTGAGCTCTGTCACAGTAATAAAGGATATAGCTAAGCAGCAACACCTTTGGCTTAGCAGCAGCTTCACTGATTGATATAAGCTTAAATTTTTCCAAAGAATGCCAGGAAGACAGCTAGCTCAGTTCTTTATAGGTCTTTGAGTTGTTATGTGCTTGGCTGCTTCCCTTATCTACTCTGCAAACTTCAGTCTGAATTTTAATCGAGTCCTTTTGTTGGGATGTTTCTGGAATCAGTGAGGTGAGTGTGAGACGCTTTGGAATGTGATGCACAGATCCATGGTATCACTAGAGGTACTTGGAGGGATGTGTGTGGTGGAAAGTTCATCTTGCTCCCCCAAGCTCCGTTTGCTTAACATGTAAACGGAGTGCATTTCACAGGAAAGGAAACGTTAATTCTGTACCTAAAAAGTCACAAAGCCCACAGTACCTGTTGGCACTTCAGGTGAAAGCCTGGGCTAGATTAAATATTTCTGTGGGACCCTATGCTTGTGTTTTGGTTTTTTTTGCAGTAGGTAATATTGGGACTGGCTGGGATTCTACATGCATGTGGTGACCATCGTATGACCTGACAATTACTAACCGATGCATTCTTCAGACGTTGACAAATAATCCTGGCAAAATTTGCTGCGCTGGAAGTGATCCATTTTAAAAAGGAACAGCTATGAGATAGGGAGAAAGTAATCTTTGCTTAACAAGAGTAGTTGTGTTTTGGTAACGTTATTTTCTGAGTGTTGCAGTGTCTTGATCTGTAAGTCCTTTAGAATCCTAGTTCTGTAGAAAGTAGAGTGTACAAAAGGCCCAATGGAACTTGGGAACACCAAGTGGCAAGTTGGTATGAATTTCTTCTGTCTTTGTGTAACAAAGTGGAATTAGTAGTTGATAATTCTTTTTTTGTCTCTAAAAGATTTGATATTGTCTTGGAGCTTCATGATGGGTTTTAAAATGTATCTTTAATGTACAACTGAGAAATACGTGCAGTGAATGTGTGGGTTTATGTCAGAGGATCAGTCTTTGGCTGCTATATTGCTGAATCCTAACACGTCCCAAAGATTGCTGTACTGTAACAGGAATGAGAGCTGATGCAACGTGAAGAGACTGTCTGTGTACTTTACAGATAGCAGTTCTAGTTGGGTGGTTGTTGCCAGTACAACCTGTGCTGCTTCCAAAATCCAAGTTAACCAGAGATCAAGGTTTGATATCACAGAGTACTGTTTTTGTAGTCACACACTAGCACAAATTAGTCAGGACAGGGATTCCTCCACTGCCTCAGAAACTCCACTCCTTAACAGAGAGTTAGCAAATGCTTATGCTGTCTAGGTTTTTCCATTTTAGCTCTGAAGATGAAAAGAGCTAGAAAAGTTAATGTTGTTAAGAAGTACTCAGTATCTGAAGGGGATCTACAAGGATGCTGGAGAGGGATTCTTCATTGGGGACTGGAGCTCTAGGACAAAGGGTAATGGGTTCAAACTGAAACAAGGGAAATTCAGGTTAGGTATAAGGAAGAAGTTCTTTAGTGTGAGGGTGGTGAGGCACTGGAATGGGTTGCTCAAGGAAGCTCCATCCCTGGCAGTGTTCAAGGCCAGGTTGAACAGAGCCTTGGGCAACATCGTTTAGTGTGGGGTGTCCCTGCCCATGGAAGGGGGGTTGGAACTAGACGATCTTAAGGTCTTTTCCAACCCAAACCATTCTGTGATTCTATGATAGGTATCAACCTGCAAGAGTAATGTGCTGTTACCCTTTATTAGCAAGAGAAGCATCTTTGGGGAAATATGGACAATCCCACAGTTTTCATGCAAAAGATAACTGGCTTGGTTGCTTAAAGGCAATCATATGATAAAATAATTTAAGTACTTTTCTTACAGGATTAGGCTTTGTATCACGTGGCTGACTCTGTTTTACCCAGAAAGGTTACAATTCCTCAGTAAAAGATGCAGCATAGCAAAAGTGTAATTGTAGTTTAAAGAAGAATTGTTTATGTAGGAATGAAAGATTTAGTACTGAAATATAGTGACATAATTTTCATCTTCTTAGGTGATGGTGAGCAACTTCAGCTGTGGTGTAACAGAGCTTGCAGATAATAAATACGTGTCCATCCAGATTGTTTTATGTGTTGTATTATGTTTTAAAAAAGCTTTGGAAAATATTCTTGTATTAAGATACGAGAAATTCCATTCAACCTTGTAAAAACTTTTTAATAAATTCAAAGAAATTATTCTTCCTTGTGTAGCTGACTTTATTTTTAATCCTTAGAAGACTTTTCTATAAGGCCTTTTCATCAGTAAGTCCTTAGTGCACAATCTGCACATGGTGTCCAGAGAAACATCTCTTTATTTATATGCAGCTGTGAAATATAAGTCTGATTTTTATCTCCTGTTTAAACTCAGCCTTGTAAAACAGGGAGGTTTTGCCTGATGTTGGTTCCATTAAAGCAGTTTTTGTGCTTTAAACACAACTTTGATATGTGGGATGTCACCTTGAGTCCCCGCTTGCTTAGGCAGCAAAGTGGAAAGTACTGCCAAGTGACATCAGTCTACCAGCATTATGCATTTTCAGTCAAGCTTATGGAAGAGAAGTGTTTATTCTACAAGATTAAAGATATAGATTACTTCATAGAAAAAGTGTAAATTTTATGCGGGACACAAGCAAGCAGAAGAGATCCAATCATGTTTTAATTATGTTTTGCATTAGCTCTTCTTTGGGAAAAATGTGCATTTCCTGGTGGATTTTTAAACACAAGAAATATGGATAAACAGACTTTGTTTCCTTTAGGAAAGGTGATCTATTTGCTTAAACAGGTGTTTAGTGCAACCTTCTTATTAGAATCCTAATTGTTTCTTATGTTTGGAAATGGAGCTTTTTTCTTAAGTCTGTATTTAAGTGCAACTTTCCAAGTTTTAACTTTGACAAGTTAAGGAGCTGTGATCCTGGGAGGTTGCATGTATTTGTTTCACCTTTAATAGCTGAAGCTTCATTAAATGTCTGGTTACAAATGATACTAACACCTTTTGTTCTTAAACAGCTTTGTATATAAAACTAAGATTATCTGCCATAATCAGTCAAGTTTTCTTTCTGAAATTTCTGTTTCATCGAGATCTGTATTTGTGTCAACCCTTACTTGGAGGTGATGAACATTTAACTGACACTTTCAGCATCCTTCTTGAAGGGAGGCAAGGTGTCCTTGCGATGCAGGAGTGACACACTGATTTACACATTAAGTATCTGTCCTAATTAGCACAAAGTCATGATCTAAAGCATTAAGTTAACCTTCATAAGTATAGCTGGGGACCCTCTTCTGAAAGTATACCTTCTGTAATGAGCTAACTGAAGCCTCATGTCTCCTTTTGCTTTGGTTTATATTTTATAGGCAGTGGAGATCAGTGATACAACTGATGAATACAACCACATAAAGCAGCTGTTTCATCAGACTATGAAGAAATACAGCATCCTTAAAATAAAGAGGATTCAGAATCCATCCCTCTGGAAAGTGTTTCAGTGGTGAGTATTTGTTTCCTCATCCTTATCAGGGCTGGGGGTGTGTGCTGATGTCCTGTATCTGCTTCCTAGGAAAGAAAAGACATTACCACTTGTGCTTTAACGTGACTGGTATTTCCATCTTTGGAGCAGTTCAGGAGTAAAATTTCTCTGGCCTTTCAGAGAATGCCATGCTTCTGGGAGAAGGTTCCCTTTGCATGTCTGTTTGGAAGGTGGGGGGGACAGCTACAGACACAAAGACATGAATGATGCAGAATTTGGGATGAGGATGCTCACAGTAATGTGGCATAGTGCATTGTCTCAGGGACTGAACAGTGACTGCCTGCAGCACATGTTCTGTCTGTTACAAATGTTCATGCATTAGAGAAAGTGGGCAATGCTACAAGGTGCTTGGGGCTTTTGTTCCAGTCAGACGTAACGAAGGCCTTCTCAAGAGTACCTTTGCTGAATGAAGTCAGTATTTGCCGAGAAATAATCCTTGTGCTTTAACTTAATGATCCCTGAGATCAGAGCTCCTTTCTGATTTGCAGCATTTGCATCAGTACTACTGAATGCCAAGCTAGGTGATAACAGATTTCAACTGATGCTGGTGACAATACATAACCATGTTCAGGTTAATTTGGTAGCACATTAAGCTGCTGCATAGAAATGATGCCTAGTTTAAAACACAGTGTCGTGGTTTAAACCAATCCACACAGCTCGTCCACTCACTCCCCCCCTTCTTTCTCTCCCTCTACTCCTGGAGGGACGGAGAGGAGAATTGAAAAGAATGCACTTCCCATGGGTTGAGATAAGAACAGTCCAGTAACTAAGGTATAACACAAATCACTGCTGCTACCACCAATAATAATAATGATAAAGGAAATAACAAGGAGAGAGAATACAACACCTCACCACCAGCCAACCAATAACTCGCCCCACTCCCCCCAGCCGAGCACTGACCAATCCCTCGTCCAACCCTGCAGTTCCTAATCCTTCTGGGTAACTCTCAGTTACATCCTGGGCATGACGTGCTGTGGTATGGAATACCTCTTTGGCTAGTTTGGGTCAGGTGTCCTGTCTGCTTCCTCCCGGCCTCCCCTCCTCCCTGGCAGAGCATGAGGCTCAGAAAGTCGTTGGCCAGACCAAACATTTGAGCAGCAACTAAAAACATCAGCACTGCACTAGCTACTAAAAAGGAGAAAAATAACTGCTGCTGCTGAACCCAGGACACAAAGGCAGAGATACCTAATACAAGTATTCAAGGACTGTATAGAATGGCAATGGAGAAGGAAAATACTGCTCAGATAAGTACTTTTGCCTGCAACATGACTGAATCTAGGAAGTCACAGCTAATAATTTCATAAAACCTTTTCATGTAGTGAAACTTAAGACACTTCAAAACATGTAGCAGCACATAATGTTCATCCTCCTATAATGAGATATTTAAGGTAACCAGGAAGAGTTTAACAAGTTCTCAATGAGCAAATTCCAGTCCATTGCTCTTAACCTTTCATTTATGCAGTTTACCAGTTGGAAGGATTCCCCCCTCTCCCTGGCTGTTTATTATCACTTCCTGAAGATTATTGTTGTCTTGTCCTTCAACAGCTTCTGAAGACCTGTAGGATGTCTGGGTGCTGTGAAATATTTTTGCCTTCCATTGTGATTCCTCTTTTGATACGTGTCATAGCTCAGTCTGACTCTGGCCTAAATTGAGTAAAATCTCAAGTGGTGGAAGGAGGCTCAGTTTCTCTCCTTCTGGCTTTGTCTTCTCAGCCATACTGATCTCACAGAGCGGCAAGAGCTCAGGGTGTATGGCATGAAGAATAAGCTGCCTCTAGCTCCTAGTTACTGCTGGGACATGGAGGGTCTGTGGGTACCAACACCACTCTGCAGAGTGTTCTGGGTGGGACGGGATGAGACAATAAGCAGAACTAGCAGAACCCTACTGAGGAGCAAAAGGTTGGTACAGTGGTACAGGGGACTGTAGTAGTGTCAATACTTACTTAAATTCACTAAAGAAAGCTAGGATTATCTAGAAGTGCTGTGCAGTAGTACCAGTATATTGCTTATCTTGTATTTGTTCATCATACTGCTACTCTGTCTCATCTTCCAAATTGAGAGAGGAGAAAACAGACTGGGAATCATAGAATAGTTAGGGTTGGAAAGGACCTTAAGATCATCTAGTTCCAACCCCCCTGCCATGGGCATGGACACCTCACACAAAACCATGTTACCCAAGGTTCTGTCCAACCTGGCCTTGAACACCGCCAGGGATGCATGGTCTACTGTAAGGTGTTCAAGGTGTTCAAGGCCAGGTGGGACAGAACCTTGGGTAACATGGTTTAGTGTGAGGTGTCCCTGCCCATGGCAGGGGGGTTGGAATGAGATGATCTTAAGGTCCTTTCCAACCCTAACTATTCTGTGATTCTGTGTTGCCCAAGGCTCTGTCCAGCCTGGCCTTGAATGCTGCCAGGGACGCAGCATTTACCATTTCCGTGGGCAACCTGCTCCAGTGCCTCAGCACCCTCACAGTAAAGAACATCTTCCTCTTATCTAACCTGATATATCCCTTGTTTCAGTTTAAACCCATTACCCCTTGTCCTATTGCTCCAGTCCCTGATGAAGGTTCCCTCCCCAGCATCCTTGTAGGCCCCCTTCAGATACTGGAAGGCTGCTATGAGGTCCCCACGCAGCCTTCTCTTCTCCAGGCTGAACAGCCCCAACTTCCTCAGCCTGTCTTCATACAGGAGGTGCTCCAGTCCCCCGATCATCCCCGTGGCCTCCTCTGGACTTGTTCCAGCAGTTCCATGTCCTTTTTATGTTGAGGACACCAGAACTGTACACAATACTCCAAGTGAGGTCTCGCAAGAGCAGGATAGAGGGGCAGGATCACCTCCTTCAACCTGCTGGTAACGCTCCTTTTGATTCAGCCCAGTATATCTCATTTAGCTGATACCTACACGTACATTATATACTTGTTTTTAAAAATTACTTTCTCCCTTTTATTCTACGGCTCACTCGCTCTCCTCTGCATTTTTCTGTTAGGCAAAAGGAACAGATGAAAAGGGAGAATGGAGGGAAGGAAGTAAATGAAAAGCTCCTTTTCCATGGAACCAAGACCTCCTTTGTGGAATCCATCTGTATTTACAATTTTGACTGGAGAATCTGTGGAAGCAATG
Source organism: Lathamus discolor (assembly GCF_037157495.1). Classification (NCBI taxonomy): domain Eukaryota; kingdom Metazoa; phylum Chordata; class Aves; order Psittaciformes; family Psittacidae; genus Lathamus; species Lathamus discolor. The sequence goes on from NC_088884.1 coordinate 57,585,475, forward strand.
GAACTGTCTATGGGAAGGGTATGTAGGAAACGACTCTGTGTGTTAGATGTCTACTTAGACTCCCCTGATAACTACACCAATCAAAGTTTTGAACTATAGAGGGTGGAAAAAAAGGAGTAGGTGATTATTATGATCTTCCTTCCCTCTGGGGAGGAGGAGAAGGATTTGCTTTGAGCAGGGTTAAGGCTTTTCATAAGGTGTTAAGACAACGAGTGTAGGGATTTGGAAAAGCCTCTGTTGCTGTAGGTGGGATCTTCTGAAGGCTCAAGTTCATAACTTGGACTTGCAAGAGTTCAAGGTGACACAAGTGCCATGAAGTGCCATGACACTTTTGTCACTTTGTGACGCTTTGTGATACAAGTAAAGGAAGATATGTGTGGTTAGAAGAAATGAATAGCCACAAGGTCTTCAGTTAACTTGCTATGCAGCTTTGGATGGTGTGCCTACCATGTGTGTGCCTCAGCAGGCCCACTTCTAACAGAGCATTAGGTAGTTTCTATTAACTCAGACAGGAATTTGTGGATGCTTTGTGCTTTTGAGCACATGAAGTGCCATGAAGGCTGCTAGTCTTCATGGCAGGGAGCAAGAAGGGCACGCATTCCCTCAGTAGGATTGTGAAGGTCATGTTTTCTTGTCTATTCCTCATAGTAACAAATACGAACTCCTGTAATAGCATGCCAAGTGAAAATCGTGTGTGGCAATCTCTTCTCTTGTAAAAATTTCTATGGCATTATGTAAACTGAGTAAGAAGAGATCTGAAGGTTGGGTTGAATACCTCCTGAAAAAGAAGGGGATGCTCAGTTTTCATTGTGCCTTTATACGTATTTCTTATAACCACATTTTCGTATTATTTTCTAGGAAGTTACTTTGCTAGAGACGCTTCCTATTCCCACTCATACTGTGAGCTCACGGTGAAAACAAAAATCATGTTCGTGGCTCGCGTGTTGGTTGGAGACTACGTTAACGGCAACGCAGCCTACGTGCGCCCCCCGACAAAGTCTGTTGATGGGCTCCGGTTTTATGACAGTTGTGTGGACAACGAGATAAATCCCTCCATTTTTGTTGTCTTTGAAAAATACCAGATTTACCCAGAGTTTACAATAGAGTACACAGAGGAAGAAAAAAAATGTATTGTATCTTAAAGGGATCAGAGCTGTTTGTATCCCTTATCTTCTGTACCGCGGGTGTTCCCATACTTGGCAAGTTCTTTTTACTAGAATCCTTTGGAATGTTAATCCAAGGAATTTCTGTATTGAGGAGGGCTACCAAAGCAGATGTTACAGTTGAGACATTGCCTTGTCTTCTCCTCTTCCTCTATCAAGTGTAGACATTTGGGTAACTGTAGCAGAAGAATCAGAATTGTGGGATGGGAAATTGAGTATTTTCACTTCTGTGGGCAAATAATTGTCAATGCATTTTCTTAGAGAGTATTTCTCTTTGCCAGTAATTCAGTTAAGAGAAGAATTAACGGTACAGCAGTAAGCAAGATGTCAGGTTTCTAGAAATCAAAGATTCTTTCCATTGCAGAATACAGTTGTTCTTGGTCCTCTTGTCTACTGCAATTCTAAACAAGTCAGTCTACCTTAGAATGACTTGACTTAGTTTTCAAAGTACCACTTGTTAACGCTGATACAAGTTTCAAATTTAAAATGGCAAGACAAAAAAATCAAAAGCTTATTTTAAATCTGTATCATAAGTAAGTTCTCAAGTTTCATCTGTACAATGGCAGCTACTGTTTAGATCAGGAAATGGTTGGCTCAGATTCTCTTTGCAGGTCTGCAGTAACTTGCTGTGTGACCTGTATAAAAATAGAGCTCAAGCGAAACTGTGAAAATCCCAGCCTATGAATAAGTAGGTACTAAAATGCGATGGTTTGGCCGCAACTAATGGTCTTAAGTATATAAAGACTGTGTCTCAGTGAGCCAGGCTCTCAAGTCAATGTGGCCACCTATTTTCTTAGTGTGAACGTTTGCTTAGCAAATGCTACAGGACAGGAGAAGACCTGACTGGAAGAACCCAGTTATGTCCTCTGGAGGCCAGTGGTAGAGCTGCTGTTCTAAGATATGTGTTTTGTTACCCACATTGCGCTGGGGCAAATTGCTGACAAGCATATTTGTAGCTGCTGTGTTGCTGGATACTGCTTCCCTGGGTCTGATGTGATAAATGTGCCTCGCTTCCGTCAGTGATGTACAACCCTACCAATGGTGGTTATGCTTTTCTTATGAAGTTACATGTGTTGTATTGTCCCCAAAAGAAAATACATAAACTTGTGGAGTCTCTACTGAATCTCAATAACAAGGTTGTAAGTTAACGGAACTGAAGACCTTCTGTACAAAGATGTCTGCTTCAGGCAGTCTAGCTGTCAAGAGGGAACCATTGCCAAAGATAGAGGAGCAGTAACTTTTGCTTTTAGGTAAGCTTTACAGTAACACAAATAGCCTTCCACTTTCTTATGTCTTCAATACTAATCTGTCAATTACATGTACTACTCAAAGTTTGCAAATTACCCAGAGGACAGGGAAATGTATAAAACTAGGAAATCTAACTAAGATTGCTGTCTTGGAACTAAATGAAAACATGCATCAGGAATGCATTAAAAAGATTTTACCACTTTTGAAGAGCTCTTTCACATTTGTTTTTCTGTAGAGTTCCTGAATCATTTGAGTTTTGCCTTCTTTGCAAATAAAATGTTTTCACTCACTTTTTGCTTATTAGTGTGCAGTTTCTCTCCATCTGCAAACTTATGTCTTCCCTGTGTTTCTAAACCAGGGAACTGCAAGGATGCAGGTTAGCATTTTAGTGTAGATTCTTAGCTAAGCAGGAAAGATAGAGTACAGTCTGATTCATGGAAGATATTTCTGTAAAGGAACTTCCTTAAGATACTTTTAATAAATTCTAAGTGCTGTGATAGTTTAGTTGGATTCCTTGTAAATAAATATATCCCTATAATCCTACATCCAGCTCTAGGGCCCCCACCACAAGAGAGATGTGGAACTGTAGGAGCCAGATCTGGAGGAGGCCACAGAGGTTATCTGAGAGCTGGAGCACCTGAGCTATGAAGACAGGCTCAGAGAGCTGGGCCTGTTCAGCATGGAGAAGGCTCCGGGGAGGCCTTGTGGCTCCTTTAGGCACTTGAAGCTGCTCTAAGAAACGTGGAGAGGGGCTTTCTACAAAGGCCTGTAGTGACAGGACAAGAGGGAATGGCTTTAACCTGACAGATTTAGATTAGATATTAGGAAGAAGTTCTTTACTGTGAGGGCAGTGAGACACTGGAACAGGTTGCCCAGAGAAGTTGTGGCTGCTGGATGGGAGGACTGTTACAGATTTATGAAATGAACCTGAATAACCCATTTAAAGCTTCATCCATTCATGCAAAGAAGTCATATACTTGCTGCTCAGCTGAGCCCATCTTTGAATTTATTGATGTAAAGCAGGCAAAATTCTCAATCACATATCAAAAGCACTACAAATGTAATTCTTCAATTTGTGTAGCAATGGATCATCACATTAATTACACGTTACAAAGAGCCAGCAGAGTTCTCAGACTTTTCTTCCCTAAAATGACTTTATATTCCCTGAGGGAAAAGTTACCTGTCTATCCATATCTTATTCCTCTACGCAGGACCACCAGAGGCAGTGCAGGGCCAACTATGGAAGTGCTTTTTTAGGTCAAAAGGGAACTGTATGTGGGACATGGGGAAGAGCCTGAGCTGGACAAGCATGTTTGTGTGAAGGAGAGCTTGTAGATGTGATATCAAAGCCAGAGCTCAGGCAGTTGAAGAGTTGAGAAGCATTTCTATTCAGGAAAAAGAAGAACAGGAGGCATTAGGCTCAGTTTTGGTTTGAAACATCATCTTTCCCTTCATGAGGGACTACTGAGTTACTGTTGCACAATAATCTCTTAGCTCTGCTATGCTGCAGGAATCCAGAGGCTCAAGAACATCACAGAGGTACATGGCTCCCATCGTGCCTCATTCACAGCACCAAAGCTTATCACATTGCTTGTGCCACACAAAGCTTTGTGTCGGTTCCCGTTAGCTCTCTATGGCAGAGGCTCCCCTCCAGTCTTCACCTGCTCTGATACACCTCTATAAACATTGTTGTTAAACTCTGCTTTGCTAATAGTTAAACTCTGCTTTGCTAATATGTAGAGACTTGTGCTTTTGAGAGGATAGTAAAGCCTGACTTCCCACAAGTCCAACCTGCCATCCAGAGATGGTGGTGGTTGACCTAAAATCCAAGCTTTTTTCTTTTTTCCCCTGAAAGATTTGAAAGTGCCAAGAGAGTACCTGTGTTGGAATAGTTGCAGGCAGCTACTATCCCTCTTGTCTGGTTTCACTCACACAGTAATATCAGAAAGCTCTGAGGTGTTATGAAGGAGAAAGTTAAACATTTTATGAGAGGGAGTTCAACAGAACACACCTGGAAAGAGCCTGAATGCAGACAGATCTTTAGGACAGAGTCTGCAACTTGTGCCTGAATGGAGAGGAGGCCTGATATGGAACTCGGTTTATCCCTGTATTGGCCCTGGCCCCACACTTTCCTACTAGCTATGTTTAAAAGACATAACAAATTGGGCAAATTAAGGACTCAAATCCAGGCCCTGTTACTGCACTGTATGTAATCAGGGTAAGAGAGAACTTTCAGGAAAATATACCAGAAAAGCAGTGTCCTAGGACAAAAAAGCTCCCAAAAGCTATGCATTATCAGCAGGTTAGCTTTTTCTTTCCTTGTAGAATCAGCTAAGATACAAACTCCTGAAACAGCTCTCTGTATTTTTTGGAAGGAAATCATCATCAGATCTCTTGACTCCTCAGGTACTCTTACCTACCATCAATGTCTACCATGGTTTACAGCAGAGCACCCCTCCGCTCCCTTCACCCACACTTTGATTGGTAAGCGTATTGCTATTTAGCTGAAGCACAGAGGAAAGACTTATGCCATCGAGTGAACAGCTGCTGCCTTCCTAATAAGTCGCTCTGTCATCGGTGAATTTGGTCTCATCACATCACGTTCTCTCAGGAGGCACCTGAGAAAGAAGGCGTAGGAGAGAAACAGGGAGATCATCATCAGTATCCTTGTAAGAGAAGGGAAACAGTATGTAAAGACCTGCTCTCGAGGTGAAGGTTTCCCCTGTTGGAAATAGTTGGCCTTGGCAGTAAGTTTAGGCAGAATTCTCAGCATTGTTTTCAGCACTGGGAGAGATTGAAAATGAACACCCAAAACTCAGAGTGCACAGAAGAATCGTTATTGTATGTAATTTTAAGTTTCAAAGAGACCTCAGGAGGAGAACAGGGAAGGCTTCACATTGTCCCAAGGATGCATTCTTTTAAGAAGACCCAATCAATACAACACAACATCCATGTGGATGAAGCAGCAACACCTACAATTTCTACCAAATGAGACTCTTGTGATTCATACTAAGGCAAGCTCACACATCAGACTCTGCAAATCTTATTTCCCAATACAGCAGCTGTCATCATTTGGACAGATCTGATTTTCAGCACTTCAGAGAGAAGTTTAGCAGTCCATTAGGTACACTGACAAACAGGCAGGAGGCCATGTTTTAAGACAGAACCATTTGAAAAATCAACTGCCCTTGAACAAATACAGACCATTCCTCCAGACTGCAAAAGTGTAGTTTTGGAATCGGAAGCTATGTTACTGGCTGTCCTAGTTAAATGTTGCTACAGTTAACATAAATGCTCCTGTGCCCAGAGAAGCTGCAGCTGTCCCAGGTGTTCAAGGAGAGGCTGAAAGGGGGTTTGAACAACCTGACCTAGTGGGAGATGTCCCTGCCATGGCAGGGGGCTGGAACTTGATAATCTTAGGGTCCTCCAACCCAAACCATTCCATGACACGATTTTAGCCTTAATTTATTGGCTTGAGAATACCTGCTGCTTCATACTTTCAGTAGTACTACTACTTCCCCAAATATCGAGCAGGAAAAATACTCACCTTGCAAGGTTTTGTTTGGCTTGTGATTTAGAATTTAGAGCTGCATGAATCAGTAACTGGCTGAAAACATCTCTCTGAAAAATACAGAGTAGTAAGTAACTTACGAAGTACTGCTGGTTACAGTGTCTTGTTTTCCAAATTATTAAAACCACTGAGGAAGGAAAGGTATTGACAAGCAAATATAAACAGCCAACACTGCTGATAGTGTTTGCAAACAGAATTTAGCCACAAGCACAGTTTAGCTTTTCACTTTCTAAGAATGAAGGGTTGTTAATAATGCAAGTGCCTAATGGAGGCTACTGAAAGAGGATTAAGTAGCATCAGAAAGTCTTAATGATGTTTACCTGAGCATTACTGCCTCCTACATCGATCAGCTGATAACGGATTGGGTACAACAGGTCTACAGCTTTGTCACAATTTCCATTTTCAAACTCTACAAATGCCTGGCACAGTGGCAACCCCAAACTAGGTGCCAAGGAAAGCTCATGGTCTTCACAAGGTGCTCTGTAGAATGAGAAAGGGTTTAACTCCTGTAAGTCAAATTATGAATACACGTATTTCAGTGTCACTCCATCATAAACACAATTTATTTTGCTGTACAAAGCCTGATGTTTCAGGTACTTCATTTAGACAACCTGCACTAAAGTGAAGGGTGTCCCTGCCCATGGCAGGGGCATTGGAACAAGATGATCTTTAAGGTCCCTTTTAACCCAAACCAGTCTATGATTCTGTATCTTTTGGTGTGGCTATGTTACTTTCATCCTCTTGTTAGTCACCAGTAAATCAGTTTTCATTCTTCTGAACAGAGCTGCGAAAGGCCCAAGCCCAACCCCTCCTGCCTTTGCAATGAACAGCTTTGGTCAGAAAAGTGAGAACTGCACAGTTTCTCTTCTAATGATCTGATCAGAGAATCCTGCTGGTAGTTCTTTGACTGTCCTCACCTCTGCCAAAAGTGGCCATCAGTCCTTGCAAAGAGCTCACCACACAGCACAGTGCCTGCCTCCCCATCTTTCTAATACGGACTGTCCTCCTCATGACAGCTCTCAAAGTCTCTTTCATTCTAACCATGACAGACTGCTTCTACACCCATGAACAGCAATAGATTTTAGCTAGCTCTGAAGATACTGGCTTTTCTTTCCTGTTTTAGTGCTTATATCCTAACCCACCTAAGAGTGGAAGAGGCAGAGAGCATGACAATATGCCTGCAGAGTAACACAGACATTCTAGTGGGCATCTCTGCCAATATTAAAAAAAAAAAAAAAAAGAGTGAAAAATAAAGTAACCAAACTGTAGCTAAAGAGCTGGTTTTGGGACAATGTGGAACTTAGTTTTTCCACTGCTACAGCAGCAGCTGACAGTGATCAGGCCTTAGAGGTAGTGCCATTTCAGTGCCAAAAGGTTGGCTGGCAATATGAGGACAGGAAGGCTTTCTATCCCAAGCAGTATAAGTGATTCCTGAGAACAGAGTGCACAGCTCAATGCTTTAAATTACAACTGTTGTTTAATACAGATTCTTCTGTACTAAAGTTTTCCAATTAAGTCTTTAACATTGAGGAGCCTTAGTCACCGGCATCTGTTTTGAGTGCTTGCAATGACAGCCAAGAGTCACACTCCCATGCTAGTACCTTAAATTCACCAAACACAGACATGCTCTGTGTTCTCCTTTTTGAGTCAGTATTATAAACTTCCCATTTCTTCCACTAGGTCAATGTTGACTTTTCAGTATGCAGTGTTGCTCTATGTGTTTACCAATTCTTCAGCAAAACATGGCACCCTGGAAAGTCAGAAGTGCACAAGAGACGTGTCTTTTAAGTAAGCAGTTTGAGATGGCTAATGAAGAAAATGATGAAACAACTCTTCACTTAAACGTTGGCTCCAGCTCTCTGATAAAATGCGCAGAGACAGAAGATTCTTATTTTTTCTTCTCTCTTTCAAGTGACCTGACACGTTGGTTCATGAAGAACAACATACCCCCTGCACCAACTGTAACATTTCTATCCCCAAAAGTAAGCAAGTGACAGCAACCACCAGAGAGCGCCAGGGAGTACCTCACAAAAAAAAATTCTTGTCAACTCCAAATTGCAAAGGCTGGGAAAAAATATTAATGAAAAGCCAAGGATGACTGTCGTTTGTGCCAAAGTTTCATGACTGCTTTTTGAAACACATACAAAACCCATCTTAGGTATAATTTAATTACATTCCTGTGATACACATAAATTAATCCACTAATCCAATCTTTACTATGATCTCCTCATCTCACAGTGTTTCCTCAAATAATAAAACTAAACTTTGTAAGACTTCCACCTACAGCTAAAAATGTACAGCTGAATTACTACGAAAGGCTCAACACACAAGCAAAAGGAAGCTCTGGGTGAAAGGTTAAGTGGCATATGTTCATTAAAGCTTCCCTGAAGTGGTGTGCATGTGCAGTTTTAATACTTTATATATACTTACATCTATTTATGTACTTATATAAAAGATATTTACCGTTTTCTACTTTAGTCAGACACGCTTAAGATTGATTTGACAGTTAATTTTAAAGAATAGTTACAAAACCAAGTATGTTTATTTTTTACTACTTTTGATTGACGGCTATTACAGGAACAAATAGTGACAATTTCAGTACTCCCTCCTTTTTGAAGGCAAGCGAAGCAATAGATGATGAAACAGAGGTAAAATGGGGGAGAGGGAATTGCATTTAAAGCATCTATATATATCAACCCCTTCAAAAACTTGAGGCAATTTACAGTTATTTAATACATAAGGGAACACAAAAAAAAACATTGTTTAGATGAAATACTTAAAATATTCAAATGTTTCAAATAATTTAATTTGCGAGCAAAATATTCTCTATTTTTACTTTAGCAGTACTTGAAATTCAGTTTCCTGCAGAGGTACTTCTCACACATCAAATACTAGCTACCAGAATATCACTACCAATGTTCTATTATAAAAGAACCTTTCAAACCAGAGCCATAAAAAAGAACCACCATAGACAGCTGATGTACATTGTTGAATACCCTTACTAATATAGAGGTGAAATACTTTGTTCATTGTACGTAACATAGCTTAATGTGACCTCACCAAAAGGAAATAGGCAGCACCTGTTCAGTTGGCGTCCATGACTTCCAGTATGAGATCTCTGCTTAGCAAGGTAAGAAACCCCTCTAGACATTAACTCAAAAAATGAATAATTACAGGGATCTCCTAACTGGAAACTGACCTACTTGAACCAGACATGTTCCAGTGACATGCTAGAGCAAAGAGCATGCTGTAGTGCTTTGCTTTACAAAGCAAAGCCAGAGACATTATCAGAGGATAAAATAGTTAAACAGAGGATAAAATAATTAAATACAATACTTCCATTCACTTGCTTACTTGGCAAGTTCCTGAAGAGTTGTTAAAAGCTCATCAGTAGTTTTGTGGTCTTTGGCTCCAAGTGAGGACATCAAGAAATGTACATCATTGAACAGAAGAATGTGATCTCTGCTGTGCTTCTTTGTGAGCTGGAGAACATTGTTCCACCTGTCTCCAAGCTTTACACCTAAGAGTAAAAAGTATTTTCCTCAGTAAAAATATCACATGCAAAAGCATGACTTTGCAATATACTTTCAGCCACTCAGCCTAATCAGCATTGCTACTAAACTCAAGAAATGGCAAAATGGCAAAATGTATACAGTAATGCTTAGCTGCAGCATGCAGTATTTGGGCAGAGTTTACTGACTATCAGTAATTTATCACAAATATTCTAGACTGCATTATGTGAGGCTCTGGCTTTATTATGGCACTGCTCATGTGTATATTTCTGGTGTCCTCAACATAAAAAGGACATGGAACTGTTGGAACAAGTCCAGAGAAGGGCCATGGGGATGATCAGGGAACTGGAGCACCTACTGTATGAAGATAGGCTGAGAAAGTTGGAGCTCTTCAGCCTGGAGAAGAGAAGGCTGCGTGGAGACCTCATAGCAGCCTTCCAGTATCTGAAGGGGGCCTGTAAGGATGCTGGGGAGGAGCTCTTCATTAGGGACTGCAGTGGTAGGACAAGGGGTAATGGGTTCAAACTTAAACAGGGGAAGTTTAGATTAGGAAGAAGTTCTTTACTGTGAGGGTGGTGAGGCACTGGAGCAGGCTGCCTAAGGAAGTTGTGAATGGTCCATCCCTGGCAGTGTTCAAGGCCAGGTTGGACAGAGCCTTGGGCGACACGGTTTAGTGCAAGGCGTCCCTGCCCATGGCAGGGGGGTTGGAACTAGATAATCTTAAGGTCCTTTCCAACCCTAACTATTGTATGACTCTATGATTCTATGTCTTCTTGGAGATGAGGTTCCAGTGAAGCATCCGTAGCAATCAAAAAAACAGATTGACAAGATGGATTTCATAAGCAAAGCCAATATATCGTTAGTGTTTTAGCAGAATACTGTAGATGTCCATCTGTCTGTCATCCCCTCCCCTTCATGAACTCTAGTGTATAAACACTAGCTTAAAAAAGTAAAGGAGAAATGCCACTGAGTTAGCAGAGTACACAAAAGCCAGAGGCTAATACATACATACTAGCAATTTCAATCAGTATCAAAATAGGAGGTTAAGTATCTAGCATGACATTTACTTCAAGGAAGCTCTAGAGATTTTTAGACGATTATGTACTTGATCACTCAGCTTCCAATCTCCAGGGACAATTGAAGTGTATTTTTCAAGGAAAAAGTATGTGACCTATGCTAGCTTGAGCTGAATGAAACACCATAGTGGCATGGGGGAAAAAAAAAAAGAAGCTCTCGGGAAGAACGAAGGTTATGGACATTAAGAATTTCACATTCAGGCTTTTCTCAAGAGCAGAATTTTCTTCTGTAACAGAATTCCTCTGTGACACTGACCAAGCTCACTCTGTAAGTGTATTTCAATACTTCTTCAAAATGCAAGGCAGGGGAAGGGGCAAAATTACAACTCTAAAAAAGAATGGCAGGTGGATATCCTACCTTCCAGATGAAGCCTGTACAGCATTGAGCAGTTATCTACTATATCCAGCATACTTTCACGTGACAGACACCGAGGAGCAATCTGTAATCACAGATATTCATAAGCTGCCCAACTGATGGGCTAGTGGGAACTTAGTCAGATAATCAAACTTATTCTCACAGTACAGTATTAATTTTATCTTTTTATTCATTGAAAAATACCTGTTTTGCAATAGCCCTAATTACATCCTTCCTGAATACAGCAATTTGCAGTGACAAACACACTGCTTCATTTGTGCTGTCTTTCCTGTTACGAAGTCAAACTCAGTAAGTATGGAGAGTCACCAAGGCATTCCATGTTTTCCAAAAAAATGCATAAGTATTACTTCACTTTGGCAAGGTTAGTGGATAGTATAGCCCAGCAGCTTTCTATTCTATATATTTCTATTCTACAGCTTCCCTATTTTTATAACCCTTACAAAGATACGTTATCCGGGAGTTTTGATATTGCTTATTTACAAAGATTGCCTTGAAATCTAGACAGTGAAGAACTATAATAAATTAGCCAGGAAAGAAAATATATGCTTCTGCTGACTTAGTGCCATACATGCAAAATTCAGTTCTTTGTAAAGGTACGTTGAGACTTTATAGGAAAACAAACAGTACCAACACTGCCATTGTAGCTCTTTCAAGTACAAGTGTAAGAAACACTTGAACTACATGAGAGTCTTTTGAGCATTTTACCCAAAACCACTGAGAAATACTTTCCCTTAAAATCTGTAACAACAGATGTAAACAACACACACACATACATGGCACTCTGTAATAGGTTTCAGTCTCATACAGAAGGAAGAAAGCATGTATCACGGTTTTAAGCTAGCTCTCGGTAAAGAAGAAAAAGGCCCTACTCACATGATTGTCATAAATTGTCAAAGCAGACTCATATTCACCCTGTGAAAGCAAACAAGCACTGCATGATTAACAGTCAGATACAGTAACCAGAAGTAGTAACCAAAAGACACGCATACAATTAATAATGTCAAAATACTACTTCACAACCGCCTCATGACTTCATCAGAACAAACCAAGTCAAAGAAACCTTGAGGTATTAAAAGAACGACTGAAGTCTGAGATAAACCAGGATTTACTAGGCATAATATTCAGTACAATTAGGTTTCATTTAACACTAGGCACTAACACTGGTTTAAGTTACACATGAAGAAAAAAGACAAGGTATTACCTCTCATTTTAATGCTCCTTTCAGGGATTTTTTGCAAAAATTAGTGCATCCCACGGTGTATGCAAGGAGGTAGGAAGCAAAATAATTTTAAGAAGGCTACAAAAATGTTGCATACATAGAAGGTGGCAATATAAACAGGCTACTAGACTACTATCAAGAATAATGCTCCTTCTACGTTAATAATACTGACCACAAGGAAGTTACTGTTTTCTGACCCAAAGTACGCTGCCTTCTCAATGTCACATTTGTCTGCCTAACGAACTGAATCCCAAAAGTGCTAAGTATTATTAAATCCAAGGGAATTCTGTATTGCAACCTGAGAGGCTGGGTAAAACTGCAACCGTTTTTAAAGGGTTTCAATAACACGAATTACTAACATTAAAAAAATAATGACATTTGTGACCAAACTTAGAGGTTACTGCCTCTGTCTTTTAGTCAGATTTTGGGGCCAACAAATTCATACTGAATTTGAAGAGATTTTTGCTTAAAATCAGAGATCCAAGTTGATCCCTCTATCAAATAACTGTGCCAAGTGTAATTAATGAGACTATTTCATCTTCAAACATGCAATAATCTCACAGCAATTTTTCAACATTCTTACAAAGATCCTGGAACTCTGACCAATGTAATTAAAAGTTCTCAAAATAACTGTAATAACAACTAGCTTGTAAACATAGCATTGTGCTATTTTAGAAAAACACCCCTTTAAATAGCTGAAAAGAAACCTATAGGTGTTAGGTCTTCATTTTTAAAAGGAAGCATTAGGTGAATGACCTATCTGAACCATGAAACACCTATATGAAAATATCTCATACCTTTTCAATGAAGTATAAAGCCCAGTGCCAGTAATTATGGCAAGCAAGCATATCGCTGTTCTGGGGAAAAAGAAAAGAAAGAAAACATTGTTTACAAAGTAACTTTCCATTTAAACGTATCTAGTCAGATTTCTGTTTCCTTCTTCAATAAAAATGAGTATTTCACGAGATGGAAAAGACAGAAGAGACAAGAACTTTAAATTGGCTGGCCAAGACACCGTCTCATTTGGTATGTTTGCTCTTGCAGCTACTCAGGCAGACACCTCAAAAGCAAGGTTTCCCCCACATCATTTTCCAGAGAACAATTTAACTTGGATGCCTCAGAATTCATTCTTTTGCAATGTAATTTCTTTTGTTTTTCTTAGGGGAAAAAAAAAAATCCCATCTAAAACCTAGATGTCTTGTGTAAAGTAACCTAGATAGTGGAAAGAGAAACCCACCTTAAGAGGGCCATTCATCCCGCCCATCTAGACACCTATCTCAGACATAGAGAATCACTTTGTAACTGTGTTCTACTGGAGAATACAGAAGATGCACTTGACAGCAAACACATTGGCAGTTCATCAGACGAGATGAGTATTTGCTGGACTGTACCTACTCTTCACTGTCCTTTTCAGCTGGCACCAAAACTCAAATACTCTTCCCCAGCCTGCACTTCAAGACAATGGCACTGCGGTTCATTTTTGTGAGTGCATTGAGAATAGACAAACAGGCATACAATTCCACAATCCTTTGGTGAAAATTAAAATACCAGAAATGTTCATCCCCCTCCTCCCACTCTCTCTCCCAGTGCTGTAGTTAAACTTAACGTTCTTACAAGTGGAAAAAGCATCTTCATGGTAACATCTGTAATATTCCCAGCACATGTCAGAGCTTTATGGGGCTAAGATAAACATTCTGCTAATCTTTATTTGTTTAATATTAAATCACAAACCAAACCTGAGCAACTGAAGTAGTGAAGTGTTTGGCAGAAACCTGAAAATATCAAGTTTAATATCATTCTATCATTCCAAATGTCATACAAACACGAACGTGTGATTACCTCATAAACGCATCAAAACCTTTTTACTGCTGCTGATTCTGAGTTCTGAACAAGATTAAACTGCTAAAGGAGAATAGGCTTCTAGATAACTAAACTAAAGAAATAAAAGCAGGCTATGAGAACTTACCACAACAGCTCGGGAGAAGACCCACTGCCATTTAATAGTAAGCCTCACTGGCAGAGAAGTCCTCTCTGGTAAGATAATTTGCCCCTTTTGATTTTGGGCTGAAATGTACATTAAACTAAATGGTACCTGATTTTTTTAGGGGGTGGATAAGCAAGCAAAATAAACCATTTTTCTAACCTTGGTAGTTGTAGGAATGATGACTTAAAAGTGGTCCAAGCTATGTATCCCTCACAGTATGCCATTTTTTCCTGCCTCCTGCTTCAAAAGTAGCACAGATAAATAACAGCTCCTCAAGTGATGGTTTCTTCCAATATGCAAACTTTGCATTGTTTGTAACATGTCTGAGGATAGGAAGGAATTGCATGCAGAGGAATCGAGAACTTGGCTGGAGGAGATAGAGGAGATCTAAATGGAGGTTTTTCAGAGATGCTACAAGAATATTTACCTTCCAGTTGGTTTCTGTTTCCTTCATGAATTCTAACCCTTTCCTCACCTCTGCTTTCATCTCATTTACATGAGCTATAGTATGAACAGACCATGCATCCGTCTTATTTATAGCCAAAGCCTGCAAGTGAAAAAAAGAGAAAGCTTATGAACTTTATTTAATAGTATTTAACACTGCTGATATAGAAACAAGAGACTACTTTTTACTTGCTGCAGGTACCATTCCAACTATCCACAGCCAGGAAGTTTAGTTTGGACAGAAGACAATGTTTATTGGCTGACTTCACTTCCCAGCTTCTACTGCATAGAGATTAACATCTGCAGAACACTTCAAAATGCAGGCTTTGATGAAGACTATCAAATGATATTTTATTTCACAGACATGCACCAGTACCAGCTGTGAAAGAACTGTGTGTACAGGCACAATATATTCCATGACATAGTGCCTTGCAGGTAACCATGTCTTCTTCAAGAACACAGCCAGCTCCGAACATTCAGAAAATTCCTCTTTCTGGCTCCAACAACTCCCACTAGGTTTTAGGCATTTTGCAAGGTTAAACATTAACTTGGTAAATGTTAAATGTTAATATTTAGTCTTTGTTGTCACTTTCAGCAATTTGATGCAACAGACATTTTGCAAAAACACCCATGAGAGATTAATTATACCTGAGATACCTGGAGGACAGGGATAATCCTGGGGGCTGGAGAAAGTCAAGCATAATTATTATCTTCATAAAAATGAAATAGACCAGCCAATATTGATCCCCAGGAACACTGTAAAGTTAACTGTGCTATAATCCAGAAACAACCATCTGGGAATAAAGGAGGGGGAACCCAAACAGGATGGATTGTCAAAAGTAGATTACATCAAACCCATTCAACATTCTTTAGCGGGAGTATACAGTCAATTACACTGGGGGGAAGCAGCAGATGGGATAATATATGCACTTTAAAGTGGTGTTCTGACACCATCTGACAAGGTATGCTCATAAGCAAATGAAGGAAATACAGTCAAGATGAAACTGCCATCATATGGCAAAGGTGTGCAAATCTTTCTAAAGAATAGTTACTAATAGTCTCTCATGAAACTGTAAGCATTTCCATGTTAAGCTTTATCTCTTTGCTACTTCTACTAACAACTGGGATGACGGAGAGAATCAGGTCGTGGCATTTGTGCAAACCACCACCCAGAGACAGACACCATGTTTAAGAATTCTGAAACCTTTTAGCACCAATAGCAGGCAGCTTACCTCATGGGCAAGCTCCTCAGCACGATCAAAGAAGTTTGTTTCCATGAGTCCAAAAGAGTAGAAGCCCTTCACATAGCTAAGCAAAAAGGGGAAAACACCAGCCCATCATCCATTTAGAACCAGATTTCATCTAGGACTGAAAACCATATTCAAATAGCATTTAACTCAAAACATGCAAGTTACAATGAGGGTTCAAGTTTGCAGAATACAGAACAACTAGCCAGTTCTCAGGGGAAATGAAAGGCCCAGAGACACCAGCACAGGAAAGAGTAACAAGATGTATGTCACCAGTGTTCTGACAGCTAACATTTACATCTTTGGATAAACTGGAATTAAGAGTCACACAGAACAATCTGATCTCCGTAACAGTTGCAAGATGCACAATTAGGAGGATGGAAGCGAGACAGTGCTGTCACCAGAGCTATCTGAGCATCTCAAAGGCTGTTACATACATACCTGATGCAGTCATTTTAAGAAATATTGAAATGCTTTTTTTGCAAATTCATAGCTTGCAAAATACCACAGGACATGTTTGTGCTTCTCAAAATATATGTTGGGGTTTTGGTTTCAAACTCCTACAGCACAGGAACTATTAAAACATGTGGGGTATGTTGCAAAACATTTATTCCATGGATTGAGATGAATAAAAGTTGATTTATTTTTTGCCCACATATCAATTAATGTGTTGACTCTACATACCTGTAAGCTTGATGATAAGGGGTAACTACCAGGGTTTTATACTTTAAGAAAAGCTCAGCATATGCGTGTTTCCTGTTGCTTTACAATTGTGCCCACTAAGTGGACAACAGCCTGCACTTTGGTAGCATAGTGTCTAGAAAAGTTTACAAAAATGCAGTCAAAACTTCTAAGTTGTCTGTCTTCCCCAGCATTGTAGTTAAAAAGAACTAAGGGGATTAAATTTTTCAGAGCTGAGGTAAAACAGCTGGAAAAATGAAACTCCTGATACTACCCTCTGCGCCATAAAGATTTTGGGGTACCTCAGAGAGCTTCGCTATTATGTTGGCATTCAGTCTGTATTCTCTGCACTGTTAGTGAAAAAAAAAAAAAAAAAGAGATAAGGCTGCATTTGATGTAGATGTACAGCACATTGGTGTACAGCAACATTCATTATATATTCAAAAAAGTCATGCTTGCCTGTGGGTTGTCTATTCATCTACCTCAGAATGTTAAATACATGCCTTGACTGATAATTTAATGTTAACTTTTACATAAAGGTAAAAACTTTCAAATAATTTAACAGGTCTTAAAAATAATTTAAAAAAATCATCCCAAATTAGTTTTTATTAACAATTCACTTGTCAATAGATCTGGATTATCCTCAACTAACTCTGGGAAACTGAAAGTTCAGGTCTGAACTAAAGACATTTTAAAAAGTTCTGCCTTCCTCTGTCTTTGCTGCACCAGCTGTTAAAACTATATTCAAAAGTTTTATTTCAGAACTACACTTGGGTATTCCAAGTTACAATTCCTTTCTTCCTTCCGCTGCTGTGCTCTATCACTCACAATGTGAGCTCCAAGTGAAAAATTGTACCCATAAAAGCTCAAGAGTTCTGCCACTGCCCTCAGTGAGGATGTGATTTTATCCTGTGGGATACATGTCATGTGCTGTATTTGACAGCAAAATTTACTAATTGAGCCTCAGCTCACTTAAGAAAAAAACACTGTCAACAGGGATACAGAAAAGATGTTCTAGCTGTGGTCAGGTCTAATTCACTTATAAGCCCTTGATTTTGTCTACATGTCTGTTTGCCAACAGATCCTGTTATTTAGATGGGTCTGAACTTAGAAAGCACAAAGTATGTGCACACCAGATAAAGAGCAGTTTTCAAAATGAAGCATGACCCACCTACTTAGTGGAATATCAGGTGTCCAGAAAGGATAAACCCGGGCAACAGAATCTCGCATCTGTATCTGATATCCCAGGTAGAAGTAAGTGTCCTGAGAAAATTTGAGGGCTAGCAGGTCAGTTGGGTGGCTCTGCAGAATCTGCTCCCAGAAATCACAAGCTTTTGGAAGCTGTCTAGAAATAAAAAAGTATTTTAATTGCTGCAAGAAGGCACACACATGTCTCTACTGTTAGTTCCGAACTCATGCTATTCTGAAAAATACAAAATTCAACATCAAATTATGTTTGGATTTTTTTCTTTGATGGAATTTCTTAGTCTTTATAAAGTAATAATGGCATTATCTTCACTGAGCACCTTCTGGGAAATCTTCTGAAAGATATGCCCTTGGGTTACAAGTCACTGTAACGCCCAAGGAAAATTAAACAACCTTAAACCATAAATCTAATGATTTTCCTACAGGGTTGAATAGCTTTTACAGAGAGAGATCTACCACAATTAGCCTAACTTCACAATCACAGACACCTTCCCTCCTACTGAGAAACAAATCCATAGGAACAGGGTTTCAGTAGCTTCGTCTTTACCTTTGTTAAGAAGTATGTGAGGTACAACCATGCTCACCTGTTTGCTTGACAAATAATGAAAGTGAAGCGTTAGCCCATACTTTCTGCAGTCACGTAAATTCATTATACTGAATGTAACAATGAGCCTTTACAGCACTTCTGACCCTCTGCTGTCTTCCTATTTTACAGGGGAAACAGTTTTTGACACAGGGGGACAACAGAGAGAATAAAAGTCTGTAGCTTTGCTTTTGTGCATACAAGTCTGTGTTCTATTATACTGGACCCTACTGTAGTCAAATGTTTAGCATCCTAGTCCTAAACCACTATTCCACTGATGGATCTACGACATTTAAAACATGGAGTGCTTAATGATATGAAGCAGTGGCAAAAGAGCACTTCCCCTCCCACAGTGCTGCTCACTGACTAATCATGATGCTTACAGTATGGAGAGATAAATTGAAGGACAACCACTGACATCTCGCCCTTTGCTAGATGTCAGTGCATGTGAGGCAACACTACTGCCAACTGTCACTTCCACATGTGGCAGCTAAACCTCTTCAGAGTCCTTTAAATGGGATGATAGTGGACTTACCCACTTGCAAACATGTCCAATGCTGATACATGAAGCTTCTCTCGCTCAGTCAGTGGCTGTGATTTTGAAAGCATCATCATCGTTCTCATTGCACTGTCCAGCTCTTTGTTGAGCCGCACTGAACTTCCAGTACCAATCAGCTCCAAACCATTAGCAATCACATGTCCCATAGCTACAGAAAACAGCACAGTACAAGTTGAACTGTACGGCACTACATTCATCCCTACATAAACACAAGAGTTGTTTATTTTGAACAAGACTGACTTGTACTCACAGGGGTCCAGAAAGTCTTATAAGCCTAAAGTTCTTACAGGCTTTTCATGAAAGCCATTTAAAGGACTTGAAATTAAAAGCAAAAGAAACCAAGCCCAAACACACAAAACCATTCCAGCCTGCTCTAGATTCTGAAGACTCCCTACAGAATTCTCTAAGCCATCATGTATGTCATCAGACCAAGACACCAGGTATTATCCAACACTTTTCATGCTATGAATTAAAGGTTATACTCACTAAAATTTGGATCTGCTGCTTTTAACTTGGAGAGACATCCCTCAATACCTCCAAGGCTCTCATTATTGGTCCAGGTTGCATACTGGAAGAGGCACAGAAAGAGAGAGAGGCAGCCAAGGAATGCTCAATGATATTGCTCTTCATTTTGTTCTCCTGGGCACTTAAAATTCAAAAGCAAGCAATGCAAATGACAAAAAGACAAACATTGCATTCCGCTAGAGTTAGCACAGTAGCAAACCAGAAAAAGAGTTTTCTTTAAGACAGTTTGGCCACCTGCAGAACTAATACCCTGGATTTCTATGTGGTTTATGTTAATGGGTTGATTCTCCAGTATCAAGCAGCACAAGCATGCTGGCTGTGACCTTCCCCACAGCAGCAGCACCTGGCAAAGCCCTGTGCCAGGAGGGTTTTCTGCTGCCTGCTAATGGCTGAAATACTCTGGCAGCCTGACTCTGAGGCTCTCACAGTTGGTAAGAAATTTGAAGGTGAACTACAGCAAAGACTATTTCATGCACAAATTCCTTCAAAACACATTTTCTTAAACTTTTGGGTCATACCTGTGCCAGCACTGCATCAAATAGCTTACAGGCTTCATTGCTAGTAGTGGATAGGACAAGTCCAGCATCTTGCCAGGCCTGCACAACAAGCGGATACAAACACACTCATTTTGCATACTTGTTTTCCAAACTACTCCAGAATTTTCAAATTGATCATGTACCGATATTTTTGCCAACTATGCTTTAAAAAAAAAACCCCAAAAAACAATAAATAAAAGCTGGAAGGACAGTACGAGCAGACACACAAACCTTTATTTTGTTGTAGTCACATATAAGAATTCAATTAGTTGGAGTTAGCAGTGGAAATAAAGCAACAAAAAGTTGTAACATATAATAGATCTTGATGGGTTACGCATCTCATTATGAGAGACTCATTCTTAATTCATTACAACTCAAGTTTTGGCTAGTTCCCCTGCTGCAGAAACATCTAATGTGAAGTAGAGACATGGTAAAATAAAACCCTGTTCTTTTAGAACTGAAGTCAATACTTCAGGTATCTTGCAGGCCAAACAGCTTGGCAGAACAAACCCACCAAGTCACTGGAATTAAAGAACAAAGAATTTGGGCCACAGATTTGTACAGAAGCCTTACAGAAAGGGGTCACACACAATGGCTTGGGTTGGAAGGGACCTTAAAACTCATCCAGTCCCAACACCCTGCCATGAGCGGGGACACCTTCCACTAGAGCAGGCTGCTCCAAGCCCATCCAACCTGGCCTTGAACATTGCCAGGGACCAGGCAGCCACAGCTTCTCAGGGCAACCTGTGCCAGCACTTCACCAGCCACAGAAATCAAGCAGAGTTTCTTCAGAAGCTATGCAACACTGACTGAGGTGCTACATCTCCTGGTTAGCTGCTGAAAAATGAAAACAGCTCATTAGCTGGAATGGTGGAACTGAGCTGGCAGCACCGTTTCATGACTGCCTCCATGACTGCTCTATTAAGTAACTCAGGCAAACAGGCATGTGAACTCCAGTTGTTTGCAGGCCTTCTCCCTTACACAGGATGGCCACACAGCCACAAAGCCTGTCATTTGACAAGCTGAGGTGCTTCCCTCAGCAATCTATTATTCAGATATTTTTAATATGTTTGGGTTTATTTCCAGTAATCACTCGTCATTCAGCATTCTGATACTGCAACCATCATTACCTCTACAACTGTTGCTCAAGCACAAATTTATATTCAGCACACCATATACATTCCTGTCTAAGCATACACACATTTGAGAAACTGCCCCAGTCACTTCAGCACCACTTTCACTCCAGAACTGAGAACATATAGGATAGACATTAAAAAAAAAAAAAAAAAAAAAAAAGAAAGACCTGGGGCAAACCAATTTAGAGTCCTCCTAACAGGAGATTAGTCCTTGCAGATACTGCAAAAATTCAGCTCATCTCATTTTACACTTTAACGTAATTCCTCGTTCTAATGACCCAACTTTCCCAAATTTTAAGTACCTAGGCAATGACATCTTTGTTAATATATTCTAAAGCTTTCCCACTGTGACTGGATTAAAGGCTCACATTCCAGCAGCTCAAGCACTTGAGTGTTCCAATTACAAGCCTGAAAGACTAGACCCGAATATAAAATTACAGATTTTCTTTACAATTCATACTGTATCCAGAAACAGTGTAGAGAGAAAAGTTGAGAGGGTAGCAAGGTTAGGCCTGCTACTTACAGGCTACCTTTCACAGTGCCCTGAAAAATAGACCAGGAACCACTTTCATCACCAATCATGCTCCATTTGAAGATGCTCCATCTGAAGCAGCTCTTTGCCACTGCCCGTTTTGCACAACAGCTTAAGGTACTTGCCAAGTAGAAAATGTAATCTGGTTTTGAGATTTGTTAATGCTACAATTATTAGGAATGAAAACATTTCTGTATCATCAGAAAAAACAGCAGAAAAAGGTTTAGTAAAAAAAGGCCTGCACCCATGATTAAGGACACTGCTGATCTAGCTGAGGTACATGCTGTGAGAAATGGTCTCTAGATAAAAACTTTTCTTGTAAAAGTTCAGGGAAGACACAGCTGTGAAGCAGCTATTTATTAGCATTTTTGCAAAAATGGGTGTCCTAGCAAGTAGGCACACACAGCAAAGGCAGAAGTTTTAAATCTCCTGTCCCATCCACAAGTTCCCTTGTTTCCCCATTGCTTGGGTACTCCAAGGTTTACAGCCTATCCACTTACGTGTTAACTGTCCCACCTCTTCTGTTTACATCCCCCCTTACCCAATTTCGTACACCCCTTCCTCTTATTTATCTCCTTTTACGGTTTGATTTTATAATTCTCTGGCATACATGCGATACCCCAACTTACTGTTTAACTACAGAACCAGTTTACACCAGCTTAGTTTCATAGCTTGTACAAAGATAGCATTCTTTTTAACCACAGAGTCTGTCACCCAAAGATGACACTGTCTTTAACTATAGTGCGTCTGGTTTAAGTCATGGTATTTCAAACCCTTTGCTTCATTCCCTTAGTAACGTAACCCCAGCCCCAACATTTCCAAGCCTTAATATTGCAAAGCCCCATCCCCAGCATGTGAAAACAATACTGTTTCTCTCATACACGCTCCTTCTACCCACTCTAGCAAGCCTCCGCTCTGCCAAGCCTCCAGCCCACATAACTCATTCCTCACTGGAAGACTCACACTGCCAACAGCAGGATGTCAGCAAGGCTCTTCCTGGTAGCACACCAGGACAATTAGCTGCAGGGAAGAACCACCCCGTAACACCTGCTGACTCCTCAGAAAAAGAAAATATCTGCTCCAAACCTAATCAGTTGCTGTCACCAAGAACCAAAGAGCACAGAAGAGCTGGCAACCCTTGTCCTCTGCATCATACACAAGTGGTCCTGCCCAGACTACTTGGTACACTCATGCCTTGTGACTTGCCTGTACTCATATATCAGATTGTGACTGAAGAAATCCACAAGAGAGGGAAAGGAAGTAGGTAAAACTCAGCCAGAAGACATCACAAAACATTACCAGCTCCCCTTCCCACAGAAGCTGCCTTTAAGTTGTGTTACACAGATTTCCCACAACCTTTCCCTCTAATTCCAGAAAAGACTCTATGATGCCTGTTGCAGGAGAGTGCCATGGCGTTGGCTCTCCTTACTGCTTCTTGGCAAGACCAAAGCCCTGCCCTTTCTCCTGCTTTAGCGTAAGAGTTTAGTCACGAGATCTGCTGTTTATTTGTATTTTTTTCCCTGCTAGAATCCCATCTGCATCTGAGAAATATGCTCTCTGCATGCTGCTGTTTGCACATCCTCTATTACTTGAGTGGCAGTTCCCCAGGGCTCTGCTGCTCACGAACCTATGACTCTGTCAGAAGGTCTTCAAGACTTCTGTTTACTTCCCCTTGCCTAATTAAACAAAAAAATAACAAAGGAGTGACAACATGAACTTCATCGGGAAGAAAGCGTTCAAGTAACTAATCAGTAACTAGCCCCTGCACACACATTCTGAACCCTTGGACTCACAGACGGTTTAGAGCGGCCCACAGAAAGGGCAGGTGCGACTGGTGTGCACTGCGAACAAGACCCAGAGATGTTCAGCCACGAGTTTGCTCCCGCGGTGGCAGACAAGGCTGCAGAGACTCGCCCCCACTTTCAGATCCCACCAGCAGCCTCCCCCCACCTGAACCCACCCGAGTGGCAGATTCCACGGGCTGAGGCAGACGCGCTCTCTCCAGCAGAGGCTTCTCCGCGCCCTCCCGCCAGCCCAGGCCGCCTTCGCTGCTCTCCCGTCCCAGACTCAGCGCCTCTCCAGCCATCCCCTCCCCTCCCTGCCCGGCTTTCGGGCGGGCCGGGGCCCCTCCAAGGCCCACACGTAAGGACTCCGCCAGCCACAAGGGCGCACGCCGGCAGGGGCCACGGGCAGAGCGGCCTCGGCGGCAGGGCCCTGTCGGGCGGGCGGCTCCCGTCCCGCTCCCCTCAGACCTGCCCTCACCTTGCAGTCCCTCAGCGGCACCATGAGCCCCGCCAACTCCGCGCTTCTTACACAGAAGGAGGCGGAGGCGGGTCTGGGCCCGGCGCGGCAGCGGGGAGGGGAGGACGCTCGGCCCGTTGGCAGCCGCTTATCCCGAGCACTCGTGCCTCGGGGGGGGGGGGGGCGGGGATGCTGCTGGCGGATGCGTTTCGTGTAGGTTACAGCCGCCGAAATAGACCCCCCCTCTGGCTGAGCACAGGCTAACAAACATGAGAGAAGTGGCCTGGCATCTGAGAATGGTGATAAACCCCTCCCACTCAGAGCATAAGGAATGGGAAAAGACCGGACGAGTTAGCAGGGTGCCAGCCAGCAATTAAAAACAGAGCTTCACAATACCGCATTGCACTTATATGCAGATGACTTTGTTAGGGTGTCCCTTGGGAAGGCATCAACTGTGGACTGTAAAATCCTGTTCCAGCGTCTGGGGGTCTTTACAAGACTTCTGTCTTGTAAAAACGCACCTGCACACGGGTCACCCTGGAAACCCTGAAACTTACAAGTGAGGGCAGGCTGTGCAAGTCAACGGGGAATGTTGGCTGTTTGGAAGGGAACTCTGGAGGCACGCTCCAAGCCTGTTTGGAGAGGAGATGCTTTATTCTGCGCAGGGTGCTCAGTGGTGCATTTCCACAAAGCAGGTACACCCGATGCGATGTGGGCTTCTTCCTCACATTCAAACACAAAAGTTGCAAGGCAGTAAACCCCCATTTTTGCAGTGACTGGTCAGCAATCTCCATTCATTGACTCCTACATTCTCTCATCTGTTAAAGACACAGTGTAGATTTATTTCACCACGCGTGTTCTGTGGGCAAGGGTCTCTAACCGCACAGGTCCTGAGCCCCCACGTCACCGAGGTGGGCCTTGGTGCTGCCAACAGATGTGCTTCGCGGAGATTACTGGCCCCCAAATACTTGTTTCTTGTGGCATTGTGTATACCCCCAGGCGATCTGCTGTTTCTACCATGAAACACCTTTCTTACCAGCTGTGCCAGGGAGGAGGGTGAAGAGCAGGTTCTGGTTCCAAACGGGAACTACCCAACTGCCAACATCATAATGCACTTGGGGGGGGGTGGGGGCGGTGGCAATGGGGGGTGTGTGTGTGCTATGCAGGAGCCCTTGCAATCACAGCCCCTGTGATCCCTCAGCTCAGTTGTCCTGCATGCACGCTAGAATGGCAGCTCTCCACATTATCCTGCTGCTGCTCTGCTGCAGGGCTCGAGGCTCAGGGGCTTCTTCTCTCTGCCTCCACCTTAATAATTGCATTCTCAATGGCTCTGCATCCTGCAATTTGGATTCATGGGAAGGACCAAAAGGAACCATGTTTCCGTGGTTCTGCACTGAAGACGTACCAGACTACAGGAACACCAAAGTCAGCTTGGGAAAGACATGTCATCCGGCCAGTGCATTTTGTGAAAGCAGTGTGACACAAGCTTGTACAAGTGGAGGATTTACTTTAGAAGTCAACGGAAACACCAAGAGCATATACATGCAGCTCCTGATTGATGCTCATCCCATAGCGTCATTTGCTGCTTCTCACAATACGTCGATGGTTGCAAGCAAAACTGAGACAGCCAGCGCTGACTTTAACATCAAGGTGTTCTATATTATCTGTCTCCCAGAGTCACTGCTGACAGCCGCAGCTCAAGGAACAGGAACCAGCACTCAGAACACCTCTGTTGTCTTGCCAACACCCGGTGTCACAAGGTATCGAAGCCAGCCACTGGTGACCATATACGTTTCTAGTGACCAGTGCTCATTTCTGGAAGGGATTCGAAGTCTGTGGAGAGAAGACACGTGCAGGCTTGGCTCCACGGCCAACTGGCAGAAGATACACGGTGTCTGCAGCGTGAAGCGGAGTCTCAGAAGCCCGTCAGTCCACGCTGAATCAAACTCATCCACATTTGACATCAGGATCCTGGCAGCCAAAGCAATTGTTACCCCCAACACGGTAGACTGGGGAAAAGCCCTGATGGCAGACATCCCTGAAAACCCAGTGATGCTCTTAGCAGTGCTCTTTATTTTTGCCGTCTACTTTCTTTTGTCCCTCTGGGCCATAAGAAAGGACAAGGCTGAAGGGCACAGAAGAAACAAGATTTTAGTTCTGCCGGACAACAGCCCCTTTGACAAAGCGAGCTTTCTGGTCACTTTATACACAGGCAGTCGCTGGGGAGCTGGAACCACGGCCGATGTCTTTCTTCAGCTCATCGGCCAGAATGGCATGAGCGACGTCCATTGTTTACGGCACCCACATTTTCCAGCATTCCAAAAAGGAAGTACGGACTGCTTTCTGTTAACTGCTAAGGAAGACCTGGGAGACATTTGCTCCCTCAGGGTCTGGCACAATAACAAGGGCCCATCTCCAAGCTGGTTCTTAAGCAGAGCCAAAGTTGAGAATATGTCCACTAGGAAGACCTGGTTCTTTATGTGCAGGAAATGGCTTGCACTCGACAGGGGTGGTTGCTTAACAGAAAGGACATTTTCTGTGACAAACCCCAAGATACCGCTGCCCAGAATCGACTATTTTTTGATTAAACTTGCCAGCAGCCTGACAGAGGAACATCTGTGGCTCTCCGTGCTTGCTCCCGTTCTCACTGGCACGTTCAGCAGGTTCCAAAGGCTGTCTTCGTGTTTTGCGACACTGTTCTTAAACCTGCTTGTTGACATCATGTTCTCTAACACTACGAATACTGAAGAACCTCAAGTCCACTGGAGGTATTTGAGATCAGTAACACTACAAATTGAATTTGCTTTGCTTACCATACCTGTGGCAATGATGATAATTGCCTTTTTTAAGTATTCCAAGAAGGAACCTCCTCTTCAAGGTGTGGTTCAGCAGGACCCAAAGAGAAACTCGCTCTTCCTGTCTGGAAATCTTCAGAACTGGAAGGAGTGCTTGCAAAAATTGTTCCACTCAGCACAATCGAGGAGTATCAGTCCCTCAGAGACCCTTCCTGGTGCCAACAACGCACAGAGCCCACCATGTTCCAAGAGGACAGGAAGCAAGGGAGCTCCACAAAGCTGGAGGAATTGCACTGTTCCTGAAAGAGATGCAAATGTAATTGGAACAGAAGAGCAGGCAATAACTGCAAGTTCCCCTCCAGCAGCTGAAGCCTGCCAGAGAAGGCCACCATTACGTTACCATTTTAGTGAGAACTATGCAGAAGCAGGGAGCAACTCTCAGGAAGAAAGGAAACCACCAGGAACTGACTCTACGCTCCTCTGCAAGGCAACGCCCATTGCTTTCCCTTGGTGGTGTGTCTACATCTCATGGGCACTCGTTACGTCTGTAACTGGGCTGTCATCATTTTTCATTGTGCTATATGGTTTGTCTTATGGCCGTCAGACTTCACTAGAGTGCCTTAGAGCATCTGCAGCCTCCTTTATTGAGTACGAGCTTCTCCTTTCAATTCTAAAAATCATTTTTGTCTCATCAGTGAGTACAATTCACCCAAAACACTGTGAAGACATCCCATGGTTAACTCAGGACAAGTGTTGTGAGTTTATGTTGGCTGGAGAAACAATGAGTACAGATGAGACAAGAGAGGCGCATTTGAAATCGCTGAAGTCAGTCAAAGCCTTGTACAAGCAGTACAAGGCTTTGGAAGCTGGTGAGATTGCGAACATGCTGAAAAGGGGAAAAAATCAAGTCAAGGCATTTATTTTCACCAACAGCTTCATCAGCCACCTTGTCTTTTTAACACTGCTATTAAATTTTGCCTATTCTGCCGAGAAAGCCAACAGTTTCAGCTATGACCGGCTCACCCATCACCAATTCTCTCTGCAATTCTCGGGTGCTGATAAGCAAGAAGATACCTACGTGTGGGTGAAAGACGTGTTGTTGCCTCCGATCCACAATGACATTCAGAAAGCCTTTCTTCCTGAGAGCTGGTCCAAAATCATTGGATTGCCCAGGATGAGCCAAGTGCAGGCTAAAGGAAGAGAGAAAAATGTTTCCACCCTCACAGCTTTCTGAATAACTCTGTGATCAGGAAAAGCCACTGTCCTCACAAGTACAGCAGCAACATCCCGGAAAAAGGCAACTACGCTGGCACCTGGACAACCTGGCAACTCTTGTTGCCAACCAGTCTGTTTCCAGATATGCCAGCAGTTAACAGTGGTTTCACGTATGAGCAAAACAAGACACTGTGGATGTATTATTCTTCACATGGAGATCTGCACACGTAGGTGTGACCAGCAGGAGACACGTTTTGCATCTTTCCTGAAGAAGAAAGATCTAATTCAACAACAAGGCTGGACACTCTACAACAGAACACTTCTTACTTCATTTTGAAAACTCTGCAAGTTTCTCATTTTTTTAGGACTGTAGTGCTTATGTTTCAAATAAATGTTCGTGAACAAATTATTTACTTTTAAGACTTTTTTATCATTCATCCCCTTACTAGTGCTTTGGCTCAGGTGTTCTCCAGACTGTTCTGCATCAATTTCAGTGGCACTTGTCTGTCACAGTGTGGTGGTTGACCCTGGCTGCCAGGTAAGCACCCCACCCCACCCCACCCCCAGCTGCTCACACACTCTCCTGGCAGCAGAATGGGGAGAGACGTGGAGGGAAAAAAACACTGTGGGTTGAGGTACAGACAGTTTAAAAAGCGAAAAGGGGAAAAACCCCAAACCCACAAGCGATGAAAAGCAGTCACTCATCACGGGCTGGCGGATGCCTTGCCAGTCTCTGAGTCAGTTACTTTCAAAAAGCTCCCCTCTCTCCAGTTTTCTTGTGAAGCGTGACCTTGTATCTCATGGCTTTACTAACTCCATCCCACTCAAGCCCCATGTGCACAAGAATGGATGTGCATCACCGATTTTAAGCAAGGTAATTTCTAAGCCAGATTTTGCAAAGCTAGTCCTAGCTCTGATCCGAACAAGGAGTGGATACGGATGGGGTGCTCTGCCCATGTCAGATAACGCAAAAGTCCACCTGCCATCCCAGGTGGGGTCTAACTGCTTTTATGGCTCTCCTCAGCCTTTCCTCCCAAACGAAGCCTGGACTGATATCTTGATTTCTGCTAAATTCCATCTTACACACTGATCTTTGAAAATCTTCCTCTTGGCCATTTTGCAGAACTTCGGATGCAGCCTTTCAAAATAGCAACTATTTTACTCTCACAGCTGAAACACACTTGCTGCCACTGGCAGCTGTTGGATGTTCAGTGCTAAACTGGGAAGAAAGCTAAAAATGTTTTAGAAGCGCAAGTTTAGACTAAAAAAACTTTAACATTTTTGAAGGTAGTGGAGAATGTTGCCTGAATTCTCCTGGCAACTTTTAACATGTTATAATGCTACAAAAAACTATCTAACAGAAGCCAGTCCTGCAGCACCCCCCCCCACCCCCCAAAAAACCTTGCCACCTACACCCAGTAAAATGTCATCTAGCTCTAATGCTATAAACTCTGTGAATATTACCATGCCCCATGCTTGCAATCCACTTCAACATTTTACTGCTGCAGAGAGTCTGTCCTCTAGGGGACTACGAGCTTTGTGGGCAAAGACTCTTTGCTTTGTCCAGTGCCTCACAGAGTAAAGCCTTGACCCATTGTTGAGGTCTTTGGCTATTATTGCAGCAAAAATCAGTAACACACATTGATCTTAAGCTTTTACCTTTCCTACTTCCCACACAAACAGGTACCTGGGTATTTTGGTGTCCTCCCTCCCTACCCCCCCCTCCCCCCCCAGCATTCTCTTGGATATGATGGAATAAGTCAGCTCAAATACTGCCTCTCCTCCCAAAATTTGTATATACATTCATCTCTTCTATGAAATCTGGTCTTTTTCACAGACTTGATTCAGGAGTAGAAAAGTAATCTTGCAAAAAGCTTGTATTGCTGAAATTGCCTCTGATGTCCAGAATTCATTACATAAGGACTTCTAAACTCATAAGAGCTGCAAACAATGACATCTTCTTTTCAAATATACTTTTTCCTTGTCTTTAATTTTAACCTGATTAATAGCGAAATAAGTGCAAGCTTATTGCTTTGTTTCTTTGTGTTCTATACTTATCTGCAATTTCTGAAAGTCAATGTTCTCTCTCTGTCTTTCTGCGTGATGATAGACAAACAAGTTCACCATCCTCTCAAGCTTTCTTTTTCACATGCATAAACAGCTTCTTCCTATGTAAGAAGAATGGGGTGGGGCACTCTCAGTAACCAATGACAGAATCACACATGCAGTTTGGAGTTGGTTTCGTTTGATTTTGCTTTGATTTTTTTACATTTCTGAGTGCTAAAACTCAACGCAGATTTACATACTCAGAAACCTCCTGTGGCCATGCCTGTACTGTTTAAATGGTAGAACCTGACAAGCACCACAGTTAATAGTAAATGTGTTTCCAATCCTGTATATGTTCTGCAAGAGCCATGCATCCTGATAGCCTGAAAAGCACCTGTTTTATGCATAGAAGAGGCTGGTACATTTCTCTCTCCTTGCCATATGAGAATGGCTACTTAGTGCCTTGCTACGCTGCCCTCTAACAGCTGACTTGTGTTATGTTAGTCAAGGTTTGATGCATCTTGACTCCATGTGCCATCCTACCAACTTCTGTCATAGCAAAACATTTTAACACAGTGCAGTCAAAATGAGGTCTTGAATACCAAAGCTCAGCACAAATCTGATCAGCATCCCTGGAAGCTGAAAAGATGGTAGGATTTAACAGACAATGGAATTGCTGAAAGTCTACACACACGTGACTTTCTGAGCTGTTTTGGGCTCAGTGCTCTGAGTCCGTTTCATGTGTGCACATGGTGGCCTGAGGGGGAAAAAGAGTAACATCACCTTGTTTGCTTGCTTTATGTCTCAAAATTAGTTTTAAAGCTGCTGACCTTCACACTTAATAATAGTTACTCTTTATTCCTAATGGAGTACTGACTGTCCCCAGAATCTATCCCCTTTTCCTTCCTCATCCCACCCTCCCCCCTAAAAAATGTGTTTGGCTTTGCAAGGCATGAGCTTAACAAGACTTCTTGCAGCACTAGAAAAATTGCCATCAAGTGTAAATAAATAAAAGATATGGAGATACTTGTTGAGGAACAACACCCCTTTCTGCAGGTACATTTCATCATTGAACTAGTGCAAATACAAATGAATTTTTAATACCAAAAGCTACATCTTTCAGTAATTCATAATACTTAACCATGCTGTAGTAACTAAATAGAGCAGTATAGGAAAAAGGGAGTGCAGCAGCTGGTTTGGAAAGAGCTATCATTGCACACTATCGATGTTTTCTGAAGGAAAAATAATGTTTTGTTCATGTGATACAAAGCACTGCTACCGGAGTAAGAAAAACAAGAAACCGGGTAGCATGCTGGAAAGAAATATTGGTAATGGTAGCTATTACCCCATTGAACTCAGACGGTTGTGTCTGTGATGCAATGTGTAGGATTGTAATGTGTTCACGTATATATTCTTTCACTGTGTTGCTGTTGAGTGGTAATTAAAAAGGCAAAACAAAACCAACCAGTCATCTCTTCAACATCTTAGTCCAGCTGTCCAAGTTACCACTGGTACTTGCACCTTCTGATCTTTCCTTAGTTGCAGAGTTGGTTGGATAAAGTTTCTTCCTCTTGTTCTGGTCACCTTATTTTTACTTTTGCCAACTCAAAACCAGAGCATTTTGAAAAAGAACAGCCAAAACAGCTGGGAGGCATAGTGAATTCTGAAAAATGCAAGACTGAAAAACCTTTCATCTCAATGTTTGTTCCTTACAAACTATTTCCGCAGTCCTGCATAATTAGTAACTTAAGGTTTATTTTTGTTAAACTGTGGCGATCTTGGTTCAGCTGTCTTTACTGTGATCTGCAAGAGGACTGGATATTTTACCACAGTGAAAACAATGAATGGAAGAAGCTCATCAGAGCAACTTAAGCTGCTTGAAAATTTGACTGCTTAGATACAATCATTTACTATTGAAGGGGTTTATTTAGTTAAGCTCTTCAAGCAGCCCAAGGATTTGACTACTGGGATGTGTAGAATGTGATTTAAACTAGCAATGCCATTGTTCCATTAAAGAAAAGTAAATGATGAGCAGTGCTGCTTTAAGGTGTCCCTTAAATCACACAAACCTTTTCACCAATTCAGGCTTTTTTTTTTTTTTTTCCCCAAAAACAAAAGGATGGTGATCTGCATGAACATGTTCCTTTCCCTGTTTCTTCTCACTGAAGAATTGGGCAAGTGCTGGGAATAAACACCTTCAGAGCCAAAGGAATCGCACAAATCTTCTTGAGAAAGCTACTTCATAATCAAAGCCACCAAATGGGAAGCTATTAAACCAAGATAAAAGCTTTCATTTTCTCAGTCCTTTATTCATCCAGTTTATTACCATTTTTAACCACAGAAAAGAACAAAAATATTGTTTTCCCTGTAGCACAACCCTGCTGTAGCCTTCTCTGCTTGCTTTTATTTGATCATCTTTTAGTATGTTCAGAGTCCCTGCAAGCAGGATTATACTTTTAGGTACACATCAATCATTTCTGGATAATACTCATGGCAGATTGCTAGAACTAATGTGGTAATAGGCTAAGCACTTGTATGCCTAGCACTCCCATGCATGCATTTCTTGAGCCTGCTGGCCAGGCAGCTGACAATCCAGTGGGAACCTATTGGCCTGTGCTACTTAAACAGGATTGCCCTTATTCTTCTCGAGTGGCTTTCTGGCTTTATGATACCTTATCTTGAGATATGGCACTTTACATGTTGGTTTTTTTTTCTCAAGTCATTACCACTGTCTCAATTCCACTTTGGTCTTTACTTTTCTTCTCTTGCATGGGATGCTCTTCTACAGCTTGAGAAAAAACCTCTTTTTTCTAAGTTTGCCAAGATTATAGAGCCTGTGCTTCTAAAAAGGGGGCTAATGGTTAGGAACAGGTGAACTCCTGTATTGTAGATAATAGAAAAATCATTTTTTCTGGAACTTTATTGGGGTATGGAGTCTAGCAATTGCTAATATTTACCAGATACTTGGTTTTTAAACTTGCTTCTAGTGGTTTTCTAAGAGTTTGTCACACCTTGAAACCTTTTACTGAAATGCTGAAACTCTCTACTCATGCCAAGACACTTTACGGCGAGGACTACATCAGGAAGAAATGACTGGAACAGAAAATATCTGAAAGAGGGGACTGCTATCAAACTGCAAGAAGACAAAACATTTACACATGTAAGAAATTAATATTACCAAATGAGATACAGAAATGAGAACCAGGAAATCAGAATAAAGAACATGTTAAATACTTGTACATTTTTGTATGAGAAATTGTAGTAGAAGTCTGTATTTCTGATATGGATCTCAGTTTCTTTAACACTTATTTGTATGTTTGCTAGTAGAAGTACTTAGAATCATAGAATAGTTAGGGTTGGAAAGGACCTCAAGATCATCTAGTTCCAACCCCCTGCCATGAGCAGGGACACCTCACACTAAACCATCCCACCCAAGGCTCTGTCCAACCTGGCCTTGGAACATCGCCAGGGATGGACCATTCACAACTTCCTTGGGAAAGCCATTCCAGGGCCTCACCACCCTCACAGTAAAGAACTTCTTCCTTATATCCAATCTAAACTTCCCCTGCTTAAGTTTTAACCCATTACCCCTTGTCCTGTCGCTACAGTCCCTAATGAACAGTCCCTCCCCAGCATCCTTATAGGCCCCCTTCAGGTACTGGAAGGCTGCTATGAGGTCTCCACGCAGCCTTCTCTTCTCCAGACTGAATAGCCCCAACTTCCTCAGCCTGTCTTCATACAGGAGGTGCTCCAGTCCCCTGATCATCCTCGTGGCCTTCCTCTGGACTTGTTCCGACAGGTCCATGTCTTTTTTATGTTGAGGACACCAGAACTGCACACAATACTCCAAGTGAGGTCTCACGAGAGCAGAGTAGAGGGGCAGGATCACCTCCTTTGACCTGCTGGTCACACTCCTTTTGATGCAGCCCAGGATATGGTTGGCTTTCTGGACTGCAAGCGCACACTACTGGGTCATGTTCATTTTCTCATTGATCAGCACCCCCAAGTCCTTCTCCACAGGGCTGCTCTGAATCTCTTCTCTGCCCAACCTGTAGCTGTGCCTGGGATTGCTTCGACCCAGGTGTAGGACCTTGCACTTGGCATGGTTAAACTTCATAAGGTTGGCATCAGCCCACCTCACAAGCCTGTCAAGGTCCCTCTGGATGATATTCCTTCCCTCCAGCATATCAACCGAACCACACAGCTTGGTGTCATCAGCAAACTTTCTGAGGGTGCACTCAATCCCACTGTCCATGTCACCGACAAAGATGTTGAACAAGACCAGTCCGGTCCCAGCACTGATCCCTGAGGACCACTCGTTACTGGTCTCCGGCTGGACATTGAGCCTGCTGGACATTGGACCACAACTCTTTGCATGCGGCCATCCAGCCAGTTCTCTATCCACTGAGTGGTTCACCTATCAAATTGACGTCTCTCCAATTTAGAGACAAGGATGTCATGTGGGACAGTGTCAAACACTTTGTACAAGTCCAGGTAGATGATATCAACTGCTCTACCCCTGTCCATCAGTTCCATAGCCCAATCATAGAAGGCCACCAAATTGGTCAGGCAGGATTTCCCCTTAGTGAAGCCATGCTGGCTGTCACCAACCACCTTGGTGTTTTTCATGTACCTTAGCATGCCTTCCAGGAGAATCTGCTCCAAGATTTTGCCAGGCACAGAGGTGAGACTGACTGGCCTGTAATTCCCCGGGTCTTCCATTTTCCCCTTCTTGAAAATGGGGGTTATATTTCCCTTTTTCCAGTCTTCAGGAACTTCACCTGACTGCCAAGATTTTTCAAATATGATGGACAGTGACTTGGCAACTTCATTTGCCAGCTCCTTCAGGACCCGTGGATGGATTTCATCAGGTCCCATTGACTTCTGCATGTTCAGGTTCTTAAGATGGTCTCTAACCAGATCTTCTCCTACAGTGGGCCTAGGGTCTCCATTCTCACAGTCTCTGCGTCTGCCTTCCAGGGTGCAAAAGCAAGGTGCACTTCAAACGTGCAAGAGCAGTTAGCCGCTGAATAATGTTCCTACTGACTTGCTCCCTGGTAGTTCCACCAGATTTTTCTTTCTTGGCAAGCTTCAAGCAAGATATCTGCTATATCTTATCTTTCTGCAATTCATTTTAACTGTCCTTTGTGCTAGTATCTGCTTTTGTTTGTATATGTTTTTGTAATGGCATTAAAAATATTACAAATAGCTGGGAAGAGGTTTTCAAACCACCTTGCATGGCCTGCTAGGCTTCATGGATTTGATGCCAGTATGCTTATTGGACTATCATCTATTTGCTTGTGCTATTGCACCTTGCTGTTGGCTTTCTTTATTTGATTCTCTGGGATGTTCATCTAGCTTACCTGGACACAAGAAGTAGATGATGGCTCCATCATGGACAAAGACCTCCTTGTCTAAATATGGCACTGCTGCACACTTGCTTTCAGCTTCATTGCTGTTGCTCTTCCAAATCGGGAACTACAAAGTGCACACAGTAGCTCGCAGAGGGTTAGACTGCCTTGCCTTTGCTCTGTGTGGCTTTCTCATGGCTGGGCTTGGTCTTGCTTGCCAGTGCCCCATGGCCTCACACACTAAGCCCTTTTGTCATGGAATAATGCTTCATCCCTAAAGCCATGTATAGAATTATACAATAGTAGGAATAGTAGGAATTATATAAATAAACTGGGATTGTGCTTTATTTTGCTTAATTGATGAGGTATCTGATACTTTCTTTAGTATGCTCAAGGAATATCTGGTACTCCATATCATAACCTAGACATAAGAAGCAAATAACAGATAACACGATATAAAGAATTGAGCGCCTTCACAAAATCTAATGTATGTCTCTGCCTTTCTGCAAAATACCACTAGGTGTCCTCTCACAGTAACTTTATTCCTGTAATACGTATCTGATTGTATTCAGGAATGGGAAAATCTAATAAAATGAAAAAGCCTTGTAAGTGCATACCCCAGAACTGCTTTTATCTTGGCTTCTGTAAGATTTCTGAAGCTCAGTTTCATTTCTGAAACACTGGAAATATTGGGGTGCTGTCAACTCGTATTTCCATGCAGTATTAATCTGATTTCCAGATCATACTGTTTGGTCTAAAGATGAAAACAAGTTGGGGAAGTAATAAAAAATATGTTACAGTACAAAACTATTTACGTGTCTGTCACCTGGAGGCCTACAGATCAGACGATCAGAAAATAACCAATTCCACCTTTGGACTCCTATTAAAAAGCTGAAAGATTACAGTACAAACATTGTAAGGTCTATGGTTAAAAATGCTGCGTTAAGTCCCATGTGACAAGGAACCTATTTCTGGTTGGCATCAATCACTCCATGCAAAGAGGCTTGACATTTTGTGTTGTAAGGTACTTCAGACAAGCAGAGCATTATCTGTTTAGGCATAAATTGACCTGAAAACATGAGGCATTTCATTAGTTCTTTGAAGTGCTATGCCATGTCACTGCTGGTTATTCAGTATTCAGTGACGACACTGAATTGGTGAAAAACAGCAGATGATTTAAAATCACAGAATCATAGAATCGTTTAAGTTGGAAAAAGTCTGTAAGAGCATCAAGTCCAACCATTAGCCAGGGCATCAAGTCCAACCTTTAACTCAAATCCACCAATAAACCATGTCACTGAATGCCTCATCTACACGCCTTTTAAATACCTCGAGGGACTCAATCACTTCCCTGAGCAGCCTGTTACAATGTTTGACAACCCTTTTGGTGAAGAAATTTTTCCTAATATCCAGTCTAAACCTCCCCTGGTGCAGCTTGAGGCCATTTCCTCTCTTTGTATCACCAGTGCCTCACCAGTTCCAAGCACAGGGGGATGATCTAAAAGCCGGTTCCTGCACTTAGGCCACAACAACCCTATGCAACGCTACAGGCTTGGGAAGAGTGGCTGGAAAGCTGCTCAGTGGAAGAGGACATGGGGGTGCTGATTGATGGAGCTGAACATGAGCCAGCTGGTGCCCAGGCAGCCAAGAAGGCCAATGGCATCCTGGCCTGTATCAGCACTGGTGTGGCCAGCATGGCCGGGGCAGTGATCATCCCCCTGTACTGGGCACCGGTGAGGTTGCACATTGAGTACTGGGCCCCGCACTACAAGAGACACATTCAGGTGCTGGAGCAGGACCAGAGAAGGACCACAAAGGTGGTGAAGGGTCTGGAGCATGAGCCTGATGAGGCATGGCTGAGGGAACTGGGGATGTTTAGTCTGGAGAAGGTTCAGAGGGGACCTTATCGCTCCCTGCAACTGCCTGAAAGGAGGCTGTAGTGAGGAGGGGATCGCTCTCTTCTCCTCAGTGACAGAACAAGAGGCCTCAAGCAGCACAAGGGCAGGTTTAGACTCGCTATTAGGAAACATTTCTTCACCAAAAGGGTGCTCAGGCATTGGAACAGGCTGCCCAGGGCAGTGGTGGAATCACCGTCCCTGAAGTGTTCACAAACCACGCAGATGAGGCCCCCACTGGCATGGTTTACTGGTGCCCTCGGCAGTGCTGCGGTAATGGTTGGACCTGATGATGTCAGAGGTCTTTTCAAACCCAGCTGATGCCATGAACGCACCCCGAGTGCCAGGCCCCGCGGGTGCAGGCTGACGGGCTGTCTCCAGCAGAGGCCCCTCATGCCGGGGCTGGCTCTCCGCGCCCTCCTGTCAGCTCAGGCCGGCTTCGCTGCTATCTGGCCGCAGACCCAGAGCCCCAGACGCAGCGGCTCTCCCACTCACTTTCCCTTCCCGCCTGCCGTTCTGGGGGCCCAGGGCCTCTCCACGGCCCACAGGGGCACCGCCCCTGGCCGCCCGGCAGGAGCAGGGACCACAGTCAGAGCGGCCGCTGACGGCAGGGCCCTGTCGGGCGGGCGCCTCCCGTCCCGCTCCCCTCACACCTGCCCTCACCGTGCAGTCCCTCAGCGGCGCCATGAGCCCCGCAGCCAGAGCCCGCCAGCTCCGCGCCTCGCGCCTCCGGGCAGAAAGAGGAGGCGGGGCCGGGCCAGGCGCGGGACCGGGCACCCAACCGTCAACGCCCGCAACGTCTTCCAGGGCCCGCGTGCCTCCCTCGGTGTCCTGCGCCTCACACGCAATGGCAGCGCTCCGCCTGCTCCTGCTGCTGCTCTGCTGCAGGCCCCAGGGCTCGGGGGTCTCCTCTCCCTGTTTCCAGCCACCGCCCCTGCTGGTCAGCTGCTGGGGCAGTCACGGACACGTCTTTCAACAGCAGGACAACGAGCGCCGAGTCTCGTGCCTGTGGAGCAGCACCATGAACCTGCGCTACAAGCCTGCCCTGGGAGCAAGGCCCAAGGTAGAGAGAAAAGCAGGGTGGCCACAATCCCCACCCCACTGCTCCTGGTACCTGAACTCGGCCTGGGTGAAGAACACCTCGCGCTGGTCGGGCCGGGTCACGCTGCAAACAGGGCTGCTGGGAAGTGATCCTCCACCCATGGGCTTCAGCCTTCTCACAGTGCAGTGCTCATCTGCTTCATGTGCTGCACCCGAGTGCTTCCATCACAACTTGAGCATCCAGATGGCTGCCCAGGATATGCGGCTATTTGTGCTTTGGCCGCAGACACACCTGATCCTCGTGTGGCAGCCAGTAGAGCTGGGCTGGTGTGCACGTCTCAAGAGTGTCAGCTGGCAGTACCGCTTCAGCAGCCAGGGAGGCAGCCCCTCTACCCTTCTCCTTCCCAGCAGTGAGTACCAAGAGACGCTACCACTTGATACCTACCCAACAGCTGAGTTGCAGCAGACCTGTGCCACCTACTATAGCTACCGCTTGACTGTCCGCTATGGGCATCCCGGGATCCATGTTGCTTCAGTCAGCATTGAGCAGATGCCTCAGATAAGCATCAATGTCTCTCTCAAGGTAGAGCCTGACTTATTGCATGTCCTCAGCATCAGCTCCAAACTTCTTAGTGTTTCTCAACAGCCACTCAGCCTCTCCTGGAGGCTTCAGCCCCTTACCCTGCAGGCACTGGCCTACAGACTGGTGGACACACAGGCTATAGGAGGTTGGGTCGGTTCCTACAGTGCCTTTACTTTGCAGAGCAACTTCTGTGCTGTGCCCCCACCTCAGAGCCTGGGTGAGGTGGTGGTGGCCAGTATTTACTTTCCTGTTGATGGAAAGAGGTTTGAGGAATTGACAGGAGAAATACATCTACTCAATGGTACTCTCAGTCTAACTGCAGGCAAAGAAACACACACCCATGTCAGCCTTCAGCCAGGAAAGACCAACAGTAGCACATACATTTTCAGGTACAACCATGGAACATTTTACACAACCAAAGATAACCACAGCCCTATTTACACAGATAGCCCTAACACACATACTGTGTTCTACCAACACAAGGGCCTCTCCTACTTATTCTCCATAGAGTTTGTGGCCTTCCATTTTTACAAATTCAATATGTACCTTTATGTAAATCAGAAGAGGGCTTTGTTTAGGTCCCTGGCAGAAAGAAACCTTGAAGTCCATGTTTTCAGCAGCAGCCATCCTTTTCTGCAGAGCTTTACTTATTTAGTGTGGTTTATCCCTGCACAACATCCAATGCTACAGTGTGAGTGGTCCTTCCACCTGCAGATTTTTGGAACACAAAAAGACCACCTTCTCCAGAATAGCACGTACACATACAATGATCATGTAAGAAATGCCACACGTTTTGTCCGTCGCTCTGCTTTACCGTTTGATGCAGAGAAATATACAGGGTTTGTGGCAAAAGTGAAGTGTACCAGAAGTGCACTTACACCGGCTCTTTTAAGAGCCAGAGTCAACAACTACGCTGCAAAAACCATAGAAGCACCGGTGTCTTGCCAGGAAAAAACCTGTCAAATACACAGCGTGTATATACAGAGACCTACTCTTCATACCTCTATCTTGCATCAGAAAAGGGCATCAACTTTCATCCTCTCTGCCAAAGTGATAGCAGATTGCAGAGTTGTCAGAATTGTTAAACCCTTGTGGCGAGTCTATCCTCTTCAGGACATAACCACTATTCCAGACTGGACAAACCCAATGAACATCTCTTCATTAGATGGTATAGAAAAGATACTCTTAACAGTCCCTGGATTTGCTTTAGATTATGGGCTGTATTTGTTTAATTTCACTTTTGAGATAATTGTTGCTGCTACCAAAGAAGTCGTCAAGGATTCAGATGGGATTTACGTTCTGATTGAGAGAAGCAGTCTAGTGGCAAATATTGCAGGAGGCAGATTCCGCACAGTGGGTTTTTATGACAACTGGGTTCTCAATGGCTCTGCATCCTATGATCCTGATTCATACACAAAGGAAGGACTAGTGGGAATCACATTTACTTGGTACTGTACTAAAGAGGCGTCAGACTACAAAAACATGAAAATCAGCCCAGGAAAAAAATGCCATCCAGCCCAGAGTGATTTGAAATGGTTAAGATCCTCAGGTCCAGTTCAAGGAATGCCACCAGAATCCCTCCCAGGAAACACCATGTACTACTTCCGTCTAGTGATTCAGAAGGATATAAGGATGAGTTACGCTGACCAAACTGTAAATGTGCAGCCCGGCTCCCAACTCCTTCTGGACGTGACATGCCTTGAAAACTGTGGGAGCAGTATCATTCCAACAGAGAGATTTACCTTGTCTGGAAAATGCCTGAACTGTAGAACACACAACCAGCCAGTCTACTACTGGTCCCTTTTTTCAGAAAACTCTACAGAAATTAGCTTTGACTGGTCTTCCAGAACCTCAACAGGGAGATATGGGACTTACCTATCTATACATGCTCTGACTTTTACAAAGACTGCACATCAATCCTACATACTTCTGTTAAAAGTAACTACCTGGGATGGTAGGTCCTCCATCTACAAGTATGCTTTTAAGATAAATATTCCTCCTAGGTCTGGCAAGTGTACCATCAATCCACGCTGGGGTACTGCCTTTCTGACAAAATTTGTTGTTCAATGCAGTGGATTTTCTGACAGTAATTTACCTCTGACATATAAAGTGATAGTAGCTTCCGACAAAACTACCAAAATAACTTCTGTGAAGGAAAATACATTTGGCATAATTATGTACTTTGGTTATCAACCTAAAACTCCTCCATCGTTTCTCCCCATTGGAGTGCCGTCTCAGAAGTACATCTTGACACTTTACATTCAAATCCACGATTCCCTTGGAGCATTTACCCAAGTGAACTTATATGCCCGTGTGAAGAATCCAATTGACAGTCGACCAGTAGCTGCTGTGTTTCATGAACTGCTGACCTCAGTAAGCGGTTTTAGCGCACCAATGACATCTTATCTCCAGACTGGAGATTATTTTAGCGCAGGATATTTGGCTTATCTGACAGCCTCAGTCTTAAACTATATTAAAGCCACACCAACCATCCAGCTCCCAAACGCTCAGTTTCGGGAACGTCTGATTAAAATAGCTGTGAATATTTCAGTTGAAAGCATAATGGAAATCAATCAAGTAGTTGCTTCTCTTTCTCAAGTCACAGACAACCCTGGTGAACTGAACTTCAGATCACAAGACCTTGCTGTTAGGAAACTGACAGAAGTTACAGGATTGCTGAAGATACAGAGGAACAAGAAGCACTGGTCTGAAGAAACAGAAATTCAGAGTAGTGGAATACTAACATGCTTGTCCAACATCCTGAGAGCTGCTCTTCTGCATCATAGAAATGTCAATGTAGGTGCAGTTAAACAAGTCTTCTCCATCATGGAAAATTTAATGGACATAGTTCTCCGGGGCAAAGTCCCTGGAGAAACAAGTACTCTAATGGAAACAAAACACTGGAACATCACTCTGAAGAAAGATGAAAACCTGAGCAGTGTAAATGCTTCTTCTACAACAAACACCTGCAGGAACTGCTTTTTTCCATCACTGAAAATGGGAAATTATTCTGAATTGCTCCATAATGCTGTGATTTCCACTGCCCTTTTTGAGTTTGATGAGAACCCCTTCCCCTGGTTAGGTTACACAACAGAAATCGTAACAACGGTCTTCGGGTTCAAAATGGCAGAGACCAAGGATAATGGGGATCAGCTAGGGATAGTGCCTGAAGGAGCAGAAATTACAATTGCTAGGAAGGATAAGGAATCTTCAGCTTTTCAGTTAACAATGGGACCTGATAAAACAGAAGCTTACACAACTGGAGGATTTACTTTAGAAGTCAATGGAAACACCAAGAGCATATACATCCAGATCCTGACAAAATTAGAAGTTACTTTCAAGGTGTTAGTATTTACAGGCTCCAATGTCACTGATGCTTATCCCATAGCTTCGTTTGCTGCTTCTCACAACATGCCAACAGTTGCAAGCAAAACCGAGACAGCCAGTGCTGACTGTAACATCAAGGCTCCCTATATTATCTGTCTTCCAGAGTCACTGCTGACAGCCGCAGCTCAAGAAAGCGGAACCAACACTCAGAACATCTCTGTTGTCTTGATGACACCCTATTTCATAAGGTATCAAAGCCAGAGACTGGTGAGCATATACGTTTTTAGTGATCAGTGTTTGTTTCTGGAGGGGGTTCTAAGTCTGTGGAGAGAAGACACATGCAGGCTTGGCGCCATGACCGACTGGCAGAAGATACACTGTGTCTGCAATATGAAGCGGCGTCACAGAAGCCTGTCAGTCCACATTGCATTAAACGCATCCACATTCGACATCAGGTTCCTGGCAGCCAAAGTAATAGTTACCCCCAACACAGTAGATCTGGGGAAAATCCTGATAGCAGACATCCATAAAAACCCAGTGACTCTCTTAACAGTTCTATTTATTTTTGCCATCTACTTTCTTGTTTCTCTCTGGGCCATAAGAAAGGACAAAGCTGACAGGGTCAGCAAAAACAAGATTGTAGTTCTGCCAGACAATGACCCCTTTGACAAAGTGAGCTTTCTGGTCACTTTATACACAGGCAGTCGCTGGGGAGCTGGAACCACAGCCAATGTCTTTCTTCAGCTCATCGGCCAAAATGGCATGAGTGACGTCCATTGTTTATGGCACCCACATTTTCCATCATTCCAAAAAGGAAGTACGGACTGCTTTCTGTTAACTGCTAAGGAAGACTTGGGAGACATTTGTTCCCTCAGGGTCTGGCACAATAACAAGGGCCCATCTCCAAACTGGTTCTTAAGCAGAGCCAAAGTTGAGAACATGTCCACTAGGAAGACCTGGTTCTTTATGTGCAGGAAATGGCTTGCACTCAACAAGGGCGATCGTTTAATAGAAAGGACATTTTCTGCCACAAGCCCCAAGACACCGCTGCCCAGAATCGACTATTTTTTGATTAAACTTGCCAACAGCCTAACAGAGGGTCATCTGTGGCTCTCCATTTTTGTTAATGATCTCACTGGCACGTTCAGCAGGTTCCAAAGGTTGTCTTCATGTTTAGCAATATTGTTATTTAACCTGCTTGTTAACATCATGTTCTTTAACGCTACAAAGAATGAAGAATCGTCAGTACACCTCAGTTATTTGAGATCAGTAACACTAGGAATTGAATGTGCTTTGCTTACCATACCTGTGGAAATTATGATAATTGCCTTCTTTAAGTATTCCCAGAAGCAACCTCTTCCTCCTCGTGGTGTGGTTCAGAGAGTCCCAAAGGGAAGATCACACCTCCTGTCTGGAAACTGTAAGAATTCAAAGGAACGCTTGCAAGAATCATACCTCTCAGAACAATCGAGGAGTATCAGTCCCTCAGAGACCCTTCCTGGTGCCAACAACGCACAGAGCCCACCATGTTCCAAGAGGACAGGAAGCAAGGGAGCTCCACAAAACTGGAGGAATTGCACTGTTCCTGAAAGAGATGCAAATGTAATTGGAACAGAAGAGCAGGCAATAACTGCAAGTTCCCCTCCAGCGGCAGAAGCCTGCCAGAGAAGGCCACCATCACATTCCAGTTTTAGTAAGAACTACACAGAAGCAGGCAGCAATTCTCAGGAAGAAGGGAAACCACCAGGCACTGCCTCCATGCTCCTTTGCAAGAGAACACCCATAGTTTTTAATTGGTGGTGTGTCTATGTCTCATGGGCACTAGTTATAGCTGTAACTGGGCTATCATCATTTTTCATTGTATTATATGGTTTGTCTTATGGCTATCAGACTTCACTAGAGTGGCTTATAGCATCTGCAGCCTCCTTTATTGAGAATGTGTTTTTCCTTTCAATTCTAAAAATCAGTTTTTTCTCAGCGGTGAGTACGATTCGCCCAAAACACTGTGAACACATCCCATGGTTAACCCATGGTCAGGGCAAGGGCTGTGAGTTTATGTTGGCTAGAGGAATGATGAGTGCTGATAAGATGAGAGAGGAGCACTTGAAACTGGCTGAAGTCAGAGTCAGTAAGCACTACAGGCCTTTAGAAGCTGGTGATGTAGCAAAAATGCGTGAAAGAGCAAAAATTAAAGTCAAGGCATTTATTTTCACTACAGGTTTCATTGGTCACCTTGTTTTTTTAACACTGCTATTAAATTTTGCCTATTCTGCTGAGAAAGCCAGCAGTTTCCACTACAACAAGTTCATACATCACCAATTCTCTGCACAACTTTCCAGTGCAGATAAGCTAGAAGATATCTACGTGTGGGTGAAAGACGTGTTCTTGCCTTTGATCCACAATGACATTCAGCCAACCTTTCTTCCCGAGAGCTGGTCCAAAATCATCGGCTTGCCCCGAATGAGGCAGGTGCGGGCTAAAGGGACTGAGAAAAAATGTTTCCATCCTCACAGCTTTCTGAATAACTCTGTGATCAGGAAAAGCCACTGTCGTCACAAGTACGGCAGTGACATCCCAGAGACAGGTGACTACGACGGCACTTGGACAAGAGTTGCCAAGCAGTCAGTTTCAAAAGATGCCAGCAGTTACAACGGGTTCATGTATGAGCCAAACAAGACTCCATGGATGTATTATTCATATGGAGATTTGTACACGTATGGACCTGCAGGATACACGTTTTACTTCTTCCCTGAAGAGGGAAGATCTAATTCAACAACAAGGCTGGACGCTCTACAACAGAACAACTGGCTTGATGAAAAGACATGGGCTGTGATCATTGAACTAACTACATTTAACT
This sequence comes from Lathamus discolor, assembly GCF_037157495.1. Taxonomy (NCBI): domain Eukaryota; kingdom Metazoa; phylum Chordata; class Aves; order Psittaciformes; family Psittacidae; genus Lathamus; species Lathamus discolor. The sequence goes on from NC_088884.1 coordinate 57,630,424, forward strand.
CAGATGCAGCTCTCTTTTGTACCATCTCAGTCATATTTGAAATGTCTCATTTGGGGATCATCAAACCAAGTTTGTCAGTCCACTCTTTTGCGCTCCCAGTTTTTAATCAGCAAACCAAAGCTCAGATGTTTGTGTCTGCAATTGTTTTTGCCTTTCTGATCATTTACATTGCAGATGAGCTTTATGTCATAAGCCAAGAAAAAAAAGACTATATGAAAAAAATTTCCAATCTAATCAACTTTGCCTTAAAATTGGCTTTCCTCCTTCTTTTTCTTTTAAAGGGCATAAAGTTTAAGATGGGAGCAGAGATAGTGAACTTTTACTTACTTCACCCAAATTATTTCATTTATTTTCATGCAGTTTCTCTTTTAGATCAGTTTTTAAGGGGTACTATGGGCTTTTTAGCATTTCTTGTAATTTTGAAAACTCTAAAATATTCTCAGTTCTTTTATGACATGCACCTGGCACAAAGATCACTCTTGGCAGCCCTTCCTGGAATCTCCTCAATGGCCGTCATAGTAGTGTTGTGCTTCTTTGTATTTTTGGCTTTCGGCTGCCTTGTGTTTGGTCAGCATGAAAAGAGTTACAATAACATGATTCACTCAGCTCAGACCATAGTCTCTTACTGCGTCTCAGCTTTCAGAGATACTGAATTTTCATCCAACAGGCTGCTGGGTGGCCTTTTCCTAGCCTCTTTTGTGGTGGTGATGGTTTGTGTCTTGATCAATCTGTTCCAAGCTGTCATTATGTCTGCTTATTTAGATATGAAACAACCCGTGTACGAAGAACCATCTGATGAAACACAAATAGTTACTTTTGTATTGCAAAGGCTCAGAAGGATGTTTTATCTTCTGATCTGTAAAAAATCCAAAACCAATGAGACCGACCTTTTTCACAGGGCAGTCTATGGACAGTCTGAGAGAAGACGTCGGCGACATTTAGGACTCAAGAGCAGAAAAATACATGGAAAGAAAATGGTTTATCTTGTCATATGAGAAAGGAGATACTAGTTTTGTATTCAAGATCACTTTATTCTGTAATATTCATATTTCAAATAAATGTTCACAAATAAATTATTTACTTTTAAGACTTTTTTATCATTCATCCCCTTTGTAGTGCTTGGGCTTAGATGTTCTCCAGACTGTTCTGCATCAATTTCAGTGGCACTTGTCTGTCACAGTGCCACTGGGTGGCAGGTAAGCCCCCCCCCCCCACCCCAGCTGCTCACACACTCCCCTTGCAGCAGAATGGGGAGAGAAGTGAAGGGCAAAAGTGGAGGGGAAAAAAAAGTGTGTTGAGGTACTGACAGTTTAAAAAGTGGAGAAAAAACCCAAACCCACAAGCGATGAAAAGCAGTCACTCATCACGGGCTGGTGGATGCCCTGCCAGTCTCTGAGTCAAAAGTTACTTTCAAAAAGCTCCCCTCTCTCCAGTTTTCTTGCGAAGCGTGACCTTGTATCTCATGGCTTTACTAACTCTGTGCCAGCCAGGCCCGGTTTGTCCAGGAAGGTATGCCCGTATCACAGCGGTGGTGCATAAGGAGTTTGCTCAGGAGTGTGGGCTCTACCCTCTGGCTGAGCACAGGCTAACAAACATAAGAGCAAAAGTGGCCTGACATCTGAAAATGGTGATAAATCCCTCCCACTCAGAACATAAGGAATGGGGAAAGACCGGACAAGTTAGCAGGGTGCCAGCCAGCAATTAAAAACAGAGCTTCACAATACCGCACTGCACTTATATGCAGATGACTTTGTTAGGGTGTCCCTTGGGAAGGCATCAACTGTGGACAGTAAAGTCCCGTTCCAGGGCCTGGGGGGAAGCAGACTTTTCTCCTGTAAAACTGTACCTGCACACCGGTCACCCTGCAACCCCCTGTAAGGACAGACTGACCAAGTCAACTGGGAAGACAGGGCAATTTGGTGAAACCCCTTAGTTCTTATTCATAAAGCAGTGGGCGTTCTCCAGGCAGTTCCCTCCGAGTACACAGAGCCCACTGAAGTTTAGTTAAGCCTTACATGCTCCTCGCAGTGCAGCGAGTTTACAGGCAGCACTCCAAGCCATGGGATGGTGTCCCCATCGGCCCGCAGCCACTTGCTCCTCGCGGCGCAGGGACGACCAAAACCAAAGCTCCTTTCTCCCTTAGACTACAGCAACTCCAAGCACCGCGAGGCGGGCCCGGCAGACCCGGTTACGCCGGCACCGCCGGCGAGCAGCCGAGGCGCTGAACGGAAGCCGGGCGCCACCCGCGCAGGCGCACTCCGTGTGGCGGTGGCTCTTTTAAGGAGGAGCGGCGCAGGGAGCTGACGTGTGGCTTTGGCGCGGTAGCGCTGGTGGCGGACGGGTGGGCTTGGTGCGTGTGGCGGTGCTCGGGGGCCGGGAGCTGGCCTGGGGGTGGACCGAAGGGAGCGGAACCGAACCGAACCGGGGCTCTCCTCTCCCCCCCCGGGAAAAGGGGCCTCGGTGTACGGGCCGCGTGGGAAGCCTGAGCTCCCCGGCAACAGGTCAGGTTGGACAGAGCTTTGGGTGGCATGGTTTAGTGTGAGGTGTCCCTGCCCATGGCAGGGGGGATGGAACTGGATGATCTTGAGGTCCTTTCCAACCCTAACCGTTCTATGGTTCTGTGATTCTGTATTATTGAAAGGAGCGAGATTTTATTCTCACGTCAGCTGGGATCTGAGAAAGGTTTTTCTGTGCTCCTTACCAGCCGTGGTCCCTCCCTGAAGACCTCCCTCCTTCGGACAGGACCCGGGCTGGCTCAGCGGTTGCTATGGAGGCTTCTCCATCGCAGCGCACAGCAGTACCGAAGCATCCCTGCAGAGGTGGGAGAGCAGAGTTCAAACCGTGAATTTTCTTCCCTTTGATGCTGGAGAGGGCCTCTTCTTCACAGTCTGTAGCAATAGGACAAAGGGTAATGGGTTTAAACTTAAACAGAGGAAATTCAAGTTGGATACAAGGAAGATGTTCTTTACTGTAAGGGTGGTGAGGCACTGGTGTGGGTTGCCCAGAGAAGTAGTGAATGCACCATCCCTGGCAGTGTTCAAGGCCAGGTTGGACAGAGCCTTTGGCAACGTGATCTAGTGGAAGGTGCCCTGCCCATGACAGGGGGTTGGAAGTAGGTGATCTTAAGGTCCTTTCCAACCCAAACCATTCTATGATTTGCTTGGAGTGGGGAAGGCTTAAAGTCTGCACCTCCCACCTCCAGGGTGCTTGACTTGCTAGAGCATGAGTTAAACTGCCTCTTCCCTTCAGATTTCTGAAGCAAGTGAGGAAAGTGTTGAGGTCAAGAGAGAGCATGAGCCTCCTGAGAGTAGCCTGCTGAGCAGGTTGACTGCTTATTGGGAGACACTAATGATTCTGGATCTAAAGCCAAAGCTTGATTCTGATTTTTCTTCAACACAGGGCTTTTATTCTTTGCATAATTCTTTGTTTAATAGAATGTAGTGGCCACAGATTGCTTTTTCTGAGGAACTGCATGAGTTGAGGTTGGGAGCTACAGGATGCAACCTCAGAGGAGACTGGGGAGAGGATTCCAGAGAAATTCTGAGCTGTCTGAGGGTACTGCTTTTGGATATACACAAAGATGGAGCTTCAAGGACTCTAGAGATTTTAGGGGAAACCCTTGTCTCCTGTCATATGTAGGCATTTCCAGTTTGAGGTTGCACTTGGATAAGGTGGTGTTGGGACTACAGCCTTGGGCTTAGAGAACTGTAGAGCTATGTAAATAATTGGGTGCTCAACTCCTCTTGCAAAATGAGGGGAGGTAAGAAGTTTGCAAGATGTATGAGAGATGGGGTGCCACAATTTCTCTTTGACTCTGCTCTAAGAGCCTATATAGTAATAAATATATTCATATCTCAGTGGTGCAAGAAGTGGTCTCTGCTTAAGGAGAGGTGTTAATCACATGGCTTTCCTTCATGCTCAATCCAGGCTTGATTGCTGACCTGTTACTTGTCTCTAAGGCACTTGGGCTGGTTGAAGTCTCTACAGTGACTGCAAAATGCCATCAAAATAAAGCCAGTCTTGCCTTAGGCATGATGGCCTAAATAATCTCATGAGCTGTCTTCTATCTCTACACATCTATGAGTCAAAGAATGGGATTTATGTACTAGCAGCTAGTTATCCTAGTGCTCACAGGTTTGTGCATTGGTTACATTTGATTTTATTTTCTTTTTCTGTTAGGGTTTTTCCCCTGCTGTAGTCACAGAATCACGGAATCATAGAACATTTTAAGTGGAAGGCCTCTTCAAAGGTCATCTAGTCCAACCCCCTGCAATGAGCAGGGACATCTTCAACTAGTTCAGATTGGAGATGTTACCAGTATACCACCTTGGATCGACACTAGAGTATAGTGGTGCAAAGACACCATGTGCTGATTTCCCTTAATTGGTATAGTTTACAGGTTGTATTGATACGAACCCTTTTATGTCAGCGTAACTAATTATAACACTACCTTAACTATGTGCTTGAAATTGTATGTTTTATACAAAGCAAAATGTAAAATGTAAGACCTTCACGCTTCCATGCCAAAAAAAAAAAAAAGCCCAATAATTTTTCCTTATGCCTTAATTTCCCATGTAAACAGAGAAGTGTGCCTGGCAAAGTAGCTGTTACAAGGGTGTTACTTTTTATCTTGTCTCACTTCATCTTGCCTCCAGTAGAGTCAAGATGTACATCTGTAGTCTCTACAAATATGATAAGGTTACATCAAGACAGTGGAGGATCCCCTGAAAGTTTTACTCTGCACAGATGCAGCAATCTGGGGTTGCCTGGAGGTATTCTGACCAAAGAATTTTTCTGACCAAAGTTTTTATTTGCTGATAAATAACAGTGGATTGGATTCTGCTGTTAACCTGAATTGGAACTGGGATCTACTCCCTAGGTTTGTTGAGATGCTAAACTTCCTAGCCTGTGTGTTACCTTTGCACTGGCCTGTTTCTTAAAGCAGTGCTTTTACTGGCACAAAAATCAATCAACCAAAAAACTGCATAGAGTCCCAAAAACTTCAAATAGGTAAGTAAAACTTGAGATTTGGATTCATAAATAAGTTATCTCTGTGGTTGCAAGAGTTTGAGGTTTCTCTTTTGCTCTAGGCCAGGATAAACCAAGAGTGTTTTGCTATGTTCCTTTTCTCAATACCTTGGGTATTGAGCGGGTGAAAAATGAAAGCATTTTTCACCTGCTCTATGTTTTATGTTTTTTACTGGCCAGCTAGCGTGAACTATGCTGCCTCCTGTAAAGTCTCCTTATGACTACATGCCATAACAATTTTCCACTAAGCTTTCTTCCCCACATTTTCATTTATTCTGTCTGACACTGAGTAAAGTTACTGCTAATTAACCACACTTGGAGGTGTGCATATGTGCAAAAAGAAAATGTGTTTAATTCTGTAACAGACATCACAGCATTCTTAAGCTTTATCTATCTAGCTATAGCCAGTACTTTTAAAAAGATGTAAGCGTATGGCATATAAAATGTCTGTCAAGACCCCATCAGCTCTCCTGCTTAATTAGCTCTACTCTGCAGCCCATACTTTCTTGTCGGACCTCAGTGAAATCTTAGTCAGACACATCTATGCTTGCTGAACAGATGAAGATCTTAAAGGAAAGTTCCTTAAGTATCTGTGACACATTGAGGATGCTGGTAATTCTCACTGGATTTTGAGCTGCTTGGGCAAAAAGACACAATTGCAAAGATTTTGAATGTCTACCCTCCTAACATATGACCCAGTAGGAGCAGTTTACTCTGTTTATAGAGAATTCCAGGGTCCACAGTTCTCTATCTGTGATTAAATTTGTCACATGTCAAAACCCCACCTTTCTCCTCTTTTACCTGTGATGAACAGACCAGTGAATTTGTCCAAAAGAACTTCTTGAAGGGAAGAGCATAAGCACATGTGTTCTGGAGACCAGGCTGTGCAGACTGCAGAGCATGCACAAAAGAAATGGCTTGGCTGTCTATTGCAAAATGTTTCCACATGCTTGTCTAAGAATAAGCATAATTTCTCTGTGTCCTACAGAAAATTGTGGAAGTGGTTCTTGTATATGTGCCTTGATACCTATTTGATGAGAGTGTCAGGTGTTGGAAGAAGTAAGTGCAGCCTTAGTACCTGCCTGGTTTTTAGGCACAGTAATCCAAGTACTGGTTGGGAAGCAAAGTCTGAGAGGAGCAAACAGACTAACCTGAAAAAATGCAAAGAACTCAGTGTTTGTACCTGACTGATTTCACTTCATTTCATGTTGCTACATGGCTAGAAAAAAGGAATTTACCAGATGAAAGTTACGAAGTCTTGAAGCTGTTAGCCCCTGAACAAAGGATTAATTTCCAATGTAAAATGTAACCAAAGGGGCAAAACCAAAATGACTTCTGTGTGAAGGTGTGAAACAAGGCACCTGTTTGTAAGTTCTTGTAATAGAACTCCCAGCAAGTATCCTGGAAAAGAAAACTTTCTAAGGGTTGAGTGACAATGGACTTCTTTGCTTTGTCAGACATGCTGGAAATACTCTTTGGTGTTTGCTTGTGCTCGCTTTTCTCAACAGCTGGGATAACAAAACTTGATGAACATGTCGTTTGGAGGAAATGGGCATGCCTGTATGAAGGTGTGTGGGTATGACTATGGGCGTGAGAAAGTTGTAAGTATAGTAGGTACAGATCTTTATTCTCAGGCTTTCTTGAAGTGGAGACTACCCCATGCCCCCTGCCCCACCAATAGTTTTGTGTTGTCTTTTCTCTTTGAAGATTTTGTTTTACTTCATTATGAAGTTTTCTGCTTGAGCCCAGTCCTAACAAACTGACAGCTTCATTCACATTTTACTGGAAAGAATTCTCCTCTACAAGTGTATTAATGCTGAACACAAGGGAAAGTGGACAGTGGCTGTCACAGCAAGGACACTGTAACTTGCAACCCCACATAGTGGGAGCTGAGTGTTTCCTTACAGTACCAACTTTGCTTTCTGTAGGGAGATAAATCAGTGAAGCTATATTTATTTCTTTCAGGATTATGTCACGTTGCAGTGTCTTATTTCCTGAAACAGCATGTTAGCCTCTCCTCATGTATTTCCACAAATTCTCAGAGTTCCTATTTTTAGACTCTGTTGGACAGTGTCCTTAACTATTCTTTAAGGACAACTTAAAAGAAATCATCATCACTTATATTAATAGGGCCTTAGTGACTTATTCTTCCCCACTATGGATATTAATCTAACAAAACTATAATAGGGAGCTGCAGTTAACCTCCTCTCTTGTAAGTCCCTATAACTGTGCTGTGAGAAGAGCAATAATCTTGCATTGCCTTTCTTTAATTTCTAGGCCATTTTACTGATAGAATGTTAGAATGGCATCATGGATGATGATGTGATAAGCTTTATACTCTTCTTAGGAAGGCATGTTGGAAGAGAAGGAGAAGAAAGAGGAAAGAGGGGTATTAAGCAGAAAAGTAGATATGATGAGAGGTTAATTCTTGGGAGAAGGAAAGGAAGAACTAATGACGGTATAGTTCTCCCTCCTCTGTGAGAACTGATTGTTCTGTTACACTGCAAAGAGATCCACCACACACTGTGCCTCTCCAAACAGACGTGGAGATGGCTTGCAGCAGGCATGCTTAGGCAGCTCGCTTTTATTTTATTCTGTCATTTGCTCCTACTGTGTGATCCGCTTAGCTGGGCTTTTGCAACTAAGTTACTCTGAACACCTGAGGTGCTGAAAGGAGTATTCCCTGCAGCTACTAACAGGGATACCGCCAGTCACCAGGGCAGTGCAGGTCCTATGTGTCCACTAGAGGACAGTGGTATCTGCCGGTTAACGTCTTGTTGCAGCGTTCCTGTGTGAAGCTGTTACATTTTCGCCTAATTTGAGATTCTTTATTATTAAATACTGTCTAATTAAGAGCTGGCTGCCTGCCATATTCAAGTAAGGAGTACTTGGGCTAGATTTTTTTAAGTTTTGGTTTCTCAGCTTTGTTAAATCGTATGTCTTCTCAATAGATGCCTTTTAGAGATTCATCTTGTGTTCATAAAGCCTTTTTACCTAAGGTAGTGTTTTGATTTGCTTGTCTGTATTACTTGTCTCTTCTGACACACCCTACATTCCCTACAGCTGTTCAGAAAACATGCTCACATCTGTGACTACCTAGGTTGTTTGTCCTAGGGGATATCCACAGGGAATCAACACAAGCTGTTGTCGAAAAGCAGGGCTTGGGGCCTGTGATATGACCCTGTGATACCTAGAGAAAAGCCTGTGTGCTGCAGCAGTCTCAGTTCCTTCAGAGCAGAGAAAGCATAGCAATACCAGCACAGTCCCCACAGCCTGAAGGGAGAAGTTGCTGCATCAAGTCAAGGTTTAATTCAGTCAAGTGATCTTTGCAAGAGGTAATAAGGGTAAAAGATGTAAATTGTAAAAAAATGGCCATGCTTGGTGAAATTGCATTCCTGGGCTAATTTGTTATGCTGAACCCAAGGTAAGTCACCTCAAAGGAAGAGCAAGGAGGCAGTCAGCAGGTGACCTAAATATGCCTTCAGGCCAGTAACATGGAGGAACTGGAGGGAGAGAGTTGTTCACCTGGGGATTAACTAGCAAGAAGGTTCTGCTGTTTCATTTACTAGCTAAGCAATTAAGCAATTTTCTGAAAGAGGAGAGTGCATTCTTGCTGCCGAAGTGTATTTAAATGTATGTCACACCACACACTGCAAAGTAAGTTAGCATTTGCCAGTCTGTGAACTTACTGGCTCCTGCCCTTCTATTAGAGAACACTCTTTCCTATAGAGAATCAAGCTGTGAATATTATCGTAGGTCATTGTCATCAGCAGTGGCTACTGCAGGAAAATCTTGGCAAGTAAAAGAAACAAGGGTTTAATTGGAGAGGATTAAAGGTGTGTCAATGTTGGTTTTATCTGACACCCTTTCAAATCAAAGCCTGCTTCTGTAGGCAGTTTGTATCTTGTATAGTTTCTCTAGTTTATCGGTGACTTAGAAATACATGAGTCTCCTGTGGAGTATTAAGAGGGGCTTAACCTATGCATTGTAAAGACTTGTGCTAATGAGGTTTGAAGCAAAGAAAATCAGGTTACTTATCTGTGCTGCTACTTTGCCACTGACCCTGACAATTTAATGGTGATTTATTATTTCTGGCATGCCTTCCAGGCCTGTTAGCAGAACACTCTAAGCAGAACTGCCCTGAAGTTTTTAGGAGTCCCTAGGGAACAGCACTGAGAGCCATTTCCCCACATCCATATCATGTATCAGTCACAGACAGCATGGAGAAACACTCCTATATCACTGTCTAACCTGCGCCTTTCTTTAATTGCGATTATTTCCTTAGTATGGCATTCAAATCTGTGTTCTTTACCGTTCGCCATGACACGTGGGCCAACCTCACACACGTCCGACTGCATTCTGGGCTTGACTTGGCAAGTTTCTGCTGAGCATGCTACTTCAGCATTTGCTTCGTAATCAAGCATGTGTGGGTAGCTGTGTTCTTTTCAGAAGAGCTGTGCATGTGCTTAAAGTAAGTATGTGTTTAAGTACTTTGCAGCTTCCAGCCAAAATGGCAAACACTTGGGCAGAGTTTAGTTCTAAACAAGCTGTTCTGAAAGGCTTCTTCAGTACCAGCCAGCCAGATATTTGACATGTTACTGGGACGTGTTGCCGCTTCAGAAATTTTCAGGGAAAGGACAAAAAGCCAGTGGTAGCACAGGTGATGATTTGAGTCACTTGAGGTCAGAAATTTGCCTGTCATTATTATGAAGGGATTAGTGCTCTAGACTTTAATCTGCACAAGAGATCCTTCATCCTGTTGTTGGTATACTAGAAAGAAACAAGTTCTCACTTACGCTTCATATGTCTGCTTGGAGGGGAGGCAGACACCCTGTCATAGTTGTCATATCAGGCATCTTAGTAGAGATGGTGTATGGAGCCAAACCAACAAACTTACTTTGTGATAAACCAGTGTCTGTCTCGAGTGTGGTTTTACCCCAGATTTGTTTCTGTGTGTTTGCTATCTGACATACAGCTCTTTTAATTAAATATGAGGTTTTAGGAAGCCTTGTGAGAGAGTGTATCTTAGGACTTGTTTGCTTGGTTGTTTAGACTAAAGGTGTGAAGCACATGCATAAACTAAAAGCTTGTTACATTTGCCATTGAATCTCTTTCTTAAGAAGGGAAATGGCTTTACTTCGTTATATAGCAATATATGTAACTAATACATATAACTTCTGAATTGAAGCATTTGCTCTGAAATCTATACATTCACTTTACACCTTGAGTTGGTAACTTTAACATTCCCAAGTGCTGCTGTGTAGACAGATGACGTTCCCAGGGAAATAAAACTGATACCAATTTTATACCAAGTGGTACAGCTGATACCAGTGACTTGTAAGCTGGGAGTAAAATGGAAAGCATCATAAATTCATCTGTGCCTTGCAGGCAGGATCATATGCTTTTCAACTGGCATAGCCAAAAATCTGTTTGTACATAGATATCATTCCTTCCCAGTGGTAGTCACTGAACAGATTCTGTTCTACATGCCAATGGACTATAAGAGAGCAGGTGTTTCTATATCTAACGTACTTCAGCTCTGAACCCATGGCTGTTATTTTGACTTGGAATCAGCACACATTCATTCCAAAGTCTATGACCCTCACTGCCATAAATACTCTTTTGTTGTTGTTGTTCTGAGTCTTTTGCATTATTTTAAAGAAAATATCACCATGATATTCTTCTCTGATTCAAGTGACTTTCCATACTCTACCTCTGTGGGGTTAATTATTTCCCCTTTAAAAAAAAGACTGATTACAAAAAATTACATACAGTGTACTGGACTGAATCTCATTCAGACAGGTTGGTGTCTTGATAATGCTACTGACTACCTACAGAAAAACTAAATTTAGGTATGTTTCAGGGGACTTACCTAGTAATCCCAAAATACAGATGCAGGGTTCAAAAAGCATATTCTTAGTTGAGTTTGTGAATAGTTTGAAGAATCCCAGTTTTAATATACATTGAGAAGTAGGTAGCATGTTCATGACTTATATCTAACTGAAAAATCTGAAAACACTTTAGTTAATTAAATTCTCTCAAGCATCCCTGTGAGTTAGAGAAAACACACAATGTCCATGGGTTACATCACTTTTGAAAAAATGTAGTTGCCAAAAGTATTTGTAAGTCGTATTTATTTATTAAACCAGTATCCACCCCAATTTGCGTTACATTTGAAGAATTCCCTGTACCATTGAAATGACAGGAATGGAAGTAGAAAGGATGATGGTGAAAGAATGATTGGATTAGGGAGATTATTCCCAAAATTTAAAATCCTAGGGCTTTCTGAACTGGATGTCTGTTATGAAGCCTCTGTAGCCTCTGAATATCTTGGGGCTCCCTGTTCTTCTGGAACATTAGGTGACAAGTAGTCACAACTCTGCTTCACCTTGCCCCTAATTCACCTTAGCAGCATATGTCCGTAAGGATTCAGTTTCACCACATAGGGTGAGCAGAAATAGCAGCTTACTGTCATTGAAAGAGGGAAATACAGGTCTCTCATCTCAGACCTCCCTTTCTCCTGGCTGTGTAGTTTTGCCCCTTACCTTGAACTGCTGTTAGCAGTTGTTGGATTCCTCTGCAAGACAATTTAGTTCCCTAAAATAAGGGCGAAAAAAGACATTGGAGAAAAAAAAAAGAATAAAAAGAAGAGGTAGTTCTTTTACTCATTACTACTATAATAACTGGTGAGATGCAGTAAGAATGAAACCATAAACCGAGGTGCTTGATGTTGGATACCAGCTGCTCACTCTATGTTTTAGGATGTTTCAGATTACCTCTGGTGCTAGCCTGTACACTGTATGCATTAGTTAGGCCTTCAGGTTGAAGTGTATTAGGTGTGCTTCTGGAGCACATTTTTCAGTTTAGTTTCATCTGAAACTGTCCAGTTTGTGTGCTTTAAGACTGCTTCATGATGCAAACCAAGTGTTCACACAGTGAACTGAATCAGCTCTGTAGGGGAAGGGTATGACTGCAAAGCTGGGTGAGTGAGAATCAGCTGCAGTCCTTTGGCAGGCCGTGTATCTGCTCAGCTGTGAGCACACACAACCTAACTGCTGAGATATTGCTCAAATCCAAGTTCCTAGTGCTCACCTTCATAACAGCTTGATGCAACCTTTGCTTCACTTAAAAAAGCAGGCAGATTTGCAGCAGCAAACTGCATGCCATGAAAAGTGTGATTAGTGCAAATCTGGGGACAAATACATGGTTAGCTGTGTTTGATCTGATCATACATACGCACCAAAATCAGTCCTAAAAGCATACTTGCACACCACACTATGAAAAGCTCGGGGTATGACACCCAACTAAAGTGGTACTAGTGAAGGGTGAGCTCCCAAGTGTAAACCAATGCCAAAGATGTTAAACAAGTCACCTTGTAAGCATCGGAGCTGATGAAACATGGCTTTCTAGGTTTTATATCTCATTGACAGATAGCTATACCTTTGTAATCAGTGTCTGAAGTCTTTCAGATAGATACGGTAGCTTTCCTATGTGCAGATTCTCTGATTCATAGAAATACATAGGTATCCTCCACGAGGGTAAAGCAGAGTATCCCTCTTCTGCCTTTTTTCATAGAAGTTGTAGAACCTAAACTTTTGTAAAGGTACCTCCTCCTCTGTCCTCTGTAGCTTGTATGGGCCAGCACTCTTATCTAGGCACAGGGTGATTACATCAGCCTCATTTCCATAGGAAGCCAGATAAGAAGAGGGAGCCAGGGTTAAGCTTCCAAAACTATTCAAAGGTGAACCAGAAGCAAAGAAAAGCATGTAGTAAGTCATTGCAGTGCCTAGCTTTCTGGTGCCTGCCTCCTGAGCAGGGTCCCAAACCCTTTCATGGCTCCATTTGCAGGGAGGAGGAGACAGGCATTGCAGAACTGGGATTCCACACAGCAGATAGAGAGTCATTTCCTGGGTAGTGCTTAGGGAGCGTAGGCCTTGGCTGAGCAAAGGGTTTTCCAGATCACAGCCATGTGCTTTGTTACCTAAATTCTTTTATGGATCAAGTTCCAAATTAACAGGTGAACTTTATAGTCAAGCCTAAAGCTATCTAAGGGATTTGTAAGTGTAACTGGGACATGAGAAACCAACTGGATTTAGGAGAAAAGATTTACTCATCAAGGTTTGCAGTAGTCAATTTTCCATTGGATTTTAATCTGTATAGCCAGATGTCCCATATCAGTTTAACCTTCTTGCAGGGAGGCGTGTTCCCTGTATTGCATTTTGACGCTAAAAAGGTGTTTGTGTTGCTTATAGGTAGCTTAAAGATGGATGCTCCCAAAGAAGTTCAGCCTACAGGAGAGTTCACATGTCAGCTATGTAACTTAACGGCTCCATACACGTACTATGGGCAGAAGCCACCGCACACGCGCTTTATTGTGTAAGTACAGTCTTTCATATTACAGATTTCATTTATGCTATGAGCATTAATTTCATTATGCTATGAGCCTTGTACCATGGAATGACATACCGTGCATGAATGCAGTAACGTATCATACTGCCCCTGAGTATGGGGCTTGGTACTTAAAGTGACCTATTTCCAAAGGGAAGAAATGTTAAAAATTGTCAGCATTGATAGCAAAGAGAAAAATCAACTTTCCCAATCTGCTTCAACACCATGCAAAGATTTTCATTTAACTTATTTCCTAACCCCACTGCCACTCTAGAATACAACTCTACCATTATTTTCTGACTAGAATGCTGTTGATTCTCAGCCTATCAGTTCTGGGAATAGCACTTTCCTTTCAGCTGTGTCAGCTGGGAAACATGTAAACACAGGATCAATTAAATGCATACAGTAAAAACACTTTCCAAGAGCTGTTTGACTTGTTCTGAACAGCCATGTTTTTTTTTCATGAATTAGACAATTTGGCGCATTGTGTGGTATTTAAGTGTGTGGAAATGTAGTGCAAATTTACATTTTAGGAGACCAAAGCCTTTTCCATCTCTGCAAAGGAGGGATAGTTTGATGAGAAACTATGTCATTACAGTATTGTCTGCAGGCATGAAACTGCACAAAGCAGTTAGCTTTAAATGTACGAATTGCTCTGTTGTGTCCGACTCTGTTGTCAACGAACCCATCAGGCAAACATGGCCAGGAACTCACTGGAACTAGAAGTCAGGCATGTACTCATTGTTCCACCCTACTAAAACTGCTAATTTCTTATAAAATGGACACAGCTATTGATCACTACCTGCTTGGGCTGTTTTTCTTGGGCAGCTCTATTTTTATCATTCCAAATCCCACTCTGCTACTGGTTTTCTCTCTTCTACTCAGCTGAGCTTTTCTACTCAGCTACCTTTGATCAGGTCCATTCCTGAAGAGTCTAAATCAAAGCTGAACATAATCTTAACTTTAGGTTATCCAAGCTCTCTGTTATCATCTCAGCTTTATTTAGGTGACTGAGATTCAAAAAGCAAAAGAATAATGCTGAAGCATAATAATTCTATACATGCGTATAAGAAATAGCTTTACACACTACCTTTATTGGCTTTCTTTCTGGCCTACTCATATGTCCTAAATGGAATTGATATGGGAAACATATGCCAGACATAAAGTCTTGTATAATGGCCAGGTCTCTGCACAGATGATGACTACATTAAGACTGTGAATCTTGCAAGGGTAATCCAGTCTTTGTATATTGAGAGACTTGTTGACAAGGTGATCTCCAATGATAAAATGCCTCATCTTTCCTACGGAAGGCTTGAGCTATACCATTTTTTGTTTGAGTGGAGACGAAAAAGAAAAAGGAATACACTCACAGATACACCCATAAGTGTGTATGTATGTAGACAAGGAGAAGGCAATATGAATTAAAAGAATACCTTTTAATATATATATTGTACTCCATGTTACTACAGAATCCAAGTTTGATTTAAGTCCAGCAATAAGCCAGCCTTGCATGATGTCGTGTGCAGACAGGCACCCAAGTGACTTCTGTAATACTTTGCCTGGAGCTCACAGGAAGAATAAGGCCTTAGTCTTTCCCAAGCAGATTACCAAATTATTAATAAATACACTCCCTTAATACCCTGAAGCAAACAGTGGAGTCTGTGACATAAAGTAAGCATATTCCAGGTCATTGCAAAGCTCTGTGCCTGTAGCTCCAGCTTTCAAGAGGTGGGAACTGTAGCTTTACAGCAGTGACATAACTAAGAGCAGTAAAAACTTCCTGTACTGTCATGCACACAGCTTTGGAATAGAACTTCTAATAAAAAGCTGTGTATTTGAAATGCTAACTTGACAAGGTACTGAAGTTGGCCGTGCTAAGGTGTGCCTGTCAGAAATCATAGAATCATAGAATGGTTAGGGTTGGAAGGGACCTCAAGATCATCTAGTTCCAACCCCCCTGCCATGGACAGGGACACCTCTCACTAAACCAAAAGGAAGATAAGAAAATACTTCAAGGTAGAGCACTGAGAAAAACATAGTAAGATAATGTTAAAAGGATCACCAATTCCCCTAGTTTTAGAGGACACATAGGAAGTGCAGTATAGGACTCAAGGCAGCCACAGTGTTGGTATTTGAAGAGGAAAGGAGCTGCATATGAGCTACGTTGCCTCATGTGCAACACCAGGCCAAGGAAGTCAAGTAGAAAGGGCTGATACCTTTTCAGCCTCCAGAATTGCCCCAGCCTTTCAACTCTCCCTTGCTGAAAATGAAAGCCTGAAATTATTCTCTTTTTTTTATAGGCTTTTGGAAGAAAGCTATGTCATGAAGGATCCTTTCACCCCTGACAAGGACAAATTCCTCATCCTTGGGTCTCATTGCAGTTTGTGTAGCAGATCAGTGTGTGTTGGTACAGTAAGTAACAAGTAAAACAAGCTTCTTCAGTCACTTCTTTTTGTTGCAGTCCTGGTGACCTGTTGGAGAAAGACCAAACAGAAAAAAACCAAACAGCCTATTTGTAAGGCAAGCTAATTGTATGTTCTTGTGGATTCCCATAGATAAAGCTTTTTGTATTAAAAGAAAATTATCAGCAATTCAAGTGTCCTATTTACAGAAGAGCACAGTCCAACCTCACGAGTATTCTTTTCAACTTTCCAAGCCCAAGGAAATTCAAGGCAGGTCACATGTCACTTCAAGACCTTACAGTTTCAGTAGATCATATTATACCCAACAGTAGATATTTCTTTTTTGCTTCTAAAGGGAATATGACTGTAGCGACAGGACAAGGGGCAATGGGTTTAAACTTAAACAGGAAGTTCAGGTTGGATATAAGGAAGAAATTCTTTATTGTGAGGCACTGGAACAGGTTGTACAAAGAAGTGGTAAATGCTCCATCCCTGGCAGTGTTCAAGGTCAGTTTGGGCAGAGCCTTGGACAACTTGGTCTAGTGTGAGGTGTCCCTGCCCATGGCAGGGGGGTTGGAACCAGATGGGCTTTAAGGTCCTTTCCAAACCAAACCAGTCTATGATTCTATCCATGGATTGTTAGGTGTGTCCAGAGCACAGGGCTACCATCCTATTTGCAAAAGTTAATGTAGAAAGTGAGCATGGAGGAGAGCTGTGAAGTGGCGTGATAGCTCTCTGAAGAAGACTGCATTTGAGTAGCAGCTGGTAGGCAACCTTGAAACTATGAAATCTGAGTGCAGTCCAGAAAGGTGGTGTAAAATTACAGTTGTCTTAATTCCTTCTCCTCAGTGCAGAACTGGCCCCTTTGTTTGCTGAGAGTTCAAAGCAAAAATGAAGACAAGTTATTACACAATTATCAGTGTCTGGAGGCTGTACTATGCGTCTTGGAGGCAGTAAAATGAATTGAGAAAACTTAGGCTCCACTCCTTTCCCTCAGCAAGCCAGTTCTGTGATTGAAAGAGAGTCGGGACTGCAGTAGTCAGGATTCATGTATGATTCAGCCCACGAGGAGACATCACTGGCTTGTTTACACAGACAACGGCATGTATCTGTTATGCCAAACACCATTGCCCTAATGCCAGCCAGATCCCGACCTCCTCTTTCAAAGTGGTTGATTGCTATCCTAGAGTAACATGCTTAAATCTAAGAGTGCAGCTAGTAGCGTGAGCTTTTAGCAAGAGCACACCTGGGTCTTCAGTGTCAGCTTTTGCAGTTTTCAGATTCAGCCTTTTCAGCCTGCTCTATAATTGCAGGGGTTAGGGGCCAGCTCCAGCAGCATGATCCTTACTGCAGGTAGCTAGTAGTGGGAGTTTTAAAACAAACAGACCTCCTAAAAACTTCGTGAAGATGTAGATTTATTTTTGTATTTATTTTTCATGTTTGGTGGCCAGTTATAGCTCTGGTGGGACAAAATAACACTCCTGGCCTCCTCAGAGCATGAGGTGATATAATCTGGGCAACTGAGACAGCTCATATGCCAATGCCAGACAGTTTCTGTGTGGGGACTTTAGGAAGTTCTCTTGAGCAAAACAAAGGGTCAAATTACACTGACAAAATTTAGAGGGTTGGACAAACACAGCCAAAAGTAAACTGGCACACTTGGACAAGTTTAGCTGCTATTCTGATTTGCAGGGAGTTAGCACCAAGGATGGATTTGGCCCCTTGTCCTAAGAGGAGTGTGGAATAGCACCTTGTTCCTGATTAAATTTGTTTCCTATTCCTGAAGTCTCTTCTGTCATTTAAATGAACGAAAATCACCAGAACGTCAAACTAGGGATTGCAACTGAGATTATTTTTTTCCATTCTGGAACTACCTGAGGACTATGTGGGAGACAGATGAAGCACCACTGCTCTCTGGTTACGTCTTTGATAGCTGGGCTCAAATTTCCAGCGCCAAGTAGCTAAAGGCAGTTGTTTGGAGGCAGAGCTCACATGTGAGCAAGATCCTCCTAGTGACAATGTCACTGTCTCGGCTGGAAGTTGACTCACTCCCCCACAGAGCCAGTTGTAGAGTCAGATAGTTTGGGCTTATGAGCTTGATTCCTGCCCTGACATGTCAGGTTTAGCCCTCTTTTTTACAGCAGAAGATTGGCAGTTCAGGCACATTTTGGGCAAACTTGAACACATTTAGCTATCTTTATTCCCAAATGAATTTTCTTGAATTTAGGAAGGATTCAACTGGTATTTCCAAGTCTGGCAGTTGAATCTGTCAGAAATACAGCCTTTTAGCCTCTCAGTATCTTTCCACACTGTGCATTTCTGAATGAAGGTGGGGCCTTTTCTCTTTAAAAGATTTATTAATTATTTCTGTTAATCTAGGGCATAGCAATGTAAAGAGGATGTTAGCAATGAGCTAATAGAAGCCCCTTCTAATCTTTTTGACATTCCTGCCTATTTCACCCATTGTGGAAATATATCAATCATTTACTTCTTGTTATCTGAGTCTTCCCCTGATGGTATCACTCAGAGCAAAACCTTGATTGCAAATAATTGAGAATAAATTTCTTACCAAACTGCCCAGACCAGATAGTGAATCACATCTATGACTATGGTTTCAAAATGTATTTAGCAATACTGCTTTGGTAACATTGAAAGAGACCTGCAGAAATGAAGATTAGTGCTTTAAACACCCACACCACAAAGCAGGTAAACACATACTATTCCTCTTTCATGTAAGGAAAATTAAAAGTCCAGAGAAGCAAAGACTCATCCAAGGAAGTAGAGAGAGATGAAATTCGGATAATATCTCTGTGTACTGGTTTTGATTCCTGCTTGTGCTTGACCCAAGTAGATCAACTCAGTCCTGTTCCGAATCTTTCTGTAATGTTGTAACATAACATTTGAAACTGAAGAAGATGGTGCTTTCTTGGGCCTCTTTGGCAAAGAAGCTGGACCAAAGTGATGGAAAGTTTTCAGTGGCAGGTTGCTTTCATTTTTATGTTGACTCAAAATTGTACTGGACTAACCTGTAGCTTTTGTATCTAAGGAGGCTTAGATACAGGTCAGATTTTAGGCTTTTCATGAGACAACCTGTGTTAGCTGAAGTGGCTACCCTTACAGCCTCTCTGCCAGTGAAAGTCAGGACTTAACAACTGCTCTGTTTACTGCTCATAAACTCACTTCTGCAAATATTCTCTTAAACCTCACTCAGTTAATTTACTTCAGTCAGCTTGCAGTGTCCATCACCCTACTGAACCAGTCGTTATCACAGCCTATTGGTAAGTGTTGTTATTTGTGGTCCAACTGGAAATAATTCTAATTATTATCTGTAATGTCTTAAGACACATCAAAACCCCACAGACAGGAAGATAACAAAAATGCTTTTAAAAGTCCTTAGGAAGTTTGAGTGCCCTTCTTTCTTTCAGAAAACGGAAGAAGTGATACCATCTCACCATATTAGTCATTTAAAACAGTTATTTCTTTTTTATTGCAACACTCGTTAAACATAGGAAAAGAAGTGTCTTTTGGAGAAGAAAGTAGGACAAGGAGCAAGTTTCATCTCTTACTGCTCACCTCAGCAGACAGTGACTAGATACTGACCTTGGACATGACTAGGTATTAAGTGATAAATGTAACGCTGCAGCTACTTTCCACTCAACTTCCAGTCATGCAGGGTCAATCCTGGACACAGGCAGAACCTTTCCTTTACATACAACTTCCTTTACAAGTATGATAAAGATACTATCCCTGTATATATTACTTCCAGACATGATCCGTGTCACAACAGAAATAAACTCTGGCAGTATGCTTTGTCAGCACAGTTTTGCCTGAACCGGATTGCTAAGTTTGAAATTGAAATGGCCTCGTCCTGCCTTGGTCATGGAAGAGGTGAAACCTGTTAAAGAATTTTCCAGTTAAGCATGGAAGCCTATCAGGATAATGGTCAAAGAAGGGCTTGTCTATACATGCTAAGGGTAATTTGTAGGGCTTAAAAACAACAGCTAGGCTGAATAATCATAGAATCACAGAATGGTTTGGATTGGAAAGGACCTTAAAGCTCATCTAGTTCAATCCACCTGCCATGGGCAGGGACACCTCGCTCTAGACCATGTTGCCCAAGGCTCTGTCCAACCTGGCATTGAACACTGCCAGGGATGGAGCATTTACCACTTCCTTGGGCAACCTGTTCCAGTGCCTCACCACTCTGATTCCACAGCCTGCCTCCAGGTTAAGTTCATGGCTCTACAGTGATGGGCCCAGCGCTCAGATATGCGGTGGCTTATATTCATTATTTGTCTAAGTCCCACTGGCCAAAGTTGGCAGCTTATTTCAACTAAAAGAATGTAAATTGAGTACCTGTCTATCTGTGAGGAGCTGTGCCTTGACATCGGAGTTCCCCATCTGCAGAACAGAAGAAAAGCCTCTCCCCTGCTTTGCTACTGCCTGGTGGCACAGTGGCCATCACTGTGGAGCCATGAACTTAACCTGGAGGCAGGGGGAGCTGTGTGTCATTTTGCAATACAAACAAGAATAGCAGGGCCAACTTAAACTCTAATCTTCCCTTTTAATTGGCAGCTTAAAGTATTAGGGATACCAAGAGACAGAAAACAATAGGCTCTGGAGGTTGTGCAACTGAAATCCAGTTTCAGGGCTTTTCAGAGTCCAAGTCCTCACACTAGCTCTCATTACGAAGGTACCTGGCAGGCGGTGCAGAAGCGGGCAATGGATGAATAGGAGTTGTTCCTTGGGCTTGGAAGTTGTACAGAAGCAGGCTGATAGAGACTGTGATAAAATCATCTACTGCTAAAGTCTCAGTAGTGACAAGGGATGCAAAAGGAAGAACAGAAGCACAGAAATAGCGAAGCCGAGCCCCCAGAGAAAGGCCAGCCACAAATTACCATGGCAAAAAAAAACTTTGCTATTTAGGAAAAATGCAATGGAATCCATTACTCCCTAAAAGATGTCCTCAGCCATCTAAATTGATATTGTTATTCATGCTTAAATCCCCAAGAATAATCCATCAGCAATACCAGGACCAGCTTACCCATTAAATCCTGTTTGGAATTTAGTGATCAGCATGCCGGGAGAACCATGGACTTCAGTCTTGCTGCAGGGCAAAGGAATAATACATTAATAAGCTTCTCTTCCAGTTGTCCAAACTCTGTACTGTAAATTGGCTGAGACAATTAAACTGAGATTTCATCCATTACCCACCTTTACCTTGAATAAGTGCACTCACTGATTAGAAACTAAAATCATACATGGTGCTAAAGCTTGAGCTGATGTCTCTTCTCTGAACTTTTGATGGCAAAATATAAAAGCTGTTGTACACAAAGAAGGTATTTTCCATGCCCTTGAAGTGGAACGCTATGATCTGACTGGTTTCATTCACAACTGATTTGGTTAGCAGTGTTACAGACCCAACATTTTTGTTTTTCAGTCAGTTAGCTCTAATCAGATGCTAGTTATTGAATAGGAAGAAGCAAAATTGCTGGAATATTTCAACCTAGAAGAATTTAATTTAGAATAATTCTACATATAAATGTGGTTTAATGAGACTGGAACGGAAGCAGTTCCATTTTGTGTATCCTGCTAATAATGATACTTTCTTTACAGGAATGTAGTCTGTTCTACTCCAAAAGGTTCTGCCTCCCTTGTGTGAATGAAAACCTAAAAGCCTTTCCTTTGGAAATACAAGAAGATATGGATAAAAGGAAGCCCCAAGAAAAATCCTCCTGCAAAAAAACGGATACAAGAACATAAATACTGAACGACCAAGAGAGACAGTTCTTTGGCCAGGGTTTCTCCTCTCTCCCTTTGGAGACTATCATGTTGCTCCCTTTTAAAGAAGTGACCTTCATCATCTCACTACTACAGAACGCAGTTACACATTTCCTTACAATTGGCTTGGCTTCAAACATTGTCATGCAGCGATTGCAGTGCCAGCAGTATGGCCTGAAGGTGTTGAAGAGCCAGAAAGAAAGGCAGACAAGCCTGTTGTCATCATGCAAAGCGCATGTAGTAAAAAACTGAACAGTGTATAGGATAGGAAACATGTCCCAGTTTTCACATTTGTTAGTTTAATGTTTTATATTGTTCTTGACACTCCTACAGTGTTATGAAAATCTGGGACAGATTTATCTGGCTTAATTCAATATACATCCAAGAAAGTCAGTGTACACCAATTGTTAACATGACAGAGCTGTCCTGCTAAGATTACAGTCAGCATGGAATTCAAAGCTTTATTTTTAAGTGTAAAATAAAATTGTTACAAGAAAATGTTGCAGATACCCATAGCAATACCTAGATTTCTTCAAGATTAGGATATCAATACTATCACAGCATTAGACTTCTGAAAGTAGGTGCTCTTGTAATAGAATACCAGTATAAGAATAAAAGAAAGATACAAGTTACTTGCAGTTGCAGTAATTTTCCCCTCAATCTTCTAAACCCGTATAAATACAGCAACAGGAGAGCATCCTTAATATACCTGGTTTATACTTTACAAGTAAAGATGACTTCCTTTTCACTGTCACATCAGTTAATCTGGAAATAGAAAAGTTCAGCTAGTAAGTTTTAATTCTTTCCTGAACTGGGCAATTAAACTGCAGCGAGAGTAGAGGTTTCAGTCTGTTTGGGAAAACGGCAGTTTGTTTAGCTCAAAAATTAAGCTCACAATTATTTATGCTGACTTTGTCTTAATTACAGGGAAGATTAAATGGCATTTATGTAAAAACCACTTAGTCCCACACCTTAAGGATATGTCTAGAATGCTCCCTAACCATGAAGTCATGTGTTTACTCAAGCTTTTGTTGGCCAGTGGTTCAGAACCTGTTAATGCCTTGGTTAACATCTCTTTGCTCAACTCTTCCATCCCCATCATTTGTCGTATGTCAGCATCTAAACTTGATCATTTTAGTAGCATGAACTGTGTGTCTGTTAAAAGAAATCAACATTATCTCAGTGAGTTATTTTTAGATCTTTTAAGCTATTTTGGTATCCTAACATTGTCGTAATTTCTGAACCTAGTATATTGGTGTCTTCTGTTGAGGACTGGAATTTCTTGCAGTTACTAGAGAAGCAATAATGGACTTATTCATACCCTTTTCAAGCTCTTAGATGCCTTAAGACTTAATATATATATATATCTTTAATTGTGGGGAAAAAGATAGCTACATGTAAAAAATATTTCAGCTTTCTTTTTGCAGTAACAAGAGCCTATTCTTTTAAAGAAAGTGATATTAAATTTATATAAAATTGGAAATTTCATTTTCACGTTAGCCACACCAAAAAACTGTAAGCGTACCTATCTGCTTAAAAGCTGCAGTGTACCTGTCTGCCCTGTACGAGTAACAGGACATCCCATGATGAAACATCAACTGTAAAGAGAATGAGCGATGCTCAAAAAAGAATCATAGCATTTTTCCATCTTAAAATTCTAGTGTTATAATCAAGCTGACAGAAAGCAACAGTTACATGAGATCACATAATATGTTTATACCAGCAAATGTTTTCCTAAAACATTTTATTTCCTGTATTTCACAATGTTTGCAGCAGGTTGCATCTTAACTCTTAGCTTGAAAATAGGCTTTAAAAGCCTGGCTAGCACAGTTCCCATCTAAATGAGAATGCGCCTTTTGGTTGTATGACACCCAATCTGTTTTGGCACTGGGAAATGCACCCACTAATGTGCTGGGAAGTATCTCATGTCTCTGAGCTATTCTCCTTCCTGTTCAACCTCATCTGTGCCCTTTAAGAAAAATGCAGTTAACTTAATCATAATCATTATCTTTGCCATCATGCTAAGATATAAGAATCACTTTAAGCCCTCAGAAATGACCCGGCCTTTAAGTACTTGTTAAGTTGAACCACAGCTTAACGGTGGAGAGGGAGTAGACTCACATATTGAAAGGTAACAGAATCTGTAACTGCAGGATTTTCACTTTGGCCCAGTACAACTCATTTATCTATCTCGAGTACAGTACAAAAAGCCAAGGTAAGGATACCTCTGCTTCACAGTACGTGGTTCTGCATACCTTTTAGGTGAAGAAAAGCACACTTCCAGCAAGTACCACAAAGTAGTTCAGTAGCCCAGGGCCATCAGATATGTTCTGTCACCTCTGGTCCATGTTTTCGGGCAAGCTGACCTATATGCAACTTAGTGTTTCCTGGAATGACAAAGGATTATCATCTGTGCCCAGCTTTTAAAACTTAGGTATTCCATGTTCTCATATTCCCACTGAACATGAGCATTATGGTCTCGGTATCATAATTCTGGTATATATGGGATTTCATGGGCCAAATGCCATCATGCCCGACTTACCAGCCACAAGGTCTACTCTTCAAGATAAGAACGACCTTTGCAGTTCGGTTTCATCAGGTTCTCCGAGTACTTTCTGCTGCTCAAAAATAAGGACTTCAGTGCTGAGCACAGCTGAGGAAGAAATGTGATTCTTTATCTTTTGCTGCAGTTTTTGCTTCATCACCGTTTTATCAGCTTAATAAATCCCCAGATTCTTGATGGAAAACAGTAATCTGTGACACATTGAAGCCATGCTCCTCAAATTAGTTAGCATGCTGCACTACATGTAAAAGTGGATTTGGTGTTTGTGAAGTTACAGAACCACAGAATGGTTTGGGTTGGAAAGGACCTTAAAGCTCACCCAGTTCCACCCCCCTGCCATGAGCAGGGACACTTTCCATTAGACCATGTTGCTCAAAGCACTGTCCAACCTGGCCTTGAACACTGCCAGGGATGGGGCAGCCACAGCTTCTCTGGGCGAAAACTTGACCAGATGTCTTAAACTGGTCATACAGTCAATGAGAAAGGAAGCACACAGCAGGACTGTGGGTCAGCAGAAAAACTGGTGAAATACATATATATATTATAATAAATATATTATGGATGCAATGTATGTATGTATGTTGCACACACATTCATAATTTAAAAGGTGTGTCTAAATCTGTAAGCATCAGCACTTTAAAGATGCCTTCAAAACGTCCTTGTAATACACACATTATGTAGCAAACATACGTAATACAATTTGTGAACAGATACTTGATGCTAACCCGAAACAATCTTGGCGCCAATCCCAACAAAGGTTGCTTATCTACTCTTGTTAGCACGAAAATGAGCATGATTACTCCCTGCTATAAAGTTAAGCAGCTGAGAGTTTTCTGAAGCAGGGCTTTGTATACCAAACGAAGGCAAATCAGGTTAAGGCAAGTTCGTAACTGCAGCAGAGCAGCACAAAAGACACATTCGTGCCACTGGTGCTGTCGTAGAAGGAGTTACGGGTGTCACCGTCCTCAGGTCTCAACTGCAAACATTTACACAAGCTATCAGGCGAGATCACAAGTGGTTGTACGAGGGTAAAGAACACAACTACTTTTGTGTACATAAAAGTTACTCATGCAGGTATGGTCACTGAATGAAGGACTCAGTTAAGACTTGGCAGCTGCTTTGGATAATGTGCAAGAGGCATCCATCAGAGGGTAACGAGCGTGTTTTGTCTCAAACCCATGACATTACAGCGAATTACTTTCCTAGAAATAAAAGACCAGCACAAGTCATTAAATTCACTTTTAAAAATACTTTATTTTTTTCTTGAACCATTAAGGCAAATCCGTATTTCAAATTAACTGTGTTTACAGTCTTAAAGGGTTACTCTTTTTTAAAGCACATAGGTTCCTACCAGTCTCTATACAAACACTGTGAATTCAACCTCTTGTTTTTAAAGGAGACAGAAAAAAAAAAATCAGAATGTAAAAAAGAAGGAAAACGTTTAGTTCAAGTTTGTGTCATCCTAGATCAGAAGGCTGGTAACATTTGAGAATGCATCATCATATTTAACCGTGTGTCATTTTTACATTCACAAGTGCAAGTATTTCCCACAAATCCCTGCAAGACCAGGGCTTCCATTCTTTCTTGAAAATGTCATTTGCATTGTTCCGACAGAAAGAAACTTGGGAACTTGGCTTGAATTAGTGGTATTTTACTGGGAAACAAGCATTCCATGAGAATTAGGTTTGACTACTCCCTGTAAGAAATGGCTGCTCTTTGTAGGTTCCGTATTTACTGTCATAAAACGTACCCAAACCCTAAAATTAGAGGTGACTGGAAGCAATGATCTGGTTTTTGTTGGGTTTTTTTTTATTCTTTAATATCGATATCTTGGTTTAATTAAACACTTGTTAGCTGCAGTAATCAGGGTTTGGCAACCTTAACAAAAATGTGCTTTTTTGTGTCATATCAGATATCAGACCATTTAAGACGTGATAAAGGGTGTTAACATCATGATGTAATTAAACTGTTGTGTTACATTCGTAAAGAAAATTCAGAGCCATTGTTTGCAAAAGCTGTGAAATAGCAGGAGCAACATGAAACAGCTCACCTTCGTAGCTGATAAACTTGACTTTGTCAAACAGTCACGAGGGGTGTTCTTGTTCAAATCCGTAATATCAAAACATTGATTAGATGCATTGAGAGTAAAGCAATAACTAAAGCCATAAGTGGTCATCCACTTCTGAAGCCAGAGGCAAGTACTTGTGGCTACTGAGACGGAGCCATGGTTTCACATACCCACCTAACCCCCAGGATTCATTTCCCAGGGGAGGGATTTGATCAGAAGCAGCTCCCTGCTGCTCTCTGCAGAAGCGCCAGCAGCAGAATTGCCGCAGCAGGCTCCTCAGTGACCCTCTGCCAAGCAGCACTGCTGGCGAGCGCCTGCAGATACCTGAACACACACGTGGCACCACAAACAGCTCTAACAGGATGGCAAAGGCACCTTGTCTCCACAAAGGCAACCCTACGCTACCGCGTGGCAAGTTGCACCTAGAGTATCCCAATGTGGCAGAGGTAACGAAGCGTGGATTTGAACAGCGCTCTGCATGGTTATTTGCGTATGAATCACCCACCAGAAGGTTTGGTAACCACCTGATGCTGCACGGCACAAGTACGTTTTGAATGATTACACCGCACTCCTACGCGGTAGGTGTAGGATGCAGTATTCGCACGTTGCCAACAGTGCGGATAGTCTGTGTTTTCCCATGCCGCCAGTTTTTTTCTTTTCAAGTGTAAAGAATGCCAGGAAATGTCTTGCATTAATCATAAGGCTGGTTGGTGTCTTTTCCAGAATGGGGATTACTGTACCTGCATATCCAGCCTAAGAAAACATACCAAAATACTCTGAACCAATTTTAAGTACCTCATGCTTGATCTTGCAGTCCTTATTTAAGGCCCAACCAGTAATCAGATTAATCTCTTTTGTATATGCAGCCTATCCCCTGGGCAGAGGCAACTCATCTGAAATTGAGGTCCTTGCAATAGAAATTCTCTTTTGAAACACCCTGGCAATGGAATCTGACAAGATCGACAAGCACAATAAAGGTGTTTAAGAAAAACAAACCAGAACAGCTTCAGAAACAGAAAAAGATTAAAAACCCCTGTAAGCACATTACAGAAAACAAAAGAGGCAACACCCTTGCCCTAGGATGGGTTTAGTTAACAATGAATCTGTATCAGATATTTACAGTGTAATGTGACATCTGTTAGTACCTTTTACAGGGGGTTTTATCATTGCTGCCTATGAAATTCAGAAAAGACGTAGCTGTAGGTTACCACAAGAAAGACCAGCAGAGCTTTCACAAATATGACACAAACATCTTAGTAGGCAATATACCTGTATGGTGACAATGAGCAAGTGAAAACTGCAAGTTGCAGTGATTCGGGGAAATAAAATACTCTCTATTACAAATAAAATGCACTAAGTATAAATCACAGCTGGAACAATCGTAATATACTGTGCTTGTACTAGATGCTATGTTTCGACTACAGCAAAATAAGAGGTATACCTTTAAAAGGTAACTTAAAAGTGTTTCGGTACCAAGATTTGTCAGCAGGAGTGCTGTAGGCACAGACTGTCACACTTGAATCACAGGACACAGAATCCCTACAAACAGATGCTGACTTCATCTCTACTAGAAATCATCAGGGGAACGCTCCTACAGAAAAGCCAGTAATGGCATTTCAGCATCTTGTGCTAGAAACTCTCTTTCCCATCAGTCAACTTGATTTAAAACATTAAAAATATCAACTCGATTTTGGGATTGCAGCTCTTCCTCACCTAGGCTTACCTTTATTACAACTGAATAAAAGGAAGTCTATGTTCCATGTGAAAATATATTCTAAAATGTTGTTACAATTATACCAAACACTGATAAGTTGCAGAATTTGCCATACTTCTTCACAAATGGTACATTAATAAAGACAGGGATAAATAGCAGTTTGTCCTTGACTTCAGGCCCGTTATCCTTGCCTCGTAAAAGTACATCTTTCCTCACTGTACAAAAGGGTTCACAAGATAAAGTATGAAACATATATTTAAATTAAATAATTTATATATTTTTCTTAAAGCACCTCTGTAATATAATTTAGTGAAAGTTTATACCCTGCAATTATCTTCTTGTATTTTACAAATTGAAACATGAAGAAATGGTATTACATTAATTTAAACAATAAATCCCACAACACATAACAATATCAATAACCTTAGATCAAACCCACATATAATTTAAATCTCTAGTAAAAGGAGGATAATAAAGCTGATTAAACCTAGATTAAAAAAACCCCAACATACGCAATGGACTATCAAGAAAGCACTTGAAATATAAGCAAGCACCAGATGCCACACTACACCTTACGTTGCAACACTTACTAAAGGATTAGGGCTTTCAGGGAAGGACCATTATTTGTAAGAAAGACCTCATGCCTAAGCAGTACCAGAATAGCTGCAAATGTGTTTGTTCAGTGTAGTTCCAGGTTTTCAACCAAGTAAGAGGGATGCTGTTAAGGAGAGACAGGGCTGAAATTGTTCCTCTTCAAACACAGTACAGGCAGCTACAGAGTAATCTCCAACTGCTTTGTCTGAGATGGTGCATAAGTCTTCCAGGCTTTCCATTAGAAATTAAGGCGGAAATTCAATTCAATAGTATGTGACCCAGCTCCCGTGATGCATAAATCTCCCCAGGTTTTAGCAGTTTGAATAAACAAACAAATGTTTAGATGCTTATTATAAGCTCTTTGATATGCAAACTTGTGCTAGCTCTCTCATGAGAACAGACTTAGTGCAACTGCTGGTATTTCCTAAATCTGTGCAGGCCAGAAATGAGGCAAAAATACACTCTTTGGCAACAGTTCAGCTTCCTAGCAGCTGGCTAGAACCAAAGCACAAAGGCACATAGAAATGACAATTAAATAAAAGAAGTTTCTTTGAATGCAAAGAAAGATTCAATTCCTCGACGTTTTTACCTATTGTCTGTCAGTTGGTGTTTAAAATAGAAGAGGGACTCTGAAATTTAAAAAGGTACAGAGTAACTGATTTTTGCTTTTAAGTGGCAGTTGTGTGCTGTTACACTGAAGACAGTACACCTTTTAAGAAAATACTACGAGGGAGATACAAATGAACATCAGATTTCCCTAATACTGGACATGAAAACATCTGGGTTTTTTTCTTTCTCCTTGTCAAAGTACCTAGGGCATCCCAATAAATAAATAACCCCCCCCAAAACAACCATCAAAAATAAGCAGGCTGTGCGCTTGTTGAGAACTTAAGTTGTACCATTGTTTCCTAGGATTTTTCTCTATCCATCTGCTGTCTCTAGTCTCTAGCTGTTTGTGGGTACCTTGTTGCTAACCAGAGCACTTCAGTGCTATGATAGCAGTTACATTGGTAAGAATCAGACTAAAACTATACCTAACAAGTCAGTAAATCTTTGATATTTTTTTAATTCTAAAATCTGATCCCTTTATTTCCCTCCACAGAAGGGGCATTTTAAAGTATTAGATGACCTGTTTAAGATGGAGATGCTGAAGGCTCCTCAGTAATAGGTTTCAAATTAGTTCAGATTCCAAACTTCCAAGAAAGGAACACAAACGGGGTCAGTCTGAAATGGCAAAAGCCTGCTGCAGTCACCTACTGAAGTAGTGAAGGTACTTCATTAAAAGTGGAAGGTAGAAATTCAGAACTTGTTTTGGCCATTAACGCTGGGGAAGTGAATCGTCTGCCCTGTGTCACTCTTTAAAGAGGCTGTGGGTAAGTGCACAGTGCAGCAGTGTGGGCCGCGGAATCCATCCAGAATGTTAGGCTTTATTAACATCTTGTTCGTATTTCTGTAATTCAGAGATGTGTTCTTTTTATTTTTTATTAAAGGTCTGCAATTTAATTTAAAACAGAAGGCAAACTTCAGTGTCCAAGGAACTAGTCAATAAATGCTTGCTGGTTTTCAACTAAGAAAACAAAATGGATCTGGAACAGGAGTAACGCAAATTACACCCTTTACTAATGCCAGTAATAGGAACCTGTTACAAGCAGCTGCTAATACAGCTAAACATTATGCCTTCCACTGCATTTTGCTGTTTTCAATTCTTTATAGTTTAGCTGAGAATTTATATATTTGTTATTCAATTTTCCACGTTTTTTTTTTAAATTTCAGAAAACTGGTTTAGACACTTTTGAGAACAAGAGCAGGAAAAACAGGTTTTGTCCACACTGACTGTGTCTGGCTTTCTTGAGAAACTTCTGTACTCCCAAACTACGGAACATGACTTCGGGATTTGCTCTTTGCAAATATCTAAGCTTTTGGGGAAGAAAATTCAGCTTATACTTTTTTTAGAAGATAAAACATTTGGGTATTACAGCCATCATAGAATGGCATTCAGTAAGCAATGTTGCAGATCAATTATTTCAATGTCTTGCACTTAAACCCCACAGTCCTCTAGTGAAACATGGCTGACTGGAAGAACAAAGCAGCATCACTGCTAAAATCCTCGTTATTTCTGAGGGTGTACCTTGTACTGCTGTAAACCACAAAAGACAACCCATTTCTCATCTGCTGTTTCCTGGTAAAGCCAATAATCTTCTCTTAATGAAGTGTTAGAAGTAGCTGTAATGTAAGGCCTATTTCTTCTGTTGCCCACTGGCAGCAGGGAAGGGCAGAAATTTTTGTGCATGTGTTTCATTGCTTCTATCCTGACCTCGGTGGTCACCAAATTTGAGGCCTATGCTTCAATATTTATACAAATATATCTGACACCAAAACCTCTGCTAATGACCATTGCTTGGATAAATGACAAGCTGCTTTTAAACCTGTAATTTATCCGGTGTCTAGCCATGCCAGCGAGCCTGTAAAGAAACGAGTGACTAAAATGAGAATTGCAGTGTGATGTCCACACTTCAAATGATCTTACTTAATTCATCTAGTAAAGGTGTATGATTCTGAACTCTTCAAATGTGCTACAATAAAACAAGTACAAAGTGTTCTCCTGTGCCACTGAAAGCTTAACTATTGTGAAAATGCTAAGATTGGCTCCTGAGATCTTTGTGTTATGAAACAAACACTAAAAAAGGAAGCAATGTGAAGTCACCATATTAAAATAGAAAAAGAAATAGCACAGTGTCTTGCATGCAGCTAGCACTTTTGTGTAGTACTCTCTGATAAAAGATCCTGTAAAATGGCAAAGTCAACCACTTTCCTTATGGCTTATTTTGCATTAGCAGTACATACTACTGTAAAATCAGAGTTTGCTCTCAGTGATAAACTTTCTCTCAACTGTGCTCTCTTTCACAATATTGCACAAACGACACCTACAAATGCTGTTCTTGGTAATATTGTCCCCTTATCCACTGGGACTGTATGGACAAGGACAAAATTTGGTGAAGTAATCTAGCTAACGCTTCTATTGACAAGGCCTAAGACAGAACAGAAAGAAATACAGCTGAGTGGAGAACTGGAAAGAATGAAACACCATATTCATCACAAAAGTGAACAGATCCAACAATTCTGTACTGCCAAGATACTTGTCAAGAAAGAAGGTGCCTTTCCTATACAATCAAATCTTCAGTCAGCTATCACGGCACTAGAATGCTGTGCAGTTGAAATACTTTTCTCTGGGCCAGGATCAGAGTTTCAGTCTCTCCAAAACTCTTGCTAATACAAAATAGCATTTTTAAGTCAAAACTGCTTGAGCTATTACAAGTTCTCCAAAATACACATGGTATGACACCATTTTTCCTTAGGGACACTTTCATATTTCCTTAAAACACTTGAAAAAAGGGTTCCATCGCTTTATCACATTTAGTCTCCAAGAAACACCTGAATGGAACATCTCTGCTGTATTTTAGATAACTGTTAGGACTTTAATCCATTTCATAAAAGAACTGTCTTTTAAACATGCTAGTCCTAAGGTGAAACCTTACTAGGATACACCTAGGCTAATCCTAAAGTATACCAATGTAATACTATATGAAGCTGCACTGCATTTCATGGAATTAAAGCAGCAGTGGATCAAAGGTCTGTCAAATTTTTTAGATGTGTATGTACAGTAATATCCAAGCATTTCATACACCTAGACTGACTGCTGTAAGGAAAAGTGTTAGTTGGTTCTCAGTAATTACCATTAGCCAAAAGTGCATAACCTTTATGATTGTACGTATACCTGCAGAGAATTTGTGGGATTTGTTACAGTAATTCTAAAATGACTAAGCCAAGAGGAAATACAATTTTGTTCATTTCTGTTACTTAACATTCTGATTTATTATACAAATACGTATTCCTTACCAATCTTCAAATTTCCAAGTAGAAGAACCATTGTAAGACACTTCACGAGCACTATGATCAGTACTTTTTCTGCAGAAATCTTTCAAAAAAAGACAAAAGATCCCAAACCAAAAGAAGTGTAACACTCCAGCTCCCCAGCATTAGATTTTTCTGGGCTGAGTGAACAGCAGATAACTGTGCAAGTAGTTTTGCTCCCATCCGTTATTAGTATTGCTCGTCTTTAAATATTGTGGAAAAAATTGCTAAAAATCCTTAGTACATATCCCTGTAGATTTCCTGTAGTAAAGGGTGTAAATGTGCATCAGATTCAGTCTTCTTAATTATCTGAACAAGCTGAGCATGCTCTGTGACTAGTTGTCGGAGGTCAGCCATTTTTTGGAGGAGTTTCGGGAAGAGGAAGGTGTCATCAGGATGGTTGGTTTGCAAGTGAAGTTTCAGTACATGCACAATGCTCTCCTGCATTTTTTCAATGTGTCCTACATTCACAAGACCAGGGCGATCTGTTCTCAACACAAGCAAAAGAATACATGTCATAATTTTATAATGATTCCTTAAAGAACTACTTTATAGGTTCTATATCATAGGCTACAGTGTATATTTACATTATCCACTGAGGGCAATGAGGCTCAAAATGAAACTGAAAAAGAAAGACAAGAAAAAAAAAGTAGTCTTTCTTATCCCTTTTGCCTAACTTTCATCAATGCCAACAGTTATTGTGACAGCTCATGTCACAAAAGTACAAAACCCCCACCATTCTCTCACCCCCAAAACCAGAAGTATCCAGTTTTCTATTCTGCATGAGAACAGAATTTAAACAGTAATGACAGGAAAAGCATGTGGCTATTTCTAGAGAGTTCTTGAAGTTTGGTAGCAATATAGCAAGACATAAATAGCAGGCTTTCACTCTTGGTTCCTGCATGTATACTGTCATAGCACAAGTTATTGGCAGGACATAGAGAAGCCCCTATTAAGGGTGTTTCACTCTTTCTAGTACATGATCTCTTTTTCAGCTACTTAGTCCTGTAATACCTTCACTCTCCAGATTAAACTTCTCTGTAAGAAGTCTGGGACAACAGACTACATATGCTTCTTGAAAACTTAAGCTAGTTCCTAGGAGGAGAAGAGAGGGGCAAAAGCGAAACAAAACATTTTGCCTTCAAAGAACTCTCTTCAGTTCTGAAAATGTTAAAATACCAATTTATTGTGCAAAAATATAATTCAAGATTTGATCTTGATTTGCTATCTAAACTAGCATACAAAGTGTCTGAAAGTCCACAGGTCGTATGTCTCCTTGTAACTGCTAAGGATGCAAGCAGGGCAGTGAAACACCCTGTGAGTTTGGCAGAATGCAAAAAAAGGCAGCCAGGAGCAGTTGTTGGAACTTTTTTGATCTTTTATTTTCTTTTTCTCTGTTTAATATCTTTGTTGGCAACAGTGACAGTGGGATTGAGTGCGGCCTCTGCAAGTTTGCCGATGACACCAAGCTGTGTGGTTCAGTTGATACGCTGGAGGGAAGGGATGCCTTCCAGAGGGACCTTGACATGCTTGTGAGGTGGCCAGTGCCAACCTCATGAAGTTCAACAAAGCAAAGTACAAGGTCCTACACCTGGGTCAGGGTAATCCTAAACACAAATACAGGCTGGGCAGAGACTGGATTGAGAGCAGCCCTGTGGAGAAGGACTTGGGGGTGTTGGTTGATGAGAAAATGAACATGAACCGGCTTCAGTGTGCACTCGCAGCCCAGAAAGCCAACTGTATATTGGGCTGCATCAAAAGAAGCGTGACCAGCAGGTCAAAGGAGGTGATCCTGCGCCTCTGCTCTGCTCTTTTAAGACCTCACCTGGAGTACTGTGTTCAGCTCTGGGGACCTGAACATAAGAGGGACGTGGACCTGTTGGAATGAGTCCAGAGGAGGCCATGAGGATGATAAAGGGGACTGGAGCACCTCTGCTATGGAGACAGTCTAAGAAAGCTGGGCTTTTTCAGCCTGGAGAAGAGAAGGCTTAGGAGAGATCTCAGAGCAGCCCCTCAGTACTTAAATGGGGCCTACAAGAAATCTGGAGAGGGACTTCTTACAAGCGCGTGTAGTGACAAGACAAGAAGGAACAGCTTTAAACTGACAGAAGGGAGATTTAGATTAGACATTAGAAAGAGGGTTTTTTTTTGCAGAGAGGGTAGTGAGGCACTGGAATGGGTTGCCCAGAGAACCCATGGCTGCCCCATCCCTGTCAGTGTTCAAGGCCAGGTTGGACAGGGCTTTGAGCGACCTGGTCTAGTGTAAGGTGTCCCTGCCCATGGCAGAGGATTGGAGTGGGATGAGCTTTAAGGTCTCTCCCAATGCAAACATTCTATGTTTAAAAAATAATCTTTCAAACCCAAATAAAAACCCACCAACACCCTTCACATCTCACTTTTAATAACAGAGAGTAACTAGACCCCTCTCTAATGAGGCTTAGACCCCTCTCTAATGAGGCTTAACAGTAATTCCAACCACATCTACAATTCTACAGTCAAATACAGCATCAAGACTGCTAACGGTTACACAGTATCTTCCATGAAACATGCTAAAAGGTAAAATGACATTGTTAGAGGTAGAACTGAATCTTCAAGAAATACATAAGCTTTTCCATTAAAATTGATTCACAGGAATATTAAAATTTACTACCTTAAAGATCAAAGATGCAACGCTTACCTCCACAGCAAATGATGGCAGCAACAAAAAGGGAAATATCACTATCATCCAATTCCAGTGCATTGAATTTCATTGCAAAATCAAATTTTGGCTCCATTATATCACAGAATGGCTTTCTCAGGCTTTTCAGGAACTCCCGGGTTATAAAACCATTTCCATAGGCGACTAGCATCCCATCCTTGTTCATCACAGATGCTAACATGGCAAATATGGCTTCATGAACTCCGTATTTTAACAGTGTCACTTGATCATTCAAGTCAAGAGTGGAGAAGCCAGGTATAGATTTGGCAAATTCAGTAAGTTCAGTGACTGTCTCTACAGACGTACACTGGCAGCAGTGGAAGATTCGAACCTCTGCTTCCTTGTTCTGAATTCCATTGGCCACCAATTTTGCCACCAGGGTCTTCTCTGCCATACACAAGGTATCCATGTCATGTATAACAAATGGCTACAGAGAAAAAACAAAACTAATTCAGTTTCAAAGTAATGGTTATTAATCACTGGTTTCCTAAAGAATAGGAATTTTGATAATCTAATTTTCATGCTGATCAGTCTTCAACTATCAATAAATCATGAGTTCTTTCATAGTTCTGCGTAGAGAAACCAAGTACTATAGAACTACAAACTGCAATACCTAAGCCTGCTCTGCAAACAACAATGCAAATAGTAAAACGTAAATATGTACGACATATCTTTAATCTAGTTCTATGTAGTAGTTTTAGTGAAGATCCAGAAGTACTGTGCTTAGTATGCATATATCCATCTCAGAGCAAGTCCCAGAAGGTTCACAAAAGACTTGTATTACCTTCTCCAGAAGTCCAGGTTATTCTGCCTACACTCCTATCGATTCCTAAACTAACTACACTTGATGCACATCATGATGCTTTCCTGAAGTATCCTAGGGGGAATACAGACAGTCATTTAAATACAGGACAGCATATTTGTACAAGAACATGAATCTTCTACTAGTCTTGTGTTTTATTATCAGATTCTCATAGACCATGTCCCAGCTGATCTACCACAGAAATTCAACTCATCTTTCTAGCTACAATTAGTGCTAAGTCATCTCTAAACCCAAAATCCCACTAGAACATCAGACAACACAAAATTCCAGTCTTGATCCTGGTCTTTTCCATAATCCCCTTAGCTTAAAGAGGTATGTGCATTACAAACTGATGAGCCAGTCTCTTAAAACATCATATAAGAAAAAGTATTCAGACTTTCTTAAGAACAATTAAAATTCAAAAATATTTTGATACGTGTCTGAAGAGGGCAATCCACTAAAGGACAACCAGAAAACCCAATGCTCCCTGGCCTACCAAAGTCATGGCAATTGAAAATATATATAGTTCCGTCCATGCTAAGCAAAACGCCTTCCCTGTGCTGTTTTGGTCATCTCAGATTAAATATCACGAAGAACACCTGGCATTCTGTTAGAAACTCACAGAATTCACTTATTTCACTTAGAAAATTGTCAAGCATGAGAGTTTCCCACAATTGTCCACTTTCAAATGCTTATGGCAGCTACACTTTCCAGCTTACTTCTATACTTAGTGCCACACAGAACAGAAATTTCTGTATGCCTCTGGATGTGAACGGAAAGTGGCAAAGCAATAAACACATTTCTAAACCCTTTGAAAGATGCAGACTATCTTGTAAATCTTTTTTGGGATTTATCATCATTTCACTATGCAGAAAATATGTATGGCCAACGACTTAGAAGCTAAATTTAAAAATGATACCTTGCCATTGTTAAAAACACTAGTTAATTCTCAAATGAATTATAGTGGTGACAGGAATTAGGATTCAGTAAATCAGCTGATAATGCACTGTTCAGAAGCAGGTGGATTACTAACAACAAATCCCCCCCTTTTTTTCTATTAATTTTATGTTAAAAAGTCACAAGAAAATTGAAATGTTTGTTTTCCCAAGAGATGATGAAATAGGTTAAAAATCCTCTTCTCTTCCCCGCATATTGAAGAATGAGAACCCAGCCTGTTGATAACATACTAGGCCTTATTCCTCATTAATTTTTACTTGTAAATTTATCAAGACACATGCCAGCCGCTATTAGCTAGTCAATCAGATGACTATAATCCAAGAGCCTTGATCGCATAAATAGAAACTCAACAATTAGGATGAAGTGATCTGGGATCCCTACATGTATGATACATATTTTAACTTGTGATTCTGACATGTGGCAACACGCATGAAAAGAACTTTATGCAGATACCTACTTGGTAAGGTGTTAAAGCATGGTATTTACTGTAGGCTTATGTCAGTTTGTACCCCAAAAAGTTTAAGCCTGTGCTTAATTTTAGACATCTCTTTAATCCAATGAAAAAGACTGGGATTACTCGTATGTCTCTCTTTTAATGTAGAAGCCTGTATTCTTGGCTAGACTAGACTATAATATGCCAAGTTCCATAATTTAGAAGACAGCTTGCTTACAATTTTTATAACACTCATCCCCACAGCTACATGGGTTTTTTTATTATGGCATATGTAAAGCCTCTTCCCTGCAAATTTTTCCTGAAATTAAAATTGTTGGTAAAATAAGAGGCTGATCTTCTACATATAATTAACATAAATCCCAGCAGAATTTAAAACCATATGCGTAAGTGAAAGAAGTCAGTCCTTACAAGGGTTATACACTCTCATGTGCTACACAACAAAAAGCAAGTGAGAGCATTAGGTAGACCTTGGCTAAATTATCCTGAGAGAAAAATAACCTCTATAGCATACGCGTCTTCACAACCTTGCTCGCTTCTCCCTTTCAAGGTAACCATACAGTAAAGACCAGGAAGGCCGGGTGAGGAAGTGGCTACAACTGTAAATAAAGAATTACAAACTCAAGTTTTCTTTTCCCTCTTGCCATTAATATTGTTATGATTAAAACAGAAGTCATGCAGAGCTCCTGTACGCCTTAAAAGATAACAGTATTTATCCTGGCATTTGTAGCAGAAAAAAAAACATATTTATTTTTCCGATGTCAAATAGGAAATTATTTTGGAACCATTTCCCCCACCCATACCAAGAGGTATTCACATTTAGATGTCATTTTTTTTTGCTTTTAATTAAGAACTAATTATCTTTTCCTTGTGTGTCTACTATAATTTAAGATTTTAGGCTTCCATTTACAAGTTAATCACTTGATTTTCCTTCAGTTTCCTATCATTCTGATGGTGGCTAAAAGCAACCGTATTTACTACAGGTATTCTTTTTGCATATTTATTGTCTATATTAACATGATACTTATTTTCTAGTAGATCTGATTAAGAGTTCAACAAATTATTATAATTATCTTATATACCTGACAGCTTTACTTTAAAGTTACTGCAAAAGTACTTACTGGATTGTTACTAGTTTTCCCTGCAAGGATGATTCTGGCTTTAACCTTGTTCATATTGAAGTTTTTCAGGTAAGCATCATGAATTCTTTTGGCAAGTGATTTAAGATCTGCCATTTCTGAATCTTCTACATAATTTTCACCTGTTAGAATTTCTGCCTTCAACTTGGCCTTCTCAGACCTTGGCATTCGTCCAAAACGTATTGCTGATGGGAAGACAGTTGTAAAACAAATGTTAGTTACACAGAAACCTGTACCTTTTAACATTGCTGGTTAGAGCAGTAAGACTTTGTGACTAGAAAAACTGAGATAGAGGCAGCATCTTTATTATGAGAAATTCACAAGTGAAAAAAATCTCATCCTTTCTAACACACTGATTAAGTATTTAGACAAAATCTGAAGGTAATCAGATGTTTCAAAACACAACCTGGTATCTATAATGAGCTAGAAGGCATGCTTTTTTCCTGCTACATTACCTAAGTAGTTGTATTTATTTTTTTCCTCTCCTTATTGTGTTCTACAGCTCCCAATAAGAAACTCAAAGTATGCCTTGGGAATTCCAAAAACTGAGTAAACTCCTATCAGAAGTTTGGCAGAGAGTGCACATGCCAGCTGGAGACCTGCCTGGAAGGTTACTCCACAGGGAACACTGCAACAGGGTTGGGCCCAAACCCCACTGCTGATCTTGAACCTGCTGGGGCATTCAGTTCTTTATACACTCCATTTTCAGTTCAACATATCCGTACTGTCTAGTGAGAACAAAACAGACCAGAGACTCTGATTTATGCTTAAAGGCTATTGTCAACAAAACCTCTTCCTAGCCTCAGCATTTTATGCTTCTTTTTCTGCAATAAATTAGTCCTTCACAACTGGAGAGGGTGAGAACAGAGTTTGAGTATCCAATCTAGTCATCAGGATATTCTTTTGAGAAGGAGAGGTATGTTTGTAACTCCACTGGGATGGAGGTCTCCCAGTTCCTGGGCAAGTGGTCTTGCCATTTAACAATAAAACAGGCATGTTAACATCCTTCTTTAGTTTCAGTCAAAAACTAAACCAGCTCTATTTTAAAAGGGGCCTTACCCTCTGATGGTGTGCAAGGTTTTAGAATGGCTAATATAGAGGGTTACTCTAACCACATTTCAGCATCTCACCAGTGAGAGGACAGAACCTCAGTACTTAGACTGAGCAATTCCGAGCATAGGCAGAATTAGCCCTTCAACATGCCCGAGGAACTTTCTCCTGACTTGAGGAGATATCTCATGACATAAGAAGGTGACTCTACGCATGATCTGAAATATGGTTTTGGATTTCAATGGAAGCCCAACATGGAAGGCCTGTTTGGAACCTGGCCAAGGGTCTATTGGAAAAGTGGAAGAATATCTCCTCTAAACTGAAACTTAAAGCATCAACTGAATGTTAATTCCTGCCAACCAGCACAGCTCCCTGTTCAACTCCTGCTGCTGGGCTGTTACTTTGTTGGCTGTCGCATTCTCCCCAAGCCTGCTGCTTCAGGAAGGTTACCGCCAGTCTTGTAGAGACTATTAGCTCTCTCCCAGTGGAACTTAATCTCAGTCAAGGCTCACCACAAGGAAGTCAGACTTCCCCAGAACCAGAAAGTCAACCCTCCCAATGACATTCTAGGACTCTAGACTACCATGTCATAGGCAGCTTCCCCAACCACATCCCCACCCAGCTATCTATCTTGACTGCGTATTTTCCTTAGGAAGTCTCCTAACCCACAGCTCAGCATTTTCACCTACTTTTCACCCATTCCCAAATTCCACCTGCTCTCAAGGTCAGCCTTGACACTATCAGACCTAGGTAGGAAAAGCAAACTACTGTCATCTGCCTGAACAAAATGTGCTTTCTCATGGCTGGGCCTTCCCCTCTTTACCAAAGTTGCTTAGCAAGCTACCTGCTGTGCATAAAACTGCCTTGTGGGTTGAAATTGGCCTGTAAACCACAGGCTTACCAGCCTTATCTTAAATCATTAACACAATAACAATTTTTAAACCGAATATCTAATCACTCTGAATTTTTACCATTCCATTTAATAATCAACCTACCAGATTTCTGTTCCACACTCAGCACAGATCTTTGCCCTCCCTCACCACTCCCTGAACCATCTGCCCAAGAGCTGTTGGCCTGTAACCTGAAAAATAGTAAGTCCGGTTTCCTACAGATTTCTATCCTACGTCATTCCCTCCCACAATGAGCTAGTTGTTCTCCTACTCATCTAAAATGCCCTTGATCAGAATTCTTCCAGTATTGAAGCTTGTTTCAATGGGAGTAATGGTGCCAAAGTTCTGGGTGAAAAAAGCAACTAAACAAACACTCATATGGACAAATAGACCTCCAGCACAATTGAGTGTAAAGCTCATAACAGTACATTTGGCAGCTATGTATCAATTCCATTAACTACTCATTAGGGAAAATGGTGTCCCCCACATGACTGTAGAAATCTGAGGTTCAACTCGTATGTACAAGTAAAGTGCCTGCTTCTAGAAGCAGGCTCTGGGTAGGACCAAACAAATTATTAAGGGCACTCTTACCTACCATTATGTGACATTCCAACTGAAAGGCACTTTTGAAAACGACAGTATTGGCACTTATTACGATTTTTTTTCTGAATTTTGCAGTTGCGATCACATTTATCATAGATGAGTTTTAAACGAATTGTTCTTCTAAAAAAACCCTATAAAAAGTTTGAGAAAACAATATGCAATGTTAAAGAAAGTTGACTACTAAGCTTCAGTCATACAGGTGATTTTTTTTTCTTTCATTGTTTATTGATGTCACTAGCAAAACAATACACAAAGCATAACATCTCCAAAGGTAAGAATCTATGCAGTGAAGTGGTAAGTACGAAGGCACGTATAGAATAGAAAACACAAAAAGGAAGGAATAACTCCCAGCCCTTTTTCTTGGGAGAGGACCAAGAGCCTGGAGTACCTGGGTAGATTTGTCCTTAAGGATTAAGCAAAACAGTGACATACTGTGTTTGTACACATTCTCTCAGCATCCCCTGTCAGAAATAACTTTCATCTTTCATATGTATAAGACACACAAACACACAGATTTAACACATCTTTTCTTCATCCAGCAAATGTGAGGGGTATGACAACACAGCACAGTGTATGGAAAAAGCCAAGGACACAAAAAAAAAAGCATTACAGAAGAGCGTATAAGTCGACATCTTACCATGATGTCTTGATACTGCAATGTAAGGTTAGTCTCATACTACAAAATCATAGTGTTAGTAAATTTAGAGACACGGCATCATTTTGTATTATATGGCATAACAACAAGTCATTTAGACTGTGGGACACAACTAACTACGAACTGGCCCCACATCTCTCATAGGTATTGTAGCATTATTCTGGAAGATTTATATTGGAATCATCATATTCTGACATTGTGCATGAAAGAAAAATGTACACATATACAATTACTTATCTATAATTTAGAAAAAAATGGAAAACTAAAACATTGGAAGGAAAAAGAATCTTCTAATTCATTGGCCAATGATCTATGATAAAATAGCTGATGATAACACTGATGATAACATTAATTTGCCGCAGAGACATGCACTGGCCCCAGAACTAAAAGAGCTACAATACTAAGTGATTCAGACAGAATGTGGTGAAGATGAGAAATTCAGCATTTGTTACTGTTATAACGGAAACCTAGCAAACTGGCATGCTTCTCATAGCCATACTCCCAACACAAATAAAACACTAGTGGAGCAAGTAGGCTTTGATTTTTGGTCACAGTTTAGTGTTTTAAGTTGTTTTAGTGATTAACTATCTATATGCAGAAAATCAGCATTAAAAATATCATTGTGAATTGCCCCTGCTTGATGAAGGTCTGATACTGACTTGTGGTATCCAGGTATGTACCTGAACAATTTATTTCAGAGAAAAGATCACCAATATGTTTATTATTTAAATATTTTTAATGGCTAGAATTATATTAATTAAACATTTATGTAACAAATGTTTATCTTCATATAACCCTGTAAATAAAGCAACATGATTTAGGTTCTTAAAAAGAAAATTATGACTGTACCTTACAACCTTCACAAGCATGTACTCCGTAATGGTAGCCTGAGGCTTTATCCCCACAAATTCTACATTCAATGTTTAATGCTCCACTGGGTGATTCATCTATGCTACCTGGAGCTGTGGCAAAATTAATGGATGAAGGACTGGATGCTGGTGAAAGGGTGTCTAAAAGAAAAAGGAACACTTCATAAATACTATACTATCAAAACTGATACCATTGCTATACTAAAACCAAAGGAAAAAATAGCTTATGCTAAAAAATAATGAGTTAATAGTCATTAAGTGATACTATAATTTGGCCATTAAGTGTTTGAAAATAATTCATATTTATATTAACAGTGCAAACAAACACAAAACACAGGGTGTGCCTTGCTAATTTTGATGAGACATACAATGTCAACAAACAAAAAGCCTTGCTGAAGTAACTCTGACAACAAGAACTAGAAGGCTGATAATGGTCCTTGAAGATTCAATAAATACACAGCACACAAAATAAGAGAAAACCAAGCTATTCTGGATTTTCCACGTTCCATTTTTTTATTTGGAACATTTCAAATGTTTCTCAATTTGATGTGAACATGATTTTTTTTATCCCACAACTTACAATAAGTAACAACCCCCACCCCCCCACCCCCACCCCGAATTAGTATTTCATTTAAATCAAGGAAATTTTCTTAACCATAAGAATGTACATATACCATTTTCACAAATAACATGAATTTGAAACCAAAAAGCAGTATTCAACATGCCCAGAGAATTTGTGGCTGCCCCATCCCTAGCAGTGTTCACGCACGGTTGGATGGGGCTTGGAGCAACCTGGTCTAGTGGAAGGTATCCCTGCCCATGGCATAGGGGTCGGAACTAGATAAGCTTTAAGGTCCCTTTCAATCCAAACCATTCTGTGATTCTATGATTCTATGTACTGTTTGTCTTGAGCAGTAGATACAAAATATATTAAGAAAAAACCCAAACCAACAAACCCAAAACAAGAAACATTCCAACCCAAAGCAAAACCAAAACCACCCAGTCTATCAAAAAAACCCACAAGGAACTAGAACCCCCCATGACTTCAAGTTTGCATCACAATATCCATTCAACCTTTCAATCACACCTTCCAGAAAGGTTATTAACATCTCAATTTGCCATTACGTCTTCCATCTCTTGTGCCTTACTGTGGAGCATAAGATCTATTGCTATGGTATGACAAGAAACACATTCCTAGCTCATGGTGAGTTATACTTAAGATACACTTAAGGTTCCCCTGACTTTTGAAGAGGTACTCATAGTTTTATATTTTAATCTAAACTGAAGTCTAAAACACAGTTACACAACTTCTTTTTCTAAAAAGATTTTCTCAAATTGAAAGCCTGATCCTGCACATCAGTAGAAAGGCTGAACAGATATTAAACGGAAGGTAACGCAAACATCTGCTTCCAAGATAATTTAGCAACAGAAGTCTCGCTCGGGTATTTTATCTTTTGATTATAATGGGAAAAGCATTTTGGAATTGTTGTACAATGAAAAAACCTCTCCACACATTTTACTACTAGATGAACATGCTAAAGACCTAACACATTCCAACTTTAATTATTTCAATTAATTTTTCCACCTTCTTCAAGGAAAATATTTTCTGAGGCCAGAATTTCTTTTATCTTCCATCTTACACCACATGACTTAAGCAAATTAATGGGTGTGTTATTTTAAAAGAAAGATTAAGAAACACTCATGAATGTAGGTCAGCAAGTATTCTGTTGGAAAAAAACCCTGGCATAGAACTCAGTCTGCATTGCCAGCACTGCCAAGCCCACAGGCATTAGAGTCATCAAGAACAGCCTAAAAACCAAGAGTTTTTTTAAAGTGTGATTTTAATTTCTTTTTACTTGCCTTACAGAATTTGAGCCTTGAAAGTTTACACTTTCCATCTTCTCCAACAGCAAAACTAGAACGTTTTACAATGAACACTGAATACTCAAATTAGAAGGTGACACTAGAAACTTGTACACCCAGACACACTATTAATTTAAAAGCCTCATGTCTCAGGAGGACGATGCTATAAACCCATATAAACTTTTTCTGTAGAAGGCATCTCTCTAACGTGAAGGTCTACAACCAAAAGGGACACAAATCATTGTTCTACAAATGTTTCTTTGGGCAGTAGTGCCAAGAGGCAGCTCTCCCTGCTGCCTTTAAAACTTACACTATTCCTTTCAACCACTTCAGCACAGAGGCACACCTCAGATGCGTTAGTGCAGTTTTTGTAAGGTAAAATAGCAATCATAGCCTGTAAATTGATTTAAAGTAAGAAACCTCAAAACAAAACATAATGTAAACCAACCAGAAAGTTAATCATAAACTGGCTCTACAGCTAAAAGATTTGTAAACCCACAGTCTCAAAAGGAATACCTTACTGACA
This sequence comes from Lathamus discolor, assembly GCF_037157495.1. Classification (NCBI taxonomy): domain Eukaryota; kingdom Metazoa; phylum Chordata; class Aves; order Psittaciformes; family Psittacidae; genus Lathamus; species Lathamus discolor. The sequence continues at coordinate 57,675,377 of NC_088884.1, forward strand.
TTATTGCAGTGCCCCATACCACTTCAACAAATTCTATTTTGATCTCTCAAAGCCTCTCACTAGGATTTTTTGACTAAAGACTATGTAATGTATTAGCACTCTGAGAGTATTACTAGAACCAGGGTAGAAGTCATTAGCTAAATAATATTCCTCTTTGGAAGGGGGAGAAAACAGCATGTTCAGAACACCACTACACCAAAACACATGGGAATTCTAAGTGAGCTTTTAGGGGTCAGATTTTCGGCAAACATTTTGCAACACTTTTTGTATATATGTGATTTGAAGAAACTTAAAAAAATTAGGAATTCCTTCAGTTCAATATTGTGACTTGCTGTATGACTACAATACATAGTAACTTCTTTCAGTGATTTTTACAAGTTGTTTTGAAAATGGTGTTGATATTAATGATAATTTAAAACAGTGACTTTACAGTCATTTTTCAACAGCATTTGTCTAATAAGCTAACTTCAGCCTTAAATATTTTATGACTATGCTATAAATCAGCTTACATATTTCCAGTGTCACCCGGTCATAAATAACAATTATTATATTTAAAAGGTTTTTAATTTCTGTCACTACGTGATACTACATGTATTTATAAAACAAAGTTTTATGGTAAACCAAAACTCTCTTACCTGTTATGACTGATCCATTGGATCCTGGACCATTTCCCAGTGACTGGAACTCTGTTAAACTTAAAGCTCCAGAGCTATCATCACCTAGAGACTGAGAGAGGTCTTGAATGTTCTCCATATCTTGTAGGAATTCTCCAGATAAAGGGCTGCCTATATCATCCTCCTCCAAAGGAGTAAGGGGATAGAGCTGGTTTTCAGTGTCCACCATGTTGATCAAGTAGAGCGGTCACTTAAACTTTTTTAAGCTGGTGAAAGAGTAATTAAAAAAACCCTGTACTTACAATACCAAAATATTTTAATTTTTCATACATATTTGAATCACAGCACACAATACATGAATACTAATCCAATAGTGAAATACCATACAGCATTCTGTTCCTCCAGAAGCTTTATGCAACATGAATTGCCAGCAGGACAGGGGGAAAAAAAAACCAAACCAAAACATGCCCAAAATATTTCATTATGAATTAGAGTTACGACAAGATTAATCTGTGGATCGTTGTTTTCTCTCCTTTGCTGATAAAAATTACATACTGTGCATTATGCAACTGCCATCAAAATTGATATAAAAAATTACAAATATCAATACATATACGTTTGGCAAGTCTTTTCTCACTTTATCCAACAGGTTTAGATATGTTCATTTTGTCCTCTGTTCTCATCTCTCAAATTTGTTCAACAGGTCTTATGACACTGTAGGGAACAAAATACTGTCTTATACTAAAATCTTTGTAGAAGTGGCCAAAACAAATACCTTTATTACCTACTTTGGTCAGAGAACATCTTCAGCAATCCAATATATCAGTAATTCCTAGAGTTAGTTTTATTTCCTACAGCAAAGTAAGTTTTCAAAGTTGCCTACAAAGCTAGCCACCACTGTCATCAACTTTGAGTAACAGCACAAATCCCTTAGAAAACATCACAAATCGCAATTATTCTTTTGTTGGCTTCTCAGATAAGGAATTAATAAATGTACTGCAGAATGTTAGCTACTGCTGCATAGATATGCTTCTGCTAAAAGAAACTTCTCTTTCACACTGAGTAACTAACACTTGTGCATACACATAGTGCTGCAAGTCTTGTCCATGCAATGAATATGCACGAGCATTTAGAGAAGCTCTGACTGTTACTGTGGTTACCACTCAATGCTGGGCTTTCCAAAGAACACACGTTCACAGCAATTTATTATGAAGCTTGAAACTACCAATAAGTGACAATATGGATACATACAAATGCTGATTTTAAACTAAAAGTGAGATGTTCTGATTAAAAACCCAAACAAAACTTCCTTGATATTAAAGTTTTAAATGCCAACTAGTTTGATTCATATGACACTGAACATTTTAGATTAAGAAATCAATCCTTCTCTCTGATAATCTGTGATGGATTCATCCTACGAAAATCAGTCATTTATTCTGGAAAAAAAACCCTAAAATACAGAGTAATTTAGCAGATGAAAAGTGCCTTACAAAACATTACTTTTACAAAGAAAGAAGAAGAATCAACTGCAAACATTTCTGGTTGACACCATTTATTATTCTCTGCCAGTACTTTCAGTATTGAATATCTTTGTACAATTTCTCTGTTGAGGCAGCATGAACCAGCCCAGTAACAGCTGGAACTAACGTGCTGTTTGCTGTTTGTTAGATCTGAGTCCAAAACATTACATTATTCACCTGATATCCCTGACATAATTGGAATATACTCATGCTGAGAAATGAGAAATCACAAATCACTTCTGTATTTTATTTGTGAAAATGAAGTTAGATTGCTATCCCTGTGATGTAGCTGTTTTGTGATGAAGGAGAAAAATAAAGAAACCTTGACATACGTTGGTTTTGTAATGATGGCTGAAAATAACTGTTCTCGAGCAATCCAAAGCAGACTACCAAATTTGTCTCCCTAAGGAGCCAAACAAAAAATGAAGAATTCAATGGCAGAGCATATGATGGGCACTGCTCCTCCAGAGTACTCTTCATGAACTTATCCCAGGTTAAAGAGTTATTCACAACACAGAAACATTATATTCCTTGGCAGATATATAGCATGTTCTTTACTGTGAGGGTGGTGAGGCACTGGAACAGGTTGCCCAAAGAAGTGGTAAATGCTCCATCCCTGGCAGTGTTCAAAGCCAGGCTGGACAGACCCTTGAGTGACGTGGTCTAGTGTGAGGCATCCCTGCCCATGCAGGGGGATTGGAACTTGATGCTCTTAAGGTCCTTTCCAACCCAAACCATTCTATGATTCCATGAGTAGTATGCCTCAGGATAGCTGGGGAGGTTCCAGGACACACTACTCTCCTTGTACTCGAATTACTTCAAGTATCCTACTGAATGACATACATCTCTCCAAGTATCACTTCTTCATCTAGCAAGAGCATTTTTAAAAGATGAAGTGAATGCTGAAGTCTACCTTGAAACAACATGGACATTATTTGACATGAAAGCAAAGGAAAGGCTTGACAGCTGAACACAACATGGCAACAGCTCTGCCAGCAGCATGCCTAGTATTGCCCAAGTTGCACCATACTTTTTCACATTTACAGTAAATATTTAAAATTCAGCAGTCGTCTTAGCTGAATTGATGTAAGAACAACCTAACAGCTAGTAAAACATAAATGGAATGCTTATTGTTTTAACTATTAAATTACATACCCTTTTGTACTTTCAAACACTACTAGTGAATTACAGCTGCTTAATCATTATGGCTCCTGTCAAAGATTAACTAGCTACCTTAGGAAGCATAGCCATTTCTGAGACTCTCCATTTCTGGAGACTGTCAAATTATACTGATCTTTTCTTTACTGAAAAGGTTATACTTATTTTTTTCCATAAGCACAGAAAACCTTTAGGTGAAATGTCTAGAGTTCATGCAGTAAACCATTTGCCTTCTGTCTTCTCTGTATTCTGTGCGTGTTTATACACGCGTATGCTTTCATTGGCAGGTTTCACTTAATATGCATTAATCCTTGCTAGTATGAAACTAAAACTTCTAAACTAAAAAGGGTAACAAGTATGAAATTCATTTAAGTAATATTCCCAGAGAGTTTTCTGCTTTGCAAAAAAAGCTGTACATGTTACAACAGTAGATGTGGTAGCGGCAGCACGATAATTCCACCAAAGCATCCGTATAACTTCTAACTCTTAAGACTCTAGAAAAATCCTGTGCCAGACATTCACAGAGGATTTTCTCCATTCCCCATATGATATTTTAGTCTTCATGCCCCCTTTCCTATACCCACATACAAACACACACAAAGTAAACTGAAAACAAGAGAGCATGACATGGAGAAATAAGAACACAATTTCATGTAATTATGACTTAAACAGCCCTCTCTCACAGCCTTTTATCTCTGAAGTAAGTCTATTTTCAGAAGTCTTCCTTTCCCACCACTACACTGCAAATACCCAATAAGTAACTTACCTATAATCTTGAAACAGGTCTTAAAGAAATCATGGTCAGCCTATCAAAGAAAAATACCTAATCATTCAGCATTCGGTTATTTGCTTCATTTTTGGAAAGGGATAGTGGGAGACTGAACCGCTGGCCCTTCCACATTTAATACTTGCCACACTAGGGATAATCCCTTAGGCTGCCGAGATGCAAAGGTCTCGAGAAGCAGTAACAAAGTCTGGATTTACTGCATAAACAAATTGATCGTGTAAAGGGCTTGCATGCAAACATCAAGGTTAAAGTTGAAACAATCATTACCTCTCGGTCACTTTGAGAATGCTGTAGCTGAACACAGCACATTTAAAACTAGTGGCTGCAGTAGATAGGTTTAGAAAACTTAGGTAAATAGGAAGAGGTGAATTTGTAAGCTACAGGGTATTTCCAATATCCTGATTCAACACATAAAAAACAACTGAAAATAAAATCTGGCACCTAAAATACAAAGTACAGTCTCCTATCTGGGAAAGGATGCATATTTCCTCCTCTATCCTGTGACATCTGATTCAGTTTTCATGCTTCGTAACCTTACATACTAGTAACATTTTATATATCACAAAGTATTAAGAAGTTAAGACAAAGAGAATTTACTATGCATGGGATTAAAAACTTTCATCAGCCACCTCTTCAAGACTGCCAGATGCACCCTTCCCCAATATAGAGTTATACTCCAAGATATCCTATGCAACTTATAAACATCCTTGCATTTAAAAACTAATAAAAATTCCTATCCCTCAATTTTGAAAAATGATATTCAAATTGCAAACTCTTAAAAGTATGAAATTTAACAAAAATCTCAGTTCTTAGAATGTCACTGTTTTGTTAGGCATTCAGTTATTTTTACTTTGAAAAAAATTGAAGGACATTACTTAATAAAATTACAAGATGTAGTTTACAGCTCAGTGCCACAAATCCACAAGTTCCCTGGTGCAAACCAGTCTTAAAAAGTAAAAACATACATAAGGAAATACTAACATAAGCAACACCTGTCATGTGGCAAGAAGAGTATTATCGACAGTAAAACATAAGATCGGGATACAAATTCTGCAGAGAAAACAAACAAGGGTTGTGAAAGATGGGGTTGCCATACTAAACATGAAAGATTCCTTACATATTACATGCAAAGTAGCCATGATGCAGGATCTACATTAATAAAAGTTTAAGGCTCTAGGAACATCTGTCTAACATTTATGTCCCTCCCAAATAAAAATCCAAAACCTCAGTCTATGTTACTACAAAAAGGCAAGGCATACAAAGTCATCTTGGATCACTAGACAGAATGCTACTGTATTTCCTCATGAAATAGAACTTTGAATTGCTTATGATTGCTGCATATACAAACACACAGTTAGGGAAAAAAAAAAAAAAACCAAAATAGCACTTTCACCAATATCACAACCTTTTTAGGTTATGATCAAAAAGCCCAAAATACTTATTGAAATGATTTCCTAACACTGCTCGATTCAAAAATTTGGGCAGACCCTACACAGAAACAGACAGAAAAAGACAGGAAGAAAGCAACTAATCAGCCAAGGAAGGTGTGGAAACATGGACTGAAAAACTAGGGAACGATGACATAATCACTAACATCACAATGCAACCACTTTGCAGCTACTGAGCCAGCTTCAATCCCTGTTGGCATCTCCCTGCAGCTTCTTTCCAAGATTTAGTGGCACAGGGTAAAAGATACTTCATGGGTCCCAACTCCAGAAGTGGGAGACTCATTACCTAGAATATATTAAAGATAAAAGTCTCTGAACAGGACCACTCATTCCCTTTTTAAATGCAACATTTCTGCTTTACAACTGTTCAGCTACTTTCTATACCTTCATGAGTATGAGCATGACACTGGCACAGGTTGCCCAGAGAAGCTGTGGCTGCCCAACCCCCGGAAGTGTTCAAGGTCAGGCTGGACAGGGCTTTGAGCAACCTGGTCTTGTGGAAGGTGTCCCTGCCTGTGGCAGGGGGGTTGGAAATGGATGAGCTTTAAGGTCCCTCCCAAAGACAAACCACTCTGTGATCATAAAAATCAGTATTTCCTCCAATATTTTCTTTCAATTATGTAACACGTTCATTATATTCCAAGGAGTTCTAAAAATTGTTTGTTTTGCCAAGATTACAAAGAAATAGCTTATAGCAAGACAGAACAAAACTATTCAGGAAGTAATTAAACTATCTATCTCAAATATCATACCCTCTCACTTTCAAATAACAGACACAATTAACAATGGAGAAAAAACATTACAAAGCAGAAATTAGTTTTCAGCAAACAGAAATAGGAGCAGTAATTCATCTTGTGTCAAGCACCTCACATGTTTGGGTCGAGTAGAACTCAATGGACTTTCCAGAGCCACAACTGATCTCTGAGGCCACGATTGCAAATTAAGAAGTGGTACTTTCCAATCAGATTGCTTCCCTGATCCAGCTCACTTCAAAGCTTTACAAATATTTATGCTGGCTCAGTGTAGGGAGCAGAAATAAGCAGCTGGCGAGAGGGATACATGTGCTGCATGGCCAACAAATAAATGTGTATGTGCAGCCTTAATCCCCTCTGAAGATTCCAATAACTGTATGAACAGGCTGGCCCTGTAAACCAGGCATTTGCATTGCCTGAAGTAATGCAACCATGCCTCTTAAGTCTCTGATGAGGGCTGAAAACTGCTCTACAGATCAGACAGCATCTCTATTACATTAAGCAGCCGCATCTTTTGACAGGGCCATGGAACTGTCATATAGGTTGGGGAGATAATGCACATCCTACACTTAATTCATCATCCTTCCTTCCAGCAGTAGAACTCCCACAGAAATCCAGTAAATGGAAGTTACAGACATTTACTATGAGTTGAAACAACACACTCCAATAAATAAAATAATAATTCCAATGCTGGAAGCTCAAGCTGAGAATAGAATCTAGCTTAAAGACAGGCTTAAGCTGCTTGTAAAGAATAAAACAACATCCTGGCATCAAACAGGTTTCTAATGGGAAATTTTAAACTCAACAAGCCCCTAAAGAACTTGGTAACTAGGAACTCAGTTGAGAATACTTTACATTTAAGTACACTACTTTTACACTGACTTTATATTAGACCAGAAAATACATTTCATCATATATGATCCAAAACATTAGACTGGTCAACCTCTAGCAGACAGAGCTCAACTTAAGATGTAAAGAAATACCGCAGCTGTAGGTTATCAGTACAATGAGATCAGAAGCCTCCCTTTAAGCCTGCTAACCCCTTTAACACAGGAGGTTTGACTTCATCAGCAACAGGACATAAAGGTTTTGTGACTTCTGCCTTCAGGCTCCAGAGACAAGACTTACAGGTCTATCACCTCAGACTTACATCTATCTGAAGTTATGCTTGCTTTCTTCCACATGAATGGAATAGAATCAGATGCATTAAATGTGATATTACTCAAATTTGTATCAATTAATATATTTTGTATCAAACAATACATTTTAAACTAAATCATATTCCAGTCTGATGGTTAGATGATTCCTGACTCTAAACCAAGCAAACACTGTCAAAAAAGACTTAAGTGGAAAACTTTGTGTTAAATTCTTTATTCTCGCTTCAACTTTTATTGTTGAGATGCCTAAAAATCCTGAAAACCTGACTATTTGTAACTTTTTTCTATTTATCTTGTCTCTGTTTCCACTTTTATAGTAAATAATGTGCTCTGACACATGGTTGAGAATTGATTACAAGCTTAATCTATAGAATAGACATTCTATTATCAATATGACATTAAAAAAGAAAAATCAACCTGGGTAACAGTATGAGGGGAGTTTTTTCAATTTATTACATTAGTTATTAATGCACATAAAGCAGAATATTCAGATTGAAGTTAATTATATTCTGTATTTTTGAGACATGATCATTGAAGCAAGTATACTTTATTAACAAGAGATTCAAAAGAACAACAGTAATTTTTTCTTTCTGCAAGAAACTAAGCCATGGCAACATCTTAGTAACCACTATGTTACAGAGTACTCTATGTTCTCTGACACCTGCTCTCTTTCAAGTTCAAATACAGTTCCAGAAGTACTACTTACAGCTCACCAGTTTCTAATAAAACCTCCACTTCACTGTTATGTATACCTTTATGCTTGCAACACACTCTCCCTTTTCCTCCCTCCAAAGAATCTCCAGGTTTTGCTTTTTATCCAATGCATTTTGATGTCAATTTCAAGTCACTGTTCTATTTACTCAAATTATTCCATACTTGAGCAAGATTCAAATGTTTACACGCTAATCATAGCAGCCACAGCAATTTCTGCTTCAATTTTACAGATTCTAAACCCTTCATGACAATATCTTGTCATGATAAAGCTAGGCAATGAAGCTAAAAGAACACACCATTTAGCACACTGATGCTCTGTGTGTTTGCTGAATAGTGAAGACCACAGCTACTGTGAAACGAAGATTTGATGTATCATTTAAGAGGCCAGGATTTTTATATGCACATTAAAAGCTATGATTTGATTTATGACTGATATTTGAACCAATGCAAGGTCATGTTCGGACAAACATGGCACTTATGTATTTGCTATTTGATCCAAGATCCAAGGTCACGTTCACACAGATGTATCAACTGATTATTTGCTGTATTTTCATTACCCAGCTAATGAACTCAAAGCTCTCTCAGTTTCCCTATGCGTCCCAAAACTCCTTACCTGTTTATATGGAAGTAATTTGGTTTTCCTAAGTTTTGCAATACTGTGGAAATGTCTGACAGGCTTATTATATAAGCCAAGATTTTGAATTGATTAACAGTTAGGGATATAGTTAGGGATACCGCAACTTCAGAAATCAGTGCTCAGGCTGAGGCTAAATCTGGTTGCGTGGCATCCCCAGAATTAAGACTTTTTTTTATTATTTTTTTTTTTTAAAGGAACAAACCAAAACCACCACAAAAACTATGTCTTGTGAACTCCATGCACTACTACATGTTCGAAACCATTACCAAATTTTTCCTAAAAACTATAGCTAAAAGTAACTTTGGGTGGTGAATTCCAAGTTGATTCTGACACGTACAGCATTTACAAACAGCCTACGCATCTGTCCTGACATGCCACTGACTGGAAACCAGATCCTTAAAACTAAATTGGAATGCTGCAATTGTTTCCTTACACATGTTATTACAGCATCTCAGATTATGCAAAGCAGCTTCTCAACAATTTTCTAACTATACCCTGATATTCTACAGAGACTTCATTCATTGAAGGATAAAGATATCTGAGGGTAAAATGCAAATAGAAATTGCATTTTAGTATGGTGACTAAGTGATTATCTCCAATATAATCAATTTTTGAAGTAAATAAAACATCAGCCCCTCACTAAGTCTCCTGCAGAGTCCATTTTTGCTACATATGGCAAAAATAAACTTCAGAGGGTATCAAATTAAAGACATCTGTGCAACTAAAATTGTCAATTAAAATTATAATCTAATACATACAGAGGCAGTGCCAGGCAAAATTTTTGGCCATTTTCCATTAAATATCCTGGCTGTGCTGTTACATAAACCTCTATAAGCCAAAAGCTTTACTTGCTCACATGCTTGATAAAAACGAAACAAAACAAAAACCCATCAAGACTAATGACTGTTCTATCCAGAAAGACATCATACCTTCTATAAGCCAAGCTGTTTAGTAACTCACACCAACAAAAAGGACATTTTAGACATACTACATTTATGAAAAGAAATAAAAAACAATTGCCACTAACTTACAGTCAATTAAAGACTTTGATGCACTTTCTAAAACTGATATTTCAACAATGCTTAGGGTTCATGGACATGTATGGATAACTTAAAATGTGTTCTTATAAACTAGGATATAAGAATCCCTTTTGGTTTATATTCACAGATTTTATGTGTGATAGCAATTGTTATATATTACCAATAATCCCTTGGCATAATTATTGGCAGGACTGGTAGCAACATACTCTTTACAATTTAGAATCCTTGCTGTGCTATAAATAAAAGTACCTGCCTTAAGTTTAAATTTATAGTAAAATGAAGGATAAGATATAACCACTTAATCTTTTGTTCTGAGAGCATATTTATTCTTCCTGTATGATTTCAACCTTGCTTGAAGAGGAATATTCCTATGACATCAGTACTTCAACTGAATACAACCCAATTCAAATTATATTATATATAATATTAATATATTATTTTTCAGCCACATAATTTAACATTATACGGAAACCAACTAGCATTATTTTAAGTTGTACATAATTTTGTGATTTTAAACAGCATGATAAAAGCTTGAGAGCATTAAGTTGCGACAGTACACAAATTTGACAGGTAGAATTCCTATCAGTATTTACTATTACCAATATTAAAATACCAGGAAAAGAGCAACTTTGGTAACAAGAAATAAAAAAAAAAAAAAAAAAAAAAGAAAAGCTTTAATTTCTATTGGCTTGCTCCCAAGAACATAAAATTTTCATTGCACTGTCACCCCACATTGTCGTGTCACGTCCCCCTGTTCCTTCCCCTTCTCACTATACTTAGTTCCCCCTCACCACACAATGTCCCTGAACTACTTACTATGCAAACAGCAAACATGCTGTAGCTGGTTCAGAGCTGCATGTTGCAACTGGCTCCCCATTGCTCCTATGCTGATTGGCAATTGACAGGCCAAATTGTTGAATTCATATTGCATCATTTCCTCAGGAGAGTCAATAATGTGTTTTCCTTTCTTCTTCCCAGTTACCAACTTCCATAAAAATTAAAGGGCTTTAATGCCTTTGCCACCACTACCATTCTGTCAAATTCAACAAGACCTGCAGGTTCAAAGCTATTGGTGGTGGGAGAGGACAGCAGACATACTGCATATACCTGACGTTTTTAGGGAACCAGGCTAAGAGAGATGAGAAAACAATCCTGAGAACAGTTTTCAGAATAGCAGGTTTGGACCATAAATCCAAGACAGATTTGGACATTTCCTTCCCCCCTCTTCCCCCCCCCCCCCCCTTTTTTTTTTCTTTTTTCAGTTCACTTTAAGTATTTGTTTTATATTTACTAAGGTTTGTAGAACACACAAACAGTACAATGGGTGCCTGAGGTTATGTCAGTACTCAGAGTATTCTACAGTTTTCCAGGGTCACTCACTTCTTCTCCTAATCACATACTTTATTCAGAAAAAGATAACTGGCTGTCCTTGAAATACAGGTTAAATATTCACTTTGGTTGAGGATTTCTGACCTGTGGGCAAAAATACCAGTTCTTACAGACATCTTGATGGCAACATTCTCTCTGAATGAAGAGCTATTGTTTTGGATCAATAGTTTTAATCTGAAAAGGGGGGAGAGGGAGAAAAAATTACTTAATATAAATTAAAATTACTTAATGTAAAAAGTTGAAAGATGACCTGGACTTTTTAGCATGCTGATTTAAGAAAAGCTTCACTGGAATCTTACCTGCCCTTCAATCATAACCTAAGCCTTGCAATCCCCCTTTTTTAAAACACCTAGTCGGGCACAACTTTCCACCTGACCAAGCCCAGATTTTGCCACCCTGATCTCACTGCACAGGTCTTGCTCAGGATAATCAAAATATTACCCCTCCACCCCCCAACTTTGCATCTGTATCTGTTACTACAATGGCACTCCTACTTAGGAACAGCGTTCCTTTAAAAGGATCATGAAGTCGCATAGTTTTCTCTTTTCATTTACAGCTTAAACTTCCACACCTAATTGTGGTCTGGCTTGGGGCAAAAGTCCAGTTACTTTGGCATCTGATGCTGCAACTTCTGCTTTAAAGATCAACAACAACAACAATCTTTCTGCCTCAGTATACCTCCTTTTCAGTCTCCACATCCCCAAATCTCAGTTCAGTTTTGGCTTTACCGTGGCACACTCAGCGTCAACAGTCTTTCAGCTGTCTTACCCTTCTCTTTCATAAGCCATGTCAACCCATCCTCAAATCACCTCCTTCATCCCCTCGGGTCTTCTAGTCTTCTGTCTCGGCCCTCTAGTATCTGCACAGCTGCACTCTTCTCACCATCTGCAACCCCTTGCATGATTCATTACCAAACACAACAGACCGTGATTATTCACTATTTGAAAAGCTACAGTGGAATTTACATCTGTTTCTGGAAGATATTCAAGAAGCTTGAATTAGCCTTCTTAGTAGAGAACACCACCACTGTGTATTTGCAGTGGTTTTATTTCACTGATAAACTTTATTTCCTTGCCTGCACATAATAACAAGTCATACTCAATAAACTAAATTCAGCTTAACAGAGGACTTATATCCTAGTGAAGAGAATGAACGTCAGGTAAGATATTACAGGCTTAGGCCCCTTCCACTTGCAACTGTCTTTTTGAAAATTAATTGAGTAATCCCAATGGGCTAGCTTTCATACTCTTCTACTAGTAGACAAAGTCTAACAGCACCTGGAGTTGTGTAGTTTACTCATTTTTTGGTGTAGGACAATTTTACTCATTCCTTCAAAGTATTTTTACAGGCTCTTGCAGCTCAGCTAGTACATTTAAATAAATAAATAAATAAATAAATAAAGCTTTCTAAAAATAAACTAACTGTGATTTAATGGCATGCCACAACTCAGAGCACCCAGACTGGAACGTGAAACAAAATTCTCTTACTTTCTGCTGCTGGTGGTTTGGGGTGGGGCTTTTTTTTGGTAAGAAAAATACCTTCAGTTTTGTTCTGGCAATTTAGAAATTCCCACCTTAAAAAGCTTTTCTTTGTGATAAATTTATCACACAAAAGCAACATTCACACTGAATTAGCACTGCTGACAGGAGTCTTGGCAACAGGTATGAATGCAATGAATCTACATTATTTGGCAAATGGACATCAAGTACTTGTACTTCCAAGCTACTGACACGTCAGATAGAGGATATACTTGGGACACATGACTTCACATTTCTAAATCAGGTCACTCACTACAGTATAGAGATCACAAGCCTCACACTCCTGCACAATTAAAAAATGTTAAAATATAACCAATTACTTTCCTGACTTCTAACCTCTCATCCTTCAAATGACATGAAGGGGGTCTACTTACTGGTTTAACAGCCCCATACTAAAAGCATCACTAGTGCTGTCTGCCTGCCACTTCTCCTTCTCACTTGCTTTGGCTAAGGAAGCACCTGAATTGCAGAAAAGTGGAAGAAAAACAGCAGTCCAATGAAACAGACAGGATAAGATAACCTGTTTAAAAAGTCATATATGTACTTTCATACACCAGTATTAATTCACTTTGTAAGGCATTTCAGCTGACTGAGGTACAGTAGTTATAGGGACACAGCACTTGAAGCCTTCTGCTGAGCTAAAGTTGGTTGTGAAATAAAGTTATGTTAAGCTACAATTAGACAAACCAGCTTAAGTAATGTAATAGTTCCCTGACATCAAAAGGATATCCCCTCTATAACTCCCTGACACTGTCAGCCCTGCACCTTCCCTCTCCCTTCTTTATTTCCAGCCACACAGCTCCATCCTGCCTGTGCTGGCTTTCTCACTTGCCTGACCTCTCTGACCACATCTGTAACAGTAAATAAAACAGGGCCAGAGCACAGGCTCAAGCCATGCTGCTGGCATCCTCTCTGACACCATTTTGGCCCATAGCAGCTTGGCACTCTCCCAGACAAACGCCCAGGCACAGTTAAGGGGACAGCAAATGAAGAGCAGCAAACTGCTCTCCACTGCTACCTGGATGCCACCATGTTCCTTTTCAGGATGAAGACTGTTAGGTGCATGCAATCTTGCTACTTTGTTCTAAGTCCAGAGAACAGTCCCTGGCATATTTTATTCCCTAGTGTAGACACAGCCTTAGTGAAACAATTCAGCTCATTTAGCTTGTAGAAGTGTAACAGAGATAAAAAACATTAATAGTTAGAAATAGCTGAACAGACTCACTAAGGGGCAGCAAAGAGGAAGGACAGAAACACCTGAATGGTAGCAAAGGAAAGAAACATAAAGGAGGCTGGCTGATCTTTAACAACAGTTGCTAGATGAGATCAGGCCATGCTGTATAACCACACCTCTGGCTGTAAGCCTCAGATCTGCAGGTCTGTCAAGAACAACATAGAGAGGGGAGGGGAATATCCTTTTTTTTTCCCCTCTATTTATGTGTTCACTCATATACACAAATGCATGTGTGCCATACAGAAGAGAAAAAAAAAGAATGATAGCTGCAAACTGAACAATTCTACATTCTTAAAAATGATAACCACTATTACATTTCCACAGGATTTATAATCCTCAGAAAATGCAACTCTGTGTAAATTTGGTTAGAATTATGGCAGCTCAGTAGGCAGAAAGATCAGGTGCCCAAAACACATATGCAAGTTTAATATTTGACAGCTGTTTGAAAACATTGGCCTATTTATGTACAGTTACACCTCTGTGGAAGCACAGTACACAAAAACGTACAGCTGCTGCATTTTTCAAAACCAGTATCCCATGCTGCTTGTCTCTTAGTTACATGTATAGTTAAGCTTTCACCTGACTTGCTTCTAAATCAGACTGGTGTGCTTAAGTGCACATAGCAGTCTTGTGTCCTGAGGTGGGTAAGAAGAAAGAAATTACATCTATGTATGTTTGTAAATATGTATATATACAAGTTCATTTCAGAGGTAAAAAAAGCAGTTCTAATTTTTTATGTGCTCTTCTCTGTTGGCAATTGTGTGGAAGATGAATAAACACATTATACCATATATATAGTATAACAACATAAGTCTTCCTTACGCTCACAGAGTAAAATTTCCAACAACCAGCTGGTCAGAAACAGCCACAGACAGAACATTCTCCTGCTTACAGCTCTCTCTTACAATGAAACTGCATCCATCCAGCATCTTACACAGATAGAAACCCCACCAAAACCCTCCTCACAATGCAGCATACTTACTGCAAAATGAATATTTACCTAGAGTAAGAAAAAGGTTTTGAAAACCACACTTAAACATTTCCAACCCTGCTGAGTAAACTTCAGTGACCAATATTCTGTGCATACCTTCATTGGCTAGTTTTTAAAATTATTCTTAGAATTCCTAACCATCAAGAATCCTCAATTAGAAACATAATCTTTATGCTAGCAATGAATAGTTCTTGTAATCTTCCCCTGAAAATTGCCAACAAGCCACCTATATTCATTACAACCTGCAGGCTGCGATTAATTTTATTTTAACATCAGAGTGGGTGAATTCCTCAACCATTGTAATGGAGCATTCATCAGCCCTATTGTAAAGAGTACTGCTAAGCACTGCCTGCTACTGAATTGAGAAGTCGCCAAAGCAATCTTTTGACACAACACCCGCCTTCTCCCTCTTCCTCCCCCTCAAACCCAAATGGTTCCATATTTTATTTCTCAGCTTTACTACTCCAGGAAACATTTACCATCCATGTTTAACAAAGATGCAGGAGGGATTTGTTTTGTTTAATGCGAGCCAGCACCATGACTCCAATGCCATGTACTTCATGACATTCCTGCTGAAACAGTAACACTAACAGGAGACCATGAAATACCATCAGGAATTCAAGTCTTCACTTTCAAACAGATTTTGAAAATAGA
Source organism: Lathamus discolor (assembly GCF_037157495.1). Taxonomy (NCBI): domain Eukaryota; kingdom Metazoa; phylum Chordata; class Aves; order Psittaciformes; family Psittacidae; genus Lathamus; species Lathamus discolor. The sequence continues at coordinate 57,691,010 of NC_088884.1, forward strand.
CAAAAGTTGTTCTTTGCATCTGAATATTCATATTCTGGTTTAAATTCAGTGTTTTCTTCTGTGAATTGTTACATCAAGCATTTCCAGTAAATAATTATTTAAGCCAAAACAAAACATGCATCTTGCACTCTTATTTCTGTAACAAAAAATATAGTGGCAATACAGGCCTATATGCAGATAACAGAACTTACTTAGACAGCATAACTTTGCTGGATGCATAGGTTCATAAAACAAGACAGTAAGCCCTGCCCCAATACTTAATCATAGGTTGTAGAATAGTTTCAAATGACCCCGTTTTTGTTAAATCTAAATAAAAGTAAGACAGATTGTGGTATCGTTTTTCCATGCAAAATATCTCAAACTCTAAACTATTAACAACAATTGCTCTCAGCTCTAGGATATTATACACTTATCTGAGTAAGAAGTTACTCAACCAGCAGTTAATTTGCACACTGAACAGCAGTTCTGGTTTCCTTTTATATACTTAGCAACAAACTGAAAATTGACTAATGAGATACAAAGTACAAGATATGAAAACACTGGACTAAGTTGCTTTCACATGTATTTCAGCTGCCTGGAAGCAAATGCCAAAGAACCTTACAACTTCAGTGGCTACTCCGAGTTCCTCAAGGAAGAGACATTTTTTAACAAGTTCATTTTACTATTTGGAAATATTAAGTGAATAAGTTGACAATTTTTTTAAAAACCATGACAGTATGTCAGCATTTCTAGAAAGGGAGAGGTAATTTGCCAAATGCTTGCAATTCTATCTCATACCATTAATGTTTCCACAGGCATGAGAAAACTCAAACATAAAACAAAAAATTTAGATTAATATAGTGCCATAGAACAAAAACTGCCTGTTTGGTGATTCTCATCTACCAATCTCCAAAGTAAAAATAATAATCTACTGCTTATGCTTACAGCATTTTAAAACACAGCAAACTATCACACAAACCAGTCATGTAACAACTCAGGCCCCAATCAGGACTAGCACACCAATGAATTGTAACTTGTATTAACCTGTGCACAAGAAGCCCTCCACTGGACACAGAAATTGTATTTCCTAGGTACTTACAAAGACATCCTAGATACTTAAAAGGCACATGCAGTGCACTTATAAATAAATATTGTTTCATAAGCAGAAACTATGAGAACTGGTATGAGGAAGTGGAATCAGATTTGGCAACACTTCAATTCCACATGCAATCTGGTCACATAACAATCTCCTCATATCAATTTAATGTTTCTAAAACATGCCAAATATCACACCTTTTAAAATTGAGAGATTTTAGTTTAATTTTGAGGATATCTGTGACTTTGAGCCTAACTTTACTGGTTAAGTACTTTTTCATTCGGTGAATACTCAGCATTCTACTTCATGAAAAGTCCTTCAACATTTAATTTTACAGACCTGGCCCTCTGAAATGCTGAGCAGTCCTGAAATATTCAGGATTCTGCTGAATAACACATTTATACAACTTTCACATAACAGTCTAACACAGCAATAGATACCAAAACATAAGGAAATTTTATTTACTCTGTTCTTCCAATTTTGCTACTACTTTCCATTTATCAATTATCTGTTGGCAGTTCTTGTTCAGTCTTCTTTCCTTATCAGTTGACTATACATTAATCACTCTTTACAGAGATTCTACCTCCAATGTTTTTCCTTCTTCAGTTGTTCAAAACCAACCAATCCCAAGATAGCTCCCAGTCCATGTAATGTACTCACCACGTCATGCAACATCTTGCAAGGTTGAAACCGAAGTTATTTTCCAGAATCTCTTTCTTTTCCATTTCATGTGCACATTGGTAATGACTAGTGGCTTTTCATTAAGAAGCAGCTGCTGACATTCTTTAAAAAAAAAAAAAAAAAAAAAAAGAATTAACAAAATTTCCCAAAGCTTACTATTCTAATTTTGTACTGATAACATGTAATATACTTTTTTTATATTTTGCTTTTTCAGAAAAAAGCCATTGTCATTTCACCTGAGCTAAAATTATTTTTAAATGACTGATGCTTTTAATAAAACATTAGTTTTACAGCAGGACTACACTGACATCTAGCTAACCATGGTATATGACTGGTATATCCCAGTATCATTCTGAGCTATTTTTTTCATACTAGAGAAATTCAAAACCACTCAACTAAAACCACTACATTATAAGGACTATTCGCTCAAGAGTCAAAGTCTTTACATAGATAAACTATCAGAGTAGTTACAGCTTTCAAAGTGCACACATGCATGTCCCACAAGATTTCTTTTGCAATTGGCCTTTTAAGTATCATTTACACCCCAAACATAGAGATTTTACTTTTATATACCTCATAAGCCTTGCTAAATAAAAAAGCATACATTGCTATAAAAATAATGATTTGTTTAAACTGACTCCCCTGTCTACTCCACTAAAAACAAATAAGATTTAGAGAGATTTTGATGAAGCAGTCAGATTTAATTGTTAAAATTCCAAAATGGTGTAAGAAAATGTTTGTAATTATAATAAATATGAATTCAACTATTTTCCAAGCCAAGTATAGTGTTCTCTTCTTTCCCCTTGCAAAAAATATGCCATATGCAAGAGAAACAGAACTCAGAACTCCAATCTCAGCAGGTATGCTAAAGCAAGGTAAAGAGAAAACAAGTGCTAACTGAAGTAAAAGCTTCTTCTAAAAAAATACTAGGAAAATTTACATTGCCCTCTTTGACCACTTTGGATCAACAGTGAGCATCATAATTTATTTTCTAGAACAAGATGAACATCCTAGGCCAGGTATCCTACTCTCCTGTAGGACATTATCTTCTCTAATACTTTTATAACACTCACACATAAAATATTAAAAGTATAAGGATACAAAAATCACAGCTGAAATGCAACCCTTTCTAGGGGTTTAAAAATCATAATGCCCTTTAAGAAGACTACAGTATTGAGGGGCATGAATGGCAAATGAAGATATTAAAGAACTACTGAAAAGCAAATGAGATAACCACAAGGTTTTCAGGATGTACAGGTTTGTAATAGGCAGCCAAAACTCCCATGCCACCTGATTGTAGAGGATGACAGTCAATATAAGGCATCAGCAGATTGATAAGAACTCTTTTTTTTTTGGACTATGCCAAGTGTTCATTCCAAACATGGGAAAGGAAAGCGAGCGTGCTGGCTGTGCAGTTCTACAAACCTCTGATAAGGACTGTGCATACTCTCATCCTTCTGAAGCACTACATCACACTACTTAAAATCAAGAAAGTTGCCACTAAAAGTAACTAAGAGCCAATGGCTGCTTGATAGCTCATGCCAAATAACAAAGGTTATGATACTGGTTTAGCTTTGGGTAGACTTGTGACCACATCACATGAACCACAACTGCCGTCAGTTTCAGCATGAGACCAGGTAGCCTCAGTCTTAAATCAGTGATTTAGAATTCATAAACACTTTTTTTTAGCTTATCAGTTTTGCTACCTGCAAAGACCATGCAAATTTCAACCCAGTAACCACTGTTAGATGCCGATAAGAAAATCTCTGTGTGTTCTATAATACAAGTACAATTTGATTGAAACTTTCATTCCCAACAAAACTTATGCAATGTTTTTATTTGTGCAGTACTACTAACATCCAATGCCACCAAACTGCCAAACATCATTATTCCGGATAATCCTGTCTGACGAATCCTACACTCCTGCTTTTTCCATCAGAGAACTTAGGAACAGCTACTCGTGTCAGTGAGGCTGTGCTAATCTTAATTTAAATATAAGGCAATTCCTTTTAGCACTCTTTTCCATTACTTTTTGAATGCTATCTTTTTTCACTTTTCAGAAAGCAAGTGGACAGCCCCATAGGGATAATCAAGAAGAGGTTTTTCTCATTAAACTACAAAAGCAAATACAGGGGGAGCTCCCACAGACCCACTTCTCCCTCCAAGGATATACGACTCCCCTCTGACCGACCAGCTGGTGAAAGCACAACTTGCCTGATCAAGCCAAGCCAATAGAGATAACCTGCAAGCACGTATTCTTGCCTGGTGCCCACGTTCCTTTCTCAAACCAGCTAAGGACAATTCAAACGTCCTGCACTGAAGACATGACAGTTCCAAAACAGCACCTTATATGACAGGACGTTGTTTTCTCCACCCCTCGGTACACTAAAGTCTCGCCAGCAAGGTCCCGAGATCGCTCTTTACCTACAAACGCCAGCCAGCACCAGGGCCGGCTCCCGCCCGTCCTTTGGCTCCGGTGAGCCCGGGCTACCGCCCACCGCGGTCCCCGCACGGCAGGCAGCTGGCGCGGAGCCCGAGCGCGGCAGCAGCTAAAGCATCTCCCCAGGCCAAGCTAACTCCTGCTCCTGGCCTTTGCCACCGGCGGGCTTCCGCAGAGCTTTCAAAACGCGGCGGCGAGCTAACTAAATGCACGATAAAATAAAACCAAAAGAAGGGAGGGGGAGGAGAATAAAGGAGAGGTCATCGCCAAGCCCGCCACCGTGCTACCGAAGCGGGAGGTCACCCAGCCGCTCTCCCACCGCCTCCCCGAGCGCCCCTCGGCCGCCGGAGCCCCAGCCGGGGCACGGGTAGCCCCGGCACCGCAGGGGGCGGCTGAGCAGCGGGTACCGCTAAGGCGATACCGTGCGTTACAGCACAGGCGCGCCCAACGCCTGCCCAACCGCGCCAGCACCTCCTCGCCGGCAGCCTCAGGCCCTGGCGCTGCCAGCGCGGAGGGCGAGGGTCGGTAACGGGGGAAGGGGTGAGGAGGGGGTGTGCAGAAGTACCCGGGTCCGGCGGCGGGCTGACTGACTGACTGCCGGCGGCGGGGTGACAGGTACCGGAAGTGAGGTCGTGGCACACACCTCCCGCCATGGCCGAGCGCGATTGGCTGGGCGGGCAAGCAGCGGAGGCACGCGCGCTCCTCGCCCTCACCCGCGCCCCGTCCGCCCCCGCTGTCCCCGGCAGCCTTACGCGCCCCTGCTACCCCCAGTGCCTCCGCGCCCGTCACCGCGGCCTGCGGAGGGAAGGGAGCGGTGGGGGTGTGAGAGTGAGGCGGCCACGCTGGCTGTCAAGGGCGAATAAAGCCCCGCGGGGAGGAGGGGCGGGCAAAGCCTGTCCTCGCCTCCCCTGACCCTGCCGCCGGCCTCCGGACGGGCTGACGGGGGTGCCCAGGCCCTGAGGGGACAGGGTGAGGAGGTGCCGATGGCTCCTCGAGTGCCGCTGGCTAGCAACGTGGTCTATACATTGGCCGCGGGTCACGCTGAAATCAAGCCCGAAATCCTGGATGAAATTCAGCAATCAAGGCTTTGTAACGGACTGCACCTCCCTGAAGGTCTTCACTGTTGGGAAGACAACCAGAAGCATGAACATAGTGATTTTACAAGAGGGCCAGCTTCCCCCAGCTCCTGCTTTTTGGCTATTTCTTCTATATTACACCTCCTGGTGACCCTCATGATTGTGTCATCACAAAAAATACCACTAGCTGTTTTCCTTTTTAATCACATAATTGCATTTTCACTTTCATTTTCCTACTCCGTTTAACAGAACCATGGAATCAGTTCTGCTGGAAAAGACCTTTAAGATCATCAAGTCCAACCATCACCCCAGCACTGCCAAGCCCACCACTAACCCATGTCACTGAGGGCCTCATCTACACGGTTTTTTTGAACACTTCCAGGGACGGTGATTCCACCACTGCCCTGGGCAGCCTGTTCTGATGCCGGAGCACCCTCTCTGTGAAGAAATGTTTCCTAATACCCAATCTAAACCTCCCCTGGTGCAGCTTGAGGCCATTTCCTCTTGTCCTATCGCTTGCTACATGGGAGAAGAGACCAACGCCACCTCACTACAACATCCTTTCAGTTGTAGAGAGTGATAAGGTCCCCCCTGAGCCTTCTCCGGACTAGACCCCCCAGTTCCATCAGCTGTTCCTCATCACATTTGTGCTTCAGACCCTTCACCAGCTTTGTCACCGTTCTCTGGACCCACTCCAGCACCTCAATGTCTCTCTTGTAGTGAGGAGCCCAGAACTGAACACAGGATTCAAGGTATGGCCTCACCAGTGCCCAGTACAGGGGATGATCACTGCCCTGGTCCTGCTGGCCACACTAGTGCTGATACAAACCAGGATGCCATTGGACTTCTTGGCTGACTGGGCACAACCTGGCTCATGTTCAGTAGCCATCAATCAGCACCCCCTGGTCCTTTTCAGCTGAGCAGCTTTCCAATAATTGCATTTTCACTTTCATGTTCTCACTCCATTTAAAGGAAAGAAAGAAAAAAAAAAGCGGCACTTTGGCACTTTATTACTGACCTGAGCAGTCAATATGATGGGTGCCAGGAGGAGAAAACATGACTCAGTTCACCTGTTTCTAATGGGAAGTTGTTCCAGAGGTACCAAGCACACTTGCAGCTTCTGCTTTTTTTTTACTTGATGGAAATATAGTTTGTGGCAGTTCAAAATATAGAAATGCATGCCCAGAAGGGAAGGAAAGAGAGCACTGTCCTGGAGGCTCAGCCCCTGCTGCAATGAGCACCATATTTTATTCCATAACTTTCTCATAAATTTGGCTTAAGCACATGGACCTGGACACCAGAACACTCAGTACTGAGATAACAGCAACAGTAGAGGCTGAAAAAACACCAGAAAACAAGCCTCAACAACAAGCAATAAAAGGCCGTGTTCACTATGTGAAACGGAAGCTACAAAAGCCCTCACATTTATTTAAAGACTATTTTCAGACTATTTCAATATGGTTCTGGTTACACCCCAACTTCTCAACCACTACTGCTGCTTCAAGGTCTGTCCCAAGCTGGGCCAACACCCAATGCTGCAAGTATCAGTTGATTTAGTAAGTTAAGTCTCAATTTTAACACCTATGTAATTTCCAACCGTGTGTAACAGAGCTCAGCTGATAAGGATCAGGGACTATATACATAAAAGATGTTATCTGAGCAGATGAGTTTTTATGTCCTTCCTTCCTTCCCTCCCTCCCTCCCTCCTTCCCTCCCCTCCTTCCTTCCTTCCTCCCTCCTTCCCTCCTTTCCTTCCTTCCTTCCTTCCTTCCTTCCTTCCTTCCTTCCTTCCTTCCTTCCTTCCTTCCTTCCTTCCTCCCTCCCTCCCTCCCTCCTTCCCTCCTTTCCTCCTTCCTTCCTTCCTTCCTTCCTTCCCTCCCTCCCTCCCTACCTTCCTTCCTCCCTCCCTCCTTCCCTCCTTTCCTCCCTCCCTCCCTTCCTTCCTTCCTTCCTTCCTCCCCCTTCCTCCCTCCCTCCCTCCCTTCCCTCCCTCCTTCCTTCCTTCCTCCCTCCTTCCCTCCTTTCCTCCCTCCCTCCCTCCCTCCCTTCCCTCCCTCCTCCCTTCCTTCCTTTCCTTCCTTTCCTTCCTCCCTCCCTCCCTCCCTTCCCTCCCTCCTCCCTTCCTTCCTTTCCTTCCTTTCCTTCCTCCCTCCCTCCCTTCCTTCCTTCCTCCCCCTTCCTCCCTCCCTCCCTCCTTCCTTCCTTCCTCCCTTCCTTCCTCCCTCCCTCCTTCCCTCCCTTCCTTCCTTCCTTCCTCCCCCTTCCTCCCTCCCTTCCTCCCTTCCTTCCTTCCTTCCCTCCTTCCTTCCTTCCTCCCTCTCTCCCTCCCTTCCTTCCCTCCCTCCTTCCTCCCTCCCTCCCTTCCTTCCCTCCCTCCTTCCTTCCTCCCTCCTTCCCTCCTTTCCTCCTCCCTTCCTCCCTCCCTTCCTTCCTTCCTTCCTCCCCCTTCCTCCCTCCCTCCCTCCTTCCTTCCTTCCTCCCTCCCTTCCTCCCTCCCTCCCTTCCTTCCTCCCTTCCTCCCTTCCTTCCCTCCTATGTATTCCCCCCAAATATATATATGAATATCTATTGGTTTTCTTTGGGTGTATAATCGTATCTTAACACTCTTTCCCCCCCTCTTTTGGCAAGGAAGCTATGGAGAGTGAGGTTCTGTTTGAGTTTCCATATTGAACTTTCAGACTGCTGGGCCCTGAGGTGACATTGTACAAGCGCTGCAGTACAGTTCTCAAAAGTAAGATCATGGTATGGTTGTGAGCTTTCTTAGCTTGGAATATGCATATTTTGAGAGATTCACCACATCAGGACTTCGCTGTTGCTAGTGAGAGGCATACCAGGCTGTCTAGACTTTATTCTAGCTGTTGAGTGCAGCTAGCTTTTCTGAGGGCAAATGCTTCATACATCTTGTCCTGGCTCAGACACTGATGCTGTACCAAAGGCAATGAAATAGCAAAATATTTATTGGAATTTAAAATGAGTTGTATGCTGTTTCCTGTTTATGAGCTGTGGGCTCCCATCCCACACTCCCTGATAACCAAACTCATAGCAACCTCCGCCTACAGTGTGGTCAGCAGAGGACCATGTTATCTCAGACATGGAGAAGACCTCTGGTTTAATCCCTGTTTTGGAAGTGTTTTCTTCTAAAGAGGTTGCATACATTTTTTGCCCATAAAAATTACTGGTGTCACAGAATGCATCTGCGGTGAAGGAGGAGAATGTATTCCACATTTAAAAAATTTGCCCAGGAGACCATACTGATTCCTTTTGTACTGAAAGTGCTTTTTAAATATAGATTACTGACTGAATTGTGTAAATTTTTATCACAGTTCAAATCTTAATAACATACTAAATATTATAATCTCCGTTAGCTGTTTAAATGTGCAAGCTTTTAGAAATCAGAAATTAGATTATTTACTAGGCTTTTAGCTGGAATAAGCTGCAACTGCTGTTATATTCCTTCCATATGCAATAACCATATTACTATTGCCTAACAGCTCAACAGTTAAACAAGGAGCCAGACTTGTGCAGTCGTTGATTTTCCATCTTTCCAGTAGCCAGCTGGCTTTGCTAGAGGTCTCCACGGTCATGCACAGAATTTCCATAGCAAAATGTTTTCAGTTGCAAAACAAGAACCCCTTTCCATTTATATAAAGGCCAGATACGAATTCTCTCATAACAATTCTATGGAAGCAGAGCAGATCCAAGTCAGCACAGGCTCATTCAGAAGTCTGGGAAATGAACTATACCAGCAACGTTGGCAGTGCCTTTGCCATCTCTTCAACCGTGGGTGAAATGCAGGAAGTGGGCTGACCCCCATGCTCAAATATTTGCTGTGGTTTCTCTTGCTGATTTGATGATAGAGAACTTAACAGACAACATGCCTCCTTTTTGCTGGGTCATCATGAAAGATTTTCTTGAAAAAGTCAATATAATGAGCAAAATAGAGCTTTCCCATTCAGGAACTGCAGAGACTAAGCATTTTAGCCAGCATTTTGTAAGCTGAAACAGTGTAAGTATGGTTCCGTTTCTCTTTGTGTGACTACTGAAGTTTTACAGAACTAACATGCACTAAATGAAAATTATTCTAAGATTATTGGACTACGTTTCTTAAAAGAACAGAAGTAGCTGGATCATCACAAGACAACAAGTTTTATAAACAGAGGTAGAAAACTATTTGAGAATAATTGAAGACTTCTTTGCACACAGTTTTATGCGTGCTGAATCCTGCTCATTTGTGGTCAAAGTAAGTTGAAGCCAGAAGTCCCATGTGATAAGGATAAGGTGATAATTACATCTCATTATATAAGTGAATACGTGGGTTACATGCATATACAGTTTGCAAATTATTGTTAAAAGAGCTCACCAAATCAAGCCTTTTAAAATAAAAACAACAACCAAGAAAACTGGTGAAACAGAGGAGACCTGTGAGGTTTATCCATCTTGACGTTTCATTATGAAGCTCTGTCCCAGCACATCAGTCTTGTTATGGAAATGTCTGCGCTGCTTTGCTTTGTTGTTGGTATTAGGGCAGGTTGGTTTTGAGGGTTGCTTGTTTTTAAATGCACGTATCTCCTCAATTAGAACAAAGCTCTAAGACTGAAGGTGATAAATGAAAATGTTTTAAGATAAATCATATGATACTCATCTGTCTCATTTTAATATGACAGGTTCTGGATGGAACCAGGATGCACGTTACAGGTTTACACAAGTCTAATGTTCCACAAAACTATTTAGACGTTGTATATATATACATTTAAATCTGACTTTTTGTTTCCCAACAAAACAAGCATTAAAGTTGTTACTTATATTTAATTTTCATCAGACACACCATGCTATCCCATCAACGTAAGGTATGGATTGCCATTCAGATAATTTCTATCCATATCTGAAAGTTACTTTGCTCATTACTCTTTACTTATTAGTGAACTCATTCATCATTTGTTAAAGTGTCAAGAACAAACATTCTAGAGGTACGTCTCCTACATCAAAAAGGCTAAGCACAGTTGCACGCAAAATGATGGTGCTTTAAACTTATCAATTAACCCTTCTTAACTCAAAATGTTTAGACTTACTCTAACAACCAATGCTTTTTATGGTGGTGCTGTCATCATTGCTATGGGCCGCTATATGATTGACAGCAATGTTGAGAATTATTGAATTAACATATGTTTTTTCAACATGACAGTTCTTTCTCCCTCTGTCATTATTATGGTCAGTCTGTTTCATATCTCCATTTTAATAATAAAGTTCTTTAAAGAGGAACTGTTAGCAGTGAGCATTATATTTTCCAATCGTGCAGCACACACAGTAAGGGTGAACGGGAAGAGAGCAGGAAAACAGTAAAGCCCAAAGCTTTTTTCTAAAGAAGAGTCCATACTTGAGCCTTCTGCAGGATGTGGAGGAACCATAGAGGAGGATACCAACTTGAAAACAGTTTATGGGAATAACTAATTACTATTAAAACTCAACTGTGCTTTTCTTTCCCAAATCTCCCTTCCTTCTCACCTGAATCATTTCTTCCTCCAGTGTAAGATTCCTTTGCTATAAATTTCTTTTTGTATAGGACAGTGAATTACCAGATTCAGCAAGATTTAACAGATTTATTTATGGTTTGGGTTTGTTGTTTTTGTTGTTTTTTTTTGTCTCTGAGAACTGCTATAAACCCAGACTTGGTATAATAAAATTATGAGACTAAATCGGACTAAGTCAGACTTACTATAATAAAATTACACCATTTTAGAAAACAAATCACTGCTCCATATCTTGAACTAGGGAGAGCTGTTATTCTGTTACTGGGTTTTTTGCTCCTGCCTTCCTTTGATGCACATGATGTGTGGCTGAAGGGATAACAGTAACCTCCTATATGACAGATTTTTTCCTATTATTCTTGGAAATTCGTGTAATCTTAGTTTAATTAATTCTTAATTTAATTGCTTAATGAATTTTAATTTATTGATCCCTGTTTTTCCAGTCCTTTGAACTGAATACTATTTGAATGTTTCCTATTTCTAAGAAAGAGTTTTTTCTTATCCAGGTTTTCACTTCTGCTTTTGCTCTGTTGACTCAATGAAGCCTTTGTTGCCCTTTTTTTCTCCAGTCTCAGTTTCACATTCAGTGTTTGATCTAACTCACTGAGATTCTGTTCTTGGATCTTTAAAATCTCTCCCTACCATCACCACTGTAACTGTGATTCATATCTTATTAGCTGACTATTGCAACATCTCTTTTGGCCTTCATTCTTCCCCCTCTCCAGCTAAAGCTATCTTTTACTGTCCCTCTCAAGTCTCTTTACAACCATGTACCCCTTTCTGACCTCTGCTTCCAGTTCCCAACCCTTCTTTCCTGTAACAACCTCTGCTTTCTCTACTATTCTTTAACAGTCATGCGGAAAATCTACACTTTTCCCGAAGAGCCTGTATGCTAGCACTACATATCAGAACACAGAAGCAAGAAAGAATGGATGGTGGATCGTGTTTCTTAATACAATTATTAGCAACTTCTGCTTGGTTTTCTTTTAAATGTGGCCTCCTATATACCTCTGCAGTACATAAGTATTGTCTTGCATGCCTAGACTAGCTTACAGTGTAACTGATAAATTCTCCCAACATACTTCAGTAGATATTTATTTTTGTCTGGCTTTAGTTGTAGCCTTAATCTAAGCTTCAGTAGTTTCTGCACGTTGGCTCGTGTTTTATGCAGATTTCCAGGAGGAATTGCCATGTAAATGTCAGCTTGCCATGTTCTCATCTCTTTGTAAATAATTCAGTCCAAGTGCAGAAATTAAAGCTGAAGTTGGAACTTATGTTTGCCTCCATACTGAGCATGTACACTTAAGATCAAGTTCTTAGTGCACCAAAGGCATAAGCATGTTTATTTAGCAAGCAGATGCAGTGATTTTTAAGAGTTGTGTTTTTGCCAGAGCACCTAAGGAGGGTCAGTGTGAATCACATGCACGTATAATTGCTCAGGTGCAAAGTCCTGTGGCTTTTGAAGGTGAGTTTAAAGCTAAGCTGTTTAGCTTTGGTTTTTTGTTGGGTTTTTTTTTTTTTTTTTAGTTTGTTTTATTTTTAACCAAGGCAATTAAAGTAGAGGTTGCATGATGCTTTAAGAGTGGCAGCACGTGGCAAGCCGGTAGCATACGCACCAGGTGGCACTGGTACTTTGTATCAGCTCCAGTGCATTTTCTACAGCTCATCTAATCACAGTTTTGCTGCCCTCCAAGATCCTCAATGCAAGCAGTTTCTTTTCCTGTTGCTTGTTCTACTGCAAATGCAGGCTTAGAAAACCCCAAGATTCCCCCCACCCTCCGGCCCTGGAGAAAGGACAAGTATATGTCTCCTACTGTCAAGTAAAAATTTTCAGTTTGTGTTCTAGGGTGTGTAAATCTGAGACTTAAAGCAATTAGCTGAGTAACTATTCACCTTAAATTGTTTTCCTACCCGGTTTCCAGGCCATGACTAACACTGCACTACACCCAGTCTTTTCCAGCATTCACAAGTGATACACTGAGCTAGAACTGCCTTGCACTGAGATCAGTCATAGATTTTATTTCTGGACTCTGCTCAATCATTGCCTATTTACAAGTCAGATGTTTAAGCAAAAGTAATACATGTATAGTTGCAGTGACGATTTTCAGGTACCAGTTTTTCCCTAACACTTTGACTATCCATGTTCTCATTCAAGAATTCCTCACTATTCTTTACAATGGCCAGCTTTACTGTGTGTATAGGAACTGCTCACAACTAAGTCCTAGATACATTTGTTTAAAACAAGACTGTACTTCTAAACTTGTTTGAAGTGTTTGATAAAATAATGTTCAAACAAGACATTAAATAACATAGAAGATGGAGGTGAGGTGAGGTTTGAAAACACATGCAGATTTACTGTGGTACAAGACACACTAACAAGCTCACTAGCTAACAAGCTAGAAATTGAGTCAAGGCTCATCTCAGGCCACTAGCAGAAATGCCACTGTTTTCTAATGCTGTGGCCTCAGAAACATCCCAACACCTAGTTCCACATTTTTTGTCCTCATACAGTACTGCACCACTCGACAATTATCCCAGACCCAGCTCTTTGCAGAGCTGTGTTGTGAGCTAGATCAGGTTCCACTGAAAATAATAAAAAGGAGCAGCAGGAAATAAAAATTATTTCCTGATCTAATTCATGGCACAATCTCCACATCCTGGAGAGGTGGCATGCTGTGATGAAGGATTGCTGGCTGAATTCCTTCCATCTGCGCTACCTCTGAAATCAACCTGGCATCAAGCCACAGTCAAGCCTGACCAAAGAAACAGAGATGACTGTAGTGGGTGATCAGATAAGGAAAGAGAGTAAAGGGCTTATTTTAGTTACAAGGCAACTACAGGGAATCCTGGAAAATGAGGTGATTTTCGACTGGATTGCGAGGAGCAAAGCCAGAAGATGTCTGTAGGACTGGAAAGCAAGTAAGTCAGTTGTTTGGACATGAGGAATGTAAGCAGCAGCAGGAGCCATAGAATTGACTTTCTTAGGGCTTGTGAGCTTGGAGAACAGGAGAAGGATGTCATTTCAGCAACATGAAAACACCAACCACTAACACTATACTTATCTAAACCGTAAAGAATAATTTTAAATAAGAAGAGGTTTCAGAGCTGTGTTTAGCTGGAAGATCTGTGTGGGAGAGGGGTGGATACCTTTGGACTTCGTTAATAATTAAGTGGAGGAGTATGTTTAAGCCTATGGAATGGATAGCATGGTAGCAAAAATGCTGTGACTCACTGAAGTTGGAGGTTAGCAAACAGGGAGCAGTAAACAAAATTGCACATGGACAGATCCCTGTGTAGCTAGACCTGCCTATATTCAGTGAAACCATGCCTGAAATGCTCCATTCAATTCTGGAAACCTCATAGAAATAATTTGATACTGAACCTGCAAGATGTAAAAACACTTTATTCAGACAGAGCTTGATGCAAATCCAGCATGTTTTCCAAAGCTTTCCTATAATATTTGCAATATTTGGTGTATTTTCCAAACTTTTTTTTCCTCATAATAATCCCAAACTTACGTCTTGCTAGTTAAAAAAAAAAATATACACATAGAAAAAAATCTGGATACACATGGTTTAAAAAAGGCAACAGTGAGGAATTCTGTAAGCAGTAGGTCTTTGAAATTTGCTCTTCTGCATAACAGTGTCACCAGATGTTTAGCTTTTAACTGAGTTATTTTAAATGGCTTTTAAAAAAAAACAAACTTAACTTTTGCATATATTAATATAATTCCCTTAATTTCTTCCTTTCTATCTCCTGTTTGTGGCTCAAGGTACACTTGGCTATAGAAACTGAAAGAGAAAATTCATGAAGTTTGAACGTAAAGCAGCAAATACTCAAAAGTTGGTCTCCTGCCAGCTGCCAGCCACTCAGGGTTCACATACACTTGTCTGAGTTCCCTGTTTTGACAGCCAAAGCCGGAGACCTCAAATGTTCCCAAGCCTCTGGGAAATGCCAGTGACAGCACAAGCAAATGCACCAGGTGGATCACCAGTGCTGTTCCAGAAGAAGCTAATTACAAGAACCATAGAATAGTTTGGGCTGGAAGGACCTTCAAATCTCATGTAGTCGCCCCCCCTGCAATGAGTAGTGATATCTTCAACTACAGCAGGCTACCCAGAATCACATCCAGCTTGAGCTTAAACGTCTCCAGGGATGGCTCATCCACCCTCTCTCTGGACAACCTGCTCCAGTATTTTACCACCTTCACTGTAAAGAATTTCTTCCTCAAATCCAGCCTGAACCTCCCCTTTTAGTTTAAAACCATCACCCCTTGTCCTATTGCAACAGGTTCTGCTAAAAAGTTTCTCCCCATCTTTCTCGTGGGCCCCTTTTAAGAACTGAAAAGCCACAATAAGGTTTCCCCAGAGTCTTCCCCAGGGTGAGAAAACTCAACTCTCTCAGCCTTTTCTCATAGGAGAGGTGCTCCAGCCCTTTGGTCATTTTTGTGGCCCTTCTCTGGACCCTCTCCAACAGCATTGTACACGAGTGTTTAATTAGAGGTGTATCAAAGTTTTGCATCCATTTTGAGTCATGTTATCCGATTCCAGTTGCTTTGATTACCTAATTCATCCATGTGTAACTCTGCAAATATTTGCTAAAGAACACAAAATATTTGCTGTTTATCCTAGGGTTCAACATTCCAAATGTTTGTTTAATGTCCAGGCTGGGATTTTCAAATGCACCCAATAGCTCAGTATGCCCTCAATTTATTTCTATTAAACTTGGAGATAAAAAAAAGCTTGTCTATGTACCTACCCTCTATGTCTCATCTTGAAATGTTTACATTCTTGGAGTTTACCTGTTGAAGCTATGTAAAAGGTAAAGTGCCCTGTCACTCTCCTGCACGTCAGCAGGCTTGTCATCGCACACACAGAGACACAAAAGGCCTTTAATGCAACATACATAGCGCAAGCTCACCGTGCCACTGGAAAATGGGTGAAGGCAAGGCACTGTTATGTTATTATAGGGTAAATGAGGCTGGATTAATCAAGGGTGTGAGGGTGCTGACATCACTTAATTACTTGGCGGTAGAATTACAAGCGCTGTCTCTCCACTTCAGATTTTACAGTTAGATTAACTATTACATATTACTGTGCTCTAAGACAAGTGCTTGATGTCAGTAAAAACAAACATGAGCCCTTTTTTTGACCCAGTAAAGCTCTAATTACAACACAAAGTGAAAATATGTCTTTTTTCTTGCTAAGGATAATGTCATAGGGTAACTTTAGGCCTGGAAACTGAGTCAGGAAGAAATCCTCAAAAGGAAGTGTCACAGGCTACAGAACTATTTTTTTGTGGCATTCTGGCAGCAGAGCAGTCCTTTAGGGTAATGTTGATGTAGCTGCTCAGCACTGCTGGAAACAGAAAATCCCATTCTCTTTTCCTACCCCTTCCTTAAGGCATGGGCCTCACAATTTACCTTCTTTGGGCTTTGGTATCTGTCAAACCCTTTAGTGAGTCAAAATCTGACTCACTAACCTGCCAAGAAGACTGGATAGTTTTCTGTAGGTTAGTGAGTTGAGTTGACTCAGACGGGAGCGACTGAACACCAGAACACGCACAGGGGTGAGGAGAGGACCTCACAAGAGGGCAGGAGGAAGCGAGATCTTCCCCCTTGCAGCTGCAAGGTATTACATCAGTTCAGTTGTTTGTTAAACCACACTTTGGAAGAAGGTGGTAAAGGCCACTGTGGATACTTAGAAGTAGCTCAAGGAGCTGTTGAAATGACTACCGGGACATTTGGTTTCCCGTAGTATCAATATTAGTTTTATTCCTCTTTTCTTTCTCCCTATCTGCAAACCTCTTGACTGGGGCAGTGTCTCTCTTAACATCCACCCATTATCCTTTCCCATCATCTTTATATAAGTCCTTAAAGCCTGTTAACCTATTTATTTTGCAAACTTTTTTTAATTAGTCAACCCTGTGTTGACAGCCATCGACATAATTATACTGGAATTCTTGCTCCTGTTTACCTGAGTATTTGGTTCTTTGGGGCAAAATCTTAGTGTTTCATTTAATTTTGTAGAGTGATCTTTGCCTAGCTGAACAGTTTAACAACTTTCATGGGCTTTTAGAGAGAAGACAAAGACTCGAATCAGGTAGTATCCCACTATCAATCCCATAACCTATAGAGAGGAAAGTAGGTATTATTAAGTAAATAAAGGTGAACTATATATTAAAAAATCAGAATGAAGTACTGGAGTCAAAATGTACTTAATCCAAACTCAATTAATCTCTGATGAAAAATAAAATACTAAAACAATGCTGATTTTAAAAATATCTGTAATTCCTAGAAGAGCCCCATTGGAACAACTAACCCTTTTCCATTGTTTTTTCTGTTTCTAGCTAGCTCTTACATTGTTGGTTTTTTTTTCACTCCAGAAACAGCAACTTTACAGCTGCTATATATCTTACACTAATGATGTCTGATTTAGAGATATATCTACAGATGTTAAATTAATCTAGTCAGATTTCAGTTACCTTTGAGACCTAGCTACAGGGTTTTCTTGTGGGATGTATTCACATTTTATTTGTCCTGGTGGTTCATGAAAGTCAGGCTGTCTTTTGATAAATTGCAGCTGATTTCACACTTTTCTCAGATATCCACTCATGTCCATAAGTTTGAAAGATGTGTATTGTGCTACAGGAGAATGTACTTTGAAATCAGTTTTAGCTTTGGCTGCTAATCTCATGGCCCTGCTTTTGCCTTCTGTAAATAAGTTAAATAGTGACCAACAGGCCTGAGTCCAACAAGGCTGATCACTAAACAGCTGCCAGGTAGAGTTACTCCTTAGTGAAGGGACAAAGCCTACGCTAAAAAAGATGTTTGATAATATGAATGTATGGAAATCTATACCGAATGCTTCTTGCAATATACATCTCTTTACAAGTTTCTGAATTTGGATAGCTGAACTGGATACTGTTCCAGGCTGCACCTAGAGCACTAGTACCTGACAGAAGGTTTCTGATAAGCTCCTGGATACCGAAAAGATTACTGAGCAAATACGTTTGATACAGTAGTCTACTAACTTATATAGTTTTTCCATTCCTGATCTCAGGCCATCCTAGTGAGAATTAGGTAATTTAATTCTAAGGCTTTGTTGCTCCAGCAGAGTTGAAACTTTCTTTAAAAAAGTATTTACGTGCCTTAGCAAAAAAATAAAAAAACCTCCAAACTTTGTTCACTGAATTAATCACTTGGAGCAATGAGCTAAATACACTGAGCCGTTCTTTTTGTGGAACATGAGGATCAAGCCTTGGTTCTTGGCAGTCACGTCCTTCATGCCGTGCATACTGTAACCCACTGTTGTTATTTTTTGTTCGTCACGGGAGAGCAGGGTGCTTTGCAGCAAATGAAGGGACAGATCCTCCTGGAGAAGCTTGAGATACAGTAGGAAAAAACACCCAGGAAGAGTTGGGGAACACAAAGGTCACTGTAAAGGTCAGGAGGAAAGCTTGATGTGGCACATATGTTCTGTTAGCACCACTTTGGACTTGGCATGCTTCATTGATTTTTGTGGCTCAAGAATTGGAAGCTGGTACGTAAAAAAGGAAAATAATGGACTGCCGAGATGTACCAGATGCAGAGACGTCGTGGAGGGAAGAAATTGAGACCTTCCATTTGTACTTTGTTGACAGTGAAGAACTTTGAGGGATTTTGCAGGCAGGACAGCTATCGAAACTTCTGCCATTTTCTCTATTAGTACTAAGCAACCTGCCCATCCTGTAACCTGTGAGCAGGTTTTATCTCTTTTTTGGGGGAGCTCTTTAAGATAAAACTGTTGGGATTATTTTTGCCTTTCCTCATTCACTGGTGTAGAAGAGTGAAAAACCACAGAGTTATTTTTAAAAATCCCCAACAAACATCAAAATTACATTCTTGTCTTCCTCTTCTGTCATTACCAAAAAGCATTAGTGGTCAACACAGCAAAACTACAGCCTGCGGGACAGTTGATGGGAGGTCAGTTCTCATGCATAACAAAGTTATAATCCCTGTCTCAGAGGTAACACATATGGATGCATATATTTCTTGTATATATTCACCTTTTACTGACATGCCTCTAGAAAGCTCTGCCAGAACTTATAGAGAGATAAAGGCAGAAGCAGAGAACACGTTGCTTTATACTAACCTTTCTAGCACTAAATGGATTTTAAAAGTATTGTTTTTCAGAAAAAAAAGGAATAAGAACTAATTATTAACTTAGCTTTAGGAAGGGCAATCATTCAGCATTAAAAAGTTAGCTACTTGCCAGCATGCACGGAAACCTTGCACTGCTCACACTCAGAAATGTATAGTCAGTGTATAGTCATCATCTTAAAATTGCTTTTAAGAATTCAGTTCTGCAGAAGACAGCAGAGCTCATCGAGAATGCTGACAGGATGTACCCGTGAGCTGCTCAAGCCATTCCTCTAAGTATTAGCCAAAGTGAACTTAGCTATTGCAGGGTTTACAAGGACTGTATGTATGGAAATAAAACACCTTTTGTGTTTACCTCAAGGCAAAACACATCCTCAGACCTCACATGAGATGGTGCACACTGAAGCCCAAACAGATCTGTAGGGGATAGAGAAGATGTTGGTACTAAAAAGAAACACATGGAAAAGTTGTCCGTAAGACTGTTGTCTTGCTTCAGCAGTTCAGGACATAACAAGGTGCTTCTGAAGCTAGGAAAAATTACTATTAAACCCCCCCAAAACATGAAAACTGATGCACAGTAAGTATTGTAGAGATTTCAGGCATGATGAAAAGGCAGGAGTTTGATATAACAGGTCATATTTTAGAATGACTTTTTAACATTCAACGTATTTATGTGACTTTTCTGCAAGCACCATCTACATGAAATGAAGATGAGTGTCCACCTACCAAAATTAATTATACTTGGATATGCTGGAAAGCACACCTGACTTTCAGATTTAATAGAACCAGTTTTCTCTCATTTACAAACATTTCTCCTTGCGTTTGTCTTACAGCCTTACAAGAACACAAATAGGTGACTTCCCATAACATAACAGCAATAAGTGATACATAATAAGATTTTGTCTCTACCAGTACCAAAGAACAATCTTCTGGAAACGATTTTAACCTAAAAATGAGATATTTTCTGCTGAATTTACTCCCTGGTTGGAACAAAATGTTGCAGGACCCTCTTCCGGGAACTTTCTCAAAAGCACACAAAGCTTTATGGCACAGGCAACAGAATCTGAGCAATTTAGTCATCAAAGTCACTAAAGTAAACCCTAAATCCAGTTTTAGAAAAACTATAAAGTAGTGTTCTACAGTGCTCTGTGAATAGTTTTGTATCACCAGCAGCTGGTTTAAAATAGAAACAGGACAATTGTGCCGTCCTCCAAAATAAAGATTCTATCATAACAAAAATATTTGCATGAAGTAAATGGACATTGAGTAACTGTGGACTTTCGTACCAGTGATTACGTTGCATCAAGCCATGTTGAAAACAAGGTGGAGAGACTAGAAACAACCCAGACATAAACTGACTTGCAGCCTTTTTCCCATCCCACTGCTAATAAGAATACCAAAGACAAAACAAAGACAAAAAGACATTTCTACTACCAAAAAAAGCCCCAAACCCACACTACCCCATCCCAAATAAACACATTCTTTCCTATTCCTGATCCATCTGACTGGCTCTCCAAGGTCTGTGATTTTTATTTGTTCTTCTGAAATCATCCGAGAGACTTTCATAGCAGAAAAAAAATAATAATAAAAAATGCAAGAATATATCTCTGATGGATTATGGAGTTTTCCATATTAGACCAGATCCTGACAGATGTTCTGAACTTACAATGCACTTTCCTTAATCATAACCCTTAGAAGAGAAATAGACAATATCTGTCTGTGGATGAGAAGGGAGGCTAACATGCCCCAACACAAAGAAATTTAGGGTATAGCCTCCCTATGTTTAGACCCTGAAGTTGGAGCCATGTGAGTTTGATGTCTTGATTCAATTTCTGCAATTTAAAAGCCACTCTTACATTCCTTTTTGGAACTGTAACTCCAGGACATCACCATCTCCAGGTGGTCTTTCTTTTTTTTTTCTTTTAACGAAAAAGGCTTAAAATCTGTAACAAAATTCACAATTTGCCTGTGAATACAGTTGATTTTACAGCTGTCTCTAAAGCTCACTGATTGCAGAGATTTGGTGAATATCAAGGTACTCTGAGTATTTACTGTATTGCTGCTTCTAAGAGCACAGCTCCATGTAAAGTTTAAAAAGAAAAGGCAGACTTGTTTGTAGATGCAGTAGTGAACCAAATATTTGGGGTGGACCTTGTCTTTTTGCTCTTAGAATGCTTTTGTCTTCATTTTAAAACACTACCGAAGTTACAGAAATCCTTTTACTGAGTGAAAAGCAAGTTTTGAAATCCAATCAGGTAACTTTGAAGAGACTCGAGCCATCAAAAGAAATGGAATTCTGCTTCTGTATGTTCCTTTGTGTCGTGGCAGCTAACAGCACAATTACAGGTTTAACTTTCAACTACTGGCAACCAAAACAGTGTATTGCAGAGCTTCCTGGTGCTGCCCTTCATCACCCAGCCCTGAGGTGATGACATTTATAAATATATATGTATATACACACATACATATATAAAGTGGGTTTACAGACCGATTTGGCAGTGGCCTCCATTTCTGAGAAGAAAAGTGCAATTTTTGGAACTACAGTCTTGAAAATGCTAAAGGTTTGGTTTAATTTGTGGCCTATGGCATTCCATAGTAATTTCAATGTCTTCCACTGTTCTGGAGTTTGATTCTCTATTAATCAAAATGAACACAGATCAGGAGAAAGTCTAGGGAAGAGAAGAGGGCAACTGCCCCGAGAAGAGAGTAAGGCCCTTTAAAAGCTGTCTGTCCAGTCAATTATTGTGTTTATCTATTGGATCATAAATTGAATCTCTCTGGAACTTGGAGCTGCCGTGCTCTGAGTTTTTCAATTGATGAAATTTATGCCACCCCTCAGCCTGTCAGGGTTCTAAAATATTGCACCGAAGGTCCCCTGCAATTTTGCATTGAGTTACAGATTAAATCACAAATTCAAAGTATTTCATAAAAAATATTTGATATATTTTAAATCTAGCAATGACAGTGAACAAAAGACAGTGCTCAGGAACATATGTCATGATTGCTGTTTCCATCACAGAAATCTTTGTAAGAGAATTTACTGCCTCCTGAAAGAGGTAGTGAAGGAAAGAGTAAGCTTTGTAGATGGTCTCTGTGCATTTAACACAACATATTCTGCATATTTGATGGAATATATTTTAAAGAGAAGCTGGATTCTCTCCAGATTTTTTCTGGGGAGAAGTGTCTCCAGTGCAAAGCTAGCAAAACCAGAAGTTTAAACTTCTGGAATGGCAGCAATGCTTGGGACTGGTTAGCACACATCCAAAGGCTGCATCCAGAGAGCCTGGAGCTCTTTTTTTGCTACTGACTGGTTTCTGACAAAATATTGAACCCAGCTGTTTCATTCACCAAAGGAAGGATGGCAGATCCTTGCTTAGATCTATGGAACAGAGGCATGTCATGAGAACAGTCTCATGAAAGAGCGGGCTAAGTGGGGAGTTTCTTTCCTTCTCCTGAGCTGTTTTGGTCCTTTAAGAACCACCATTAATCATTTGGATATCATCTCGTGGTGTTTTCAAGTGACTGTCAGGCTGCTTACTAAATACCTGTTGCATAGGCTATCGCATGCCATTGGCCTATAGAAAGCATCACCATAAGATCATTTAATGAGTATTCCTATGGAGACGAAGTGTTGGGAGTGCAACAGCATAGGTGGAGTTCTGCAGAGCTAGATAGTATTGCAGTGGTGTCACCGGCTCATGCTGGCTTACTTAAGTGATTTAAATAGCAGCTTATTTTAACAAGTTAAGCTCTTGATTTTTCTTAGGCAGTTCTGAGCCTTGCTCAGCAAATCATTATGTAATATATATCCTGTGTAAAAATAATGAAGCATTCATGATATGTGAAAAGATGATATATTTGGACCTGGAATGGTTGTTCTTGTGTTAGTCTGTATGAATATTCACTGCATTCACTAGGAAAGACCAAACCCAATAAACTTCTACATTCTACGTATTTTTATACAGGGTAGTATTTACTGATTGTGTAGCTAATAAAAAGCTGGGGAACAAGCTGGGAAAATTAAGGACTTTAGTAGGACTATTTCTATACATACATTGTATGTATGCCAGCAGACAAACACTGATTTCCCATGCATTTTGTGTGATGGGAACATCAGCTGGTCATCTCCTCTCCCCTAGTTTCTTTAGCTCCATATCCTTTGTTTTCAGGCCTATACTGAACAGTACTTTTCCAGCATCCATAATTTTGGGGTAAAATATCTGATTTGTTCCTAAGCTCATGCTGCCTGCCCAGCTGACTACTTTGTTTTGCAGTGGTAAGAGGCCATATCAGTAGGCAAACACTGATCTGTGTTGGGTTTGACTATTCAGTTTCCAATTTTTACATAATCTGGGGTGATTTGATTTGTTTGAATCTAATATCCCTCTGGCAACTTTAAGTCAAGTCAGACATTGGGGTCTACGTTGCTAAGTCCATATCATGTCACTATTCACCCACCAGAACCCAGTCTAAATGCAAGAAACAGAAATATCCATCACCAAATGAGAAGCATATTCTTTTACATAGGGCTGGTACAAATTGTTGTAAAAAAAGGCTGTATAAGGTTCAAAAAGTGCAAGCACTGCATCTAACAATTGTTTTCACCATTACTAATGTGCAAACTATAGCTTCTCCATTATTTTTGATACAATAACTCAAATCAATGAACATTTCATTGCATGTTGGGAAGGTTCATCTTTGTACATAGCACACTAAAAACTACACATTTCTTACACAAAATTCTAAGTCTTCTGATTCCTAAAGAGCACATAAGCTTGGTGTAAAGTCACAATTCATCTTTGCTCTCAATTCTAATTTGTATCTATGTCTGCTTGTAGATACATAAGGCATTTTGCAGCGACGTTATTTTCAAACTGTACAGCCCTAATGGCTATTAGTGACTCCAAAGAGAATGATAAACATCTGACCTCTAGCGGCAGCTATCTCACAAACAACTGTAGAGCATACTTGATGTGGAAGTAAACGAGGGACTTGGAAAGGGGGGGGAAAAGTGGTTATAGAGGAAGATGGAATTGTGAATTGAAGCCTTAACTTTCATTAGTTCCTTTTTAGGTTTTAATTATCTTTTTTTTTTATCAAGGTCCTGGTTCAGAATCTAGGATAGTTTTGTTTCTGAAACTTTCATTCTTGAATCTTCAGAGTTTATGACTATGTTTAAGAAGTGTGTGCACAGTCTTCCAAAAAGAGGTTTTCCAAAAAGCAATACAGCAATATTCTAACAGGTTTTATATCTTCATATAGGAAGGTTTTGGTAAGTTGCTTTGGTTGTTCTCCCCGCCATGCCCACATAGTATTCAATAAGCACATTTGGACCCTCAGACTTCATTCCTTCTCCTCAACTAACACATAACATTTCCCCAATGAAAATACATACTTCACTATCAGCACTCTGTACATCAAAGCTTTCATTCCTATTGGGCTAAAAATACAGAAGCTATTCCATAAACACCGGCCATAAGCTTTCTAATCAAGTGGTTAATCCAAATATTAAATCCCCTCCATGAGAAACAACAGTCTTGTTTTTATCCCCCCTAGGATTGCATTTCAAAGTGCTGATTTACACAAACTTTCTCCTAAGCCAAAAACATTATCTGCAAGATGAGGTTAAACTCACTTTTCACTACAGCCTTGTGAAGCCTTCAGTCCACTGATAGTCTTTTCAACATGACGGTGGCAAATCTGCAGGAGGACTGGAGCAATAGCACCTTCAAAGTTGAGCTGGAGTTACAATAACATACACTTATTTCCTGAAACCAGAATGAAAATGAAATTAGGTACAACTTAAATAATTTTGTACATTAAAAACAAGTCCATGCAAAGATAGGGTTTCTGTAAAAACAGCTGCGATAGCAAATATTTTAGCCCATTTACGTGACCAGAATAACTGGGACATAATAGGTATACATTTGTGTTTTCCTTATGGCTGACAAGCAGTGATTTGAGAAGGGCATAACCAAGTACTATATTGTTTAACTCTAATGTTTCTCATTAAAAAGTTAAATTATCATGGTTAAAGTTAGACATCCTGTTATCATAGAATATAGAATCATAGAATCACAGAATGGTTTGGGTTGGAAGGGACCTTAAAGCTCATCCAGTTCCAACCCCCCTGCCATGGCCAGGGACATTCTCCACTAGAGCAGGATGCTCTGTGTTTGAGCCACTCATATGTTTTCTATTTAGTAGAAAATTTTCTATAATATTTTTCATCCAGAACCCTCTGAAATTTTTTTCTCTGCAGATTTTTCTTTGCTCTGTAGAGACTAATTCCAAATCTCTTTCCCAGTCTTCAAGGTGCTTTGGCACAAGCCCAAGGTACCCAATGTCTTGTCCTACACTAGATGTCAGAGTGAATTAACAGCAAAAAAGATGTGAATTCAAAGTGAATATAACTCAAGCATATATAATTTCTCTATGGACACTCATTTAGGAGTCAGCTGGCCATAATTACCTTAACTTAATTCCTGCTCAAAGTGAATTAAACTGAACAGAATTAATGGTTTATCAACATGGAAGAGACACTGTACAATAAGCTCAGTGTAAATTCACAATTCATCAGCTACTTTACTCTGACTTCCCTTATGGAAATACAGCATGCCCTCCAGGTGCCTTTCTATGATGTAACTTAATTTTTTTAGGGGAAAAAAGTGCTATGTATGGAAGTGTGGGCTGATTGATAGCAGGTGCAGAATGATTGTATTTCAATGGTGCTACGTGTGGAAAGAAGGTCAGCATGTATCATTTGAGCAGTTGAAGCTTTTCTACCATTTTGTGACCATAATAGCACTCGCCATGCTGCAGGGCCTATTTTGAACTGGAGCAAGCCAAACAGCATTTTTGGTGTTTCTATGGAAGGGGAACAGGCAGCAGATTAGTACCAAGTAACTTGTGCATTGTCAAGTCATATTTTTATTCACTGTTCAGTTACTCCACCATGTATGAGTGTAGAGAAGCCTTAACCACTTCTGAACAAAAATGTCCAAAACCAGTTACGTACTTTAAATTTACACTCTCACCCGTCTTGGTTTAACTTCAATGAGTATCTTGGTAGTAATTTTCCCCTAAATGATTTCCCACATTTCAATATTTATTACATTTACCAACATTTTCTGTTAGCATAAACAAAGCGATGCAACAAGGAGCACAGAGAACTACCCCTACTTGCAGTACTCCCTTTAAATTGAATCAGCATCATCAGGCAGTCTCTGACATTATTATCCAGTTATGCAAACATCCGCGGCCCTGTTCATTCAGCCATTTCTGCTCATTTTTCCAGGCATAGACCGTTTGCGCCATAGCATGCCTTGTCAGATTTGGAGCCCTTCCAGTACCTGATGAGCATATTAACAGTGCTCCCATTCATAGACGAGAGCCTGCCAGTTCTATCTAATTTTAGTTAAGTTTCTATTTATAGTTAGATGGCTGCGTTTTCCCCTGTGAAAGCCTTGCAACTGTGAGGCGCAGAGGGAATATATTTTTATGCTGTTTTAGTTGGCACACAAAAAGTTCACGGTTGTAATTTACCTAAGTCCAAAATACTCTGCAGTCCACCCAAAGCAACGGCGATCCTCCTTGTAACAATTTACACCAAATACATCCTGGCACTGCTGGCTGGTATTTTTTCTCGGTCCAGTGAGATGCTTCCTGTGTTGATAGTATAGGAGACCAGGAGGCAGATGGTAGTACAGAATCATAGTCTTTGCTAAATATTACTGTATGCAGAAAGGCTCCAAGGTCAAAAAGATGGGGAAGAGAAAGAATTTTGGATCATCTCTGTCTATATTGTGACACCTATAATACAGGCCAGTTGAAGTGAATTCTTTCTGCCTTGTTGCACTGTATAAGAAATAACGTTAACAACATTGGTAATAACAACTACTTTTTCACTACAGTATTTTTGTGATATAACTTTGCAAGTACCCTTAAATGCCAAGAAATGTTACGGGAAGAGATTTTCTGCTGTAGACTTGGTAGTCAAATTTACATATATAACTTGCTACAACTTAAACATTTCATTAATATACCAAGAATTTATGCCCCACTATGTCTCTGTGTACATACGTATATAGATAGATAGATAGATAGATAGATAGATATAGGATACTGAGAGACAGCTAAGAGGAAATCAACATTATAGTTCATTTTATCTTGCACCAAACATGCATATGAAAAACAAGCACTTCAAAATTATTTCATTTAGAAACACAGTGTTCAGATTATATATATAGTCTAGTGCTGCAAAGTTGCATAATGGTCCTTGAGCAAACACAAGTTGGCCTCTTTCAGTTGAAAAGACACTTCATTACATGTTTGACTATTTGCTCCCAGTGCTGTTGACATGTCAGGAAGGTGGTTGAAAGGTTAAATGTGTTTTCTATAAGTTGAAATCAGGGTTCATCTTATCTTGGATTTTCAAAATGAATTCTGACTTTGGTAGGGGGAGGACACGGAGTTTCAGTCCAGTTTTGGCTTCTAAACTCTCAAAGATGACAGTGTCTGCTCTTGTCTCTATATAGGCTTCTGATGTTGGTAATGTACATCTTCCATGTTTGTAAGCAGTGCCTGCAGGGGTTGTTTAGTGTTTTTCTGATGTTGTATCATATTGATGTAGAATACATATTCTAATCATCCCTCATTCTTGCTTCCAATAGCCATGCAGAGTTTGGAACAGATGCAACTACAAGAGTCACAAGAAGTCAGAAAATAATCTTCATACTCATCAATCTTAATTGCGTTCTGATTCCTAGATAATATGTGTATCACAACAAAAAAGAGGCATTGAACCAGCAGAGATTTTGGTTCAGCTGAAATCTGTATTCAGCCTGCCTAGGATGATGCCGAGGCAGAGCTGAACTGGAATTGAACCAGAAAAGTAGCTGAAGAAAGAAATAGTGGTGTAATTCTGCACCTATTGTAGTTCACAGGACAAAAATTAATGTCTTCCCTATTAATCTGCAGAGAAAAGCTCCACAGGATGAAGTCCATACCCGCCAATCCAGAGGTCATGGGCTGGTAGAGGACTGTAATTTCTCTAACTTTCAGAGGCAGAAATATGCTTTAGCTGCATGGCTGTCTCACCCTCCCTCCTCCTCCAGCTGAACACAGATGTTTCAGAAAAACAACTGGTTTAGATGTGACTGCAGATAAAATCTGCAGTGTTGCCCAATGAGAATTACAGGTAAACTGTAACGCAGCTTTAAAAGGGCCCTAGACTGACAAATATTTATGTTAGTTTGAGCATGGTTTGTGGCGGATGAGGATGCTCCTTGTGTGTTATTGGCAGGGTGACATTGAGAAATCCTTGCAGCCGTAGGCGTATTTGGTTCTGGTTTTTTTTCAGGGATGTAGAAAGAGAAGCGATACAACACGTGGAGGTGACAGCATCAAATGAGAGCCATGAGTCCAGAGGGTTTTAAGCTCGTGTCACTGGCAGACCCAAATGTCTGTGTGGTAGGTAAAACACATACATGTGTGCTTGGGCAGCCTGTGGCTGGAATCGTACCTATGTCTTGGTGAAGTCTTCAGAATCTCAGATGGGACCAAGAGGTAAGCAGTCCTTTTACTAGATGCCCACACCACAGGTTTCCCTTGTGCAGTCTGACAAAACAGCGAGCACCTTGTGCTTTGCTAAGACCATGGCTACAGCTCCTCCAGCAGAAACCCACCCCTCCTCACAGCTCATGTGCTCGTCTGAAGGCCACTGCCTGCGCACATACATTGCCTCCCCTGCTGTAGCTAACTGCAGTAGATTATTAACCCTGTCTGTAATCACAAATCAAGTTCATTTTTTTAATCGTACTTATTCTCTACTGTTTTGATTTAATCTCTTCTGAGAACCTCCTCCAAGCACAGCAACTCACAAAAAACCCCCACCACAATCTGAGAGACTCGTCTTACTGCACAGGCTGCCAAATCTCTGTCCTTGCATCGCATTGAGCTCTCTTATTTGCTTATCTTGCGTTGCTTTGTGGTGTCTATTAAGCAAATTAATTATACTGTCCTTCTTGTTTGCATTACTGTATTTTACAAGTCTTTGCAGCCCTCCCAGAAACAGCTGACACATTATTGCTGCTTCTGTAAGCTGCGCTTTCTTCCACATTTTCTTGCGATCGGTGGAGATTTTTCATTGTAAGATTCGGGTCTAATGCAATTCTTCTTCATAAATGCTTCTAATTAAAACTAATTCATCATTGCTTGTTGCTCTAAACGCTATTAGAGGGAGTAAAATTGTACGTAGTGACCAGCCACAGAAACTTCTGCCACCACCTGGTGAGTTGCGGCTGGGCTTTGCAGGCACAGAAAGGCAATGTCTCCATCCTTCTTGGATTTTATCTGGCATCAGTACTCCTACTCATCCCAGGCATTTAGAGCATTGATGAGTTTAATTACAGTGACTTTATGGAACGATTTTGAAATAATCACCCAATATAAAATTGGTGACATTTTTCGTACACCTGCGGTGCTCAAACAGCTGCTGAGTTTGTCTTTATGGAGATCTGGCAGATAGTGAGACAGGGATTATAGCTTCAGGGAAGGTTTTTACTTCTGTGCTGAAATAAGGCACTTTCCTCTACAGCTAATATTTGCCTTTTCTAGTTATTTTAAGGTAAAGCCATTGCTGCCATCCTTCCTAACCCCTCTCCAACTCCTTACCTTTTAAGTCTATTCTAGTTTATTGTTCCCAAACCAGGAGCAGCAGAACCATTCTACAGAGTTTTCATTGATGCTGTTTCCCTAGGAAATTTAGACTTTTACAGTAATAACCTTCCACTCTCTCTTACGGCACTGGAAGGACCCATGCTTCTATGTCATGGAATCTTGACAGCTTTTAATGTCTTGCCAATCTTTTAATTTCCTTTTGCAAGCTCCTTGCTGCTGCAGATTCTCTTTGCCACTATGAGCCAAAGCAGTCGAGGTTTTTTGTTCTCTAATTCTTAGGACATTTTCTGACCAGTGACAGGCATCTGGCTGGCGGCTTTATCCATCCGTCTTGTCTTTCTGAACTGGCAGCACTGCAGCTGGGCTTCCTGATTTGCCCAGACATTGTGTAGCTGCCCGAAAAGTTTTGTCTCCTCACTCCTATGTCACCTGTAAGCTCATCTTGGGAAACTATCTGCTGTTGCTTTAAGTATTTTTAGGAAACATCCAGCTCTCATTTAAGACTATTTTGGTATTTTTTGGTTTTCTGGAGCTGTCAGAGTTTGTTCTCTTTAGCCCCCCCACTTCATATGCTTTCAAACCTCGCATGTTATGTCTGCTGGGAAGACTGATAAAGGAACAACCTGCGCTTATTTATTTATTTACAAACAATATCCACGAAGTGCTGTTTTCCCCAGAACACCTCTCTGCTTGTGGCTTTTACCTTGGACACACTCAACCTCACCAAAATAAGGACCTCGCTCCCACATCTGCTCTCTGAGGCAGGAGGCATATCAATGAGGCTTCAGCCCGCAGCCCACCCCAGTACTGCCATGCTGATTTTTGATGGGCATGGTGGAATCTACCACTTCAGCTTTCCATAAGCAAAGTGGATGAAAGCAGCTGTGGTGTCTACAAGTTTCAGTGAGGTTGGGAGCTTCCTAAGGATCAAAGACACACTACTTGTAGAAACTGCCCGGCCTCAAGCATAACAACAGCTCTAAGATATGATGCATGCTGCTGGTGTGCAAACAACAGCAGAGAGTTAAGAGATAGGACAAAAATTAACTCTGAAGTTTACGAGCTGTTCAGGATCACGCTGCTGTGCATTGCTCATCATCCCAGAAGCAAGATGCCCAGCTCAGCAGACTGCATGCTGGATGTGCTACTTGGAAATCAGGAACTTTTGTTCTCCCTGTGCAGCATTTCTGTCACCCACCTAACAGGCACACCACGTGTCTCTCTGCAGCCCCTTCCTTCTCATTGTCCAAGCCTGACTTTTCCATTTTGCCCACTCTTGCTTCATGAAAGTGTGTTGTCTTTCTAGATGAGAACATCAGTCCTGTGACTTTTTTTCCCAACCAAACTTGTTATTCATTTTCCATGAGCATCTAACTGCAGCTTTCAAGGTTTCATGTTGTGTAATTCATTTGTGAATAAACTCCTCCCCTGAAAAGCTAAAATTAAACCGAGCAGCTTCCTGCTCACATCAAAGCCAATACAAATAGGCCTCCACCGGGGAGTGAAGAAAGCAGCTCTACAACTCAGATTTTGGTGGGAGAGGAGCGCAAAGTTGAAACAGAAATATTTAGAAGTGCCAAAAGGAAAAGTAAGTCTTCCTTCAAAGAGCAGCTTTATATTAAGTCTGTAACACTTGCTGCAAAAGGGTTGAAACTTTGTATAAAGGCAATATTGTACACGGAAAACATGTTAAATAAGTACCAAGGGAAGAAAGAAGATGTTAAGACAGATTTGTATCCAGGGGCTGTGAGCCATAGCTGAAGTTTCAATGCTTTTCTTTATAATTTCTACTGTTTTTTTTTTTTCAGTAAAAATTATAAAGTATTTCAAAACTTTTAAACTATTTTCTTAAATAAGATTTCCTACTATTTTAGGTGCTTCAGTTTCTGTCTTTTGCCAGGGAGCTTCACGTACATCTCCCAGAATCCCAGATGAGCCTAGCAGCTGAAACTCCAACCCAGACTCCCAGTGTCTGGAAGCTGAAGAGCCCTTATTTTGTATTTCTGATCCATCTGTGGATATAATGCTTCCACATCCCTGCTGTGATCACTGATGCCCCAGTCTGATCTTTCTCCAGCCTCTCTTCAGATCTGGTTTATTTCAACTGGACGTGCTATGTTAATCCAGTATTTCATTTTTCATCCTTGCCATCTTCAAAACACATACTGCCAATTTTGACAGTGTTGAAACATCACCTTTCTCAGCTGCTTCCCTGTGTGTCTCCAAGTCCTCGCTACCAGCACACCCATACTTCAATCTTCAGTGGACTTTACACCTGCAAGTCAGCAAAAGTGCTTCTAAAATCTCTTTTCCCCTGACTCTTTTTTCCATGACTCCCTTTGCACATTAGGAACTTGAAAGCTTCAACAGCTGCTGAAGATTGAATTGCAGGAGATCCTTCTGGCTCTTGCTTGGCTTGCAGAATCTCACACACTCGAGAGTTCAGATATTGTTTGAGACAAACTTCCAGTTTGAAGACCAACTCGAGTGGAGACATTTTAAGCTAACACATACCCCTTCAGTGATGCTGCTCTGTTGAGCAGGAGGAGCTTGCATTTTGAAGAACTCAGATCGGGTTGATCAGGCTCAACTTCAGACTGTCTGCAGCATCAGATTTCTGTCTCCTGATGAAGCCAACTTCTTCCACTACAGGTTCCTTTTGGCATCCTCCCAGCTCAACCAACCATTTTTCCATCCTGATCATGTTGCACATATGCAATCCCAGTTGCATTTTCGTCACTGCTTGAGTAACTCCCTGTATCCTCCCTTCCTCATGCTTCTAATTTTCCATTTTCCGTATTCCCTCCTCCTCTAGGACAAGTGGACAAGTATCATCATGTTGGCTTTCAACCTTATCTTGGCTTGCAGTACTTTTAGCCCACTTAACGTGATTTAGCATCAAGCTGGACACATTTCAGAGCATTAATTAATGCATTAATGGATTATTAATCCATTAGTGCATATCCAGACCTTATTCTGCTCTTCAGGAACTTGTTATTTAGTTAGGTTATGTTAGATAATGTGAACTTGAAAAATAACTAACTAAAGGGCTTCAATACATTAACTGTGCTGTTCAATCATGGCAGGAATGCAGGAAGAGACAGGTAGATTTTTCTATTTTTTAATTTCTATTTTAAAAAAATCCATTAGATTTTGTATTTTACAGCATATTGCTATGGATTTCTGATTATGTGGTTTTGACTCATTTCACCATGCTTTAGCCTTCATGCCACACTGCTCATGGCAGGACAACTGCCACAAAAAGGATGAAATGGGCAAAATAAGTAAGATGAAAAAGGCAAAATTTGTTTTAATGCTTACTTTTTGATGAAACAATCACTATTCAGGGTTTTTTTGCTGTCGTTTGGTTTGGTTTCATTTGGTTGTTTTGTGGTCTTATCTTTGGACTAGTATCTTGAAACAAGGATGAGTCAGTCTATGGTTCTGAACTTGTTCTGGTACAGAAAAAAGTTCATTCTGTATTTCCAAGCTGAGTTTCAGATGTTTTAAGATGAAAACTTTTATTCTTTTAATTCACACATTTGGAATTTTACTATTCCATATGAAAACAAACTCGAAGCAGCCGTAAGGATGTCTTTTATCTGTAGGCTGTCTCTTCATTTACTTTGATTTGTGTCATCACTATTGCAGTAAATAGAGCTTCAGTTAATGAACAGGTATACCGGTGGTTTTGTTTTGTGATGGGGCTTTTTGGTTTTTTTGTTTTAAAAGCCTCCCTTCAGTACAAAACACAGTTGTCTGTTCTGGTTTAACAGTAGCTGATTAGGATATTCCTAATTCGATAATCTTCTGGAGGTCTCCCAATACAGCTATGGATGCAAGATTTCTCTCTATTGATCTAGCTGGGTATACATCAGCAGCAGACGCAAGAATGCAAGAAAAGTTTTGGCTGTGAAGACACCATCATTTAGCAGTGCATCAGTAGAGTGCGTAAGAGACAAAACACCATACGGATGTAAATCAAATGTAAATAAATGAGATTAATAGATTAATTTTTGATTTATTAATTTTAATTGATTGATTTAATGGATTTAATTTTAATTGATTAATTTTTGATCAAAGATACAAGGCATGGTGATTTGGTGCCCAATATACACGACCTCCAACTTTTGAGAGCTAGCTAGAACTGTCTATTTCATTTCAGAAGCTGTTTTCTACAGCAGTTGGTACCACATGATCTAACCCAGACTTTCCTGTGAATTAGCTACGGGGCTTACATCACATCCAGCAAACAGCTACAGTGCACAGAGGTGCAGAGGGAGAAGGGGCCAGCTCAGGCTGGATGCTAGGATAGACTCAGGACACAAATCAACAGGAAACTGCATTTCATTAAATGTTTATAGAACGGCGTGTCAAACATTGCTAACATGAGCACAGCTCGTCTGGTTCTAAAGCATCAGTGAGACATTTCCTCGAAGCTGGCAAGCTACTTAAAACCAAAATATAATCTATTGCATTAGTGCTGTCATATCCATTAACTGTCAAATGTAGTTCCTGCTAAAAGTTCAGCGATGCCTGGCTATTTAGAGGACAGGGAAATGTCTCTTCAATTAGGCAAATAACTCAACAGCTGATATACTAGGCATGTAAAGCAATGGGAGATCAGTGCGTTTAGTTAACAGAAACTTTTTACGTAGAGTGTGCACGAACGCTTGTTGGATAGTATTAGTTGAAAGGCTTCTTAAGTGAAATTGAGGTCTAAACCATGGAGTGTCTCTAGGAAGAGGCCTATATATATTTCAGATGCAAGAGTGAGAGATTGCATCAGCAGGTTTATAAATATCAATTTGCTTTTAATTAAACTTTTTGCTTGGCTCTGGAGTCCGCAGCATTTATTGCAGCTAGGGAATTGTGGCTTACTACAGCCCCTGGTTGAGACTAAGTACTCTGTAGAACCAGAAGAGTGTTTACAGGCCTTCATTACTGATTCATGGGTATTTTCTGCTTGTAGCTAAGAAGTAGAAAACTAAAGCTATACTTAGGAGTTTTGGGGGGTTTCCACATAAGCTGGATCTAGATTTGCCACCAAAAGAAGAATGAACATTTTCAAAGTTCAGAGCTGCTGAGCGGCCACTCTTATGAGCAGTGTGGTCTATATTTGAGTCTTTGGCTGTGTAGGAAACAAGAGGCTGTGTTCACCCGAAACTGTTAAATCTAAAGCGACAGCAAGTGTAAAAGGTTCAGTCTCCTTGGCTACTGTTTGAGAGTTAAACAGTATCTGACACTTGTGACAAAATATCCCAGTCATGCCAAATAAAACTTTATGCCAGTAAACTTACAGGAAGTCATAAAACCATCAGATTTTGTGCCCTTAAACTTGTAGTAAGTCTTGGTACATAAGCACACGGTATTATCCCTCTTCTACAGATAAAGACGTCATGTGCCATTTTCTGCAGTGGTGCAGTATTTTGACCTTTATTTAAATATGCACAACACAGCCCAGCAAGAAGTGCCAAACAGTTTAAGCTATGACTTTATCTTTTCATTTTATGGTAAAATCTGAGTTATGTGTCCCATTGGAATGGTTATAATTGAGCACACAAATCAAGGGCATAGGCAAGAGGATCCTGGCAGGAAGAACAGAATCTGAGGAACATCCTTGGGAATCTCGCATAAGCCAAGTGCGTTATATTCTAAAGGTAGTGAAACCTAATGCAAAAATTACTGACTAGCAAGTGAATTAATTACCCCTAGCAAGACTGCTTTCAGCTGGAAGCCTACCTCTGGCCAAAGTGCGGGACCCACAGTAACAGAGCAGCTTTGAGATTTACCTTAACCATGTTTACCTCCACAACGTTCACTTTCAGCCATGTCACTTACTGCAAAGCGAGCATATCAAAGACAACACCATCTAAATGAAAGCAAGTTTAGTACTATGGCAGCTTCTTGCTGCAACTCTCTCGAGCCAGTGCTCCTTACCATAAGAAAAGCCTTTTATAACTTTAAAATGAAAAAGTCCCTTCATAAAATTAGACTCTGCCCTCCCAAAGATCCACCCTTAGCTGAGACAGGAGTGCTACATCTGCTATGGTCGTCCGCATACGCCTCTCACTCTTACTGCTCTTTGAGCTACCAAGGGCACTGTGGTACACTCAGCAGAAAATATTTCCACTCTTTAATCATAACAGCTTGAGATAAAGCCTCTCTTTCTGATCATTTTGAATCTGCCATTGCTAGGTCTCTTACTGCATGAGGCAGGATGCAGTTGTTCCCTGCTCACCTTTATCCACATCAACAATCAAAGACTAAGCTGAGGATAACCCCGTAGTAAACACATAGGATCTTCTGATGAGTTAAAACAGCAAAATGACACCGGTAAAAAAAAAAAGGAGGTAGCATGTTCACATTGCATGAGGTCTTGCCATATGTCATGTATAGCGTATTTACAGCACGCGAGAACTGACCAATTTAGATATTAGACTTCAACACGTGCTATAATGTTAATGTTTCCAAAAGGTACCAGTTTTGATGTCAAGATAAACAGCACATAATCAGAAATTACTGAGAAACTCAGTAATCAGCTGAAAACCAGAGAGCAACCTGGGGAGCACAGGGATCCCAGGGTTAGTGGGAAGGCACACATCTCCCCTTGTGGCAAAGTTACATCCCTCACCCTTATTCAGATGCCATTCTGGAGCAGACCGCATATCTCAGGAGAAGACCCACAGCTGTGACCTCCTAGGACAAAGCCCCGGGCTTTGAGGACCAACACCTGGGGAAGGAATGGCAGCAGCGGAGCTGTGTGACAAACCTTCTGCGCCCTATTTCTAACCATTATTTTCCTTGAAAGATGTTCTGAAACTAAAGAGGTGCTGCTAACTTTATAAACACCTCTGGACTCGGGTAAACCGATCTGCCCGCAGAAGACCCCAGCGAGGCCGTTTTCTGCTGACCATCAGTTCTGATGTCTATTTCACATCTCGTGAGAGTCCAGACTTCCAAAGAAAAGGTGCTTCAGACATTCAGAAATGGTGCTTCAGAGTGCCTATGGCCCAGCCTTTTTTAACCTTCTTTACCTTGGAAAGGGCTTACAGTGTGACCAGCATCAAGCAGCTGAAGAATTGGAGAGTGTGTGCTCTGGAAGCTTTGAAGAGCAGGTAGGCTGTTATTTGGACTATTGGGTGCGTTTCAATAAAACAAACAGAAAACCCACCCAAACCCACAAGCCATGGGAGCCCTGCTATAGCCCTGGGCTGTAACCAGAAGGGAGACAAATTTGTTTCCTCAGATAGAAAAATAATTATAATAAATCTGTGCAAAATGGAGCACCCCAGAGCCTTATTAATGAAGGGAATAATACTGTAGCTGGAGAGGATTATGGCACTCACCTAGGAGGGTAAAAGCTCCTCTTCCTGGCTTCAGTTTCAAGACCAGGACCTCAACAGTAGGTCCTGGCACAGGAACCATTTGTTGGCTGTAATTACAGCCTTCCTCTCTCTTGACAGCTGCTTTGCTTTGCATCTTGATGCAGAGCCTTTAATGCAGGCAGTGGTCCTGCAGGTGACTCTATGCAGATCTGCCTTTGTGCTCGTGTCATCCTGTTTGTGCAGCAAGGTACCACATTATTCATCTGTAGAGTAAGGGCAGTGCCTGTGTTTTTGCTGTGTGCTACAGGTTTGGAATAATTGATGAACATATGTAAATAATGCTATGGAGTACAATTATTCATAGCACTACTTTCCTCCTCACACTATCCTATCAACGGAATCAGGCTTAGCTTTTGCTCCACTTTTCTGTGAAAGACCATCACAAATTATTCCCTTTCAGTACCAAAAGCAGAGTTGCTCTGTAGGCCATTGCTAACCTAGGAAAGCACAGATCAGTGCCACAGTTAGAGATGGCACAAGATAGAATGAGTTCAACAAGATAGTTCAGATGAATGTGGGATTCCTACCTGCCCTTATGAAATCTGTGTTTCTGGGGCTCTGTGTCTAAAATTCATTTAATTCACCAGCGGTATTTTGGGATTTCCTGCACATGCTAAATCATAATAAAAGACATCCGCTGATGGCAAAACATCTCAGCTCAGTGGATTACAGGCTCCTCCCTGGCCATTGGATAGGGCTGCCTGAGACAGCCAAAATCCACTTGAGACTGAAAAGGTGTGAGCAGTAAATAAAAGGAAATCCTGGATCACCATGTAGTGTTCAGCTCCCACACTTTGACCTCCTTTGGTCCCTTCTCTATTTCGTTAAGATCATATTTCTTTATGTGCTGCCTGGCTTAAAAGTCGTCATAAATCTGTGGTGTGCATTAAGAATAACAGAGAAGGCACCGTGTAATACAAGGGGCTATAACTCCATCCCAGGCGCTTGGAGAGAGTCGTAAATCAGTGCAGTGAAGCTTTAGCCAGGAGAAGCAGGGGCCGAGGCTGGGAAGGCGGCAGCAGCCTGGCCTCTGCCTGAGCATGGTAGCCAGCAAAACCCAGGCTTGCTCAGGCTGTGGCGAGCCCACTTGCCTCACTAGGGCTTGCTTCCTTACTGGGGCTGGGGGGAAATAGCCTTTCCCTCCCATGCTGCAGAGGAGGGGCTCACCCCTGCCCTCCTCCCTGTTAGCAGAGAGCTGTGCCCAGCACCCTGTACCCCCTGCCAGCAGGTATCCCCACAGGCTGCTCCAGCCCTCCTGGGCTCCTGGTGCTCTCCCTCCCTCAGCCATCAGGCTAGCTAAGTGAAGGTAGAAATTGTAAGCATCTAATGAGTAATGTATCCTCTGTGCTCCTAATGATTAAAAGCTTGGTTTGCAATTAGCCCAGAGCACACAAAAGATGTTCCTAGGGTTCTTCAGGCTTGGACAGTGATAAGAATGCTGTTTTGGGCAAAAGCGCACACCGGTGCTTTTGGGGATATACCCTGCTGAATGATGCATGGCTGCAGGTTTGTGTATTGGCAAGTTGGAGCAAAGCCTGGGCACTGCCCATGTTGTGTACCGACCTATTTGCCTCCACCTGGCGTCATCTGAAAAACAAAGTCACCACGTGCTTCTGTATAGTCAAACCTCTTCTTGTCTTCCAGCTGCAGACGCTGAGCGTGGTTCAAGTAGAAGGAGGCAGGAATACACCACCATCAGCTGAGGGAGATATCCTTTTGTAGCTCCTTAAGCTTTACATGAGCAATGACCGCTTCCTATTGTGTGTTCACATCCTTAACCAAACTCATGTAGATGTAGCTCCTCTGTTAGAAATTTGGGAACAGCTTGAGCTATGGATACACTACCTCGATAATCCAACCTCTTTTTCTTGCCTCTGGTGTGAAAAATCTTCCAAGCATGGAAACTTTCTGAGGGAGATTTTCCTACTTCTCACTTTGCTTAAATTTCAATAAAATTTGGGAATGATAATTTCTCATTTTCTGTCAGCTAGCACAATACGATGGATGCCTGAAATGCAATGTATTTATGGGGATTCTTTTTGCTACAGTTAAAACTTAAGCTTTGGAGAAGCTGCTGAAGCACAGAGGGGAATGAAACGGAAACTAATTTGTCCAATCAAACTTCCAAACTCCCTCTCTGTTTTGATAAGATGGGGAATTAGAAGGTAAACCATGAAATCCTGGGCCATCAATAATTTTATGTTATCCACAGTAAATAGCAAAAAAGGGGTGAGGAAAAGAAAATATGAAACAAAGTTTTGGACATGTTGAAACTGCAGAGGAAGAAAAGGGTTTATGTTGGGTACGTATCACATACCTCGCCTCAGTGGAAGTCATTGGAACAAGCCAGCAAGCCAAGCCTAAATAAAAATAGAACCGGGGTGATTTCCCACCTGATTTCCAGTCACTGCTGCAGCACCGTTTGTGAAGCTTGCAGGGTAGCTTTTGACAGATGTAAGACAGACGGTACCAAACTCAGGTTAAATCCAGAGAGAAGAGCGTGCGTGTACCCAGGGAAGGCCAGTAAAGACTGAGATTAGGTTGAAACCTCTCAGGCCCTCACATGCTGCAAACTGTGTTTTGCTCTTAACAGTTTCACAGACAATGAGATGTTTTCATCACCACAAGTGAGATGTTTGAGACCTGTCTTGCTGTGTGAAGGAAGAATGAAGCTGCCATTTTTCACGACAGGTAAATGCCAATTTACCTTATCAGGAATCACTTTATTTGCAGTTTAGATGTTGACATCGAGAAACACATAAGAAAGGTACTTTTATTTGTGTAAGTTCTAAAGGCATCAAGGGTTTCTTTCACTCTTACAAGCGTTAATTAAAGCCATACACTAATACGTAAACCACTGCACACTTTCAGCTGATTGTGAGACCTTTTTAACACACTAATGCCTTTGTCTGCATTGTAAAATCTCACTTGGGCTCCTCAAGGATGCAAGTATTATTGTTTACGTTTGCATAGGCAAGCTGGACAGGGAAAAACTCAAGTAAGAGCCTCAGGCCCTGGCTGGAATACAAACATATGCCACATCAGGGAACTTCGTTACAATTTGGTTGTCTCTTAACCTGGTTACTCATATGGTTTTGATTTGTGTTGGAGACTAGACATGAACTGTATTCTACAACCAGACAAAAGCCTTTATACCACCAAATGCTTAGCATGACTGGTAATCATTACTGTTAATTGTAAAATAATTAGAAGTGCCAAAGTGACTTAGG
The DNA here is from genome assembly GCF_037157495.1 of Lathamus discolor. Classification (NCBI taxonomy): domain Eukaryota; kingdom Metazoa; phylum Chordata; class Aves; order Psittaciformes; family Psittacidae; genus Lathamus; species Lathamus discolor. Next base: position 57,731,245 of record NC_088884.1, read on the forward strand.
AACGCAGACCTATTTGAAAATCAGTGTGTATTTAGGCCTTGGTTTTGTTGGTTGTTTTTTTTTTTATGTCTTTGTCTTGCTCTGTTAAGCAGTGTTGGCACTGATTTTTTTTTTTTTTTTTGTGAGATCTGGACATTTAAGTCACTGAATCCCAGATCCTCATAGACATCTTCACAGGCTTCCATGTCCCATAGTTTTTGTAACGGAAGTTAGCACCTGGGTGCCTTCACGGCTGGTTTTGAGCAATACAGCAACACAAGCTCCAATATAACTTCAAAATGTTTTGTAAATACTCCTCTCATTCAAGTGCGGTGTGCTGCTCTTAGGACTGGGCCAAGTTTCGCTTTTTCCCACCGATTCCACTTCTTGCATCTGCATTGCAGCAGCGAAGGCTTCTGCAGCTCAGCTGCTCACAGCTCTACCAGTTCCGCAAAGCCCATGGTCCTGGAGGCTTTTTAGCAGAAGCCCAGATTTGCTTCCTTGATGTTGCTTTGGTGAAACTCTTGCAATGCACAAGGAGAATAAACCAGGCAGACATGGCTATGTGCTTCAGCATTGCCACAGGCAAGTATATTTACAAGCCTGAAATAAAGGAGTTAGGCTGCGCTACAGCCCAAACCTGAATACAACTTTGAGTTCAAGCACTACGGAAGACAGCTGAGGCTGTATTTAATCAGAGCTACAGGCTGTGCTTGAAGGCCCAAAGCATATCCTGGGTGGCCCGGGGGCGAAATCCCTCTCTGCCAGGAAGAGGCATGGCCATCTGGGTGTCAGTGCAATTATACCAAAGGCCTGGCTGGTCTGGTGCCTCTAAAAGAGTGCGTATGAGCAAACATGCTCCTTAAGATGATCTTACACATAGTTAAGCAGCCTTTTTCAGTGTGAGCTACACACTACCCCCCTCCAAGTTGCACCTGTGTAAAATCAATGGCATCAGCAGGATTTTCTGGGTGCAGCCAGACAGGTTGCTACCCCCTTAGAACCGACATCCTTGTCAAGTCTCTGAATCTCAAGGGCAAATTGTTTGGATTTTTTTCCTAGTAAATTTTTGTAAGAGTCATTCTTTTTGCTTCAAAACCCTCCAAACATTACCAGCAAGTGGGGCACAATTTGGTGCATTCTGTTACCGGCTGGCCCCTGTAGGTGGACTTCAGCTCTTGCACTTCCATTACATGTATTAATTAGTGTAGTAATTCAGACCAATGCAGACAGCTACAGGGGAGCAGCCCAGCAGAGCCAACACCTCTCACACAGAGAGAAACTGGAAGATACAAACACTCCTTGGTATCTGTAACTCTTGTAGCACTTTGACGTCGCTCCACTTTGCCTGCAGTGATGCAGCATGTGCACAGAGCTGCTTCTTTCCATCTGCCTGCCTGGTGGAAAAATCAATTCAGTGCAAGAGGCAACACCTTCCTGCTTGATAGTATTCCTGTTGTTTTGTTTGGTTTTTTTTTTTTGTTTTTTTTTTTCCCTAAGCATTTGTAGTTTCACCATGGAGTCCTGGTCAAATTCCAGCTTGTATGAGCATCACCCTGCTTTTACCAGTCCTTTTTGCAGTTCTAATCAAATCCTCTAGTCTACCTTCCCACCTCCAACTTGCTGTTGCATTTCACGACAGAAATTACTTTATTTCATCAGTAATCCTGATAACCATTATCCCCAGAACTGGTATGCATTCATATTGTGAGAACTGCACAGTGTTAGTTACACAATCCCCTCCAAACCCAACTAGATTTTAGCTACACCATCTCTAGGTAACTGCTGTGCACAACCACATTCATGGTAATTACTAATATGCTGAGACCTCAGGTTCTCTGAATGGTGCATGTTGTTTCACCACAGACGACTTTAGCTCACATTTTGTTTTGTTCTCAGTTAGTATTTGTGTTCCAGTATGAGCACAGCCCTGGGACCTGGTCTGGTGTGTGGAACCTTTCCGAGCACAAGGGAAAGCAGGCATTTTTCACTTCCAGAGGAGCACCAGCTCTCTTTCTGCAACCACAAGTGCCACCCCGTTTAGCAATACACAGTGTCTCATGTTGAATCTGTACCAGCACGAACTGGCATGCCAGCTACAGTCTGAGTGCATTTTTGGATTCTCTCCCAGTACAAATCCCGCTTTGTAATTTGTGCTTTCAGTGTAGTGCCTGTGTTCAAGGTCTTTGCGCTCTCAAGAGCAACCATGGAGGAACAGCCCCAGCAGCTGGCATTTCACGGTACCTATGCATGGTTGCAATGCTGGATTTTCACAAGTGGGGCTGCCAGCACAGCCTGTTGCTAGGATTGCCTAAAAACATTTACCTTTGCCTTAGTGTTTTACCAAAGTCAAAATTTTCATGCTGGGCATCTGGGTTTAGAGAATGTGGAGGTTTACTCACACTAAAAATAAAATCAGCAAAATCCTAATAGCTTGAAGAGGATCACAGAAGAAGAGGTATAATGCTTCATGCATCCACACAGCAGAGGTGTAAAATTCCACAACAGAGGCTTTAATGACAGGGATCTGCTTGATGTCTTTTTTGTACCTTGTCTCAAAACACCACATACTTTCTCCAAGGCACAGAAGGGAAACTAACAACTGTAATCCTGGCCTCACAGAAGACCCTGCGCTCACTAATATTCACCTGGCCTATTACAAACAAAATGTACAGGCTTCATTCCAGCAAGATGCATTAAGCTTCTGTTCATCAATTACTGCTGCTGTTACACTAATAAAAAAAGATAAAAAGATTAAGATGACACAGATTATAGAAATGTATGTTATATTTATCAGGTTATATGTACTCATGATTATTCTTTTTCCTCTCTCCTAATGTGGGCAACACAGTGGTGCATGACTTCAAGAAGTGATGTTGACTTGAGTTTTAAAAACCAGCTTGTTTTTCATCATGATTCCAGCAGCCTAAGCTACTAGCTATGTTTTGATACAAACGATTTCAGGATGTAATTCTGGAAAATATTTTGTTCCATGGAGTTGTGCTTTAAAGTTTCTTTTGGAGTTCCCATTAGCTATAATGACACCTACTGCTAAGGACAGACATGATTGACTGCAGGCTTGCACGCTGCTAAATATAGGCACATGTTTTTGCATTTACTGTAGATCCTAGTGAAGAGAACACCATGGATTTTTTTGGCCCTTTGTTTTAATGGGATTGCCAGAATGACTAGAATCTGAAAACTCACAGCTCATTACCAATAACAAAATGCTGACCCAGGCAGAGCCAGAAGATTTTAAAATGACTTCAGAGACAAGATCTAACAGGCTGCTATAGAACATGGAGAGAGTTTCCCCTCTTTTCACCCCTTTCTCCCATACAGAACATTTGCTGTGTACTTACTGGATATAAGACTAAGCTAGAAATTTCCAGACAATTTTGTACCCTGGAGAGGTTCAGGATGTTTTAAGCTACTCACAACACAATCACTACTCACACTCATCTAAGATGTTTCCACTGCAGCTGTGAGTCTGCACTTTCAGCAGAAGAAAGAATTCAGAATCTGCAATGCATGTCCCTCAGCCCCTGAGCATGGCCAGCGTGGTAAGTATCCTTACAGCAGTTTTAAATTAAGAGATCCTCTTTAAACAGCAAGAAGAACAGAGAAGATTAAAACCAGCCACAGTATCGCCTATTCTCCTATGTTTTTCAGACATGCAGCAATTTTCCCTCTCGTACCAACGGCCTTTATCCCTCCCTGTGAGCATGAGTCAAATAACATTCCTAACCTTTCATTAAAGGTATTAACAAAAGGCCTTGTTTTGAGGTGTTGAATGACCCCAAATATCATTTGAGTCCAGATACATGTGGTATTTTTGAATCAGAGAAACAATAAATACCCAGTTTGCCTGACGAATGTAACATCTTTTTCTTTTTGTTTGCTCTCACAGTGAACGTCACAGCTTGCCTAGCTACCCATAGGAGGGTAATGCTTTCTACGCGAGCAAGGCTTTATTTTATGTAACTTATGTCTATAATGGACCTAATATTTTCTATCCATGGTTCTCCAGATGCAATTTGTACCTTAGATAGCAGAGAATTCTCTTCTGGAGGCATTTAAATGAAATGAGCCTGCTTATGGGAAACTGAGGGACCAAAGCAATGTCTGGTTTTGGTTTTTTGAATCTGGTCCTTGATTTTCATTGTTACTTTCTATTTGTAATATAAAGCTGACCTGCTGAAGAATGTAGTGTGACTTAATCTGGTATTATTTATAAAACACTGGAAGATTCCTGAGGGGGAGGTAAGGTTGAACAAAAAGAGTGCATTGCTAGTAAAATTTGTTTCATTCAAATTTAGATGTCCAGGAAATACGAACATCTTGAATGCAAGTTCACAGTGGTTTTGGAATCATTTCCCATGATAACTTCATTCCACTCATATGAACCAGAAACAGAACAGATCAAGAGCAGACAAACTTTGAAATAAGCAAAATGTCTTTAATTCAATTTTGCACAATGAAGACTTAAAAAAGATAATTATTTTGCTGGAAGTTATTAAAAATAATATGAGACACTAAATGTAGGACTAGTAGGGACAGGATAACAACAATTACACATAGACTTACTTTGCTGGCCTCAGAAGTGTATTTTAGCTCTTGTTTTTCTGTGACTTAAGACAGCGATGTTGTTATGCTGCTTATCAGGGAAGGCAGTAGGTTGTATAGTTATCTCCTGATTGGGGCAAAATCACTACCCTGAAACCACACAACCTACTACCTCATCCTGTTAGAGCATCAAGTGTGTCTTCTGAAGGAAAGTAACATTTGCAAGTAATGCACTTTTTAGCCCACGCATATTTTAGCCTTAAAAACATCATAATTCTACCCTGTTGGAACTTCCTCACAGTTCTACCTGGAAGTCAGTCAGAATTGGTAGGGTGACTGCAAAGACATAACAACCACAGTGGCAAGCACTGTCCCTCCAAATTAGCATTGTATAATAAAAAAGCAAGTTAAATCAGTGTACAAAAGACTGATTAAAGGAAAACTCTTCACTTAGGGCTCAAGTATTTACCAGTTCCACGGCAGGATGCAAGCAACTGGAAGACATCATCATTGGTTTTTGTCCAACTCATCACTTCATATTTCCTCAAACATCCTATGCAAAGTGGATTTAAATAGCTGCTGAATGAAGAGTGTCATTTGCTGTTGAAAATGAACGCATATGTCACAAAGTAAGGAAAATACATCAGCTATTTCTAAATGGCCAATCTCATGGCAGTCCATGAAAGCTGAGCATAGTGAGCCCATTGCAGGTTGGGCTTAGCTCTGTGCCCTGTCACACCCCACCTTCTCCGAGAAAATGACAAAAAGGAAATTGTTTTTGAACCTGAATGGGAAATACAGGAATCTAAACACTATAAGGGAATTTGTGTACTTTCATAACCTTGCTATGAGAACCAAATGTAACATGTAGACAAAGCCAGAGAATGTTACAGTTGAAAACTATTTGCTTTGTCTTTTGAAGTTATATCCAGCGATGATATCACAGCCACTTCAGGAAAGACAGTAGATTGTATAGTTATCTGACAGGCAGGGCATAACCCTAAAACTATACAACCTACTACCTCACCCCAAAGGACAGTCAGACTCTGATCAGATGAAACAAAAGCTGTACTCCCAGACAGCTGGATTGCTTGGTGACAACCTAGAAGACAAAAAACTCTGGAGACAAATATTAAGTCTTGAGTCTGAAACAGTTTGCTATATACCAGTCAACATTTTGCTTAATGAGCTCTAGTTTCATGTTTGAAATGTTTAATAGATTTGCAACTTGTGAAGTCATGTCAGTGACAAGATACACAAAGCGAAAGAGGATACAGCATTCATTTTTAATAAATGTACTTTTGTACTTCCAGCTCTGACTTGACTGCATCTTATCAAACCAGTTTTGTCACTTCATGAAAGGCATCACTGTTAGTTAAGAGAGCAGATGCTGACTCAGAGGGATTGTTTAACATGCTTCTAGATATTTCTCTATTATCCTAACATGGAAGAGATGTGCTTCTCTAACTGAATTTCCTGAGTTCTGTATGGTCAAACCCGTAAGACTGAACAAATAATTTGTTAAGATTATGTGGAAATGTTATGGCCTAATAAACAATATGCCACTCCTCAATGAACAGTAACTGAACTCAGAATCAATGATCAACTAAACGTACCCTATGGTACTACAAAGACTTTGGTTAATATGACTAGGAAAATTGCCACTGCAGTATAATCTAGCATCACACATATGCTAGAATTTGAGGGGACTGTTATTCCCCATCAGCTGGTTTGATGGTCCACAGCACTTCTCGATTGAGGCAGATCTAAAGAAGTGAAAATAACTGACATACCAGTCCACACTGTAATATAAATATTGCTTTAATAAATAAGTGAACTTTGAAAGCAAATACCCTGACTTAATCAGCTAACTTACTTTTTGTTAGCAGTTAGCTAAAGAAATCACTAAATGATACATACATCAGCCACAGCTAAACTAAAGTGATGTTTCACTATAAAGCAGATCTCACCCCAAAGTTTGTAGGTCACATTTCAGGGTAACTGAAGTAATCTGCCACTGCTTTCAGCGTAACTGATATGGGAACCTAAAAAGAGAGGAGTAAGAGAAACCACATACATATCAGTTTCATTTCACTGCATACTGAAACAGTTATAAGGTGAGTGAGAACATATGCAAAAACAGAGCAGCATCTCCGTGCATTTTCTCTGGGAGAACCACACACAGGACCAGCTTTCCCATTCAGTTGTCACTACCACAATTACACCATGGCTCGTGGGGACCCCTGATTCGAAAGAGATAGGCAAGAGACAAAGTACAGTGAAGAAATAGAAAAGGTATTTTTTTGTATTTACTTAAATGCTAAGAGCACTGCAGAGACAGGCAGACAGATGTATTGGCTACTTCACCTTCAAGGAACAAACATACTTTTAAATGAAGCAGATAAGCAAGGAAAATGCAGATGTCTGACTCAATTAGATATCTGTGTTAATCTACAAAAGGCAATATTATACCATAAGCTTCAAAGATCACTTCAGTTGTGAACTAAGGCCACATGTAGAAAGAGGTTAATGGTTGCTGTGAGCTGTACACAGTGCTTATTTGTTGCACTAAAGAAGAACAGTGCAACTCTGTCCATTCTGAGATTACTGTAATGGAGGCGATACTGTACAACCCCAGATTTCACATCCTGTAACATCAATGCCTTCATGGGCCAAAAAGAATATACATTAAAATATTCTTTGTGCGCTACACAGAAGGACTAGCGTGAGAGATTTCAACATCTCATTAGTGTAAATTGGTAAAAACTGGTAGTAGAAGCCACTTTGTAATCGTTACCAAAGAAAATAATTTGGAAAGCTCTGTAGCAGAAAGCATGATAGTCTTCTCTGTGTACTAAAGTGTTTCAAATATCTAAATTTTCTTAGTGCCAGGTGTTTTGCAAGGTCGGTTATCTCTGAATAATCCTCTGAAAAGCACCCTACCCTGTAACCATTTTTTTAGATAAAATATTTAAAACCCAGCATCTTCTGCAAGGTCCTGCACCTGTGTTGGGGCAATCCCAAGCAGAACTACAGGCCGGGCAGAGGATGGACTGAGAGCAGCGCTGTGGAGAAGGACTTGGGAATGTTGGTTGATGAGAACATGAGTTGACTTCAGTGTGTACTCACAGCCCAGAAAGCCAACTGTATACTGAGCTGCATCAAGAGGAGTGCGACCAGCAGGTCGAGGGAGGGGATCCTGCCCCTCTGCTCTGCTCTTGTGAGACCTCACCTGCAGTCCTGCATTCAGCTCTGGGGGCAACAACAGAAGAGGAATGTGGACCTGGTGGAATGAGTCCAGAGGAAGCCACGGAAATGATCAGAGGGCTGGAGCACCTCTGTTACAGAGACAGGCTGAGAGTTGGGCTTGTTCAGCCTGGAGAAGAGAAGGCACTGGGAACACTCTACAGCAGCTTCCAGTACCTAAAGGGAGCCTACAAGAAATCTGGAGAGGAACTTTTTACAATGGCATGTGGTGACAGGACAAGGGGGAATGGATTTAAACCGGCAGAGGGGAGATTTAGATTAGACATTAGGAAGAAATTCTTCACTATGAGGGTGGTGAGGCACTGACCCAGGTTGCCCAGAGAAGCTGTGGCTGCCCCATCCCTGTCAGTGTCCAAGGCCAGGTTGGATGGGGCTTTGAGGAACCTGGTCTAGTGGAAGGTGTCCCTGCCCATGGCAAGGGGTTGGAACTGGATGAGATTTAAGGTCCTTCCCAAACCAAACCATTCTGTGACTCTATGATTCTTTATGCATTTGGTCAGAGATCTCAGTGTTTTCCCTAAGAGTCAAGATTTTGTATTGGAGCTTCAGCTAAAATTCTATGCCGCCAGTGTATCTTAGCAACATAGGGTGGGTACCTGTGTATTGTGCAGTCCTCACAGAAAGTTCTTTCAGTGTAAAATAAACCCTATGCTTATATAAATATATCAGTGTTACATAACATAATTGAAGGAAAACTGTGTATTGTGTGATTTACTTCAAAGTGAGAGTTTTGTGCAAGCATTTGTTTTATATTGGAAGAATAAAAACAATGCAATATTTCAGTGTAGCAACTCTTTATGCTGAATGGCCCAGTGGAAACAGTTTGAAGGACCAATCTGGCATTAAGAGGATGCATTCGCAGTAGTAAAATGCCCAAACAACCCCACAGACCCAAACACCTCAAATAACTGGAAATTTTGGATGGCGAACCTACACCTACAGCTGATTCCGGTGACCCTAAGAGACAGAAATGAAAATGCGGATCCGAACAATCGTAACATTTTGGAAAGCCTGAATATGTTCTAGGGATTTACACTGCTTGCCTATCTTTAATATATCTTGACTTCACTTTCACTTTCAAATACTCTGCTAGGTGGGATATTGGAAAGTGTTCACCATTGCTGAAAAACTTTTGAGCTCTTATTAACCATTTGAAAAGGATTCTCTTGTTTTCTACAATGATAATGACGTTCAAGATTCTTTTCTTTATGTGCAGTTCTGACATAATGTTGCCTTAGTGTGCATTTTCCCACAAAAATAGGAGTCATTTGTTAATTCAGAAAGATATCGAGATAATTATTTGTAAAGTACCATAAACTTCGTGTAACACTGTTTTCTGTAAGATCTGAATTATGGGCATTCGTAGTACTCCTTAGCAGACAAAAATGGAAGAGAATATCCAACACCCAAAATTAATTAGTCTTCTGCTCTCACAAGCTGTTATAAACTTATTTTAATTTACTAGATCACCAAACAAGGATGAACTTTAAAATACTTAATGGAAGAAAAACGCATGTTCATTTTCTTTCTATGAAGAAGACATGCATACAAAATAACTATCTGGCAAGACTTATGTTTCTAGTTTAATAACTATTTAATATTAGGAAAAATATGACATTTCCATATTCCAACTTCCATTGCTCACCAAAAAATGTCTTGGAACTAATGTTAATAAATACCTCAGCAGTCACTTTTAAACAGCACAGAGGGCCAAGTCTGCTAGTTCTATGATGTAACAGGAAAGAGGACAGTTTTAAAAGTAGGATTCTTATATAATTAAAAGCTTTACTAATTAAGCATTTTGCAGTTTCAGAGCACCTTCCACCCAAAGCCTCAGGATGACTGACAAACACAAAACCTCACTGGGCTCCCAGGAGGACTGTAAGTGTGCCTGGTGTATGCTGTATGTAATGCATCATGAGTATACCAGGGAAAAAGATGGCTCGGAGGCTAGCAGCAAGTTAGGGATGTTCCCTAGCAAGGCTGAGGGTCTGGATACAGGTCAGACCAGCAGTTTCCAACACCTCTCGATAAAACAATTATCTTGTGGCTTCCAAAATGATGTAAAGTCACCATTCTGCTCTCACAGACTATTCATTATTAAAAATGTCACAAACATTTGCTGGCAAGAGTGATTGTGGGATAAATGGCTGAGGATCTGCTATGGTGGATGTTGCAGCCATAGGAAGCTTTCTGACCTAGTTCAACAGGATCTGGATCGGGAAAGAAACTGAACTGCCACATCATTCTTTCAAGGCAGAGTTGTGACAGAGCAGTACCATGGCAGGCAACATTCCCAGAGATTTCAGACAGAAATTATTTGGTAGAGGGAAGGATTCAGTTTCCTGGGATCTATGTATGACAAACTTCCCACACAATATTTTAAAATATATTTTTAACTAAATATAACAAAAATCACACACTGCCTTCATCCTTCAAGGAGCAAAATGTATTCTACAAATACAGATTTTGTGACTCCTGAGAAGCATGACGTATATCGTGATCTTACCCATTACTTAAATACAGGTGCTTCTAAAATGGCAAGATACAGCTCTTTCACCAGTTGTGAAACTTTACTGTAATTTAATAATACAGGGCAGATTCTGTCAGAACTTTAGGCAGGCACAATGGGAAATACTCACAGGACTGAGCCTCCACAGCCTCCTCCTCCATTCAATGGAGATGCACAGGTTTTTCTAGAATTCAATTCAGTTAGGATCGTGCTCAGACAGCTCTCTATACAAGTGTCTGTCCTTCTCAGTTGGCTGCAGAAGAACATTAGCCTGTGTACACTAACTTTTTAATATCTTTTAACTAGGCGTTAGTATAGCCAGGCATAATCTTTCCATCTATTTACTTCCCAGTCAACTTGTGTTCACCCCAATGGGCTTTCTGTCCAGGTCTAAGGTGGCTGTGAGGCATGACATAGATGGCTGCAAAAGCAGCAGCAGTGGTGGCACAAGGGACTCCTGCAGGACTGTGTTCCTGAGCTCTCCAGGGCAGAAATTATGATTACCAGATCCTAATGCTCAGAAATCAGGTGAGGCCTATGTCCAGGGGAGATGAAACTTGTGTGGAAATAGCAAATCCACTGAGGGTGAGGTATGTGTTATGAAACACAAATCATAGAATCACAGAATGGTTAGGGTTGAAAAGGACCTTAAGATCATCTAGTTCTAACCCCTCTGCCATGGTAAGTACCCTTGCTATCCTGCTATACGTAAAAGTAAAAACTCAAGGGGTGGATTATCTGGGAGATGGGTGTCTGCAACAAGAGCAGATGAAGCTATGGCAAATTAGGGATTGTTTCTTGTTAAGGAAACAGCTAAGAAAATGTCAGTATGATCTTCTCTTGTCAGAGATAGCAAGAATGAAAGGCACATAGAACACCTTTCTTATAGTAAGCATTCCCTAAACATTCATAATTTATCTCCATGCTCTAACGCAGATTATATTAATGCAGAAGACATAAAAATGAAATATTAATGACACCACATCCTCCCTTCACCATCCTTCCCCACAAATATTCACAAATTTTAGGATGTTGAATACTGGACCTTATTTTTGGAAGAGCTGAAGTCACATAACCCAGCTGACATCACCTGGATTTGCTTAACATCTCTGAACACAAAATAGGGCATTTAAGTCAAGCGCCCTTATCTTTGATTTCCTATGTTGATGTCCATTCCTTAAAAATTGTGCATTTCCCACCTCCCCTTGAGCTCCATGAAAATAAAAAATGGGCACAATCACAGATGCAGAGAACAGTTAGAATGACAGTCTGCTGGTCTCTCCAACTCAGCCATCCCACAAGCAATTATTTGAGTAACGTTTATAAGCATTTTTGGATGGAAAACCCATTTACTACATAAAGAATCTTAAGTAAGCCCTGTGACTTTTAAGTCAAGCAGATTTTCTTTTTTAATACATGCAATTCATACAGCATCACACCTAACCTACATGATACCACTGACAGGAAGTGTTATTTATTTCAGTTAATTATGTAAGCTAGGAAAATAACATTAAGCAGACTCACAAGATGATTGTGAAAACTATATTCATCTGACATCCTCCTTACTATTCCCAATCTCAAACCACAAATTCCCTTTTGGGAAAACAGAGTTTTCAATCTGAAATGGATCTAAATCCTTAGAAACTGTTTTTCTTTTTAAAAGACATGCAATAAACCAGTATGTGCAAGTCCTAACTTAATTAAGCGCCAAGAGGGAATGCCTGTCAGGATATGTTCTAAGCCTCAACCAGAAACTCAAATCCATTTTGCAGAAATGCAGCTGTGCCAATAATTCTAGTTGGTAAAAAACCATCTTCTGCCCTTAGCCCCATAAAGCTTTCATTTTAAATTTTAGACTTTAGTGAGATCAAGCAGCTGACAAGTAGGAGTGAGGAAATTAGTAGTCTGGGAACCAGGATTAGACCAAAGTTGTGAATAACCCAGCATTACAAGGATTTAGCCTAAAATTCTGCATTTACATCAATGCACACTTACATTTGCCAGCACCAAAACCAGGATAAAGTTACTCGAGCGCTAATGAACAATAAGCTTTGTATTACAGCAGACAAGAAAAATCCATCCTTTACAAACTGTTCCGTTTGTCATGATCACTTTATACCCATAGCATTTGAAATCATGGATAACATTATACAAAAAGCTGGCATGAAATCACCGATCTATGTGGCATGTTTGTTTTAAAATACTGTTAAAAGCTTAACATTCATTTCCATTTCAGAACAATGTTCTGAGGTCTGGACTGCATTTTGGCTCAAGCCACTGGGCTTGGTTCAACCTGACAGTCAAGAAGCAGAAGCCTGGAAGTTCATATACATTAACACAGAGAAAGTATTTGTGGAAGCCTAGCAAACCAAAAACTGAAGCAGGCTGTGCATTTCTGGTTACTTTTTTCAGGGAAGGGGAGGCTATAGAGCTGATCAAAGTAGCCCATTTGTAAGAGCAAGTATTTTCATTGACCCTGTTAGACATTTTCATGTCCCTGGCTATGGCACACCAGGTGACAGTGAGAGGCTGCCTCCAGCCAAGGGACAGCCTGCAGTGCCTGCCTCTTGAAGGTGCAGTGGCTCTCTGATTCATGTCCTGCCCTGTGTTCTCTTCCTCTGCTGTCCTTCTGGAGTCTGAGCCAGGCCCTGCCTCTTGCATGCCTCTAACTTCCAGGGACCTCCAGGAATTTGCTGCTAACAACACTGGTAATGACCAAGATCCCCTTTTCCTTTTAGTTACTGTTTTTCTTTGGTTACCAGCAGATGATCTCTGTGCCCAGTAACAGCTTTGTTACCACCCTTTGACATTGTCTCAAGATGTGTTACGATTAAAAAAATATACACATGTGCTTTTGTCACAATTAACTTGCCTCTGCTCTGATCAGTTATTTTCTATTCAGAGTACTCCATGCCGCGGGTGGCAACAAAGCCACCTAAAAGAAGGCTTACACACACACTTGCTGCATGAGCTTATGCAAATACCAGCCTTATCAGACATCCAATGCAGAGCCCAGTCTAAGATCCAGACCAAGCTTAAACACAAGCCTTAAAAAAGCAAGGGTTGGGGGGGGGGATGGGGATGGGGATGGGGGGGGGGGGGGTGGGCACTGAAAATTGTTCTTTTCATTGCAAGGGCCCAATTTGACCCCCAAGGGGGTTGAAGACTTTCTGGAGTGCCCGGGGTAGTGGGCCAGTGACACCAGTATGGCGCTGGCCCAGGAAGCGCTCCTCATGAATTACAGATGAGCAGCTCGGGTGGCCAGGCACACAGCACTGCCTGTTTTGGCTCCCTCTAGACAACCTGGTGTTTTCTCAGGTGACCAGGGCTCTCCATAGAATTACAGTAGTGTAAGTCTTTTTACCTGAGACTAAAGCTTTCACTGGTTAAACATTCATTAATGGTCTTAAAGCAGGCTTCAGGGGGTAGAAAGTGAGCAGATCTTTGCCAGAGCTCGACAGTGTATTAGATACTTTGTGTCCATTATTCATGATGCTGTTGCTACAGGCCCTAATTTTACATAAATGAAAGTCACAAGAGAACTGTTAGGATGAGCAGCTAGGAAAAGCGCAGGAAAAGAGCGCCTCGTCAGTCGGTGTTAAGTATTAAAGACACAGTTTAGTATTACATTTTCTGATTTTGAAAGCCTCTTGGGAGCGGAAATATGCAACACATTTTCTCTGAAGAGTGACAAGCTGAACCCTAAAATCTTGAAAATGGTCTTTAAAATCAATTTTTTCATGTCCTCTGCACAATTCCGTTCCAATTCCCCACATATGAAAAATACATAACCTCTTATCTCCAAATTCATATGCCTTCTAGTTCCTTTTCCTTTTAGCTCCTTCTTAAAAACTACTAAAATCTTATCTTAGCTATCATGTAAGCTATTGTTCCATGCCTGCTGTGGGATGCTGGAAGATTTCAGCCTTTACAAATTGTCTGGCAAGTAGCATATTATACCTTCTCTGATGATAGTAACATGCACACTAATAGTACCAACCCAGCCATACAGCAAGCAGATTTGGCACAACTGAAATAATTAATTCCCCTTCCCTTATCAACAGAAAAAAATAGGGCCATATAAAAATACTTACTTTTCTATCTCACAGCATTTATAGCAAACATATATACATAGCAGACACATATTTACAGTAAACATCTGGCCAGTATTTCAACATTTTCCTGTAGGAGAAATTACTTTAAAATTAAGCTTCAGGCACAGAATCCATGACGTGTAAATTAATATATACTTCACAAGATATATCATAGTTGTGAAAGTAGGTCATGCATTTAGGGCATTTCTAGACTGTTTCTGGACATAAATATTCTGAAAACATTCTTGTGTGTATAGAATAATATTTTAATCTTTTTATCAGATTTAGTTTTCTAAGGACAGTAAAGGAATGACTATTTCTAAGACTCCTCATAGGTTAATAAGTACTCCTTTGTAACCTTTTATAACTTTATGTAGCAGATACCTAAGGGAATTGCATGTTTGAAGCACACCACAAAAAAGTTGATACGGTAGGAAAAGCTGATGTGTGAAGGTCACACTCTGCAGACATAGGGATCCTGACTAGATGATATAATGAAATTTTCAAATGTTTACTACCTTAGATTATTTAGTGACTCTTGGAACTTCCTCAAGACTGGTGTTGGGTATTTGTTCACCTGGCTATAAGCAAATTATTCCATGAGCCAAGTTAGCTGGGATGGGGGAAAGTAAAAAAGGAAGAGAGTCTACATGTTTGTAATGTGAATTGAGTTTCCAGGCCAGAATGTCTGTCAAGAGAATCTAACAAACCCAGGGAAATTAAAATCAGCACTACTATCAATTTATCCACTAGGTGTCACAAAATAATCACACAACCAGATGAAAAGCAATTATACCTAAAATGTGTCAGTGTACTACATCAATGAAGTGCTGCTTTGAAACGAAATCTGTTATAAGAGCAGATGCAGGAAAATGTCATGAATCTCATGAATATACATACTGTCAGGAGTGTATGGGAACCTGAGCCATGATACACAAAAGCTGTTGCTAACCATGGTGCATGTCATGTAACGGATTCACATACAAGCATATAAATGTTCCATTACAAAAAAAAAATATCTTCCTAAATCCTAAAAGCAATATTACCAGTTCTCAGAATCACAAGTCTTATGCTTCTTGCTTTTTAATGCTCCAGCTACTGAACTAATGCATTATGTTAGATTCTCTACAAATACATGAAAATCCCTCACAACTACAGGGAAAATGCTGGAAAGAAAATAAGTTCTAAAGGCTAAAATGTATGATGAAAAAAGAAAAAAAATATTTATTTTTATAAAATCACAACAGATGCCAAACAGTGGAGTCTGCAACAACATGTTGATAGACACTTCCTATTATTCAGCCAGCTCTTACAGAAGGGTATGTTGTGAAGGTTAGGGTGGAAAACTACCAAATTATTCTGTAGCCATTACTCACGAGAAATTAACCTCTACATTGGAGATATTTTTGATCTTAAATATTCCTGGACCATTCTAAATTCATAATCACATGTACACGTGCACTCATCCAAACATTAGCCGCAATAAAGGATCAAGACTGGGCTGTTGAAACAGGCACTTTGGTTTCCAGAATGGTTTTTTAGTAACGGTAACTTTTCCACAGAGTTGCATAAAATTTTACAAGCCAAGTACACTCCAGTGTGAGTTTATCATTATCTGTACTCACACGCAGAATCATAGAATTGTTAGGGTTGGAAGGGACCTTATAGATCACATAATCCATATAATTAAAAAAAGGTAATCAATAGTATATGTAACACAAAATAGGCTGGTTAGATAAGAGGAAGAAACAGATCCTGGACATTTTTTATCATATAAACATAACAGTAACAAGGCTATATACACTCTGCTGACAAGTGCCATTTTGTAAAGCCAGCCTAAGTAATGCTAAAAAACCCTTCCCCTTTTTCAGAAATGCAGGTAAGGAACATATGCCTTAATACTGCACTATATGTTTATACTGCATTTTCTATGTTTTATCAAGATTGTAAAAGCAAGCATTTTCAGGGTATAATTAAGCTCACATAAGGTTTGGACTTTTTACATAGTCCTTTTTTTTCTAAGATGTTTTTTCTAAATGTCAGAGCTGGCCAACAGTTTCCAAAGCTTTGAAATAAATACTTTCTAACTTGGGGATCATAGGAAGGAAGCTTTTGTTCCGTGCAATTTTCCCTCCTTTCATGAACAACTCAATTCAGTACTTGTGATTACAGGAACTCAAGTACAAAGCTGAAAGAGAAACACTTTTTTTGCTTCCAATACAAGGATAACTTCATCTGTATACAATAAAGGAGTCAGGTGGTTGTGAAATACACTTTCAGAAAAATTGAAAACTATTCTCTGAAGTTCTCCCCACATCAAAACCATTATCTGACTTTACAGAACCCTCCTATGATCTCCATTTAAGCTGACAGAGTACAGAGCATCATGAAGTCAATGAGAATTTTGTTATCTGAGTTCAGTGAAGCTGTGATTTCACTTCAGGCAGAACCATACAGAAGAAATGCTGAGGTAACTGTTCATTACATAAACCCCTGACTTGATGCCAGAAGGTGAATTGATCAGATGCACAGTATTATTAATTCCATTCTGATTTTTAACAGGTTGTTCCTTTTCATTATAATCTTTCAGTGGTCCAAGTCTGCAATATTGTTCTTGTTATGAAAGTATCAAAGAGCCACAGAGTAATTCAGGCTATAAGGGACCTCTGGAAGCATCTGGCCAACCTCTTGCTCAAACCAGGTCTTATTAAGTCAGGTTGCTCAGGCACGTATCCAACTGAATCTTGAACACCTCCAAGCATGGAGAATCCACAGTGTCTCTTGACTGTTCTTTGGTAAAAATATTTTCCTTGTATCTGACTGGAATCTCTCATGTTCCCTCTTGTGGCTGTTGGCCCTCATTCTATTGCTGTGTGCTTCCAAGAAGAGTCGGGATCCATCTTCTCCTTAGCCTGTGATCAGGTAGTTGCAGACAGCAATAAAGTCTCCCCTTTGCCTTTCTCTTTCCAGCCTGGACAGGCCCAGCTCTCTCAGCTTCCTGCTTACCACATGCCCCAGGCCTGACTAAACTGGTGACCCTCCGTGGGCTCATGCAAGTATGGTGGTATCTTTCTTGTACCAGGGTGCCTAAAACTGGGCATAATTCTTTAAAAACAGTCTCATAAGTGATAAATTGAGGAGCATCACTTCTCTAGAGCTGCTGGCTGTAGTTTTGCTAACACAGTGGATGCAGTTGGCTCTTTGTCCGAAGGGCACAGTCAACTTGTGCACCAGGACTGCTAGATCCTTTCCTACAGAGCTGCTTCCTAGACAGTTGGTCCCCAGCCTGCTTTATTATAATCTCACTGATGGCAGTATATACGTATATACACTATTTCTCAAATCATCAATACTAAAACCTTCCTCTTTCTTTTGTTTTAATTTTTATTTGAAAGCTTATCTAACCTAGGCCTCATTCAGCCTCGAAGTGCCATGAGTAAAACAGCTTAAGAATGTGAATGTGCAGCAAATGTGCTTTCCCATTAGCTCTTAATGCCATAAATCCAAAATCCTTGATACTGCTGTTATAGCAGAGCTTCCACTCATATCTTAAAGAAGCTTTAGACAAGATAGCAAGTCTCAAAAGCAGCACACAAGACACTTTTGCGTAGGACAGGCTTTTAAATGTATGTGGTTAAGAGGTCCTGCCCTTGTGCATCAATTTCACTTAAAATAGAGCAATTTTAAACTACATTAAGAACTATAATCATATTCTACTATCATTTGCTTCTTCATATCCTCTGCCACTAGAAATAAGCTTGAAGAAAGACATCCAGCCCCAAGTGCACTATTCTGGGAAAGTTTCGATTTAGATGAGAATGTTAATGCTCATAACTACATTACTCTTTTTTTTAAGCTTAATTCAATATAAATAACTGGTTCAACTTGGTTTCTGCTCATTAGTGAGCACTTGGAAGGAACTGGTTAATCATTGTTTGCTACCTGAGCTGGAGAATCAACACTGTACAGAACCTTTTCTGTAGCCAATGTAAAACCACAATGCACAAAGAGCACTAAAGGAAAATCCTGTTTTCAGCCACGGCTTTTTTTTTTCAGCATACATAAAATGGTAAATATTTTGTGGTTAACCCCCTCTCACCCTTTGACAACACTTTTCTCAGGACAGTGGTCTCTGTGGTACATACCACATCATTTAGCAGTCCCTATAAAGATACAGCAATAGTGCTGTGGAGAAGCATTAGTGGTCTGTTCAGTAACAACCTACTCACGGAGAGCCAACCTATCAAACCACAAGGTCACCTTTCAGAAGGAGGTCAGAAGGCTGCAGGCCACATACAAGATGCCACCTGTGGTCTTTGCTGTAATTTACTTCAACAGAACACAAACCTAGAGAAATATTAGCAGCATTATTAGTTTCAGCTCCACACACACACACACACACACACACACACCCCCACACACACACACACTTCTTTCTTCATATATGATCAGTAAACTGCTCCTATGCATTCCCATTGGACTTCCTGGCCAAAAACGAAGGCAGTCCCTTTCAGATATTTGCAGTTCTCTCACAGGGATGCTCTGAATTTCCTAAACCTCTCCAGGCTTTTTTATTAAAACCAACTCTTCTGTTCTTCTATACATACAGGCCAGGAGTTAAAATGCTGTATTGAGTCAAAGAAAAGCATTTGCCTCTTCACAGAAAAAGTGAAAATGAAAGGATATAACTGGTTGGGTATCCATGCTACTTTCTGCTTATCTTCCCCATCTGGTTACACTGACAAGAGCTGTGTCATAATTAGAAAGGGAAGGAAGTTTTCATTTTTAGATTAGTTTTGGAATCCAGAATCTTCTTCAAAGACGTAGGTTTTCTTCAAAATGAAGAAATATGTATGTGAATGATGTAAAAACATTCCACTTAAACATAGAAAGACTGCTGAGAAAAGGCCCTTTATAAATGTAGGTTTTATTAAAATATACACTGCTAACAAGTGGCAAAACTATCAGAAGAAATGCTGAGCATTAGAAAATCAATACTGCTAGGCTGCCTCTCCTACCAAAGATCTAGCACTGGGGACCATAATTCAGGTTATTAAAGTCTTTTTTCAAGATTGATTAAAGTTCATTTTAGTAACATCAGCAGGGAACACCTGGCTCTAATGATCTTAATATTGAGAATGTTGAAGACTGAAGTCTTCCAGCGGAATAAAGTGTGTTCGTCTAGGCCTTCTTGCAAATGCAAAACTCACAGTGTATTCAATCATTAGAAAGGCAGTGAATGGTATTTTTCCTTTAAAAAACTCACAAAAAGAACACTAAGAAATGGTCCCTCTGACTTCTTTTTGCTCACGCCATAAACTTTAATCATCCTCACTTTCTTTGTACATCTCTTGGGACATATAACAACTGTGGAGACTTACTCTTGCAGATTTCTGAGACCTGCCAGTTGTTTGTAATTTGAGATAACTGGTACCAACAGAGGTCTTAAAAGGAGATCATCCAGTAAGCCGTTGGAGACTTCAGGGTTCAGGACCCAGTATTTTCTAATGTGCACTATAGGTTTTCCTGAGAGTACTGTTGGGAGTCCCCCTCTATTACAGCTTGCAGCAAGAGAAAGAGAGATTTAATGAGAACGCTTCACAAAAAAGCTGTATTGTCTTCCAAAAACTCAGCAAAAGAAGTCTTTGGAACAAAAAAGAGCATAAGGAAGGAGGGAAGAAGTTCCTTTGGGTGTGCAGAAATTTGAGAGCAGGATTCATTTCACAACTGTATCACAAATTTCCTTCATGATCTTGGGCAAATACTTATGTCAGGTTTTCAGAAAAATGAAGCCAGTTCTCCTGGCTTCTTTAGATGAAATAACCAGCCAGTCTTTCAAAGGCAAACTGCAACCTTGTTGTTGGTCTCCCTGAAAACGTTACAAGATGAGCTGACCCATGCTGAATGCTTTTAAATATCTGTCCTCAACCTTTGAGGCTACACATCCTTAAGTATTCACAACTGTGCTTCACTTCCACAACTGTAAAGTATTATGTTCCTTACTCTATGAGCTGAGGAGAACAATTTGTAACATCCATGAACCAGCTTTGGCAATGCTCAGATCATGTAAGTAGGTAGACTGGTACAGGTTATTTGTTTCCTGAGCACCCACCTCCTACTTCCGATTTTGAGAAGAAAGGAAGTGAGATTCTACAAAGCCCAAACTCATGATCATGAGATGCCACAGATGCCAGAGTGGGTTGCTTTAAGCCCTGTGGGAAGCTTGGCCTTCAGGGCAGTCATGGGAATGAGTAGGACACTTTTCACTCCTTTCTTTAACTGAGACAAAGCTCTCCTCTAACATGCATCTGTGTTGAGTTCAACTATTTGCTATGCGGGTATACAGCATCTCTTTATAAAGCAGACATATTTAGACCAAGATCTGACTTTCTTTCCTAAACTTGGCAATGCTTTAACAGCAACAGAATACTTAACCCAACAATTCAGATTCCGGTTCAGATTATCTTAATATATCTTCAAACTCCTAAAGGTGTCTTAAAATACTCTGCATCTACCATAAGGGTCTCCAGCTTGCTTAAAATTTAACTAAAACATTTGGATGCATTGGGATTAATATACCCGTGCTCAAGAACAAACTCCTGCCACCCATATCAGCCTTGGAGCATTCCCTCAGAAGGACCACAGAGTTTCTTTGATTTATTTTTGCAGAATGATGTAGAAACACT
This sequence comes from Lathamus discolor, assembly GCF_037157495.1. Classification (NCBI taxonomy): domain Eukaryota; kingdom Metazoa; phylum Chordata; class Aves; order Psittaciformes; family Psittacidae; genus Lathamus; species Lathamus discolor. The sequence continues at coordinate 57,752,349 of NC_088884.1, forward strand.
TTAATTCACTGCTCATTAGGGCGAGATTGGCACAGGTAATGACCTGAAATAGCTGCAAAAATTCTCTCTTCTATCCCTCAGCTGGGTCCAGCAGAAGCTGCAAGTCAAAGGCCTTGCCAGCAGGAATTTCATACCAATTGACTCCACATTCTGCAGCCATTTTTCTAAGAAATTAATTTTTGTAAAATTGATTTTAAAGACTCATCAGGAGGATGTATCTATAGTTTTCTGCAGACACACAAGAGTAGATGGAAAGCAGATTACTAATGGTAGAGTATCATCACCCTTAAACTGGGCAGGAATCAAGCACAACACAACATAAGGTTTGGACAAATACTTTCAGTCTTTTTCTATGCTAAGACACAGCTATATAGGGCTGTATTGTTGTAAATACAACCCAAGAGAGAGATAAGGAGTCTATGCACTGACATGAACATTTCTGGTGGAGGATCATGTATTTTTTATACACATTTTCCCTAAAAATCAACAGCCTTTCTCTAGCATTCAACTCATTATCCACACTCCCCACATCACCACATCAACATTTTATTTGAAGTATCAGTGATAGCATCCCATCAAAATTTAATAGCCACTTTCTATAATTGAAGCATATTAACTCTTGGTTTCACCTATGCTAAGGTTTAGCCTTCCGCTTCTTTTAAAGTTCTAATGATATTAAAAATCAAATACCTTTCTACAGCGTGACTCAGGAATGCATAATACTGCTTCCTTCAACTCATGGTAAAGGAAACAGAAGCAAAGGCAAAAGAATTCTGTGTTCCAGTTTATAGATTTATACTGAATCTTGTGTGTCAAATGAACAGGGCTTATAAGGAAAATGTCAACAACTGTAACAGTTACATAAGATACAGTTAGAAAAATATTTTGCAAGGTAAAATGACAGTTTCTGTCACTTGAGAAAATGATTTATACTTGAGTTTTAGAATGCAAGCAGCCAACATGTGACCTGACATTTACTAAAGAAAATCAAAGATGTTCAGCAAGACTGCAAAAGGAAAATTGTCCTACACCAGCAGTTCCACTCTGTACTACAGAAAGATCTGCGTAGTCCTCCTCTCGACAATATGCAAAAAAACAGAAAGCGAGGTCACAATACCAACTCTCCTTTTTGGCATTTTGTGCCTTTGCTCAGTTTATAAAGGCCATCTGGTGCCATTTATGCTGGCCTTTCTGCACCGTGTCTCATGTTGTTCTTTATGGACCAGCGTGATTCACACTAACTGCATGTTTTAAGTTACTCTGTAAGAGAATTTGATGGTTAAAACAGTGCATAAAAAATGTATAGCTCTTGATGTACACATTCCAAACATGACAGAACATAACAAAAAGGACACCAAATGCAGGGATGTCCAAATAGGAAGGATGACAGGTAGGGTGAGCTGGCTTTCATTGCTGGCTCTATTATACACTACCTATATGACTTGAAAGGATTACATGAGCCCTTTGGGGCTCAATTTTATCACTTGTTAAATGGAGATCATAATTCCCTATCTCACATTCATTAATGGGTTCAATTCAATGCTAGGCAGATGGTCAATACAGATTTTATGCATCACTGAAGTAACATTTAACCTCAGAACTCAAGTGGCATATAGCTTGTGTCAGTCTCTTAGCAGTCACTGTATAAATATTATACATCCACATTACTGAAAATATTTGAGAGGCATGAGTTGTTAGTAGTGCTGATTTTGCTTTCCTCAAGTTACAAATATACAGGATGACAAATGTAAAAGAACATATTCTTTAATTGCAGGGCAAAACAGGTACTAGCACATCTTCTTGTAATGGTCATAAATGACAAAGAAAGAGAAAATGGTACAACTCCTGCACTGAGTGTACCATGATTTAAATGAATCCATGAAATGATAATTTTAAAGTTTCAAGAACAACCATTGATAGTATCTGGAGGGATTTCAGCTTGGTGTTGGGAGAAGGGTTGTTTTTATTGGCCTCTGCCAAAGAAAAACCCTTAATTCATGAATGTGACGGTCATTTACTTGTAGAAATACAACTCCAATTCAGCATAGTAATGAGTTTAAAGATGTGTCTTAAAGATATTTATAAATACTTACTTTGCTTACTCTGGCAATCAAACAGAAGAAAAAAGCTCTTTTCAAAACATCTTTTTCAAGGTTTCTGAGGACTATTTTTAAACTTTATTGCCATAAGTAATCTACCATGAAGACCTAAGCACCAGCAAGAAATGAATCTCCAGTGTGATTGCTATGCATACCTTGTCATTTCCTCTGCATAGATGACCAGTCTTCACTTATGTCATCTTCCAACTTGGTTCCCCACTATGTCATTCTTTCTGTTTCAAAAAATAAAGGAGAAAAAATACTAAAATGTATATGCTAGCATTATGAGGGGGAAAAAGTGAGAAACAGACACACAAGTATTAAATGCAGGCTTTCCAAATTCTTTTCTGCAGGTGAGGAATGTGCTTCAATAGAAGGCCAGTGTCCCACTTCAAACTTACTTTGAAAGCCTTAATCGAAGGTAAATGGGGCATGAATGGCACTTTGTAGAGGGATGACTTTACCCTCAGGGAAGCACTATGACTTCAGATTTTGGAGACTACTCAATTTAGCTGCCACAGACCTTGAAAGCTTTGAGTTAAAAAGGTCTCCTTTACTTTCACAGCCAAGCAATTTTAAAGAAAAGTTACCAGATAAAAATATTTCAACCTTTACTGCAGCATATCAGCCTTGTTTTCAGTCCTTTAAAACTGCTATACTGATTGGCAGCAGAAAGATTAGCTGTGCTCAGACTAATCAACAAAGCATGGACATCAATACATTAGGTATCAATTATTCACAAAATGTAGTATTCAGCCGTTTAGTCTCAGTAGCCAGTGATACTAACGTCTTCTGATAATGTGTTAGTGTCAGTAACACCCCTTCGTGCCCTTTGTGATCACAGTAAAATACAGGAACCACTAATTACATATAAAAGTATTTATGATTTGGTGAAATAACTTCTGTTTTCTTGTATTGTGGTAGTCATAGAACTATGAGGAATGTGAAACAACACTTGATAAATTGTTCTGGGTCGTCTCACAGAAGTGATGCTATGACTGTTCCCTGCCTATTCAGCAGACTGAATGCTACATCTCTTCACATCTTAGTGCTTCTAGTTTTCTACAGCTAATTCTGCTGATGGTTTTTGAAGAAAGGTTACTTTTCTCCGTAATGACCTCATAACTTTCATATATTCAACACCCCATCAAATATCCTTGGAATATTGCTTTCCTCCAACAAAAGACACCCTTTTGGCATTTCCCAATTCATACCGATGCCTATTCACTTCTTATTCCTATCCTCTCTTTCTATGAAGCTGTGAAGATATCAATTATGTTAATGTTATGGCTTTTATAAGCCCCACACTTTCTTTCTAATTTATGTCCCAGACTGATTTTCTATTCTTTTCCCTACCTATTTCAGTATTGCTCTTTCACTCCACAGTATACCCTTATGTTTTTCCCACATTTTTCCTTTGGTAGGATCTTCCCCCTCTTTTGTTGCTGCTTCCATAATTCACCCAAGTACCAGAATAGTCTGGCTTATTTTTCTCAAAGCCACCATCTCAGTACTGCATTATTTTGCCTTAGTGATCAGAGACCAGTTCCTCTTCTTCTGCTCCTTTGGTGACAAAATACTTTGCTCACAATTCAGGTTACTCTGAATGTGCTAGTACATCTGTGTACCACTCTGAACAGCTGAAACAATCTATTTTAAATTGTCACTCAGTTTATTAATAAAGAAGAAAAATGCATGTGCATATTTTTCCTTAGAATATAGGTACTGCACACAAAAACAATCTTCAGCTTCAGTCAGATATGCAGCCAATGGGAACCCACAGGTAGATAAAGTCCAGACAGAGATGGGACAGAAAAGCTACAGATAAAGGAACTGTTCAAACATGACTACCTTAAAGCTGTATAAAGAATATGTGTTGACAGAATGCTACACTGAGACTTTATAAACATAGTTTTCAGACTATTCCATTATTACAGTAGACTACAACCCTGCAGGTGTTTAGATGTGAAAAACTTTACTCAGTCATGTCAGTGTTTTCATGATTGGATCTTAAATTCCTCCTCCAGAGAGTTAATAAGAAACCCCTCACTTTTAGATTTATCACAGAAGACCAGCGGTTGCCCAGATCTACTTCTGCTGAAACATGAGAACTTACAAGAAGCACCATATTAAACTTGTTCCTATTTTCTGAAATGCGCTATGCCCATGCTTCAAGGACTTGAATACAGATTTGAAATTAAAGATGTTATGTATAATTCTGGAATGGGGTATTACTGAACATCAGATATATTGTTTCCCAAGCAACAAATATGAACTTCCTTAACAAGAACTGTATTTTAACATTGTGAGTAAAAGCAAAAAGAGAAGGCAAGCAGCAGGAGTGTGTTAACTACAGTATTTGAGACAGCAAAGTGTTACAGCCTGAGAGTCAGTGAACTAATGATAATGCATGTTTAGAACAGAGACTAAAATTGTCCTTTGTGCTCAGTATCTACACACTGAGATAGTTAAGCAAGTGTAGATCTGATTTTAGCCAAAGTCACAGAGGTAGTCATTCCTCACTAATCCAATGCACCAAAAAAGAGGGTGCTACAGATAACCTCAAGGATTAATAAACAAATCAATTTACCTGTTTTAGCTTAACCTGAGTATATGTTTTTGAAGGCCAATAGGATAAGCCACCCTTTTACAACAGCAGGTTTCAATACAACAGAATTTCTGTTTTAACTCGTGATTACCTAAAAGTAGTTCTTACACACAGTGACAGTAGTGCAATGCAAAACACTGAACTTACAACTGACACATAATCTTCACTAAAATGGTTAAGCCACAGTTTACTGTATAGCAATGCAAGATGTTTACTTAATGGCAAGAAAGGAGAAATTATCCTTCTAATTAATTAAAACTCCCAAAACAACATGACTGGCTGGAAGTTTTTGAGCACTTAAACAATATCATGCAAGTATTTTCTTGAGGACTTGTCACCAAGAGGACTAGGTTTAAATCTACATTACCTCTTAGCTGACTTCCAGAAAGTGGAAGTCCATTGCCCCACTTCTACAAGAATTATTTCCTCCATGCAGCAAAACGTTAGTAAGTTGTAATTTACAGTTAGCCTTAACTAGACTATTGTGCAAATTTTCACAGCCCTTACAGATTCTCCATCCCTTCTCCTCTTCCCTGTACTGGCCAGACTGCTGACCAATATTTCTTGAGGAGTTTTAATATTTTTCCCCTCCAATATCCAAAGATCCCTGTGTATGACACCTGAGTCATGGACTGAAAACACTTGCTTTTCTATTGGAAAATCCAAGAACTGAAACTAGCAGCAAATTCCTATGAAGAACTAAAGGCACTTTCTGCTGGTTCTCTTTAGTGAAATGTTTCCTTTGAGAAACATAGTCACAATAGTAACACAGCTTATAGCAACTAGTTTCAATAATGTATCACATGAAACTTTCAGAGTCACTTTCTTCTTGTCTGCCCACAGAAAAAGTCTTGCTCCAGCTAACTACTACTACTAATGGTAAAAAACCTACTGAACTTACCCAATAGCACCCCTGACAGGCTCATTTCTGTTTCACATAGACTAAAGCATTTGTTCAGAGAGACAGACTGTTAAAAGGCAACGTAACCCCAACTGGAAGTACAGGCCTATGCTGCCCATTACAGAAACAGAAACTCTAGCATCAAGACCAGGCTAGTTTTATTCCTTTAAAATGGTTAAAACTTGCTCACTTGAAACAGGAATTATATTTAACAAAAACTGATTTGAGCTCTAAATGGTCATTGAACAATCTAGTGTCTTCAGTGTTAGCTTGCTGGGTCTGATACTTTCATTTTTTAACTTCAAGGAACTTAATTCAACTTTAGGGAAAAGAAGTATCTCCTAAATAGACCTTGGAAAATCGTAACACATTTCTGCTTCACCTGTTCAGATAATCTTGGTGAAAGCAGAACATATGAAAAGCATAGAATCATATTTGTGGTCACATGCAGTTACAGGACTGCCATTGCAGAGGTGAACCGTACTAAAATGCAAGGGATAAGGTTGAAGTAGGATCTCTATGAGGTTGCACCACTAATTCTCTTTTAGGAAAGTGTTTGCTATGAATCTTTTTTTAGAATAATTTCATAACTGCCATAAGACATCCTAGGTATGATAACTATAACCATTTCATGTACCTGTAAGCTCTACAGCTTGACTGTGCAACTTTATTAAAACACTTCTATGCAAAATGCAAATTTACATGACACGATGCTACTTCAGCCAACAACAAAGTCCTTAAAACACCTGCAAAGACTAAAATAATGGGGTTTATGCTGAAATTATATGGAAACAATCAAGGCAAATCAAAACCATTATGTAAAGAAGCATTAAGACTTAGTTATTGATTGTATTTGAACAATCTTGCATTTACTGTCACTGAAGATGAATGTTCGCACAATTAGATCATTAGCAAACGGCTGGAATACATGTACGGAACTCCAGACATGTCTGGTGTTTGACAAGATGCACTATGCGGGCCTGCATGCTAAAATATGTTACTGTGAACCCAAACATACAAATTACAGGTTTTCGTGTAGAATGTTCTGACCTATGGCAACTATAGTCTAGGGTGATTTTCCACATGCAGTGTGACTAACCTGAATATCCACAGCACTTTTGCTTATTTATTCCTTATGTGTATCACCACTTTTATTTCTTCCATAACACTAACAGTCTCCTAATCACCAGACAAACCCTTAGTCTACTCCAGAGTACCAATTCTTAAGTTCTTCAGATTTTTAACTGAGGAGACTGCTTCTCAAGCTTTTGTTTAACACACATGGATACTGAAATTGCCCTACACTTCTCAGGCTGTAATTCATAATCAAATGCTGCCACACAGTATGAACAAGGAGAACAACACTGCAGAAGAGAGGTGCTGAAACAGAAGTACAGCTAATTCAGTTTCTCCAGCGTCTCTCTGATTCAGTGCAGTACATTTCACATTTAGTAGCTAACAGTGGCTACTGTTAGCCATGAATATCTAGTGTTAGGATCCATTCCTTACTGAAAATTTCCACAGAAAAGCTCTGGAAACAAAAATTAAACACAGACATTATCAGCTGTGCATTGTGAAAACAATTATGAAAACTGTGAATGCAACAGCAGATGTGCCTGCTTACAGAAATTTCTCTCCACTTCTTGATGTAACAGGAGCCACACAATTGCCAGAAGGGTGTCCCCTGGACCCACCTGTGTGCAGCTAAGAACACGTTGCCAGCTTCTGGGTGAGAACACCACAGATTTGCATCATCTTTAGACCTACTTGGGGTAACAGTATACTTTGCTTGAGAACTATGTGAAGCAAACTTACTGCTCTCATGCAACATATGGCAAGGGCCTTTCAAGAAGTACTGACACACATGATTTTCAGTGCATTGGTCTGGAAAACACAGGTAGGTAGCCAGAAAGTACACGGCTCAGTGGGTATGCTAAGGTTTTGCTCCTGTGCTGAATCAAGAGCTGTATCTGATACTGCTTTTGATAGTTTCTCTTTTTGTCTTTAACAAAAAAGATATGTAACTTTTCAGGTAAACCCATATTCTGGAATATGCTGAACAAATATTTCATACAAGGGGAAAAGTTTATCTTAGAGTCATGTTGCTGTCAAATGATTTATTAGAACACAGAGCCAAAACAGGTAAAAGCCCTGAGGAAGTGCTGTATCTTTCAAATATTCAACTCTAAAAATTAAACTCTGTACATGAACAGGAAGATTAGGGTTTGGGAGGAAGGTGAGGAGCAGAGTTTTGTGTTTTCCACATATACATCAATGCAATTCTGTGCAACAATAACTGACGAAGGAACAGGCACTAAAGAAATCCACTTGAAGACCCTACTGATGAGGTTACTTGTGTATCACAAAGTCTAGATTAGCTAATGAATCTTTCAAAGTATCTAACTTGAAAAACAGTGTTTGGCAAAGTCCACTGACATCTGCCACAACTTTATTTAGCCTTCTACATTCCCTGGAGGTACTGAATACGAGTTGTTCTTGCAGTACCACACTAGAGCAACTGCAGACAGAAGGGAATGCAGACAAACATGCAAAGTGTTTAAAATAGGAAACACAGGCTCTGTGCTGGGGGCTAGTATAACAGGTGTATATATATTGGAAGCTTATATTAATGAGGCTTCTGTTACACATGCACAAGGCTGCTGGCAGCCTTTTCAGAAGTAGATGGGTATTTTGGTTAAAGTCAGACAGAGTAACCTCATAGTAACCTCTAGTCTGGCTGACAGCCACTAGGGAGGACTCTGAAGGACTGTCCCTTGGTGCTGCATTGATTAGATTTCTTCCCATAATACATCCAGTGTTTTTGCTCGGTAAACCTTACTAACAACTGAATCAAGAATAAAGAGTGAGAGGGAAATAAAAGCCGATCTCCATGTGAAAATGGGCCATAAAATTAACAAGGTTCTCAGCATCAAGTAATTCTGCCTGCTCTGTTGTGGCCAGAAAATCAGAGCCTGTAAAATACATAAGCAAGGAAGGAAAAAAAAAGCCAAAAAAAAAAAAAAATCCAGAATTTATAAATCATCAGAGTTGAATATTTAAACACAAAACACGTAAGAAATCTAAAAGCTTGGTTCCCTACTAGCAAAGAAGTATTTCCTTGCCCGTATGTTGTACATATCTATATTTTTGATAATTCTAATTTGGATACTAATTATGTTGTCAAATGCACATTTTTCACAATCTTTTATGGTGCTGTGTAAATGTTAATATACAAGTTTCCTACTTTCTCTGTCTTGCAGCACTGACAGTGCATAGAAAGCACTTTTACAGAAACAAGCCAAAAAGTCAAACACTCTTAAATAAAATGTGGATGATGAACTGGGACATACACACTGGGTCTATCATTCCAGAGTACACTCTAATCTCCATGCTGGATACTGAAAGTGCACCACTGTCAGCTGGACTGTGTGGCTGATTTCAGCAAAGGCAGACTGAGCCTGTGCAGTAGGAGACATTTTGAATTTCCAATACTTTAATGATAATTGTAAACAAAGTTTCAAGGGAAAGTGTCACATGAGAGAGAACTTGCAAATGCAAAGGTTCAGCATGAAAGTCTCCCAGACATGCTTAATGGCTTTGACGGCATGCTAGTCTGCGTCATCCAAAGACAGCTGATACTGTCTATGAAAAATGTTGGGTTGGTAGCAAACCAGGAACCTGAAAAGTTTGGTGGTGGAATACTTATATATTTGGTAATCCAAGTTTGGTGGTGGATTGCCAATATATTTCGCTAGTATGATCTTTAGCTTCTAAAAAAGAAACCAAGCCCCAAATAATTGTAATTGGAAAGACAACCGTAACACCGAACGTTCCAAATAAACAGCCCATTAAGAAAGGAACAGCACTTTCTATCAATAATGAGACATCTAAGCTTTGCATAACAATTATAACACTCACCTACTTGGTAATTCACGTAAGAAAAACTATGATCTTTCTAACATAAACATAACCTACTACCAATTATTAAAGTAGAAAGGATGAATAGGATTGTCGTGACTTCAACTATCCACACTGCATGATAAATGACGAAGTAAAATAAGTATTTTGCAATATCTAGAGTAAGATGTGAACAGAAGACACAGGGTTGCTTAATAAGGCATATAAGAATACACAAATACTTCATTTATATATTCTTCAAAAACAGAAGGGCTCTCAGAATGGTCTGTTATCCCAAAACAATCAACATATAGTAGGAAGACTGGTATAGTATGAAATGTAATTTTTAAAGGCTTATAGATGTATACTATGTACTAGACTATACTTAAGTGTATCTACACAGGCTACACATTATAACTGGGACCTGATAGAGTAGGTGCAAGAAAAGCTTCTTGCTACATGAAAACAGGTGTCTAGCATCAAAGGGAAACAATGGTAATGACTTTTAAATACTGGCATTTGTTTGAGGTCCTCTCCCTGAGATCTTTTAACTGGATGGCTTTGGTAAAGTAATGTCAAGAAGCAATGATCACACAAAAAATACCGACATAAACCATCATCAAGACAAGAAGCCTAACACAGCTGATGCTGAATGTTAGCAAGCTTTTTTGCTTCTGGAAACATGGACACTGCAATTCTTACAATTTTGTTTAAAAACCTGATGTGATCATTTCTGACCCTTTCACGTTAGTTATGAGAAAGGAATGAAAGCTGCCCATTCACCTGGCACTAGCTTACATTCCTAGCCACTGCTGATCTGTAAAGTCCTTTTCAGAGTCCAAACACTGTGTAAACTAATTTCTTGCAACCTGCTTGTAAAGACTTGCAGTCTACATTTAGAGGAGAAAGGTCTTACTTAAAAATAGTAATAATAAAAAAATAAAATCCCTTAAAAAATGCCCAAGCATCTTCATAAAAGAAAATTACATTTTTCATGGAGATTCTCCATGAGCTTAAAACAATTGTTTAGTGAAGATATAACATATTTTTGCACAAATGGCAATTCAAATACAACTTAAGTTTTTGAGCGCTCTGCTCTTCCTATATCCAAAATCTCCTTTTCAGAAAAGGCTCGGAAAAGAAGCAGACACTTGATATACTCCACCATGACAGTCTGTCCTCTACCATTCAACAAGCAATGCATGAAACTGTAGGATAAATTCCAAAACATACACTTATAATATACCCTACTAAGAGGCCTAAGTCTTTCATTTTTGCCCTGTGTGTTTAAGTATGATGAACTATAAACACATATGCATTTATTTGACATAGAAATGTGCAATAAGTTACAAAAGGACGAGTACCAAGATCACTAAAACCAAGCTGCTTCTGCAAGTCTCTGAGAAAGGCAGTTTTTTACGCAGAGACCAGAAAATTTTGCAAGGAATCTACAGTTTTTCATTCTCTTCACTGCCCTAGTATTTCGTGAAACCCTAGGCCTTTCCCTGGCTTTGAGCGAAACAACAGTCAACAGCTCTTCTTAGAACTACTGGAAAGCTGCAGACTTCAGCTAAGAGATCCCATAAAAGTGTTATTAATTCTGTTGGAGGATGCATTGTTTGCATGTGTGTTCTGCTGGTGGAGCACCTCATTTCTGCTATTTTAGAACTGGAGTATTCTGGCCAGCATTGTCCTCTGAAGTTCATTATATGCTGTCATGTGTTATGAGGATAACAGAAAGGAAAGTGCAAGACCCACTTTCCTTTCAGTTTCTTTGTCAACTCTGAATGTTATACTAATGAGATGGAGGCAGGTCACAGAAAGTACATGCAGATAATTCACTCCCAAGCACTTTAACGACCACATAGCGAAGTCTTCCTTTCTTCTTGGAGCGTCTGTCTACAAGGTACACTCTTGTGGCTCACACACAGTAATCTGATGTACAAGAGTTCAACTAAAAATAGACAGCAATAAAGTTCTGCCAAAAGAGGTGTCTGCTCCGGATCGCACCACCAGCAAATGGTGCTTCCAAAAACTATGCATGGAACCCCATATGGCTGCTTTCCAGATGTCAGCACTGCAGATGCATCTCAAGGAAGCAGCAGAACATGCTTGCTGCCTGTTAAAATGAAGCAGGTAATGGAAAGGGACCTAGCAGAGTAGACAAACACAAAATATAAGCCCTTGTTATTGCTACTTTAAAAGAAATCCTTTGAGATATTGCCTAATATATGGCTTATCAAAGCAGTAAACATTTTAAAGAAGTCTTGGCGTGAATGTTTATATTCTGATTGCTGAGGCAACTTTCCCTAGGAAGGATGCGTTTAGATGTAAAAATTGCAAAAACACACTGCTACAGTTATGAATGCATAAGGCTAGGAAGTACTGTCATCAGCTGCCCAGTAGTTCCAAGGTGCTTATTTTGAATTCATGGAAAAACACTTATTAATCCCCCAAGGAACCTAGATCTCAGATGCTGAGCAAAAAATGCTCTTATGTAAGAGGAAAGCAAACCTTATTAACTCCTAGTTACACCTTCAGAGAATTGACTGGAAATCCACATGCCTTATCTATGTAACCTATGATCTGAGCCCATATAATCTGTTACTTTGTTTCCAATTTCACCTCAGCTATACTTGTTTTGCATTGAGTCATTTTTTTGTTCCATAAATGGAATAAAAACTACATTTTTGGAGGCTACTGTTCAGCTGAAACTGAAAATCTCTTTCAGAATTTCCCCCTTCACTGACTGTCGGGGCAACAAGAATGTTTGAAATTAACTAGTAATTCACGTGAGATTATTTTGGGTATGTTTGGTCCAATGTGATGGTCCTACCAGTTTGATGGCTGAAAACATCAGCATTTCTCACTGATCCTTTAAAAAATGCCTTTTATCAATACAATGGTTGAAAGTGACTCTGAAAATATGACCGACCCAAGAAAAACCTCACCCATGAGAAAATCCACATGGAATTGTAAATATAGGTAACATACAGGTATGCTGTCACTGTTGTTGGTTATTTGCTGGAATATGGTGCTGACACTTTCATATTTAAATTGTGTTAAAAATTCTCCCAGTTAATACACCATTAACATTACTGAGTCATGTAATTCATATTTTTATCACTAACAACAGTGATAGGTGTATCTGCAGCATATTGGAGGAATGTCCAAGTAATTTTCAAGGGCTAACAATAAGGAAGCATTAATCCTTATTTTGCAGGTGAAGAACAAATGTACAAGACACTTCTGTTGTATCCAACAAAAACCAAAGAACCAGCAGATTCTGTATTCCTAGACAGACTTGAGTCAGGTAAGGCAATTTCTCTGTCCTACCTAGCTCAGTCCATGACAGCAAACTACCTGGCAATAGGGGCTGTTTGGAGGATTTAATCTCTGTCACGTAATTTCAGACTTCTCTTGCAGCTTTAAGATTTTACTGTATGTGTATGGGTGAGAAAGGAAGAATGACTCCACAGGAGTTTTAGATGCTTTACCTTTACTGCCATACACACCGTTTTCTGAGGTGTTTGGCACGAAGGGTGCAATGTATTAAAATGATTGACTGATTGCATTTTAAAAATAGAAGTACTGTTCTGATACTGGGATTAACTATTATCATTAAGATATGGCAGAATTTTAAACAGCTCAGAAGCTGCACCCTACTGTGAATGTAAAGCGTCCTTCCCTATTCCCTCCCTTTGCCTATGTTATATGCACAAACCAGAGCTTTTCAGAAAGAAACCAAGTAAATGCCATTAAATTAATTCCTCACACAGTGAGTACTGTATCCATCGGACCACAGTAACAACTCCATAGTGTCCTTTCTACTCCCATTGTGCATTTTTAGCTTGATTTCATGAAATTCATAGCCTCCCCTCCCTTTTTTTCTGAACAACATTATATGTTGCTCTATGGGAGAAGCTTAAGCATAGGTATTTTGAAGATTCTTATTTTTAAATAATCTACATATTCTAGATTAAATAGTGGTTAGCGAAGGGGCTACAAATAATATTAAGAATAAAAGGCTCTGCTGGTTTGAGGTGAGATAGAGTTAATTTTCTTCACAGTAGTTTGTATGGGGCCGTGCTTTGGATTTGTGCTGGAAGCAGTGTTGACAACACACGGATGTTTCAGTTACCGCTGAGCAGTGCCTGCACAGAGCCAAGGGCTTTCCTCACCTCACCCCACTAGTGAATGGGCTGGGGGTGCACAAGAAGCTGGAAGGGGACACAGCTGGGACAGCTGGACCCCAACTGACCCAAGGGATATCCCACACCATATCACGTCATGCTCAGCGTATAAAGCTGAGGGAAGAAGAAAGAGGAGGAGTGCTCAGAATGATGGCATTTGCCTTCACAAATAACCATTACACATGATGAAACCCCACTGTCCTGGGGATGGCTGAACACCTGCCTGTGATGGGAAGTGGAAATGAACTCGTTTTGATTTGCTTGTGGCATGCGGCTTTTGCTTTACCTATTAAACTGCCATTATCTCAACCCAGGATTTTTCTCGCTCTTAGGTTCTCTCCCCCATCCCGCTGGGGAAGTGTGAGTGAGCGGCTGTGTGGTGCTTATTTGCCAGCTGGGGTTAAATGATGACAGTGGTGTAATTTGGTGGCCCAATACAGTGTAAACAGGTTCTGATTCAGAGCTGGGTGAGTGACTGCAGCTACAGGGAGACCCTGCCAGCAGCACGTTCGTGCCAACAGAAAAGAACAGTTGATGGCATCTACCCAAGGTCAGCTCCTCAAATTCGGGAGCTGGTTTTCTTCCAGACACTGTAAAGTTGCTTGTTTAAACGCAGCCAGTCGGCAACAATTAAGCGTCTAAATAAAACATGCAGATTTTGTACTCCTTTTGAAATCTCCTCCATGCCACGCTGTTTATTTTCTATTTCTCAGAGTCTTCATTATCCAAAAATCAGGCTACAAAATGGCGGTCAGAGTGAGGCAGACATTTTGTAACTGTCTCATTAAAAGCCTAACAGAACAATGAAAATGCGCCGAATGAAAAGAAGCAATCCGAGGAGCCAAAAGGAGAATGTAGCACTATGACGACCGAGCTTCTAAGCAAACCCTTTATCTTATTTTGTAGTAAAGTTAAAACAAAGCTGTACTAAGAAGCATCCTGACAGTATTTTACTCCTGTGCAGGCAAAATACAGTGTAGGGCAGCCCTTTTCAAACAAACACTTTCACTTTGGAGAGCACAGCTCGTCACCTATCTGAGCACAGATTCTGCTGTGCCCCTGTCTACTGTGTGCCATATGGACTCAAAGACCACCCATTGACAGTGACTCAGTCGCTATAATCTTAACCACATTCTTCCCTTGAAAGTCCAGACACTAATGTTTTCTATTAGAGCTCCAGCGACTTTACAGTCTTCAGCACAGCTTTTAAAGCACTTGCAACAAAAATCAGCAAATGAACATTTAAAGAATGGAGCCTACCTCCATCTCTGCAAATTCAAATTCAAAATTCATTCAAATTTAACTATCTAATGTGTAATAAGCTAGGGACAGCAAACACAGAACAAAGCAATACCATAGCTGATGAAAGCAAAAAGCCCCAAGAATAAGCCTGTTTCCCTTTTTTGTTGTGTGCCCACCTGACTGCTCATAGAAGTATTAGCAACTGATGTATTCTAAGAAGCAAACGTACAAATCTTCAGGAAAAACTGCAAAGCACATGCTACTCATTAAAGATTTAAGTACCTGCCAAATTTCAGGTTTAGAGATTCAGACATTTCTGCACTGTTCCCTGAATGTAAAAAACCAAAACAAAACCCACACAAACCAACCTACACCAACTTTTATTACACAAAATCTATGTTTTTGTCACCCTCTTATAAATAAAAAATGGCTGAGGGGATTTTTGCTTACATTCTTTAATGATACAAAACGAGCAAAGCAGCTGGGCTAATGTTCAATTTGAAAAGGGGAATATAGGTTTTAAAGAAACACATTTGAATTATATAATAAAAAAATATTAATTTCAATGAAGCTTTCTATTTGAGCGCCTTCTTCAGGCATGCTGAAAACACAGGCATACAGCTACATTGACATTAGAATAGATTGGGCTAAAGCAATGCATCCCTGTTCCTTCTTTTCTTACAAAGACTTGCATCCGGTGTGAGGCTGCTACTTGATATTTAACGAACCAGGTCACAAAACAGGCAACTGAATGGAAGAAATGGCTGGCCCTCAAAAGCCATAGTTAGGTAACCCTTCCCAGAGTACAAGAGTACAGGTGGGAGAGTGAACCAGCTCCCTGGAAAAACAGCCTGAAGAAGTTTCTTTTGAAACTTTATCCCTTGGTGGGAAAGGGAGAAAGGCAGTGTGCCTTACCGTGCTGAAAGAAAACTGCTCTGAGCTCCCCAGACTGAGCAGGGTAAAATGTTCTCAGGAAAGGGAAGAATTTAGCCTATAGTTTACATATGACTGTGACACATTTGCTGGTAAGACTGTATCTCTCTGTGCTTTTATACATGTGAGAAATTTCCAAGCTACATACTGACCATTCCCTTACAAGCAAGTAAGAGATATAGCAAGTGAAAGGTGATTTGTTTGAGCCACTTAGACCAGTAGTATACATATAAAAGGACAGGAGGAGAATTATTAGAGCAGCCTGTACCGTTGGTGGAGCCAGAGCTGCTCACGACAGGCACATGTGCGATGCTGTTAACATATGGTGGAGGTCTCACTCCAGACTGCACTACAGCAAGGCCTGAGAGAGACAGGTCTGAAGAGTCCAGCTGCTAAACGACCCCCTCCACTGCTTGCGTGAAGGCTGTCTCTTACAACACAATATAGCCCTCTGTGTTCCACAGAGGATGTTATTTCTCCGAGACATGTTTTGCAGCGTCCCGTGTCTTTGTGGCGGGCTAGCAATCTGCCGCACTGCTGTGACAACAGGTGGGACTGCTCTTTCAGAACTTGAACAGACCTGTCAAAACCCGGATGCCCGCCAAGCTTACTACTACACAGATGCTGTATTCAAAGGTTATGACCCATCTCTAAACCCACTGGGTTAAAAGCAATGTTGATTACAGTTGTCTTCTGCTTTCATTACAAAACCTCCAAATTGTGGAAAGAATTCTGAGTTCTGTTACAAATTTGGAAACAGGCCAAAGTTCATGAAGAAGTTCCCTAAGGGTCGTGATCCTTCAGACTAAAGCTAACTTGAATCTGAGCTGGGAGAAAAAATGCTCTGAGCTAAAACTGGAAGTGTGGGAAACTTGTGGTTTGACAAGATTTCCTTGCAAAGCCAGGTGAAGTTCCGTGGTTTCTGTGATATTTCACAAAGAGTGCCTGAGTGCCTTTGAACTTGAAACTCAAAGCAGAATCCAGCAGCTGCAAACTTAAACACGGCAAGACAAAGATTAAGAAAAAAATGTTCGTGCGAGCTCCTGGAAAGAATATACTGCGTTCCACCTGCCGACATTTGAAGAATCACAGGTCTACATATCCTACTTTTCAATTTAAATAAAAACATTACGGAGGTATGGCAGAGGCACAGTTACATTACCTAAGTGAGGCACCTGTGGGTGGACTGCGGAGTTCCCGTTAAGACTGCTGCCCACTGCTGTTCTTGCAGCTAATCACATTGACTTCTAGAAGTTCTGCAGTGCCATCCCCACTGGCTCCCTCACAGCTCCTTTTCTAGAGCAGCCAAAGCTGCTGTGGCTTTCTTTCAAAAAGTCAGGAGGGAATGAAAGAGAAGTTGGTTCTAGCCCTTAAATTTGAAAAACTGGAATTAAAAAGACGAAACTAGTGACAAAAAGACAAAACCCACAATGTGGGGTTAGGATTTGAAGCAGTATTTTCCTTCAAATAATACTTGCCAGTCATCTCCTCTACACTGCAAGCTTTCAAAGCTGATGAAACAAATGGCTTGGACTCACTTCCATGAGGGGTATCATATTAGTTCATGACAGTGTGAATCTCTGTGCTGTTTGGTGCCTGGGAGTGAGATGATGCAGAATACGTCAAGCATCCCCAGTCTTCCAGTCACAAACAGCTTGTAAGAGAGGGAAATCAATGTGGAATAATACCATCTGCTTAGGCACGAGTGGTCTACAGCCATATAACTTAGCAGCTTTGGTTTGCTCTATGTTAACATTGGAATAATTGTATTCTGTAGGAAATCTATAGTATTTTATGTTTTGAAGGGGCTTTCCTTAATAGCACTGAAAACAGGCGATTCTACATGCATTGCATAAAACTGTAAGGTAAAAAGAACAATTAATTCAGGAATGCAGGAAGCAAGGACAGTAAGCAGCAAAAGAAGAAAGGTAAAATAGGAAAGTAAAAGCAAGATGATTACAGACAGATGAGAATAAATGTTAAAAAACAATCAGAAAAACTAGGAGAAGCATTTAGAAATTATATCATACTTCTACTCTGCTCCTGTGAGACCTCACCTGCAGTATTGTGCGCAGTTCTGGTGTCCTCAACATAAAAAGGACATGGAACTGTTGGAACAAGTCCAGAGGAGGGCCACGAGGATGATCAGGGGACTGGAGCACCTCCCGAATGAAGACAGGCTGAGAAAGTTGGGGCTGTTCAGCCTGGAGAAGAGAAGGCTGCGTGGAGACCTCATAGCAGCCTTCCAGTACCTGAAGGGGGCCTATAGGGATGCTGGGGAGGGACTCTTCATCAGGGACTGTAGTGACAGGACAAGGGGTAACGGGTTAAAACTTAAACAGGGGAAGTTTAGATTGGATATAAGGAGGAAATTCTTTGCTATTAGGGTGGTGAGGCACTGGAATGGGTTGCCCAGGGAGGTTGTGAGTGCTCCATCCCTGGCGGTGTTCAAGGCCAGGTTGGATGAAGCCTTGGGTGGGATGGTTTAGTGTGAGGTGTCCCTGCCCATGGCAGGGGGGTTGGAACTAGATGATCTTAAGGTCCTTTCCAACCCTAACTATTCTATGATTCTATACTGAAAATCAAGTAATGGGAATAAAAAACACTAAGGATGTTAATTATTCCACATTTTTTAGACACTTTTTTTTCCTAAAATTTAGAACTTTTTAATCAGTAAAGAAGTATTAGTTTAATTGTGATTCTACTGTTAAATAGGTAGAGAAAGAGAAAAAATTCTAAATTTTGTCAGCACAGTTTCTGTCATTGGGCTTCCTTCTTTGGTGAAGTATTCCTCAACCACTGGTAAATTCTGGAAATTATATATGCTGATCCCAGAATAATATCCCCTGCCCCACCTTAATCTCTAACACAGCAAAACTGTAAAAAAAACCCCATTTCCATGAAATGGTTAATCACGTAACCTCAGGGTCACTGCAACATTTTCTCTAGTTGTAGTTTCTGCCTGTCAGAGTGAAGTTTGGGAAAAGAAGAGCAGAAAAATACTTTGTGGAGAATCATAAATATTACACCTGGGGTTTTATTATATAGCTCTGTGTCTATTTTTTACAAATCTGTTTGCTAATGGAGGAGCTTTAGATAAGCAACAGAGAGTCAAACTGATATAGCTGTGAGCATATAAGCACTGTGATTTTTGATTGTGAACCTGGATAAAGCCAAAGTTGTAAAAATTATCTGGAATAAAATGAACTGGAGCAATAACAAAACCCAGAGTGCTTTCTTGTTAGTTTGAAAAGTACTGGATTTACCATTATGACCTAATATGCCTGTTTATATACATTCCTCTTCATCATTTATGTAAGAGCAGTTGCAGTGACAACTAAAAGAATTGTTTTAATAAATGAATGGCACCCTATATTTTAAATACTACAGGTTCCTGAGACAAAATAATCCACCCCACAACCCCAAAGCTAAAAAATAATACAACATAAGAAGAAACTGAGGAAAAAAAAAGAACCCTACACACCAAATGAGTTTTGCATGGAGGTGGTATTTCTCGTCCACAACTCCAAGCACAAGTTTACTGCTCATTAGAAGCTTTATTACCGATACCTCCTACATCCATAACTTCCTTTTGTGTCCCTATAGCAAGCCAATCAAAACCCATGTCTCTTAATTAGACTCCAATAAAATAAGCATAACACAATGCACAATGCAAGTATTGCAAGAGTACAGTCTTTAACGCTAAGAGCTCTGTACCTACTGAGACCAAGGCATCAGTCAAAATCTGATGTGAGATGGTGATGAAAGGCTCGTGACGTGCCAAGGAAGAGCAGGTCCTGCTCAACTGCACAGTCTTCAAACACGACTACACAGATGGCCCAAATGAGATATGTCTTTGCAGGATCAGGTCCTTGCAGTCTAAGTAGCAATCCTGAAATTTACTTCTAATTACAGAGACATGGAAGTGTATCAGTTAGTATAAATAACCACAGCCTGGTGGGAAATTATGGAAAGGAAAAGGTGAATATCTTAGATCACTGGAGTGAAATGCTAACTCCCTGAATTCTCTCCCCTGCATGTTGGCATTCTTAAGGTAAGGACTTCTGTGTTCTTTGTGCTGGCCTGGAGCAACTTCTACCTATTCCACAGTTATCCAGACCACTAACAGTTAATGGTAAATGTACAAAAGAGAACAATCAAACACTGTCAAGGGAGATGAAATTAAATATCCCAACAGACATTCCTGCTCATACGACATTCTGCCCAACAGGCTCCCTCAGATACTACAGCGATAACAATACAATTAGCTTTATTATTAATGCTAATTCAATGTGAATAGAATGGAATAAATAGTTCAAATTAGCAATTTCTGTTAGGAATTCTGGGCCGGCAACAGTAACATCTGTTTATTTGTCAAGCAACAACAGACAGCTTAAACTTCAGGTTTGCCTCCCCTGAAACACCAAGCATCATGATACTAACCCAGAGCTAGGTAATGATTCTCCTGACAATTTTAATGAGTTTTCAGCTACCCAAGCAGGCTTCAGACTAATGAGCACAGGTAGCACCAGCAGCAGCGTAGCCACTGCAGCATGGTGTTCACAAGGGACTGGTTTATCTGCCTTAGAGGCTGACCTCTTGTACTACCAGATCCAGACAGTGCCTGGGGTGCAGACCAGCCAGCCAGAAGCGGGTTTGGGTATGTTCTGCGAAGATGCAATTCTAGCATGGACTTCAACCTAGTTCTTACTTGTGTGACAGCGACTACACTGAAAATCAGCCCTTGGACTACCAGGACGATTTGATTAGCAGCACAGCATGACTGGATTAGCAGCTGATGCACTGTGTTAACTCAAGTTTGAAGTCTCTTGCCACTTCTCTATTGCATTACCAATTTAAACATCAGTAGCGCTTGCTCTTCAAAACAGGCTCCCAAAGGACTAGCTGACTCAAGTGAAAAGCACTAACCGCTCCACAAAACTAGAGGTTTTTGTGGGTGAATGAAGTTAAGGTCCCAGTAACACTTGAGTTGGGTCTGTAGTTCACACTTCAGTGAAGACAGATGCTTATTTGACACGCGCACACTCAAGAGTAAGACTTTCATGTTCTTTTTTTTTTCCTTCCTGTAAAGTATTTATTTATTTTCTGAAATACTTTCAGAACTGCTTAATTAACACCATGTTTCTGTTTTTGTATGGGAGGCTGCTTTTTAAAGCTATTTTGAAACATAAATTCTGCACAAACCATTCCATGTAAGTTTTTTTACTTCTAAAAGCTTCCCTCTGCCACATTACTTTTTTCTGAGTAGGAATCACAGATTACCTAGTTTAGAATCATTGTTTACAGGAGTTTTATGTTTGAAGTTCCTATCTTTTATTCCTGCGCAACTGTGAAAGAGTTAATCTCACAACTTATGGGAGTTTGCCCTTAATAAGAAAGCATTAAAGCAAGCCAACAATAATAAGCTAAATGAAGGCCATTCTTCAGCCTTTTGTCAATATTTTCATAGCAACAAATAGATCAAACACAAGATATTTTTTGAGGCTTTTATTTTTTCCCTCTTTGTAAATCATAAATGCTTTGGTATATTTAATTTCAAAATGAGTTCCCTGCGGATTAAGCTAACACAACAGATTAAAAAAACCTTCCAAACCCTGCTATATCTTCAATGGAAAAGTACACAAAGTGTTCTTTTGCCATTTCCCCCTGCTCATTTTCTAACTGTTCCTCTTTCCCCCATACCTGAAGACCAAACTGTCTGTGTTAATCAGAAAAGTTTCAGTCCTATTCTTAGACTTCAAAACACTGTAGCACGTATTTTTCTAAATAAATAAAGGATTTTAGGTATATCCAGAGGAAGATACTCAAGTGTCTAAATGTTTGCAACAGCACACAGATATAGCTGGCATATTCGTATAGGAGGAGGTAGAAAACTGTCCTCTGCAATATGAACTCAGCCCTTGTAAATCAGGGGGAATACCTCTGTTTTGTGACAGTCTGTGTCAGCACTACTTGGCATCTGTTTGCGGCAGAAGGGTTTGAAATGTGTTTGAAGACCCAAAGGACTGTTGTTCCTGAATCTGTACCAGTTTTAAATCTTCTTAGACAAGGTCAGAATACACTTCTGCCCAGTGAGAGGTATTTTTGAGACATGACTAACTTTTCCATGCAAGGGCACTGGCCAGACTCTGAAAATATTCCACTGCAATACTTGCTTGTCAGCGGGGATTTAATGTGTGGACTTGAATGTCCTTTCTCTTGTCATTCTGTCCTTACCAGTTACGTATAGCCAAGGGCTCCTCAGTGAAATATAGAGTACAGCTGTTAACAACTGCTTTAACATATGGACACATTCCGTTAATGTATTAGGCTGGGCTTAGTTCCCCACCCCCATTAAATCTGTTTCATGCTAAGTCCTTTTCCTGGAAAAAAACTTCTGTAGAAACTGAAAATTCTGGTCTGTAGACAGACGAGAAGGCAGCAGTGGTGATAATGAGACAACCTATGAATGGTATTACACAAATGCCTCAATGCAGAGGGGAGGTCCAGGCTGGACCACCTCCTCCTTCATGCAGCTGAATCAGAGAACGGAGTCTCAAAACTGGAAGCAAAAGAGACAGAACAAGCCTTATGTTTGGTAAATCATCAACTCTTCCAGCTGGCCCCATGCAGCTGTGATGTCTACCAGCACCAAAAAATCCCATCACGAGAATGCCATGAAAACAGTTTGGGTCACCTCTTCCTTAGGTGTTTGGTGCCCTGCCTGGCCCTTGTCCAAAGCGAAAGTCCCCTCTAAAAATGTTGCAAGAAAGGTAAAAGTAGTGGCAAATTGCTTACAAATGGCATCCTAAGTTTTAACAAATTTCTCTGGAGAGAGAGGCAGGCATACAGCATGAACACAAAACAATGAATGCTAATTCACAGAGAAACGAAAGTCCCAGTTGTAGCTCCGAAAGACTATGAATTTCAGCCTTAGCATGGATGCAGTCTGGTTATTTATCATGTATCCGAAACAACTGTAGTTTTTTTTTCTGTGTTTATTTTGGAGTTGGCTATTTTTAAGGTCACAATCCCTGCTAAGGGAGGAAACTGCGTCTCTAGGGTATTAGGAATCAAACAGAGGAAAGAAAAAGGCACAGAGAAAGTAACTGCCTTACAGAGAGAACTCAAATGTTTTGTTTTCTTCCTTGTTCAGTCTGCAGTCAAAAAAGAAATTTACAGTAAACATTAACTCATTAAAAAAAACCCCAAAAAACAAACAAACAAACAAACAAACAAAAAAAAACAAACCCACAAAACAAACCAACAAAAACCCAACAGACCCAAACCAATGTAATTCTGAATTTCACAGCAATTATTTTTTAACTCTTTCCCTCCTGGAATCCCTGTGATATAAAGGGACATCTTGTTGATTGGCTCTTGCAGCTTCAGAGGTTAGGCTTGCTACTCTTCTCTCTGGTGACATATAAGGGCATTTATGTCAAGCCAAGTGTTTTATGCAGCCAGTATTCTGACTTGGAGAAATTAATGTGGAGGTGTGGGTAAGGCTGAGAGCCTTGGAAAAGCCAGCTGAGACAGAAATCAGGTATTGCAGAGGATACATATTGCACTGAGACCTCAGACTTCTGTGCTAGGATCCAGAGGAAACCAGAACAGAAGCAATGGTGTGGGAAAGGACAGTAGCAAGCAACCAGAGAGGCTGGGAAGACAATCAAGGCAATTCCACCACAGGAAAAGAGCAGAATCTACTGCTATCCACTTGCAGTCTGCTCTGACCCTGCTCGAGGATGTCATGCAAGATGTTAGCACAGCAAAACTACACTGTATATCTGACAAAATGAATTCACTCCAGAGTCTTAGGTGTTAAATAATGTAAAGAAAGATCAAAGCCAGCAGCTATATGAAAAGAGACTTCCTTCATAACTTAATTGCTCATTTGCAAAATACCAATGTTATTTATTTAGGCAACTATGACCTTTTTTTATGCACTGTAATGTAAATGCTTATGTGCGGGTATCAGAAGAACATCATGATAATAAATTATTAATACCTTTGATCAGGAGTTGCCCAATTTATTTTGCTGGGATAGAATCCCTATAGAAATAGAGTGGCTTTGCACCTTGCTGAGTCAGGGGTTACAGCTGTTTCTAATTCTGTCCCAGGCTCTACATTTGCATAAGAGAAATCCATTTGGATGCATTTTTCGGATGTTTTTTCCCCTGTGCATACCATGAGAAATATATGAAGATTTGGGGAATCCTCCCCTTTAGCTAGCCTCTGCTCTTCTTGCCATACCACAGATTATGGCAGACGTCAGGTGCGTGCCTTCAACTGTAGTGATAAGAAGCATTATTTTCAGGTGCCCAAGAACAGATGAAGCATGTACAGACAGGGAATGGTGAGTTCACTCCAGTCCAGAGGACAAGTAATGTCAGCTAGAATTGGTTAGGGAAAGTGTGATTAGGACAACATCAAGAAGTCTAGAAAGTGAAGGAAGACATTCCTGTGCCTTAAGAGTGATACAACGTTAGACATTATCTGTTCCTTACTTACAAAGATGTCAGCAGTAAGATATAATGACAAAGGGAAAGTTTCTAGTCTCTATTTATTACTTGGTCCCAACTAGAATAAAGAACACCAAGAAAGTGCAGCAGTTATTGAAACAACAGACTACAAGAAACTCTGAGGGAAAAAACAGAGAGTAGATACAAGAGTTCCAAGAATGAGAAAATAAGGAAGAACTTTTCCAAATTACTCTTAGGCTGTTACTGTGTTTCAAAAAGAATGCTCTCTGTCTCACACCCGGGCATTATAGTAAGAAACTATGTTTTGTTTCAGTGAGGATTCTCGAACTTGGGATATCAATAAAAATGGGACAGGAGCCAACGACAATATAAAATAATCCTCTCTTCAAAAATTGTCTTGTAGATGTATATGCAATTTATCTTTAGGAGATACCTATGTGTTTACGTGCAGCCTGACCTGAGCAGGGTACATACCTGTACGATACTTTCCAGTGACACAAAAGAGCTACACAGCTTTTTCTTTTATTCACCTGCTCAGATAGTCTGTCATATACATGAATGTAGGTGTAAAAATACAGATCAGAACTGAGTGCTACTGGTGTGAAGTGAAACTGTATGACCTCTCAATCCCATTTAAACACATTGGTAGGCTTTCATAAAATTAAACAATATTGTAGCTATATTAGCACAACCAAACAGTCATTGCACAGTATAAAAGAGCTGTGCGTGCTAGAATGAAAGTATCAGTAAATTCAAGAACTAATAGTATTAAAGCCATATGGTCACCACATTAAACCCCAAGCTTTTAAGAGTTCAGGAAGGAGATTTAAAAGCCTGTAAGTGAATACACAAGAATTGTGTGTGTGTGTGATGGGACTTGTTTTACTTAAATTCCACTGTAATCAATACATACTTTGGAAGGGAATGAGAAACTCCTCAAGCAGATGATGTTATTCAATGGAGTTCAAATATGAGAATATTCCTTCTGACATGCTGAGGGAATGTAGAATTACCAAGAAAGACGTTCTAACTGAAACATGTGAATAATTAATCCTAAAAAAATGTGGAAGCTGCACAGATAGAAGAGCACTGTGTTACAGTTCAACAAAACCAGGATGCAGTGCTGAGGGACTTTAAAGTTTCTCAGAAACTTAAGCTTGTCACACCTTGCAGGAAGGTACTGGTTTGATTTATTAACCTTCTGACAAAATAAACACTTTGCAAAATGTGTTTTTAGGATAAAAGCATAATTTAACTACAAAGGAGCAGAAAAAAATATATTCAAGTGAAATATCACTTTCTCAACTTCTTAATGCACATTAGGTGACTTACCAAATACTTCTTTCCTGAGTCACACTACTTTTAAGTCTCCCTTGCTTGCTTTGACATCTTATCTGGAACAGACAACAGTAAGCAGACTCCAGTTTCCATGTTATGAATGAATCTGAAATAAAGAAAAGAATTTTGTTCAGAATTACTTTTATTCTCCATACCTCAAGGAACACAAACACTGTCAAACTTTAGTACTGACAGATCTGAGAATTCCACTGAGCTGTCAAAGACAACAACATCCCTACTCAGCAGAAGCCAGTACCAAACGATTCTATACAAGACAAATCTAAGCGAAGGCAATTTTAAAATAAGGTCTCATCCACAAAAGCTTCTTACCCATTGTTCAGCTGATGTCCAAGAATTAGTCTGAAGCTCACATAATATTTTTTGTTAGGTCTGTTTCCAGGGCTAGTGCTGTTCAAAATATGACCATTGCTTAAAGAAATAGAGAATTTTCTATTTCTGAGTCTCAGATTTTCAGTCCTCTATTTCAAAAACTCTCACTTATGAAGAATGACACATTTGTATTTAACAGCATGGCTCATGCGCTTTCATACTGACTGGAATACTTTGATAAGAACAAAAAGCTCTAGCTTCTTGCAGCTGAATCTTTGAGTATGCAATGCAGCAACCCAAAGTATTGATCTAATTAAGCTCCATGGCCTTGATTTTATAATCAATAATCCCATCCCTATTTTTATTAAAATCAATAAATATATGAGTTAATAATGGAATCACTGTTGTTACATAGCAACTTCAGACTGTATAGAAAGAATACAGTATCCTGATGATCTCTGCAACAGTTATCTTACACCTTCTGGTTTTCACCATCAACTGTTTTCTCAGTTACCATAAGATCCAGAAAAAGTATGTGAAGCATAGAAATCCTGTTGCATCAAATGTGAGGAACTAACTAGTGGAAAAAAAAATCATCTACCTTTTACTCTACATTTTGTTACCTAGGAATGATCCCTCAGGACTTTTCAAAGGTTGTACCAGAACTCTTCAGTGCAGTAAACATTACATCACTGAGCTGAAAATTCCAATCATGGAGATAATAATGTCTGCTGGTTTTAATTACTGCAAGCATCCTGGTAAGCAAAAGCAAAAATACATCATTTTCCTCTGTTAGAAAGTTGTTGAGAAGTAGTTTTAGGAAACTATGACCACTCTGGTTAGGTAGGATATGCTGCAATCATGGCCTTTTCTGTCATTCTTAGGTCTGTAAACTTGCTAGGAAAAAAAACCCTTCACAAACCTTGCTGTAAGGAAGACCTGGTGCCAAAATCTACACTGTAAACATCTAACCATCTTCTGTACAGATTAAGTTGTATTCAGGACACAATGCCTTCCTTTTTCAGCGGCTGAACTCTCACTTTATACCTTTTCTGAATGTCATACAGAAATACATTTCCTCATTCTTTCTGCGTGAGAGCTGTGCAAAAATCTGCTGCTGACACAAGCAGCAGCATATCCAACTGTGAAAAAGACTGTAAATGTCATTGGCAAAATATCTTTTAATTAAGAATGAAAGCACACCCATGACTGAACCTGATTTGTGTTTTACTGCTTTTAAAACTTCACAACTTAATAATTCCAAGTAGTGATGTGCTACTATTCTGGTAAGGAAGAACCAGCTTTTTAACATATCATCAGCCAGTGGCAGTTGCTGTGTTATTTACGTATTCTTTCACCTTTCCCAAGATATAGCTCATTAAAAAGAAGTTTGTGGGGGGACTTGGTAGTAGTGAGATGGGTGTCAGTGTCTTCTCCCAAGCAATAGGACAAGAAGAAATGGACTCAAGTTGGGCCAGAGGAGGTTTGGATTGGATATTAGGAAACATTTCTTCACCAAAAGGGTGAACAGGCTGTCCAGGGAAGTAGTTGAGTCCCCATCCTTCCAGGTGTTAAAAGATGTGTAGATGTGGCACTTAGGGACATGACTGAGTGGGGGACTTGGCAGTGCTGGGTTAACGGTTGGACTTGATGACCTTAAAGGTCTTTTCCAACCTAAATGATTCTACAATTCTATAAATAGCATTACCGTGACAAAATAAAACTTCTCTCATACTTTTGCATTTCTAAAGACATAGAGTAGCATTTGTGAACTATTCTTAACAGTAGCTGCTGTAATTCTTCACCAGAACACCAGCAAAAAGAACTGCTACAGTTTGAAATGTATTAAAACCATCTGCAACCGGTTGTGTCCTTCAAGGCAAAGGGAATAACCAGGAATCAGAGTTCTAAGGTATAATTCAATATACAGTTTTCATTAAACACCTGCTGCCCCAGGTACTAAATAGGCACATTAGTTATTCCTCAAAGCACTGTGCTGAAAATGTACATATGAATTAAAGAATCATATAAAATTGTGTGTGTGCCTGACTAGGCTTGCCCCCATGCAGAGAGAGATTAGTATATTCCTTGCCTGGACTCTGACAGTTGCCTATGAACAGTTATGATTTGGCTGCAAAGAGCAAACCTCTCTGCAGGGTACTTTACTGTGATTTTATTTTAAAGGGAGGAGTAGTATTTAGTCTTGCTAATGACATTTTCCAGAAACTGCTTCAGATACACACTTTCCCACCCTGAAATTATTTTTATGATCATCAGTACAAATCTGGCTCCCAAAAGTAGACTGTTTTCTTACACATACAATGGCAAATTGAACTGATCAAAATCTAATCTATTTTATTTCCTTTGTGGATTTTTTCCTACAGTAGATATATATGTATTTATGTAAGTCTGTATTCCAAACTTTACTCTATTTTTAAAATAATAGAAACTATTTTAAAAGACAATGTCAAATAAAATAATAGCAACTTCTTAAATTATAAATAATGAATTAAAAAGATAAACAATACTCAGCCTCCACCGTTACCACTTACCACTTTGAACTGCTCTGCTTCTATAAGGAAATTAAAGTTTTATGCCACCAGTACTGAGAATCCAACATGAGCCTGATCATTTGCACATAAAATGCCTTGCCTTTGCTCCAGACTCTCAAAGCCAGCTACGTTCTGATTATCTCCTTCACATGCCATGTGTCCCACAACACATGAATTACCACAGCTTCATGCCTCCCTGAGAAAAAGTGATGCTACCTGTATTTTGCATGCTTACACAGAGCAAGTCCTAATTTCACAGATTAAACAGGTTTTCTGTAATTGCAACCACAATCTACATATTGCAACGCCACTAGGGATTTCATTCTGCTTTACTGTATTGCTATCCATTATAACTAATGTACATTTAACTACGCACATGCAGATCCATAAAATAATATTTTCTATGTTTTTAGCCTCTGAAATAGAAATTAAGGATTTGTCTTTGGTGATATTTGTCTTTGTTCTTTTGTCTGTGCATTACCAGAAAAAGAGTAACAATGCTCAATGGATTTCAATCAAGAATTAACAAGAGGAATGAAAATTATTTTATGTAGCTCCATTTCTTCATCTACACAACTAAATCAGGAGTGCCTTCTCCATATTTGTGCAGATAGACACTGTTTTCATACAGTTATAAATATCACTGAGATTATCATCACAGAAAGAAGTTAGCAGGGAACAAACACATAAAAAGCCTTTCTGATTTTGTTTATTTATACACTGTATTTCACAGCACTTTTTCCTATCATAAGTCAACCAATTAGATAGTGCTGAAAGAAACCTTGTCCAACAACCACAGGAAAAGAAAAGAAGCCTTGGATTTACTTTCTCAAAGAACCTAAAGGCAAACTAAAACAAGGCAAACTATTCGAACAACATTATATTAGAAATTACATACCAGATTTTACCAGCTGGGGGAAAAACTACAGGCTAAGCAGAGCCCTGTAGCTTTCCCATTTTGCTCATTTTTCACTAGTGCTTGTTCCTACAAAAGACTCAGCTGAATTCCAGTTTAATCTCTCCCTAGACTATCACAGAGACATTCTATTTAAATATGTTCTCATTTTCTTCATGTCACGTTATGTGTTTCTTCCGTGGAAGTGCAGTGTGTTGTCCTGAGAGGGTAATACAGGTAACATTTAATATATAATTGTAAAATAATAGTAGCATCTATCAACTCTCAAGTCCACTGGCAGAATTAATTATCACAGAATATACCCACATAACTGAGGCCACAAGCCCTGGGAATCCAAAACGCTGTAAACAAACTTTTAGCTCTAGCAGCAGGGAAGGAGGAAGGTCGAGAGAAGCCAATGTGCACAAAGACTGGTGACTAAACCAAGTCTCTGTCCTGGTTCAGACGCTTACCCTTAGAACATTCTCTTACTCTTCCAAAAGTACAGTGCTAGTACAATCACAAGAAAGAAAAACAAATTATTCATAAAACATATTTGAGTTTTCCTTTCAACGTCATCTATTTTTTCAGTTGGAGTTTTGTACTGAACATTCATTAATTCAACAGCCAAACAGTGGATGAACCACGAGGCCTAGGAAGTAATCTTTAATTTCAATATTCTTTGTCTAGTCGTTGATGAAGGCGTTCTCAGAGTAGACACTACACAGTAACAGCCTGGTACCTAGCTCCAAGGATGAAGATGAAATAAGTAAAATAAATGATGTGCCAACTAATGTATACCACTGATGCAGGTATAACCTTAAAAAATATAAATTCTGTCTAAAATCCAGGAGATTCACAAAAGATCATTATTTCTGCTTTTTGCTAGCTTGTGGTATACGCCCCTTTCACCTGAAATACTGCTGCACTTTCAAGAATCCTACATCAAATTAGATGGCACCTTAACCACATGCACTCTAACGAGTATTATTTCAGCAAGCGACAGTGGAGCACTGCAATGCAAATAGAATTTGTATTCTCATCTCTACTTCTAAGCTGTCCTCCTGCCCTGAAAAAGTGGAATGCATGTGACAAATTCAATGTACTTTGTACTTTTCACCAATAATACAACTTGGGAACTGCTTGAGAAATTTAGGCATGTGACTAAAATGATGTGAGCGGTTCTCCACATCTCAGACAAGCCTATGCTGACCAGTTACCAAAAAACCACCAAAGCCTAGTTAAGATTAAACCAAACATCCCTGCAATGAGTGTATCTGTTGCTAAAATCCAGTTTCCACTTGCATCAACAAGAAGAGCTACCTGTGTTAGCCTACATACTGGTTTGTATTTAAGAGCCTAGAAGAGGGCATCCTCTTTGCCTCTGTTTCTCTGAAAGGCTCTGGATTACCAGCACTCTGCTGAAAGAGCTGGGTGGTGTGAGATCTGCAGCTCACAAGCTGTGCTGGGTGGCCCAAGGAAGACACAGAAATGAACTCTACGGTAGCATGTTCATACACACTGGACAGAAACCCAGTCTTTCTAAAGACCTGAGCAGATCAAAATATCCACTCTTCTTTTGGAATTTGTTCAGCAGCCACAAACCTATAAAGTCTGAAAACCACTCCTTTACACACAAGCTAATCCACTGGCATGTGCCAGGATGCTCAGGTTTGTTCATACTCCCAGGTTAAAGAGCTTACTTGAGCCCCGACACCCAACAGAAAAACTTAAGAAAGCTTTCTTATAGTGGGAAGCATATTTTCTTCCAGTATTTATACATTACTCCAGAACAGTGCAACATGTATGAACATCTGAAATCAGTACGACTATGTGCATTTTACACATTTTGTTTTTTTTTAAATTTTAATTATCAAAGCACAAGGAGGTTTAAGTAGTGAAGGTTCTAGTTTAAATTCATTGAATTGGAAGTTTATTTATCTAAGTGAGAAAAACCATCACACAAAAATAACTGAAATATATTTTCAGAATTGAAATGAAGCAACTGACATTAAGTAGGGAAGGGAAATTTGTATTTTAACATGCAATTTTTATGTAACACCTCTTTAGGATGGCATTTGAGAGTTCAGATAAATATTTTAACACTCTAAATTGCATCTTTACTGAACTGTACATAATCACATTTATTATTATAATTTTCACTGAAACAGAAACCTAGTAAACATACATTTAATTTCAGTACCTGAAAGCAGCAACAGAGCTGTACCTTTGCCTGCACTCAATGTCCATCTTCACTGTGCCCAGGACTATTTTCAACTGCAAACGACTCCTTAAGCTATAAATGCACAGTAAGATACATAACTGGCTGCGCGATTGAAATGGCTTCCGGAAGGAGGATGCAAAATCTGAACTGTCACCTCCAACTCTGTTTCTCGGTGACACGGAGGCAGAGTTCCACAAATAGCTGGGAAGTTATATTAAGAGGTTGTGTGATGTCCTGCCAGGGTCTTTACTAGGCTTCTATAGCACAAAGGTCATATATTATTTATTTATAGAGGAGGATACTGCACAAACTCTACGAGGTTTTAGGGAGCTTGTACTTCTAACCTAAATGATTCTGTGAAATAATGCAGTGTACATCAGATTTTATGAAATGGCATTAAAATGTGCCTATAATTGAAAGGTGTCCTCTTAAACTATCAGAGGATTTTGATTCAAGAAGAAAATCAAGATGCGTGTTTAAATCTTGTTCAGTTGGGATAGAACTCACCTTTTTTTATGGTTTAATAGAAATTTACTGGAGAGTTCTGTTAGACTGAGCAGTGCCAAGATAAGGATTCCCCTTATTATGAAGAGCATTTAGCTCAGTTGTATCTTTTTTCTCTATACATAAAGCAACATCCTTTTCTGTGTTTGCTTAGCACATGATATGAGATGTTGTAAGTATAACGACTATAAGTCTGTTCTCCTCAGCCATAACATACATCACTTTATCAATAAAGTGGTCGGTTGAGATTTGATTGCCACCCCAGTTCTGCCATCCAGTGTCTGCAGTCACTTGGTCAAATCACTTCTGCCTTGTTTCTGCTCTCCTGAGACCAGGTAGTAGAGCACGCACTTTTGCCAGACAGCTGTTGTGTGGCTTAATTACATCCACAAAGCAAAATAAAATTACTGCAAATTGTTCTTCAAGGACTAGAAATGCATGCCATGTCTGTCAATAGTATCAGCAAATCAATCAGTATTTTGAGTACATACAAATACAGATTACTCTCTGAAAAACAAACACCTTTTTCCCCTTTTCAGTTGAAGAAGGGACTAAAGTAACCTTCAGTCCTGTTGTGAACCCTGCCTTCCCTCCCATTCTTCACTTATTAACAGGTATAAAACATACTGTGCCTCTCTCTCTAGACACTGTTTTTATTTTAACATTACTGATTTTCAAACTTGACAGAGCCTTTAATAAGACGTAACAGGGAAGCTGAACATCAGTCCCAAGAGTCAGTAAAAATACTCCATTCTAACCTGCCTGAAACACAGCAAACAGCTTCAAGGAAGAAAATGAACAGACAGAACTACTTCTGTGTTAAGATACTTCTATTGTATCTGTATGAACCTTGAGTATACACAAGACATATCTGCCCTCTGGAAGAGATACAAAGTCACTGACTTGAAAAGTCTGAATTTGATTTTTTTTCTTGTTTAGACTGCGTTTATTTTGATTATAAACACCATTCTGACAATTCAATTTAGAAATTAACTGATTTCCTACCTCATCTGATAAAAAACCCTCTTAGTGATCTTCCTAATACAAGGAAGCTGGTACACTGTTGGCCCACGCCAATCCCTTAATGGTGGGATTTATGGTGTCCTTTTATGTTACCTTGATGGGCAGTATGATTTTCTGAATTTATCAATCCTCAAAGTTTCCTTCTGATTTCTGCTTGACAGGAACACATTGTGGAAAAAATAATTCCCATTTTTTACCTCTTCTGGCATTTCAAGCTACTTTTGACATCTCTTTTAATGGGTTCCATCTTTCACTGACAGCAATGTACTCTCCATGGCATCTTTGTACCTACACCTTCTCTCCTGTTGTCTTTACTCCTGGCTTTTTATTCCTTTTGTTTTCCTTCCCCTTTACTGTTCTGCCACTTAAAAAGACCTACCAAAACCCAGAAACTTGTTTTGTTTAAAAACATCGGCATCCAGGTTTACTTCCTGCACTGAAACTGATTTTCAAAACAGCTTCTCTATTTCCCAGTGCTTAAAAGCCCTCCACTGATGTCAGATTTTCAAGTGAGCTCAGCAGCATCTAGTTGCTGCTTCAATTCTTATTCTATTCGGAATCACTCAGGGCCAGTAAAGCTGAGCATTTTTGAAGTCCAGCCTTCTGTTCTACTGTCTAAAGAGGACTTCACAATTTTTGATATTCTGGACCTAATCTTTCAGTGTCCCAGCATGTCATATGAAATGAAAAATGGTATTTGTCTTCTCCCAACCCTTATCTTTGCATAAAAGGAATTTAGGATATACATGATCAAATATTGTACTACACACAGCTTGTCTTTAATTTTAACCTGGAACTCTACTATATGACTCATTTCAGAATACTACTGTTATGTAATGTAATGTCATACATTCTATTTCTTATGTTTTGTCCATACGAAGGTTTGACATTTAAGACAGCTCAGTTTCAGGACTAAAACGTGCAAAGTCTGTTTGTATTAAGAAACCTTCTCCAATTGAAACCTAGTGAGGAAAAACTCCCACAGGCAGCAAGACTTCATGGTGATTTAGTTAAAATCAGTCTCTCAATATCATGATTTTGTGTGTTTGTTCAGCTGGTCGTTTGGTTTTGCAGAAGTAATCTTAGCAGTCTGCAAAACGTGGTGAGTAAACAGTAATTTTAATACTTTGCTCTTTCCATTGCTTTCCATTTGAAGCTTTTAATGTGTTTTACAAACACAGTGAAGAGCTGTTCTTTTTATTTAACAGAAGATACTACAATGGGGTAACCTCAGACGTGTTTGAGGACAAAGAGGTGCTCAGGTATTTGCAACTAGCTTATTTCCAGCTCTGCACTATACACGTTCTTAAGGATAGATAAATCTGCTCACTCTTTTCATCCCATAACCTGAGGTTTTGGTGATGGGCAGAGGCTACATGGGACCTACATGCGTTCTACTGTTATGCTCAAGAGAGTTTAAGAACAGCCTAATCTTAAGCACACCTCGTGACTTCTGACAATGTCCTGTCATTAATCACAGGTGTGTTTGTAAAACACTGGTTCTACCAGGAAAGAAAAGGTACCATCAAACTCTTGGAAGGTGGAAAGTTTCACAATTTTACTCTTAGAGTTTTTCTGATCTCCTTTCTCTGTTTAAGTATTATTTAAGCACTTATTAGCCCATTCTAAGGAGATCTTATGTCACAATATGCAACAATCTAATGATTTCTGTTCTTCCCGTCTTTTTTAAATGGCAGGGTTCCTCATGCACTTTTACTCCACTCTTCCCCCTTCTCTCTACCATTCGTCTCTCTTGTCACTGTAAAGCTGAAAATCGCTGAACACATTAATGAGCTCCCAATTAGGATCAGTGTTGTATACAAAATGATATCTAACACATACCTAATGACAGCAAAGTCAAAAGCACATGGTGCTTATCCAGCAAATATTAAAAAAAAAAAAAAAAAGAAGAAAAAGAAAAATTGTGTTCCAGTAGCATTCAAGCACCCCAGAATATACTTAGTCTGAAACATGGCAGTGGAGTTAAACGTATGCTTAAATGCTTCCTTTAATTGGAACCTATTGCTTTTCTGCTGTTACCAGAAATGCCCATGCTTATAATTGACATTATTTCTCTTGAAGCACAGACCTTTTAGGTTAGCAGTTATTTCATTTATGAGGCTATCCTGTCCTGGACTACTTATCTGTGCTCTATCTACCACACTAATCTAACTTCTAAAAATGAACCACATTTCAAAGTAATCCTTTACCAGCTTTGCTGTCAGATTCCATAAGGCATCCTTCCATCTCAAACTAGCAGGAGGTAGTTTCAAAACAGACAAAAAGGAAGTGGCTCTTCGTAATATGCATGTCAAACCCTGGGACTCCTTGCTAAAGAGTAATGTGGACACTTAGAGTTTGCCGGGCTCAGAGGGAGATCACACAAGTTTACAGGATAGAAACCCACTGTGGTTACTAAATAGGAAGAGACAATGTCTGGCTGAATACATCTCTGGGATAGCTGAACACCAAGAGATTACTTAGCTGAAATATGATATACAATTTCCTTGTTCTTACACACTTCTTTAGGCATTCAGTTTTGGCCAGCACTGAGGACAGGTGACAGTCTGAGCGGCTGGATAATCCACCCGCTGCTAGATGAGTCCTGGGTCTAAGCTCATGTGCTCATCCTTAAGCTCAGATGTTCCAGCTTTTCCTAAAGGGAACTCCTACTCCTTGCACATTGATGTTTGAATGAATGATCAGGCGTAGTTAAACAAAATGTTAAATATTACAAACTGAGGCTTAAGCAAAGCCTGTTTCAGCCTACTGGCTCAAATTGAGCAAAAATGTTTCAGCATTTTTGAATTTTGCTCTTTGATGGAAAAAAAAAATATTTTTTTTTTTTCAGTTCCACCCAAAACTGAATAGCTCCAGATACATTTTTAGAATGATGGAGGTTTCATGAGTTTTTAATGCAGTTCACTTTTATAGTCAAAATTAAATTTCAAACAAAAGGTTAATGATATTCAACAAAACCAAAACTGCTTTATTGATTACCTCAAGTTTTACCCACCAGTTACCAATTTTAATGACTTCAAATTCAACCTGACCACCAGTACAGATATCCTCTGGTATGCTTAGCAACATCACGGAGCAAAAATGATTGAATCTGTGAGAAACACCCTTGTGCCTTTACCTGATTCCTATCTATTCCTATTGGAATCAGATGTAAGAAGAAATTCTACCAGAAGTTTTTCTCATCTCACTGCCAACTGATTCTGAGGACTCAGCTAAATCACAGACTTCCATGCACTTCTCTGAACAGCTCTTCCTAATCACTCTTTACAGGGTATGAGAATAGTTAGAAAAAGGGGCGGGTGACGCGACTAAAGTAACACAGAAACTTCACAGATAGGTATGTGCCATTTCTTTTGTGAGCAGCCAAGTATTTATTTTCATCTTTTAGGTGGAAATTTTAAGATGCTGAATCTTGAAATCAATTGCGCCGACTGAAATTTCATCGAAATAGACTTGGCAACCAATTCCACTACTTACAATCCATAAGAAATGCTTTGGCTGCAGTGTAGCACAAAGGATGTAGTTACTTGGAAACATGCTTTCAGTTTTGGGAATGAAAGGCAAATTTTAATATTTTAAGAAATCTACTGCGTTGTTTAGATTGAAGGTGAGAATTTTGCCTCCTTGTCTTTATTCTAAGCAATGCAGGAGTTTCCTTAAAATGCTGAAAATTGCCTTGCATTACCAAACTTGAAACCATGTTCATGCAATTTTAGCTAGGTGCAATTACCATCAAGGTGTGTGGTCTCCACACACTTTCAGAGGCTCGGGGTTATCCTAAATGTAGTTTCTTTGGGTTTTTTTTTTTGAAGTGTAGTGAGAGAAAAATCAAGCCCGTTGGAGGTCTGGGATCTAACCCATCTTTATATCATTTTGATTACTAATTTTCCTGTGGCATAAATCAATCCTCCCTCTATCCACAAGAGGCTACTGGGATCTGTCCAGTGAACCCCCTCCTTTTCCCCTAGCATTATTCTTCATGATGATCTCATTCTCCACTCATATATCTTCACATTCCATCTGTAGACCGATAACTCATAAATCTGCCCCTTCTTTCATGGCTTGTCTCATTTAATCTCATCCTGTCTCATGTCTCTTCTTGAGTGTTTTGTTGTCAGTTATGAGTCATTATAACTCAGGTCTAATTCACTACTGAAATCCTCTTCCCTCCCCCCACACTACTGTTCAGTACATGCAACTTAGATCCAATCAATGCCCTGCCTCCAGAAAAAAAAAGGGGGAGGGGAATCAGTTCATGCTTTTGAACATTATCAAGGAAACTAAACTTTCAGACCACAAGTTCAGAAGCTTCCAACATGAAGGCTGTCAACTAAATCATCATCATGTCT
Source organism: Lathamus discolor (assembly GCF_037157495.1). Classification (NCBI taxonomy): domain Eukaryota; kingdom Metazoa; phylum Chordata; class Aves; order Psittaciformes; family Psittacidae; genus Lathamus; species Lathamus discolor. The sequence goes on from NC_088884.1 coordinate 57,789,944, forward strand.
TAATGTCTTATTTTCTTCCTTCTCAGTGTCTCACTACATTTACATTTTACAGCTGACATTCAACTAACCACTGCTACCTAGTCTGCATTTTGCAGTAGAAGCTGCTCATGCCTGGGCTGTGTAATGGTTGCAAAGCCATAATTTTGAAACAAAGGCATCCACGCATCACTGTTAGCTTAACAGCACCCAGACATCACTGTCACCACTCAACCCTGAATCAATGTCCAAAAAAAAGTAACTGATACTCCTGCACTTTCTGAAAACATTGCCTTGGTTACAAAATGCAGCAAACAGAAATGAACTGGTTAACACAATTAACTGGAATAATCCTCTATCACATTCTATATTAGTATTTTGGTTCTAGTTTTTCCTATACTCAATGCAGAGTGGTTTAGAATGAGAAGGACTAGGGGTCTGAGAGTTTCTCAAAGTCTTCAAGTTAGATAAAGTTCCTCTTAAAATATCATCATATTCTAGAAAGACTGTGATAATATACTGGTTTGAAGTTTTTCAGTTCCCCAAATTGCACAAAATGTGTCAAATAGAAGCACTCTTTCTTCTCCTTTGAAAATCAAAGTGGATTAAAATCTGCATCTCTCAAATACAGCACCTCTCGTAAGTAGCTTTGTAGTATTATAACTGTCATTTATTTATAAAATAATGTATTGGGTTTAGTGTTAGAAACATGAAAGGTTTGAAATGAGTATTAAATGTAATTTTTTCTGCAAAGAGGAAAAGAAATCTTCCTTTCTAAAGTAACTTGTTACTCATAGTTTTTCAAATCACATATAGTTTGAAATTTCTAAGGGAAAATCTGACTTTGAGATTTTTCTTATTTTGGGAGAATCAGAAGTATTGGAGGATCACAACCTGAGATTCATAGTTAAGCCTATTTTCCCATAACTATGAGTTTTTAGAACATTCAGTAAGGTCAGTAATCCATATCGAAATTCTAGATGCTTCATTTGACCACCACCTTGGAGTACAGAATTAGTGCTTAATTTCAGGTTATAGAATGTGCTCAGACACTATTCTTCCTATCTACTGTCAATAAAATATGTGTAAGGCTCATTTCTCCCATCTTACAGAGTTAATTCTTCTGAAGGAACTGCATAACTGAGTAGTTAAACACTTCTAATCTCGAGTGTACTTACTTTCAAAAAAGCTTAAAAGTTAAAATGCATTAGATACAATTAATCTTTTTCAGGAAAATAGCATCACTCTTCAAAGTTGAAGAGAAACCATTTCTAAATCTGCATTAGGAGATTCTGATAGCAGTTTCCTGTTCTTACAGAGAAAACTCCAAAGAGAGACTGAAGATGTTTTGAAGAAAAATGATCTGACTCAAGGTTCGAAAAAACCCAAGTGTTTTCACCACTGACTTTACATTTTGAGATGCTGCTGCTAACAACTACATGCATCAGAGGACCAATGTTACCAAAAAAACAGAGGATGAAGACAAAATACTGAAAAGTACTAATAATGTTACACCACTGTTCACTGGTCCCAGGTATTACATCTGTATTATGTGTAGTAAAACGTGGTACTCTGGGATTTAATATCGATTTTGCACATGAGTCATCCAAGGAGGTTAATTCAGATGAAGCAAACTGCATGAAGTCAAAGCAGCAGTTTGGTAGCAAAACCCAAAAGTCAACACTCCCCCCCCCCCCAAAAAAAAAATAAGGCAAAACCCAAAACATCAATACTGTCTATGAACACACTGCCAAAACCACACATAAAAACGTATGAACTTGAATAAATATCTGGAAGCTGATACAGTGTGTAGTTCAGGAATTAAAACAATATTCAGAGTGACTTTGCTGTTTACTCATACTAGCTTTTCAGTCACATATGGTATAACATTTAACAAGAGTGATTTTTCACATATTAGTGACATAACTGTTAAGTATATACCCTCAGGAGGTACCTCTGCTTTTGTGCTTTTGTTCAAAAGACCTAGTTATGAACAACAGTTTGCAATGTTAATTATAACAATTTAATCATTGTAACGACATTAACATAAGATTGTAATGACTATACAAGTAAAATGTTTTCTCTGAATGCACTTTGTATTGATGCATTCTGCAAACAAAACTCTTTACGCCTGTTAGTAATCCCATTTGCTTCACTGAATTAATCAGCTATAAAGGGTCTTACTTGTGTACAGTCAATATCTCTACACTATTATCAAAATACAAAAATGTATTAAATTATCAGTTTGCACATTTATAGCATGTCTGTCATTACCTGCTCACAAGGAGCTTTGAAAAGTAACCAAACAACTGTTCTCCTTTCTTCAGAGACACATAACAGACTAAACAGACATGTATTAGTTTTCCCTGTATGTACTCAGAAAACAAAAATCTATTTTCCTATAATTTAGAAATTTACAGCCTTTCTCTAGATTGCCCTTGCTATCAAACTAGAAAGTCTCATTTCTGCACTGGGAAGAACTGCAAATGCCCTACTTCCTTTCATCTGTATAAAAGACATATACACTATTTAAATCTCACAAAAATCTGAGGCCTGGCAAAGGTATACAGGATCCTCTGTTGTGTCTTGAAACCAAAATGTATTATACCCTCACTGTAGGCCTAACCCAGAGCTTACACAGTTCACCAGATCTAATTCCTGAGGCCACTGGGAACTCTATAGTGACTTAGCCAGTAGAGGAGGGCCATCCGCTTTGCTCTGTATCAAGAAGAATCCACTTTCTCCACTGTTCCTCAGATGGCTGTCAACAGTCTGGACAGTAACAGATAGTAAAATCTGACTTAGCTAACATATGTAATGGAAGATCCAGAAGCATCGTGTTGAATTCTGAGGTGCAACTCTGACACACTACCTTTTTAACCCTAGGTTCATCTTTAATTTGCTTGATGGCATTCTGACAAAACAGCTTTAACCCTTCTTGTAACTTTTCCATTTGTGTCATTTTCTCACCTCTTTGGGTGAGTTAACAAGAACATCTTCCTTCAAGTGCATTAACTGCAGAGCACCCCACACAGAGCATCAATTACTGGTATACATAACAAAAGCACAAATACCTGAACACCTTGCAGATTACTCTCAAATATCTTCTCTTTGTATTCTGAATTCCTTTTGGAGTGTAATGCTTCATCTCTTTAGGGGCAGCCTGAGACAGATACACTGTAACAGCAGAAGAAAAGGCTATCTGAGTATGAATTTAGCTAGAAAATGCTGAATGAACATACCAAAAGGCAAAACATCATAAAATAAACATTTAAGTACTGCTACCCCCTACAGTCTGTTATAATGATAAATGTGACATATCATGCAGAGTAGATAAACAAGAAACAGTAAACAAACCATGTCATTTCATGCAAAAGGGTGGAAAACACTTACACTGTGATGCAAATTCCTGTAAGCAGTGGTTTTGAACTTTCTGAACTGAGCCACACTCTATAGACTATTGGCAGTGCTCAAAGCTTTGCTGCATTTAGTGGCTTCTTTGCCAGCCTCTCCCTAACCTTCTTCAGCTGAACCAGAAAAGCTATTAGTTTGAGCACAGTATCTCTATTGAAGTATAGACACCTCACTGGCTTGGGACTACTCACCCAGAGTATACATTTTATAGCAAAACTATGCTCAAAACCTAATGAAAACTTTCCCTCTGTTGGCTGCTCAGGAACTGGGAGAATGAGAAACAAACCATTTGCTACAAACTCAGGCCAGATTATCTGTCACATAAACTGGCATAGCTTGCATTGATTGAGTAGAGTGATGCTGGGCCAGTTCACACAAGCAGAGAAATTTAGTCACTGTGTATGCAAAAATCTCTCTGAAATACGTCTAAATTCATCAGGCTAAACACCAGCGAACCCTTTTCTCTCCAGGCCAGTAAGAAAATATTTGTTCTTTTTTTGTGAGAGAATCAGTTCACTGTCATTAAGATAACAACACACACACACAAATATTGCAACTTCACATGGATCTGGATGAGAATGAAAATGTTACAGAGTGTCCAAAGTACAACTCAGTTAGTATTTCCCTTCATTCTGCTCATCTTTCAAAAACCCAAACCAAAAGCTGCCTTTCCCTCTAGCATCCTTAGACCTCAGGCCACTGTGAGATTTTCTTTGGCTGAAGCAAAAGAGAATTTTGAACACCAAAAAAGACACATTCTCCTCCCCACTGCTTCTTCCAAATCCTTCTAGCCCACGGTAGAGTACACAGTGGACATACCTGGTGCAGGACTGAATCTCTCTGTCACTGGAGGTCATCTGGCTAGCCCAGTTAGCACACATGTCTCATAACTGCTTCTAATTTGGTGGTGTCAATTTACCTAATCAGTACTTACTGCTGACATACTGTCTTAATTTGAGGTTCACATTTGTCTTAAAAAGTAACAGTCAGTATGATCTGAGTTTTAACAGATCTTACTCTCACATCTACTGCAAGTGATTACATCGTTAAAAAGGATGCATATTCTGAATTGCAATTAGTAGTGTGCACAATACTTAGTTTCTTCTACCTTCAAAAACATCTGGATGAATTTCAGTGGTCATCAACAATAGCAGCCCTACCAACTAGACATTGTCACAGGCCCGTAACAGGCACAAGTCCAAGCCTCAACTACCCTCTGCTTCTTCAGGTGTCTACTTCTCCTTATTGTTAGATACTGATTACAGCACATGGCAGACTAATGTGTTACGTGGTCAAAGGTCACACAGCAGCATATAGGTCTACTTCAAATCCAGTTCCAGTAGCAGAAGACTGACATGCTAGATCCCAGTCTCAAATGCTTCTGTTTGCTAAGTTTTGCCTTCCTGGTAACATCAGAATCTACACGTCCATTTCAAATGAGTTCTAACATGCATCTACTGTGCATGTAAAGTACTTCCCATAAAGGTATTCTTTCATTAAATACTGCTGACCTTGGATCTCTCATGAATATTGATGCAATCATGAATATGATGAAATTTTCAAAACTTGGGGCAATGTGATTTTAGAAGATGCAGTCTTCCCTAACAGCAATTTCTGAAGATGTTACGTCCCTTTGAAGATGGCTGAAACTAACCACCCAAAATCACTCATTATTTTCCAATCTTGAGGCAAGATATACTGTGAAAAATGATAAAGTAGCAAGTATTTGGAAGAGATCAGATGATTTCCACATCAGTAACATCCCATAGAGTTCAAAACTGTGTCCTTTCCTGGTAGCCAAATTCTTCCATTAACAGCAAGAATAGGATTTTACTAAAGTAAACTGTAAGGCCAGAGTGGAAAAAGATAAAGAAAAATCTGTGCACTGGGTAACTGCAGGGAGTCTAAAGCTGAGGATCTAATAATTAGTCTTATCTCTATCAAGGTGCAACAGAGTAAGCTGAGAAGTGCACAAATGCCTGAAAAGGCCCTATGGCTCCTCACAGCTGCAGAGAAGCCTCGTTGTTCTGGAGGATTTTAAGGAGAGAACATGTGGGGAGAACATGAGAAATTTCTTTTTCCTGCCACACTGCTGATGAGGGTATCTGGAAGATACATTTCCCTTCAGACTCTTCCCTTCATACAAGCCACCACAGTGCTGAAGGTTCACTGTTGGGTTCCCCTTTACATGGCTGTTCAGGCATAGCAAGCAGTAAGCGCACAAAGAACAGCCTCTCGGGCAGTCAAACTCCTGCTGTTTTGTGGTGGGAAAGCCCAAGGGAAAACTCACTGCAAAGCGAAAGATGTCTTCCTTGAAGTTCTTACGTTTTTGCCTTGCACAAGACTTACTCAGTGTGCTTTAGCTCACTAATGCAAATATTTAGGTTTTGAGATTTATCAGTGATTATTACATGTTCAAACTAGAGCTGACACTTCACTTTCCAAACTGAAGTTTGGAAACACCCAGGAAAAAAAAAAAAAGTGGTGTCTCATTCCCTGTGCTCTAATACAAACTCACAAAAAATACCAACGGGTAGGAATGCAGTCACACATTTTATGTTCATCTGGTTTCTCAGGATGATGTGTGAGTGCCCGAGTAACAACTTTACAGGACTCTTCTTCCAAAACCGGGGTGGTTTCTCTCTGAAATGTGCAAATTATATGGCACCAGATTGCTAGGAATCATGTATCTCTATCTGTAAAATCTGAGTTTCTTTATCCTTCTATTTTAAAATGTAGCGGCAACCAGAACAAAGATTGCTTCTTCCTAGTGTTCACAGTTGCTCCTCTTTTCCATCAATGTTTTGCTGCATAAGTAGGGCAAATGCTTTAACAGTGAGTCTTGACTGTATTGTCTTGCGCAGCCACCAGGTCAGTTTTCTACAGACAGCAAATTCTTGTTTGATGGGCCATGCCTTCGACTGTTTGGAGGAATTAGGGGTGTTTCAGCAATACAGTCCTTATTACAGCTATTTGCAATGACCGACCACTTTATATTCTCTGAAGAAAAAGATCAAAGAATTAGTTACACTAAAACCAAAAGGGAATGTATGCTACTGACTCACAGCTTTTTCTACTCTGTGAGAAACTGCATTACGGGTCTTTTTCAAATTCCCATTGAAAGCAAGTAGAATTTTGTCACTGGCTTCAAGTAGAGCTGGAGCAGCTTTCAAGTTATTTAGAAGTGCAGCAAACAGTGTCTTTTTTCCTTGGGCAGCATAAAATACTGGACTTGGGATATAAAAATTCAAGTTTGACTGTGAAAAAGGACCCAAAGCTTCTGTTTTTAATGCCCCAGCCAGTTCAGTGCCCACAGCCCTCCAATCAGCTGCACTATTTTAACAGAACAGCAGTGGAAGAGAAACTGGAAAAAACACCATAACAGAAATATAAGCAAATGATCTAATCTACAACATGGATCCGCTGCAAGCCTGATTCCACTGCCAGTGAAGTCCAAAACAAGTTTCATCTTCAAAGAAAGCAGCAGCAGGGCTTTACTCAGTATAATAAAGCTTGAGCAGTTTGCAGTTTTGTCTGGTTAAAACATATTAACCATGGTCAAGTGAATGGTTATGCCATGTGATTTTTTTCTCTTTTCCCAAGTTTTCTAAAGCTCTCACAAGGTCCAGAGCTTTCTTTTTGTGTTTTCTGAGAGAGACAGAAAAGAAACAAGGACAGAGGGGAAGTAAATGAGAGGTTTAGGTTACTCGGCATCTTCCTTTCCCAAGCAGATGATAAATACCATTATTCTTACTTAGAATCATGATCAACTTATTACCTGTGAAGTTGTTGAGGCTTTAGTACCTAATTTAATTCACCCCGACATCAACTCACAAAGCAAAATCAGACATCTATTTAGATAGCTTGCAAAAAGGTATGACTGGAAGGCTGAAGCACACAGACAAAAGCAAATACCTTTATTTGTTTCATGGTTTGTACAAAACCTTTGCAGCCTCTAGTCCACACTTACGTGCACTCTGAAAAACCAACATGGATATTTATACTAGACTGGGTAATGAAATCCACAAGGAATACTATTTAAATAGAAAATCTGACCCATGAAGTGACCATCACACACCATAGATCTGTTCTCTGCCAAAACCAACTGGTCCAAGTCTGCCATCATGTGTCCCATCTGCCTTTCCAGTGATGCTGTACCAGCAACCTCACACAGATAAATCATCTGAGGAGCTTGTTCCAGGAAGGGCCTCTAACACTACATGCGGAGAGGGCAGATGGGATTTGCAGCAATCCACAGCTTGATCATACTGAGAAAACACCACTCCTTATCCAGCCCTTTGCCTGTAATATCACACATACAGGGAGCCAACTATCGCCATTTGCTTCCAGTGCATAACACAGAATAACAGTCCTGCCTTACCTCACAGGGTAGAGCAATGGTTGAAATGAGTAAGGCTTTATAGGCTATGAAAAACTCAAATGCTACATGAATAACACCCATGAGCCATACACACAGTCTTATTAATGCTGAATGCAATTATGATGATGATTTGAAAAAGCCAGACTTAGTATTTAGAATCTGACTGAAGGGATTTAGGACCTGACTGGAGAGTTTGTTAGAAGGTGTACCTTTCAATAACCCAACTGAGTTCAATGAGACTGCCTATATCAAATCCTTATTGCTATTTCTATTTCCACAATGAACTGTGCTACCAAAAATACTGATGAGATGGTCACAAATAAAACACACTAGCAAAAATTATTCAGAAATAAATTTAGCCCTAAAAATGCCTATGCTGCCCTGCCATGTTCCATCAAGAAATAGTTCACAAGATTCTGCCTTGAAGGTTACACTTATTACTCACATGTACAGAAAACAGGACTTGGGATGAACGTTCAGTGTTTGAAACACAGGGGACTGAGACATAGGAGAATAATAATAGTTACCTGCTCCTGAGAAACAGTGCAAAAGACTATGCAAACTAAATGAGAAATTTGTGAACTATTCTGCATAGGATTTTTTTTTTCCAGTTAAATATTTCTTTCCTAATTCTTTTAGGACTAGAGTATCATTAGTCTAATTAAAGACTATGTGCTTTATTTCCTCCTTCCTCCTCAGAACAAGGCCATACCAATCACTGTGTGTTGATCTTGCAAATCAGTTTCTCCGAAGGGCTCCGAAGCAGCTGTATGCTGGCTTCATCACAGCACTGAAGTCAGCTGCTCTGGTACTTGCCACTAAACTGCAGAATGTCAATCACTTACACTGCTCATGCGAATTAGCACAACACAAGTCTAATTAGAAACTAAACACTGTGTTATCTGCAATGATTTGGAGATGGAGTAAGTTGATGCATGTTTTAGCAACCTTTCTTGCTGCACAGTAGTTCATGATAACACCCACCTCACAGCTCATTAGTGAATCAAAATATTATACTGTATAAATATTACTTTGCTGTTTTACATTTTACAGAAGCCCCAGGTCTCAGAAGCCTCCATTACAGAATATATGTGATTTAGTTATATTGGAACATTGTAGGAAATGGAAAGCAGCCCCGACTGTCCAAAACCAGCAAAAAGGAAGCCAATATACTGTATACTTTGGTCTTTTCTCTATGGAAATAGTCCCAACCAGCTTCAAGACATTTCAAACTGAAATACGTATTGGCAGAACAAAAAGAAACTGTATACTGTATGACATTGTACATGAATTCTCAGTACTTCTGCTGCTGGATTTATTTCTTTCTCTTGTTCTTTTCCACAGAAAACAATGTAACTCACTATAAATCTAGATGGCACTACTGCAAGTTTCAACCAGAAATCCAAATGCAAGGAGGGGGAAACCTGGCAAAGAACCGAAATCAAAGATGTAAATGTTTAACAGCAAAGAAGGACATGAAAGGATATGCAGCTGTTTTGCTGCACAGTTTCTCAAAATGGGAACTGGAGAGCACAAACGTAGACCATGTTCTCACTCCTAGTTGAGATAAACATTTAGAAGCTATTCATTTTAAACAGGAAGACGCAACATTAGGACACGACCTTTGATTTCACTGAGTCTGTGAAGGCAAACCACCACAGCTCTACTGCAATGCAGTTAAAACATCCAGGAAGAGATACATACTATTCCACTGCTTTGTTATTACAGGTGTACTTGATTTTAGATTCAACGAGGAAGGTGCAATTTTATGGCTGTGTGGAAAAATCTTTAAAATGCTTGCGGGTGGATGTCTAATGATGCCAGACTGGTGTTGCAAAACATAATACAAAGAGAAAGCATCGAAGAAACTGTCTACATGCCAATGAAGGAGCATTTAAGTAAATAATACTAAACCATATATGCACAGATCTGATGTCATTAGACTATTATTACAGATGTGTACCCTGCTTTTGTTCTTTTAAAAGGGTGCCATTCTGATGTGTTATCATTAGCTTTCTAGCTGAAAGCCAATAGAACTTGAAAGACACCAACGAAAGCTAGCGGAATATTAATTTACAGAAAAAATCTGCAAATTTTGAAAAGCTACAATCTACTTGTAGTGTCAAAGATGAAACACATTTCTTGTTTGTGTAACATTCACCATGTTTCCCGTGCAGAAATATGTGCAGATGATTTTTTACTGTGGGAAACTATTAAATATATAAGACACCACATTGTATTAGTGGTCAAGTATATATTTATAGCATTTTCTTATAAAAATGAAAGAAGGTCAAAGGCTGAAAGGTGACAAGTTTGGACTTTTGCATCCCAACATGAAACACCTTATAGGTGGATTCTCTGTGTAGAGCTGAATGCTTTGAAACCCTTGTAAGGGGTATTAGCAACATCTCCAGTTTAGTTCTCCAACACTGACATTTCCAGAATTACTTGCGATTTCCAAACCTTGGCTTTTTTAAAAAAAAAACCTATGCTTAAAACCAGGTTTTGTAATATCCACACATTCCAGGATAGAATGTAATTCTGTAGGGAAAAAAAAATATTGTACATGCATATTGAAAGCAAAATTCTTCCCCATTGTATAACTGGCTTCTCATAACTGAAGGCCTTAAAGAGACCCTCTGCTTCAGCTTACTATTACTTTCCATCAGGAGAAGACTGAGGATCCCTTCAAGAGGTTTATTTTAGGCTTAGAAAACAGTTCCAACACAGGCTGTAACAGAGCACCAAACCTCTGGAACATGCAAGTCTGAAAGCTTGAGATTCTTTTTTTAAAGAGGCACTAAACACAACCATGACTTAGAAACCCAAACTAACTGTACCAAACTATAAAATGTCTTTTGCATTACTTAATAGACTACTAACCTGGCAAAATACTAATGCTGGGGGTTTTGTTTGGGTTTCTTTTTCTGGTTTGGTTTGTGGGGGTTTTTTTGTTTTTGTTTTTAATTCTAAATACTACTTATTGAAAGGCAAGTGTAATATTTCCTATGAGAGAAATACCCAGTGCTTTGCAAGTTTCTCTAATTTTCAGATAGGTCACCCATATAAACATGATTTATTTTTTTTCAGGCAGCAAAGAACACTTAAGAATGGTATTTTATACTTCTCTTCTCTTCCACCTGAAACATCTGCATGCTCAACAAACATTAACAAAGAGACCTTTCACAAGATAGCAGTGTATTACGTGATGGTGAAAGGAAGGTACAGGGAGAGAAATCTAGACAAGCCATGCAGGAAGGCTGCAGCACAGCAGAGAGCCAAGCCATTGCTGCCCCAGCCCAAGCCCTCTGCTTTAAGCACGAAGTCCATCTGCCTGGTTGGAGAAGCACGTAGGAGGTGTGACAGAGAAGTCTTCTACCCCACTTTTAGGAGAACAGCTGTTTGAAATCTCATGAAGAGAAAACCACATTCAGCTCTTACCAGGTCTGGCTGCTAATCTCAAACTTGACATGCTGGTTGAGAATCAGGAATACGTTTTAGAGGACCTGAATGGCACCTCACTGAAAGCTAAGGTAACCTCAAGTAAAATTCAGTTTTATACAAGTCCAAGCAGGCAAAGTAATTACCTGAAAGCTTCTAGAATTTTTCAGTTGATTTCCAACTGAGAACATATGATAACTGAAATTATCTAGCTTTCCATATCCTACCTATGAACATTTGAAGACAGTATGTTCCTTTGACCTGGGTCTATTAAAGGACAAATAGGAAGACAAGAATGCAAATTTAAAGGAACACTCAAGTGCTAGGAATCTGTTTGTAAGCATTATGACAGCAAATACATCAGCATTAATGACTAAAAATTCAGGAAAATGTAAGGTGAAATAGAGGAAAAAAACCCCTTAAAAACTTTGGGAAACACGTGAAAGTCACCAAGTTTACTTTATTGTAATGAAAGAATGGTTCTGGCTGCTATTACCAAGCTCTGCAATGGCACTGGCATGTCTGATTTTGCTGTAAAGTTCTGATTTTCTTCTTGTTTCGTGAAATTTACTATCCTCGGTTAAAAGTGGGCTTTTTTTCCTAAGAGATTCACCTTCTATCTATATGCAGATAAAAATTATCTACCTTGAGATGGATTAGTCTATGAACAGGGCCCAGAAACTTAAAAAAAGGGGGGTTTGGTTTGTGCAGAAAAACTTTCAGTCCATTTGCAGTTTAACAGAATCCTAGGATCTTGTTGCAAGGCGAATAAAGCTAGATGTTTTCCTTTTAGTTCTACGACTAAAGGTTATAAACATTGTGAGCTGGTTTTTTCTGAAAATTAATTGCTATAGATATGGGCCAGTGTGGCAAAAGCAGCACAGGGCAAGACTGAGTAACAAGAATTTCAGTTAAGCCTTGAAACACATTAATAAAGGCAGCATCTTAAAATATATGTACATACATACATAACACATCTATGTATGGTTTAGATAGCCCTGTATTTCTGGTAATAACTGTGGTTATTGCACAGAGAACAGTAATTTGTCCAAACCCAACCATAAATAATTAAGGCCAGGATTTTGAAATCGGATCTGTGTGGGTGGATTTTTGCACCCCCACGGATTCAATGGCAGGATCAAAGCCTAGGAAAGCCAGAAATACACTCAGAATCTGCATATTGCTCAAGTATACCACCTGGCATTTCCAGTGTGGGGAAGGGTCTGTTTTCACCACCACCCTCCCACCTGAATGCCTGACAAACAAACACTTTCAAAGCAGCAAACAATCAAATTCTTGTCCCACCCACCCCACAGTACCTAATTCCTACTGCGTCCGTTTCTTGGACTTAATGAGTTAGAGCTAAGGAAACAACAGAGCAAGCATTATGAGCTTCCCCCTCCTTGCTATTCTAATTAAAATAAGTTTAGCTCAAGCGCCTCTTCCCAAGCTACATATAAAGCTCTGGTTTTCTTTTTCTTTGGACTTTCTAAGAAGTAGTGTTTCTTTTTATTTCAGCTGTTCTGAAAGTCATCAGAGAAAAACTATACCCGTTACTAGTGATGTTAGTATGGAGCAAGGGCAGATCTGCTGGCTCCTGCTGAGGAAGTTGATGACAGCTGTCATGCAAGAAGTCACTTGATGCTGGCAACTGGGCAATAACTGCCCACAGGCTGAACTTCTACTTTTGGACAAAATTGTTGAGGATTGCTGTAGGGTTCAAGCATATGAACAGAGCAGCTCTATTTCACAGAACCATTAGGGTTGGAAGGGACCTTTGGAGATCATCTAGTCCAAATCCCTTGCCAAGGCATGGTCACCTAGAGCAGGTTACACAGGAACATAACCAGGCAGGTTTGGAATGGCTCCAGAGACGGAGACACCACAGGCTCCCTGGGCTGCCTGTTCCAGTGCTCTGTCATCCTCAATGTAAAGAAGTTCTTTCTCATGTTGAGGTGAACCTTCTGGTGTTTAGTTTGTGGCCATTGCTCCTCACTCTGTTGCTGGGCACCACTGAAGAGTCTGACACCAGCCTTTGAGATATTTATATGCATTAATGAGATCCCCTCTAAGTCTTCTCTTTTCTAGACTAAACAGGCCCAGCTCCTCCTAAGAGAGATGCTCTAGACCCCTACACGGAGAGATCACAGCACTCCATTATTACTCTGGTACCCTCCTGAGCACTTGCGATGGTCACTTATCAAGAGATTGCAGCACATCTATGACCTTTGGACACTGGTCACCAGGAGACACTGCAGACACTGTTCTGTCTTCTACAAATCTTAAGAATTGCTGACCTGCTTTTCCTCTTCCAGAAATCTGGAAAAAAACCTCTGCTATTCTCTTTGATAAGTCTTGATCACATGTTGGTTTTCCTTCCACTCAGTACATCAGGAAGGCAGTGAGGGAGGTAAATGTCCAGTTGGTATTTATGTGGATGACACTCAGTCCATTTCAACTCAAACATGTCTGTCAAATACCACAGCAGTAACTGGAAGAGAAACAGGCTATGAATGAAGGCTATACAGCTGAAAATCAACCTCATTATAAATAGGGTGAGCTGATTGCAGAAACTTAAAAAGGTCATTGTGATGATGACTGCAGATGTTCCTGAATTTTTTTTGAGCATGTATGGTGCCAAAGTGTCAAGCACATGCGTACAAGTCATAGTGATTCTTTAATTTTTTGTGAATTTGTGTTTCTCTCAATACAAAAGAATTTTTTGAAGTAACATTTGGGAATCTTGACTTAAATCATCACCAGACTACAGCTCTCATTCATGTGGGATAAAAGGTAAAATACTATGGGCAACACTATGAACAGAATCAACCTAGATGATGTCCCCCAGCAGCCTTAATTTGTGGGAGAAATTCAAAGCTGATCAACAATTCAGATGATTTCCATGGAAACATGATTTCAACTCATGAATCAAAATCGCATGAGGGCCAAAAATGCCAAACACAGATTATAAAAATATTTTTCTACGTTGGGATTCTCAAAATAAAAGGCAAATAGTTAAGCAGAATAGAAAAAAAAGATATCACAACAGACTCATTTTTCATCATCCACACTTTGTTTTGTATAACACATATCTACCTTGTATCTATAAACTTACGTTCTTTGAGTGTTTCAGTAAATGCCCCAAATATCAGCACATTTTCATGGGTTTAGTAACTTCAATAACTTAATAGCGAAAAGTGCCTATATGTGGAGAAGACTGCGTTTAGTTCAGCGTCTCAGCACAAGCCATCTCAAGTTCTGGACTTCAACTTTTCTTAAATTTTGTATAGGGGAACAGCTAAATAGGTTTCTACTGAGTTTCCCTGTGGAAACATTATCAATAGCATGCTCTGCTTCAGAATTATCACTTCTCTTAAGTACTCAGAAAAAATATATGATGATTGCTCTGGAACACATTTGGAATGTATGATTTCTTTAAACAAAATGGGCTCACTTTTGTTCTAGTAGTAACTGAGGCTCTTGAAATAAATACTTGCTGTAATATTTAACTGTAATACTGGCAGTGACAAATCTATGCAAGAATTAGATTATTTAGTAACTTTTACTGCTTCATTGAAGGAGGTTTTACAGTCCTCTTTCAAGTTTACATAATTTCTCATAATCTACAGAATAAAACCAAATCTGTGACTATCCAGTTCAGCTCCAAGAACACAGAACAGCATGTGGTACTCTGCATTATACCAAGACTGCTTAATTTGTTAATGTCTTACTGTCTAGGAAGAACTTTTCAGGTAACATATCTTGGTGAAATTTTAACACCTTTATAAAGATTGTGTACTGTTAAGGGCACTACATAGCTCAGGTTTTAAATACAAGAAATAGGGAAAAAGTTCAGCAACTTTGGTTTTCAGCTCCTAAAATTATGAATAAATTCCCTTCCAAACTGAATATAAGGGGAAAAAAAGAATCAATTTGATAGCTCTAGCTGCAACTCCTGGGAGTCCTTCCATTCCATTCAATGAAAATTTTACCTGGCACATAGCTGACGCTTTGTTGATTTCTTTATTTTGTTGTTGGGTTGGTTTTTTTTTTTTTTTCTTGCAAATATCTTTATTATTTTGTTAGATCTTTAAGATCATCAAATGTTTCCATTAACTTTTTAATTTTATGCCCAATTTTCTTTCTGAATAAACCACATGTACTGCAGATATAAATAATGAAACCTAACAGAATACTTCAGAACTGTGTATTTGTTCTGCTATGGTATATTTATTCTTTCTACATATTCCTGGACTTAAGAAATCTTCAAAAGTGCTACCCAAAATTAAAAGCAAATTACATGTAATTTTTAACTAAAAGAATCAGGGTTTCCTAAAGATAGCTTCTAATGAAAGTCAGGGGTTTGGGTTTTTCACACCACCTTCACTGATGCAATTATACTTAATCACTTTAACAGTCAAGCCTTTAAGCAGCTAGATGAAGTATACTGTATTAGCTTAACAGCCATATCTTTTTCAGACTTTTTAAAACCCGTTTTACTTTTCTATTGGAGCAGTGAGCTAGGGAACTGGAAACTTCCAGCGATTCTTTCATAGACTGAAGTGGTTTAACTGTGCCTGCTCATTTAAGAAAATAACTCTAATTCTCACAGGTCAAGAATGAGAACAAACAAACACTACGTTACCTTTCTACACTAGCCAGAAACACGTATTCTCAGAAACCATTAGTTGCTGTACCAAAACCATACAGGCATAAAATAAAATAATTCAGGAATTTTGAGACTCAAATCTCTTTAAGGTTTCATGAAAAAGAAAGCCTATGCATTTAGATCTAAACTGGGTGAATCCATCACTTGACTCAATATCCCAAAGAAAATGTGGCACATAGTGTGTTAATAAAAAAACAAACAAATATACAGCTAATAAGTCTGAAAATTCAAACAGTAAGTTCCTCATTATAAAAGCCGCAAGTGACTTTCTAAGCAGAACTACCCAAACCACTATGTTGTGTCCCTTGAGACAATCAGTTTTCCTTCTCATCTTCTTTGCTGCTTTTGTGCTGATGTATAAAAGTTTAGTTGTCCGGGGCCCAGCTACTTTCAGGCAGCTTTGAGCAGTCACCTGTCTAGTGATGAGATGATCATATGTGATGAAAGGACAAGGTTAACTCACAATTTCTGAGTTAGTGTTAGTATTTCAGGTACCACATGATGAATAACAACAAGAGAGGCCTCTATTCTTCTGAAATATAATTGGCTTTTCTTTGGAGAACTGTGTACAGAAACACAAAAAATGGGGGTAACATTCAGGTCATGATCAGATAGATGAAGTTCCTGGTGCCTCTTTCAAACATTATCTTCCTGCTTCTCTTTCTGAACCACAGATGGGTCACCACAGCTTTCCTCTTGACAGCTGTTGTGCTTTTCATGCAAACATTTGGTAACTAAGGAGAGGTTACTAATGTAAAGACACCTAAAGGCTAGCCTTCACCGCCAACCCACTTAGACCCATTTTATTTCATGTTCCTTCATAGTTGAGCTCCAGTACACCCTCTTGTTTCCTGTTCTGCTGAAAAAGAACTTGCTTTCACCTTGCCAAATCCCTGTCACACTGCCTGCTGGTTTCCTTCTGCCTCCTCTATCTCTGGTTGAGGATGGAAGAGCCTATGAGGCATCAACCAGACAACACGCAGCAGGACTGCACAGTCCTGCTGCTCACCGCTGGATTATACACTTGTGACTCCATTCCTACCAGCCCTAACATTACTTTGCCTTCATGTACTGCTCTCGGTCTTCATTTTGCCTCTGCTCCTTCATGGCTGTCTCCCACAGTCTGGTTGCACTTGCCCTGCCTGCCCTCTGCTTCCCAGTGGTGCCTTGCTGACTGCCTCCCCATCCGCACTGCCATTTAACTGGCTGCTGATCCATGAGTGTAGCACAAATGCAGTTGTACCAATCAGTAGCTGAAAACACATGTGGCAGCCATTGTCTGCAATGGACATGTGTTACAAGATGCTGAATTTGCTTAAGTCTTGCTGGGAATTTTCTCCTATACCTTGGAAATTTCTCCACAACTCTAAGCACAGCTGCTTTTTCACAAAAGAAGCTACATGCAGCAACAAGAAGTCAATAATGAGGATTTCCAACCCTTTCCAGCATGTGTTCAGAGGAGCATAGCAGCACACTACCACAGCAGCATCCTTCATAAACCTGTCTCTGCTCTGTCTCCTGGACTCATTTTAAGCATAGTAAGTGTATTGTAACAGTGGCCACCATTTTGCTCCTTTCCGTGGACGGTTCAGCTGCTCTTGCTCTTTGATTTATTCCTTTAAGGTTAGATGTCTTTTTCTCAGCAATTCCTCCTATAAACTGGAATCACATGTCCCACAAATCATCCTGTATCTAATTAGGAGATCTTTTATGTCTCTAATGTACATATGCATGCCAGAATTCTCAGCAACACGATACAAGCATCTATTCCCTTCTCTGCTTCTTGCTTTTGGGACTTAGAAAAAAAGTATCCCTCTCCTACCTCATGTATATTTTCCTCAAATGTCTTCCTCAGCTGTGCCAGAGTTTGCATATTCATTCCTAGCAATTTTACTTCACTCTTTAATTTTGTCCTATGAAAATGTAAAAGCTGTACCTTCATTTTTTATTTATATTCATTTATATGTTTAATTTCTATTTATCGGGTTTATATACAGACACAATTCTTTCATATATCCAGTGAAATCTTCTTGGCCTGGAAGTTTTGCATTCCTAGTAGTCTGGTTACTTGCAGGGGATTAATTTGCCTCTTTCTAGGTGCTGTTAAGGAGATCTTTTTCTCTGTGTAGCTCTCCCTCAACCTGCCTGATGTTAACCATGTTTCTGTGCTCAGTATCCTAGGTAAATAACATGAAGACTCGATATTTCTGCAGCCAATTTTAATATGAGTAATCAGAGAGCTTTACTGCGTATAATATGTGGGTATTTCAGTCAGATACAATGAGAATAAAATATCCAGTGTTTCAAACTGGCAAACTATGCTCCCCTCCGCAAGTTCCAGCTGTGCTGCCACAGCCAGTCTGACAGGAGGTTGTTCTGACAAGCTTGACAGACACCTCCAAATCTTCTGAAGTATTCTTCCTCACCTCCCTCCTGCCTAAGTATTACATTTCTCTCTGTAGGCTTCTAATGGCCATGTTTAAGAAAAATACAACATTCTCTAATGGAGAGTTTCCTAAGAAGTGACAGTGTCAGTCAGTCCTAACTGCAGCTATACATTTTTGCTTAAAGGTTTGTGGAAGCATTGCTTGAACCTAACAAATCATCTACTGGAATGATTTTTCTCTTCTACAGAACAGCTCCTCGACTCCGCAGCAGACACAACCTTTCTCCCATTAGTTCATGCCTCTAAGAGCTTCTCAGGTCCATAAGCTGAAGGAAAGGTATGTTCTAGTCAAGTACATAAGCTCTGAAAAACAGTCAGAGGCTATGCTCTGGAAAAATGCTAAAACCAGCTCCTCTTCAGGCTCTCCTGCTGGACTGAGTTGCTCTGCAGGTGCAGAGCACCTCACTGCCTTGGACTGAGAATGTGGATGGTGATGTGGAGTCACCATCAAGGGTGCACCTGCATGAGGCACAGCATCAAAGTGCCCTCCGACCATGGATTCCCAATTAGTAGGTGGAGGTCGCCATCAATATCTGCATGACAGCCAGTGTTTCAAAGTAGGTCACACTTCAAAACTTACACAGAGGCACTTGCACAATAAAACAGACAGAGCATCCTCAGGCCAAGTACATGAGCCAAACAATGCTACACTTCAAAGAAGTAAAAAAACGTTTAATGTACTTTAGGAGAGGAAGTGAAAATACTGCAAACAAAGATGTGAGAATTGAAATAGTTTTGCGAAATATTGTCGTGCCACACCACCAAACAACACCTCATACCCAACTGGTCTTCTCTCAAGGAGAAAAAGGGTGCTGGAAATCAGTCTTTTGGTGCCCCTCTTGGAAGCTTAAGTGACAGCAAATTTTAAGGGCCAAGACCTGGGATTGCCGCAGGCCTTTCTTTTCGCAAATGTGATTTTAAGGCTCAACGTAATTGTTGCTAAAAATAAGGTATCAAAAGGTTTCTAGTCTTGCAATATAATGAACTGCAGGCTCAATTGTTTGAAGTAGCAAAATTGCATTGATGAGACTGGATCAAAGACGAACAAAAAATCAGGTATTTCCTCTAGAAAAAAATTTAGGAACGTCGTGTTTTTTCAAGCAGACCTTACTGTGGTTTAAAGGCAGAGTGAGCTTATATTCAGATTTAATTTATTAGCAAAACAGCAACAACCAAAAAATGTAGGTACATGAAAACTCCAAAATCAGAAAATGCTCAAAGAAAACCAGACATAGCAGCTCCTACACACGCGTTTGCGTGTGACCAATCTTGCTTTGTTTTAAAAATTAGCTGCATCACAGACAACAGAATGGCATTAGTAACAGCTACAACTCTCTACCATCCCCAGGCAACAAACCGGAGGTACCACCATTTTTAATTCCCTGCCAGCATATACATTTGTCATGATTGATGGGATGCCAACCATTTTATGACAGAATCCAAACAGCAAGAATTTTTAGTCCAGGGAATACTCAGAGCAACTTATGTCAGTCCCAGTGCTTCATTCCAGAGTCTGAGAATTCCACAGTTGTTACAATTAAATCTAATATACATGTAAAAATATTTAGTCTTTCATTTTTTTTTTGGGTTTTTTTTTTTTTTTTATATATAAATATTTTTTTATTGGGGCCAGTTTACTAAATTTCGATTTTGTGGACACACAACTTTATTTTCCGATAATACTCAAGAGAACTGAAACTGAGCAGGGAGGCCAGATAATTGCTTGAACCCAGGTTTTATAAAGCCAGTTTTATAGATGCACCTTCTGATTATGTCAACCATCTTGGTAGCCCTAGACTTCCTGGTGATTTGTGGAGCTCTTCCACAGAGAGCTGAGTGGTCAAATGGCATTGATTAATTTCATGTCTGGCTGTTAAAACATATCTAAAAATGGGAAAATGGCACACTGCACTTTTTTTATACTATTATCCTGTAATCAGTGTTTGTAGTCGGAGCAGCAGTGCTGCATGAACATATGAATTTAGAGCAGTCTGTGTGCCTGTGACCAGCAGTACCACATTTACATTAGAACTAACATGTCCTTAAATTTACTTTTCAACAACAGTGTGTACTTGGGAGTTTTCATACGGCAGCAGCAGTTTTCTCCCATGGGGGGAAAAAAAAAAAAAAAAAAGAAATGGGAGAGGGAAAAAAAAAGAAAAAAAGAAGAGGAAAAAAAAAAAAAAAAGAATTTATTTAAACCTTCCCCCCCAATAAAATATGAGAATTCTATCTTGAATATCACATGCTTAGATTTAATCAAAAAATACCAGATAAACCTGTGAACAGGCTTTAATATCTTTAACATGCCACCTTTTCCTATTCTGCTACTCATCTCAAGAATTGCTATAGTCCTGCCAAGTGCACATCAGGCTGGAACTGCCTGAAGTCTTAAAAAACATGAGACGAGATATAACAACCTCAAAACTCATAGGGTTTTAGGCACCATCTAAACTTGGTTTCTCAAAACATATGCCCCAAATGTCCTTCCTCTCAGGCCACCTGAAGAAACGACCTTCATTCAAGGTCCAATGTAAAGTTAAAATTTAAGAGTGGCCTCTAAGGAGTGCTAATGGGCCAGACTGTACAAAGCAAGAGTCAGTCCTAGGCCCTGACTGGTAAATGAGAGCAAAGTTAAAATTCCTTATCAAACATCTCTGCGATAGTTACAGGCTGTCTGGATGCTACAGCCACACTCCGACTAGACTGTGGGTGCTCTGCGTGCTTAGGGACTGTCCAAGAGCACTATTTTAGACCTCTAGGAAGCAGTGAAATTCAAAGGTCAGTTTTAAATCAGCTTTAATAATTCACCTGATATGTGTTCTGCAGCAGTAACACCAATGTTGGGATCTGGTTTCATATCTGACACTTGTTCACATAAAAGAAAATTTTCAATATCACCCAGCCATATCACTGAGCATGCGTATAAACCGCTGGGGCATGGGCGGAAAAATGTAGGGAGCCATAAGAATAATTTGCTGAGAGGCTAACCTGTTAAAATTGTGTAGTCTATTCAAGGGCATGTACCTGAGGCCAGTTTAGCACTAACGTAATACTGTGTCTCAAGTACACCAAGGCAGAGAGGTTGTCACTTTGAGATACAAGATAGCATACCCCACATTGTATCAAATACCAAACAGATGTATTCCTCACCATAAAGCTAAGTCCAGAACGACTGTATTTAAAATTGTGCCTACTTCTTAGGGAAGAAGATAGCAGGTGACTTTAAGATCCATTTCTTGATTTGCTGAGTTGTGCTTCATTTACTAAAAAAGGCATGCTTCTCAAATCCATTTCCCTGTAAGTATCAAACCCACACAGAAGTCCAAAGCCTGAGTAACATAATGTCTGATAGAATAAAAAGACAAAACTGTATTAATAGGTTCATCTGTCACTGATGGACTGTAATCTCATACTAACATTTCAAACAAGAATACTGGCACCTTTTTCACATGCCATTTCTACCCTGATTTTGAACACTCTCTGTAAAGAAACAAATACACAAACACATGAAAAGAAAAACAATGAGGTTAACAAATTATGATGCTTTCTAAAAAGAGACAACTGGCTTCCAGTTTTTAATCAGCTTTTTCAGCAAAGAGAATTAAAAAAAAAAAAAAAAAACAAACAGTAAGAGGTAATCTGCCACTCTGTTATTTCAAGACCTGCTCCAACAGGAATAAGCTGAAATACTAATGTGTCTAATTTAGAAATAATATATGTGTCCATGGTGAAAGAGCTTTAGGTCCCAAAACACAAGAATGATTCTATGTTTCGGAGTTAATACAGCTCTGCTTCCACTAGTTGGAAGCATCCTTAAGGTTGCCTTGCCATCCATTGCATACAGAGGTACAAAACATTATTAAGCAACCAAGTGACTCGATCTCCATTGTTGAACCTGTCAAGAATAGCCACATGTTGCTAATGTTCTTCTGCACTGTAGTGCTTAGGCTGCTGGTGTAAATAAAAATACAAAGCTTCAACACCAAAAATCCTCAAAATTCAGCACTGAAAATGTATCTGGAGTATACGATGACTATTTCCTACAATATCAACATTTTCAGTAAAACTTCACTGATAAGCTTTAATTTTGATATTCTGCTTTTAGGTATTTAAACAGTTTCTAATAACTAGGCCGTTCTTCTGACAGTGAAAAGAAGAAATTTCTTTTTATTAGAGTAATTATTGATACAAGACTGTGTTCTAAAAAATGCTTCTATGAATACATAAGTGAGAACCAAAAGAATGAGAGAACAGTAAGAAGAGTATTGAATATTAGTGCAAGACACAAAGGTTAGTTTTTCCAAAATGAACTACATTATTGCCGGGAAAATTGTGGAACAATTTAGTAACAAAAAGAAAGGCTAGTGCTTATTGTGTTCATTGAAGACGTTTTTACTAAAAAAAGTATTTTAATTAACTATTTGTGTCAATTTCATTGGTCATTACCTGATTTTACTGTTACCTAGGTTTCTTCCTCAAAAAATTAACTTCAACCTGCACAGACTTAAAACCTTAATACATTAGAAGTCTTGGAATAGAATACTTGTTTAAAAATTCATAAGGATCAAGTTTTAGAAGATTTTTATTTAGTCTTAGCAATTTATTCTGTGGCCTAGCCCTAAAGAGCTAGATTTATCACTAAACTTATGTATACGAGACAGGCTGAGAAAGTTGGGGCTGTTCAGCCTGCAGAAGAGAAGCTGTGTGAAGACCTACCTCATAGCAGCCTTCCAGTACCTAAAGGAGGCCTACAAGAATGCTGGAGAGGGACACTTCATCAGGGACTGCAGTGATAGTACAAGGGGAAATGGGTTAAAGTTTAAACAGGAAAAGTTCAGGTTACTTACAAGGAAGAAGTTTTTATTGTGAGGGTTGTGAGGCACTGGAACAGGTTGCCCAAAGAAGTTGTGAAGTCTCCATCCCTGGAAGTGTTCAAGTCCAGGCTGAACAGAGCCTTGGGCTATATGATCTAGGGTGAAGTGTCCCAGCCCATGTCAGGGGGGCTGGAACTAGAGGATTTTAAGGTCCTTTCCAACCCAAACAATTCTATGATGCTACGAGAGGTAGCAATAACAACTATTTTCTTAATAAGAACAACAATCTTTTAACCAGACTGATTTTTTCTGCATCTTCATTTTTTTATAAGAAGATTCTTATGGTGAGATATTTACATTTTAAATTCAGTCTAAAATATAGGCACACCCAAATCTTAGCTTTATAACACCACTGGCACATAATTAAAGACATAAACCAAGACAAAAAATCAGAAAGCCAGTAATATTTTATCAGTGGAAGTCATTACTCTATATAATTATTTTAAGGCCTTGAAATGCACAAATTTCCTGCAGATACACACAGCTCCAAACAAATGTCCCTAGTTGTTACAGAGATAAATGGTCTTCATAGCCAACAAACATGCTGTTTTGGACCAAGCTGTGAGAGGAATGAAATTACAGACTCAAAAGGCCCTTAGAGAAACTGTGTTGCTTTTACACACCAGTGACCCTCCACGACTGCTATTTCAGCTGACCACAGCTCTCAGAATTGACACAAAAGAGGCACAACCCTTTAAGTTAAAAGGTCCACCACACATAGTACTTTGTCCTCCAACACAATAAATCCCACTTTATCCATTTACACACTTGTCTGCTTGAACAAACATATGTGTCCACATATATGCTTCCAGTGCAAACCAGAGTAATAATGTTTATTCAAGGATTCCTGTTTAGCTTTAACATGGTCTTGCTTTAACGCATAGTTAGACCTTGCAGGCTATAGATGCAATAGATTCATCAGCAGAAGGGTAATTTACACTAGCCATTTCTAGAAATAAAACACTGATACAATGGTTGTATAAGTGCTTGCATGTTTTCATCAATCTGTCTGTCAGTTGGGGTGTGTACAGAATGTGGTACCAGTGTATAACTATCATTTTTATTTACAGCATTTGGGATGATAACAAAAAGTATGCATGCATGTTTTTCTGTTACAGCAGATACACAGACAACAAGAGGATAGGGGATAACCAGATTTAAAAAGAAGACAAAAAAATCTCCATGCTATTGATTCTCCCACACTTATTACCAACTGCTATGTCTTCTACCACAAATATTCTCTTTGATGTTAACAAGAAAGATGAGCTGCAAAGGCTGCAAGAATGCTTATGCCCATTACTGTCTTAATTATAAACTTGTCTGACTATAAACAAATGAAAAATAGATTGTTTGTATGCCCTGCACAAATTCCTAAGGCTATAAAGTGAGCACTCCATTATTTAAGAAGCATTTTATATTGCCATGAATGTAAATGTCTGTAATACTAAGAACTGTACCAAATACACATTTAGACAACAAGGTCTTTGGCATGAATATTAGCTGTATATAAAACCTGAAACAGAAAGAGGGGAAAAATATTTCATGTATATGAGAAAGTACCAATATCCCTTGGAAAATGCTGTTTATAAGCAATGCTCTGACTACAGACACAGAGAAGGTACCCTGATGACACCCCAGCCACCTGTACTAAATTGATACAGCAATCAGAAAATAAAATGGAAAAAATTAATTCACTAAATGGAAGATAATGGATACCACTACTGAATACAAAAACAACTAAGAACAAGGCAATGACATTAACTACGCATATCACAAATATTTCAGCTATTTCTCAGGAGCTAAGTAAGACAAAAGTGATTGTACTAGTCAGCAATTCATACCTTCAACTTATTTTTCATAATTAAACATTTCTGTACTTTGACATATATTATCAAAAGAATAAAAACATAACCTATGCTTTCATTTCTGAATTCTGAAAAATAACTTTGTGTGCATATATGTATTTGTTGTTGTTTCTGTTTTCATTATTTGAACAAATATTGCATAGAGATTTTCTTATATGGTATTGCTCCTATAGACATTATAGCATAGAGGTCAATGCATGACCAGTATCTTTTTATACGTTTAAGCTTCATGTCAGCTTCTACTTTACAACTAAGCTGTTTGCTCCTGTTTTTAATCTTACCCCAAGTTTCAAAAGAATCTTTTAGGAGTCCTGCAGACAGCATGATAGAAAACCTATTCGTCTCCTTTCATTCTGGATTTTGAATGATGGTTCAGATGAGGAAGAGCTTTTTCAGTGTTAAACTGTAATTTTTCTCTTGTAACTTTCACACTCCTTACAGGGAGACTACATCCAGGCTGACTGATACTCTGAAAAAAAAACAATTAAAAAAAAAAGAAAAAAATCTTTCATCATGCAGAAACATGCAAATATGTATCAACTAAAGCAGCAAATGTCTGTGAGGGCTTTCTTTTTTCTGCTTTTGTAACTCTTGGGCAGGATCATCAATACTAGCTGTAAAAGAAAGGATGCCTGAACAACTGCATTTAGATCTCAGACATACAAAGAGGTATGTACTGAAGTGCAAGTCTAAAAAAAAATTAAATAAAAAAATCAAAGTTTTACAGAAACATCCATTTCTAAAAGTCAGGTCCTATGTCAAAGCGTGGGCAGGGAAGAACAAGAGATTTTTAGTGCGCACATTTTAACTTCAGAAGGGCAGCAATTCTCAGACAATTCCCAATACAACGATTTTACTCTTTCTGTGTCCTTTTTATCAACACATCACTAGATACTTCTCTATCTTAGTCCATTAGATTCATGATTGCACAGCACAGAACAACACTGCTTGTCAGAAGACTGCACTGTACCACGAGGGAAAAAAACCAGATCGAGCAGTGTGCACATATATTGCCAACTGCTTTCTATACAGTGAGACAAACTGTAAAAGAAAAGAAGTTATCTGCATTGTAAAGCAGGAGAGCAGCATTGTTTTGAACTGTACGCTGCATGCATTTCAGCTACATGAAAAGGACAGACACCTGCTTTTTGACTTACAAGTCACGTAGTCTGTAAAATAACAGAGTAAACCTGATCTGATGAATTGTCCAGTACAGGAGCAACATTAATGATTTCTCAAACATCTGGCAGATTATTTATTAGAAAGGTTTTCTAGTAGAAAATGTCACAGACAGTGGCAGCACCTCACTTTCCAACTGCGCATCCTGTAAATTCACACTGGAGATTTCCTAATGACGCGCTGCAGCGTTCAGGAAGCCAGAGGTGGAATCAACATCACAAACTTACATCCAAGATAAAACTAATTAATGGCTGAAGAATTAGCATGGTTTTAACTGTAGAAGGCCTCCCCTCAAAGCTCATCACCTCTCAGTAAAAATCCGTTCTGCAAATGAAGGGCAAAGTCTGGTGTGCTGCAAGAGCCTCATCCCCATCTGCAGGGTGTACATGGAAACTAGGTATCTCAGATGATTCAAATCTTGCAGAGACAGGAATTCCTGTTGCTCTGCTCACACTGATACTTCTGCACAGCTGAAAGACCCCTGAGCACTATTTGAGTATCTTAACAATTTAATCTTTAGTGAATATTACAGTGCAAGATTTACCTTTAAAAATGCTTGTTCCAGACAGGTTAAATATGTGAATAACCCCCCACATATATTTAATAAAATTGAGTGTAATCTTATATGTAATAAGATTAAATATATTACATTAAATTTAGCTGCACCTATGAAGAATACACAAACACAGCATTTCCTATAGCAACATATATGCTGCTGTACTCAGCAAACATATGTAATTTCAATCCATACATCTAAATGCATGTCTTGAAGCATTAATATATACTTTAATTACTGTGCCGAGCAGATGAGCACATAATAGCAGCTATCATTTTAGAACTTTACAGACATGGTTCACTATTTGTAAAAACCCTTGTCACACGAACATTTCCTTTACAAAAGCAACAGACTCTTGATCTTATCAATGTTGTTTGATTTTAAAATCAAATCACAAATTTCACGATACTCAGCATTGTTCTTAAATCCTTGGCTCCTGCAGTTATGCAATTACATGACACTTAAAATTTTTTAAGACTAAGTATATCTCTAACCTTCATGTTCCATGCTTAAAATGTGTATCTCGGCAGCTGAAAAGAACACTCAGCAAAGTAAAAGAAATTCTGCATTGTTTCAACATCTTATAGCATTTAAACTATGTCATGATTTTTGAATCCAAGCTAATATTTTTCTAAATTAATACCTGAAATTAGTAACGCCACACTATTAACAGGAATCTGCTGTGAAGGCCAAGGCTATGCCAGCCGACAGCATCAGCTCCTGGCACTGCTTCTAGCTGATAGTCAGCAAAAATATCCCTATACCTTAGATGAGCTTAGATGGAGCAGTACATCTCACAACCAGCCACCAAGCTGCTCTTGGCTGCAACCATTGAGTGGACCTGCCTGTGACAGCCCCAAAAACATCCAGATAAGCCTCCTGTGTCACACATCAGGTTGCTCAGCATTATTGCAATGTAGATAGGTTAAGGAGGAGGACCCCTAAGATGGTCAGGGGGCTGGAGCATTAGCTCTTGGAGAAGAGAACGAGGGAACTAAGCTTGCTCAGCCTGGAGAAGTCTTTGGTGAGGCTTGGAGGCTTTCATGACCCAACTTGAGGAAACCCTGAGCAACTTGGTCTGACATCACAGCTGACCCTGCTTTGAGCAGGAGGTTGGACTAGACACCTTCTGAGGTCTCTTCCAACCTGAAGAATGATTCTATGATCATTCTGTGCTGTTGATCATTGCTGCCTAGCTGGGTTGTTTTCTGGAGTTACTCTCTTCTCACAAGGTTTTATTTGCTCTGTTCATTACTAAGAGCCCTTACTCTGACACCCTTCATGCTCTTCAGAAAAGGGTGTCTTTTTTTCCTCCAAGAGCCTACAGTTTCAGGCACTTGAACCCCAAAGTATTTTAGCAAATACTCTGAAATCCACGAGTTGATTCTGGACTGTAATTGTTACTATCTAGTGAGCAACTCTCCTATATTATCAACATTCAAAACAGAGAAGGAATGAAAGTCCTCATCAGGAACAAAATCCAACTTAGTTCAGGACATTTTTCCCTGATCTTTTATAAAATATAGCCCCATAACTGGCCTCAATATTTCCTTTCTCATGGGAGTCAAATCGGATGCTAAAACTGCTGGTATAAATGTATTTACATTTTTTTTCTCCTGCATATGTTCTACATTTTCAGCTCCCAAAGCATAGTGCTGAGATCAAGAACAGCCCTGTGCAGGCGGACAGCTTCCACACGAAACAGAGAATCAAAGCACATGCACAGCAAGACCCCTGAAATGTATCTTCACACATGTACCTGTTTTTTAGACTACTATAACACAGTGTAACAACAGAAATACAGTAATATATGAAGGAACTGGGAAACAACAATGTTGAGCAACCTAGAACTTCAACTATCGGACATTGAAAATGCTCATTTGGCTCTTACATGAGGTTCTGGGCACATTTTGGTACACAGATTTTATTATGCAAGTCTAAAAATAGTGCAGAGTGAAATCATTGAAAAAAAACCCACCTTACTAAGAGCAGTAAGGAATATACAAGTTTCAAGAGGCCACCCCAAAGCACTTCTAAAATGCATTTAGCACAAACCTGCTATACTTTTACTAGAAGACCACCTTCCTAAAGCAACTGATTTTCATCAGTTCCTGGAGTGCTTTCACTTAATTTTTTTCTTGTCCAGCTGTGCCCTAACTTCAGTTTGCTAACATATATAAATTTTCCCTAAGCAAAAGATTAAGTGGACAAATCCGGTTCCTATGTCTGGCACCAAGATATTACTGAGCTACATAAGCTACTAAGGGGTTCTAAACTATGGCAAACAAGTCCCCCAAGGCTCACTTAGAAAAAAATATAAAAACACAGGTCTAAGCTTGCCAAAGTGTCTGCCTCTTACAGGCACAGAAACCTGCCTGAGAAGGAAAAAAAGCAATCATTATTATGCATGAGGTACAGACCATCTGCAGTGGGCTCGAAGAGCCAACTTAAAAGAAGTGGGGGTGGGAGGAGTGTTCCCAGCTGCATTCACAGACAGTGAAGAGCCTGAGACTCAGAAGCTGTGAGTGGGAAAGAGATGGTAGATTAGGATGAAAGATGTACAAGATTTGTCATTGTAAAGAATGGAAAAAAATGTTGTAACATACATACTGTGTTTGGGGTATACAGAGAAGAGCAACAAGAACATAACAAACTTGATGAAGACAGAAAGATCAGATCATCAAAAAGGTTTCCAGGAGAGCTCTCTCCCTGTCACTGTGGTAGTAGGAGCATACAGAAGGTAAAAAGGGATGATACTATTATTACCCTGCTTGCAATATGGACCACTGAACTCCTCTTGACATGGAAAGGTAAGAATAGCAACGGCTGTAAAGCGGCAGCCACAAAGAATTTAGGGAGGCTTTCTTTTTTAAACACATCTTTCCATATTAGTCTTAAAAATTCTATTAATTCTCATGACACCTCTTCTCACTACTGCCACTACACATACCCATATTAGCTATTTACCATTATGCATGCCATACAGCTCAGTAATGTTTCATTTCTGAAAAGGAAAAAATAATCTATTTTTTTATTTTAACCACTGAAACTTGAATTACATATAACTCGCCCACCAAAAAGAAACAAACCCATAAGAACATTTTCTAACTTCTAGAAGCTTGCTGTGCACTAACATGTTTGCAGTTCAGTAAACAGGAGATAGTTACATTAGCTATAAATGAACTGTGACTAGGTAAATATGAGTAAACCTTTCAAAGTGACTGTTGCTGATTCTGCCAGGAAGCAAACGTATTTTTCTCTATTCAAGCCAAAATCATCACAAGTACTTGTCCTATTATGTACAAATTGTTGGCTTTTTAAACACTACAAATTAAACCCCAGTTTCACTGATATGCCTGGCTAAAACTCTGCTCACCTCTCTGGGGCCAAGATTTCACCTGGAATTTGAGTCTATATATGGGCTGACCCTGTAAATACTTACCATGATGGAAGGGGCACTGATACTTGAGCTTTGGTGAATCTTGCTGTCACACGCAGAAGTCCCTTTTCCCAGCAGTCTGCTCCACCTAGCTGTTGGAGATGCCAGCTCTCCATGCTGAATCAGCAAATACGGACCTGAGACGCCCTCCCGCAGTTTAGCAGAAAGTGATACATTTTGAAGGGTTTGAGCTGAACCTGTGGGTTTTGCAACAAAGCAGCTGAGGTGTGAGCACATGTTCCCTTCTGCAAATTCCGCTGAGGAAGCACTAATCCCCAGTGAAAGGGCGGAGCAGGGAGTCTGGGGCAGTAGCAACTTAAACCACTTCAAGGAGGTTTGCCAGAGCTTGTCAGTCAGCACTGGAGCTTTACTCCTGCAAAGAGTCTTGTCGACTTCAAAGGGACCACGTGCACCAGTGCAATTAGTGACATCCTCACTTGCAGAGAAGACTGAAGCCTAATTAAAGTGCGTATTTTTTTAAATGCACATCACTTTCGCTTTGCTAAAGTATTACAAACGCTGGGAGAAGCAGTGAAAGAGTACTGTGCTTAAATTTGCTTATTTATTTAAAACAAGGTCCATTTCGCATACATGTGCCAATATGCATGGAAAATTTACTGACTATTCCCCTGAAAATGTATGCTAATCTGTATATGCTAGCATAAATTAACACGAGCCCTTGCTATAAAAATGCCTTTTTATCCACGTATCTAGGAATATGCTTATGCCTAAGCAGGGAATTTTAAATTGTTTCCCAGACCGTTCGTGTATCCAACTGCAACCTGTTTATTTTGACCTCAGTTCTTAGAAACTGTTGATGCCATGGTAGAAATATGCTGTGCGTTCCAACAGGCAACAAACAGTCCTAATGACAGAATACTCCATCTGTGCTGCCAGAGCATACAGTCTCAGTCTATAGCTCGTATATGCTCTAGCTGAGCATGAATCCTTGAAATGTGGAGAGAGCAGGAACAGAACCCGCACAGCAGCTCACATTGTAAGGTACGTTCTGACAGGACAAAACTACCCAAAACAGGCCTTTGTAGAGAGTCCAAAGGCAGCCACTTCACATCAGTAAGCACTTGTATTCCACCATCCCTGCTCTGATTTTATTAACTACAGGCTTTCAGATTTTTAAAAATGTTTCAAAACTACGAAGTTAAAGAAAGTGGGCTTAAAAACTACTGCAATCTAAAGGTAAGAGTTAAAGCATGCAGAACACATGGCACTATTTACAGTGAGCTAACACACTGGATTCAAGGGAATTTTCCATCAACCTCGTACTCTGGAAAAGGTATACTACAGAAAAATGCATGTGGGCATCCTTTAATTTTTATTGCATCTTCTCATGATGCAGCTGTGGAGCAACACCCAGTGGTATTGATAGCATGAAATGGCAATCCTTTCCTTTTACCAAGGTCTGGTACCAATTACCATGGACTTAGAGGCACTATATAAAAGACAGTGCTGATTTGTTTCTAAATTTGTATCTTGATTAAACTGTCAGACTACAGCACAAAAGCAGAGCTTACCTGACTTTAAAATGGTACTACAATAAATTATCCAAGAAGTGCAGTACAATTTGTAAATGCTTATAAATGGGTCAATGCTACACTTCTTGTTTAGATTTTAAATTTTGGCCATGCCAAATCAAATGGAATAGAAGCAGCCTTTTATATTCAAACTGTAAGCTCAGTATGCTCGAAATACAAGCTGTATGTGAGGAGAGACTGGGAAGCAGGGTTTTAAAAATCTGCAAGTTGGCCAAGAGAGTAATAAATGCATTATTATTTTCAAAATAATTTTTTACTGCATTTTGGTACACAAACAAAGCAAATATGAAATATGAAGCTCCAAAACTCATATTCTCAGGAACACAGATGTAAACCTCCAAGGGTCAGAATAGTTTTTTTTTCAGAATTTACTCCTGTAAATAGAGCAGAATTTGGTCATGCCCTGTTAAAGAAAAGTTATTTCCTCAGAACAGCTTCAGTGATACAGAGCATATTTTAACTACCTAGAATTTCAGCTTCTAGGATTAGTGCTGTAAACACACATAGTGATTGTGGTCTCATGAAAGAAATAGTCAACGTAAACGTGGTGAAGCAAAAGCAAGATCAGCCATGCAGTATTTCCAAAAAGTACTTTAAGAATTAAATTGCTGTTAGTAAAGTTACTGCTATTAAAGTGCAGTTATTAAAACTTTAACAGCATACTGAACCATTCTGTACAATGAAAATATTATATTAAAACAGAAGATTCATTTTCACTCACGGTTACAAGCCATTGCTTTTCCTAAAGTGTCTGCTATTCTTTTTTTCTTTTTTGCCAATGTTGTTGTATGTCCTAACACAATTTTTCTACTTTTACATGGTATTCATGTCAGAAAATAGCTATTTTAAATTAATTAATTAGCAAGCACCCTTCCAGAGAGGGACTGTATGATGAAAGTGTTACATAGTGAAGTTCAGGCATATTTTTATACCCTCAAAAGATGGTAATTGATCCTCCCCTCTCCCCAGTTTCAAATGTGGAACTTGGCTGCTATGAGTTCTTTCCCACACAAATCAAGGCTTGGCTCTTTTGAATTGAAACAATATGGGATGATTATTGTGGGAAATTTTTTACTGTTGCTGTAATTTAAAACTTTCTGTACCCAATTTTGCATTTTCTATAAATCAAAACCCCATTTCACTTACGGCTACAATTAAACAGAGGAAATCAAAGACTAACTTCTAAGCAAGTCTTGCTATTAATCATGGGATGAACTAGTAGTACAACTACTTTTACTGCAGTTTCTTTCTGCCTGAGAACTGTATTTTAATCTAAAACCTGAGCTCTTTAAAGAGACTGTGTCACAGATGAGACAAATTAAATAAAGGTATACTAAATGGTATAGCATTGCATGCTATTTAAGGGGGGGGGGGCGGGGGGGGGGAAGCCAGCCAAAGCATACAGGCTCCTGTAGCAACTCCAAAAGGATCACTAGCTACAACACAATCCATCACAGTTATTTATAGCAACCTCTCTCACCTTTTGACACAACAGAAGCCTGCTAAAAAGTCCAGTGACGGCAATGTTTGCACCATCGCAATACTATTACAGAGACAACTA
The DNA here is from genome assembly GCF_037157495.1 of Lathamus discolor. Classification (NCBI taxonomy): domain Eukaryota; kingdom Metazoa; phylum Chordata; class Aves; order Psittaciformes; family Psittacidae; genus Lathamus; species Lathamus discolor. The sequence goes on from NC_088884.1 coordinate 57,823,301, forward strand.
CTCAGGGTTTGATACTGCACTTACAGAAGCTATCATGCTTTTCCTCTCACCAGAAGCAGCTGTGAAGTCACATTCCCTACTTTACGTGTATGAACAGAAAGGTGTCTTTTTGTCCTTTTTAAAGTATAATTTACAGAGGCAATTGATTTCAGCATCAGAATTTAAATGTAAAATATGACATGCAAACACAAAATTAAAATTCTCATGCAAAATGGAACTGTGTGAAATATGTCAACTTAGGGCTTCTGCTGTTTCAAGCTAGAAGTCAAAATGATGCATTTTTATTTCCTAAAAAGAAAAAATGCATCTTGATTGCTAGACAAAATAAAATACAAACTCTTATATCACCAGAAAGACATGTTTCACCCAGCTGTCTTTTTTTTTTTTCCCGTCTCTCAAAAAAAAGAGAAATCTTATGTCATTACTTGTTTTCAGTGCCCCAGATATTTTTAGAGCAAGGTTTAATGCCTCACGGTATTACTCTTAGCAAAACTCCTACAGAGGTTCGAATCACCACATTATTTGCAGCAGTGCATCCACAGTAAGAATATGCAATAATAGCAATTTATTCGTAATACATATGTTAAACATAAAAATTGACTTCCAGTTAAAGGCAGTCAGTAATGTGTACTTTCCATGCTGAAGAGGAAACTTTTACTGAATACAAAGTAAAATTAAAATGCATCTTGTAAAAATCCCCCATCTCCTTTTTAAAAAAAAAAAAAAAAAAGACACAAAGGAAATAGCTGTGAAGAGTTTTGGGAGGGCTTCTTAAAAAAAGAAACCAAAAGTCTTCCCAACAGTGACTTACTATTCAAATACTACCTTTCAATAAAACACCAGCAGAAAAGTCTTCACCTCTGAGAAGAATTAGATTTTTAGATGTAAATTACTGAGATTATAGGTTGAAACATTGTTTTGCTATAGATTTTCTTCCTAATGAAGATTTCTAATGTACTTGCAGATCTCATTCTCTCCAACAATGAACTCCCAGAGCAATCAACACCTCTGTTTCTCCAAAAGTACATTCAAAACACATCAGTTCATCTGAGACATAATATGATACCAGGTCTTTGCTTCAGTTTGCTCAAACTTGCTGATCATTTTGAGCATACCACTTGCTCAGCTGAGCATCAGCCAAAGACAGGTACTAGTTGCAAACCCTGCCCAAATTCACCATCCAAGCTAGAACATTTGTCCCTTTTTCTTTTCAAGTTAATCACACAAACTTCTCCCATTTGACTTCAACTGACACTCTAAACTGAAGAGGGAAACTGTCTACCCTGGCTAGCTTACACTCCCCGGTGTTCAGGACACCTACACACATCTTGGACTGGAACTCTTCTCACACTACAGGTAATGAGAATATAAGACTGGTTACCATAAGCACTCACGAGCCAGCTGGAGACATCTAAATGCAAGCACTAGAACATACTTGGGGCCTGGCAGCACTCACCTGAAGATTTTCAGCACCGTTAATAATCAGGCTATATGGCTCTAAAATTAGGCAGAGCATTGCTAGGAAACATTTCAGAAAACTCTCACTTTAGGTCTTCTGTATTTTTACATTTGGTTCAAAGCACTGTTTTTTGCACAGCCTTTACCAGCTGCAGATGAGAGGAGAAGAGGGAGGATATGAAAGCAACAGTCTGGGACTACCAGTGGGTACAAAAGTCCTATGCATAAGCATCTGCAGAATGTGATTGTCACAGGCACATTTACCAAAAATGTGTGTGTGGGGGGTGGATGATGAAAACAACAAAAAAACCCCAAACCCACAGTTTTTACAGTATTCATTAAAACACAGTTGGCCTTATCAGCAACTCAAGCAGCTCAGCTTTAGTTGGCTTGAAGTTGTCCACATGGTGGAACCAGTGTGGCTCTCTGAGCTCAGTAAAACCCTTGTCTGCTTCCCAGCTCTGTGGATCACGTGTGTGTCTGGGGCACTCTCCAGAGTAGCTGTGCCCTTGATGCGAGTGAAACATCAACTGAAAGACGGTGACTGAGAAAGCCTGCTCACTTGAGCTGACTGTGATTTGCTACACAATGCAAGTGCTGCATGAACTAGGCACACTTGCCTGTCTTCTAGAAACTAAACTGAGTACAAACAGAGGACAGGCTGCTGTAAAAAGAAATCAATCCTAAACTCAATTTCTTTTGGGCCACCAGTAGTATAGAAAGAATAGAATTGTCGGAGAGACCAAAACCCACCAACAGCAAGCAGAAGATTCAAAATATGCCAATGTCTTTATTTTCAGAAGTTCCCTCCCAGTTTTCTGTTCTGCAGGGAGCACCTAAAATGTTAAGATTTCTGAGTTTTAGTTGTTTATTATCCTGTAAAGGTTTGGGGGTTTTGGTTTGGTTTGGGTTGTGGGTTTTTTTCAGTCAATGATCTAATTAACTTCCCTATACAATCTGAAGATGCTGTCGATAAACTGGATTTTAATTATTCGGACAGCAGAATCCCAAACTGGAAGACCAGGCAATTTCACAGCATATTCCTATTGAGGCATAAAACAGACCAACACATTTACAAGAGGGTGGTGATGAAAGATACCTCATGGCAAGTAAGCAGGGAACACATCACCTTCCACTTTGGTAGAGAATACTACTGAATTTTGGAAGGCAGGAGAGTCACCTCCTCGAGGTAAGAGTGAGAGTCTCCATCCAAAGGAAGTCAAGGACTAGAATAGCAGGTACTTCACAGATCTAGACTATGAGATGCTGCCTTTTGCAAAGTACTATTTAACCCCTGAAATTCTGCAGGCACTGCATTTCAAAACAGTCAGTGACTTCTCCCTTCTCAGCTCAGTGTTCTCCACATGTATGATGTGCATGGTTTACTCAAACATCAACAGTTTCTTACTGAAGAAATCTCACAGGCAACATCAGTTATCACCAGCTTACACAGGGAGGTGCTGAGGCAAACTCAAAAGTCAAAAGGGAGGAAACTTGAAGAGGTTCTTACTGTTACACCCAAGGCTCAGCGTAAAACAATCTCCCCAACTTCTGACTCATTTTTCCAGACATGGGCACCCCAACTCCCACATATGAATACTTCATCAAGGCCCAATTTCTGGACAATAGTATGCCTAAGTTGCATATTTTACAAATTAAAGGATATTATATTAAAAGATAGAAGAGTGACTAAATAAACTCTTGAGACTGCAGATGTCACAATAAAAACTATTCTTTGTACCCAGTATTTCTCCCAATGGTCTCTAGAGCAGTAGCTGTACATAAAGGACAGCACATAATGGACAGAAAAAAGCTGTGTGCTATCTGAAGTGGCCTGAATGGTTCTTAAACTCTATGTAGGCCTTGAACTAGTCTTCTGCAGAGGTGAAATTCAGTTTGTAAAGAATGGTTTACTTTCTTCAACTGCTATTAGAATTAATACCCACCAGACAGCAAAGTGAAACACAGGCACCGATTGCCCAGATAAACCTTTTCATTATAAGCATTTTTCAAAAATACTCATACAGAGCTGTAACAAAGTCTGTATGAGTACAGTGAGCTGGCAAAGTAATTCTTCAGCTTGATCCCTTGATGTTAATAGAGTTGTGAGACTTTTCCATTTGTACTTCCACTATTTGCTACTTTAAAACCAAGATACACAGTTAAGGCATAGGCCTGTTTTCTCACAGGCAGATCTTTGGGAAAGCTTATCAGCTCTTCCTGCTGAAACTTGAATCAACCTTCATTTTAGGTTAGAATGTATCTCAGGAGGAACACACGGATGGCAAGAAAAGTTACAAAATGCAGGGATTTTGGTACTGGCTCGCTCACACACACCCCCTTTTCCATGTCAAGTTAAATCCACCACCAAGTGGGTGTTTACCCTTTCATGTATTCAGCTGGGCAGCCATCGAAACTTAAAAGGCTTGAAGCAATTATTTTAATAATAATGGAATTTTAGTGCTTTAGCGTCCAACCCAGAACCTTATATGGGTGCAAATCAGCCACATCCAACTGACAGTGTAAAGAAATCTATTTTGGGAAGAGAATTATGCTCATACTTTAAAGTTCCTTCCTTGCTAAAACTGATTGCAAGATGTGGACTGCAGTGTCACGGACTGATGAAATATTCACCAGCAAACACATGTATGTAGATACAGCGCCTTCCATAAGCATGAAAGTATCATCATAAAGTTACAATTACTTTGTTGTCACTCCTGACTTCCAAACTGGCCTGCTCTGTATAACAGGTACAATAACTCTTCAGTTTGCTTTTCTCTCCCAAATCAGTCCTCCACTTGACAAACTCTAGACCACCCTGTTGCCAGCTGGCTGCATTTGCAGCCAAGTGCTATTCCTTAGCTGCTTGCCTTAAGTAACACTCTGAGTTCTGGCTCCTGAAAGAATTTTAGGGCAAAAAACCCACAAGTATCTGATGGATACCACTTTTACCCTGTTAAACAGCACCCTGTGAGAGCATTTTGTGTTACAGAGGAGTAAGTCATTGCCACTCTAAATAAAATACTAAATAGCATCTTAAACGTGTAAACGTGAATATTACATGTTCAACTTCATTTATATTTACGTCAAATAGGAGCGCATCCATAGAAAAAAATACTCTGATCCCATGTGATATATATAGAGAGAGTGTGTTATACTTTAAATGAAATAATGTTATACAGAGATTCAGAAGGCACAGAGGAGACAGTAGAAATAATTGTTTTAGTATCATTTAAAATGTAAATGTCATGTAATATGTAATTTAAATGTAAATCTGCACCTTAAACCTTCAATCCATCAATGTAAATCTCCATTTAAGAAACAAAATTTCCATGTGATCACGTTAATTCCTCCTTCTATATTAATTATAGAATGGGAAATGTATAACCTTCAATTAAAAACTGGTAACTATCTTCATAACAGACTGAGTTGAAAAACTATTTTTAAAAAATGGTTACTAATAGATTTTAAAATGTAAATGGTTATGCACATAATAACTAAGCAACGAAAGAATCCCTGTATTTCACACTGCATTAAAAACAAAACCAAACTCCACAATGAGCTCCTGCAGCAAAATTTATATGTGCATGCACTTTAGGCCTGTAAGTTTCCCTTCATTTGGGGGCAATATGATCAATTCCTTCCCATGCACCCTGTAGTTCATATATGTATACTGGAGTAGGAATCATACTAGTGCTGTGTTCCTTAAAACAAGAAAGCAAGACTCTGACTCTCCTTGGATTAAATCAGACAAAGAAGGTGAAAAAGCTAACTGTGTAAGTACATAAGGTCATGCAGAATGCAGTGTTCTTTAAACGCACTTTAAGAGTCAATCGAGTTCAGGCTTCCTGTATCAGGTTTTTAAATTAGTGCTACTTTGGTTGTGAGTATAATACAAAACTCTGATACCTGTGGAAGACTTTCCTCTAACTCAGGTCTGGATATACTGTTTTCTTTCCTATAGGCAAATAAGACAATGCATCTCATCTGCCAAAGGTAACAAAATATTGTAAGAATTCTCTTTTCTTAAAAGAAAGGGGGAAAAAAACCCAACAAAAAGCCTGCAACCAGAGAGAAGAATAAATATCAAAACAGAAAAAAAAAAGAAAAATAAATATTTGTTAAAGAGCAAAATCTTTCAAAAATAATACTTGCTGTATACACAAAAGTAGAAGTAAATATACCAGAGCTCTTTGTGTATGGGCAGCAAAACAAATACTGTGATCAAAATCTCTCGGATGCAATTAAATAGCTTTCCTACGCTCCTGCACACTGAATTCCAATAAACAGCAAGACTAATTCTGAAAAATTGCAAATGCATTTAAAAGTCATGTCAAAGTTTTGTGTTCACCAACACACAGTATTTCCTGAACTGAAACAACTGTCCATCTAAACCAGTACAAATATTTGTAACTTCTTTATGGTTAATACATCTTGTGGATGAAAATACAAATTAATTCTTCTACAGCTTTGTCTTCTGGTAGAACAAAGTCTTTTCTGTCACCTACTCTATTGTGACTCTGCAAGACCAGTTACCATGAACAATGTACTAGAAAGAATAATATAACTTGTGTTGAAAAATCAGTGTTAAGTATGTCTTATCTCTTTCACAGGAACCCTAAACTGACATCTCTCTGATGAATTAACTTCAGGGTGAAGCATCTTGGCCTACCATGGTTGTAAAACACAAAAATGCTATCACGTATTTCTCCAAGCTACTCAGTGCCACCATCTGCACCCACAACTTTAAAATAAACAGACTTGATGCTGCTGCTTCTTGTTTTCTAGCTCCTGAGAGCAACTGTTTCCAGTTCACTTTCCTATTTTTTAAATTACCTAAAAAAAAAAAAAATAAAAAAAGACATCTAGACCAGTTTCAAAAAAATGCTATTTTTTTTTTCTAATTTGACACTCTAAAAATAGTTGTGTCTGTAGTTATAAAACCATGTGAACTCTTTTACTATTAAAATTGAAGCTGCCTTCTCCTACTGGAAATTTCTCCTTATACTGACAAAAGAATTTCAAGAGCTGAATGAATGCCACAGGAAACATATCTATATGCAGGTATTCAAATACATGGGCAACATACTAAGTGTACCTCAGATTTAAATTGTTGCAAAATATCAGTCAGCAATTCAAACACAATCAATCAAAGCTACAGAAAATGATTAGTTAATTAATATTTAATAAAGGTATATTGGCTGTTATCATAATACATTCTGTTTTCTTTAGCTCCTCTTCCTTCTCTTTCCCAAAGACTTCAATCAGTATCCAAAGCAATTTACTTTTTTATTTGTGTTTTAACAAGTTTGAAAAGAGCAAATCACTTCAAAACTTCAGAGAGAGTTAAATGTTTTCCTTGGCAGATAACAGGATAAGACGATTGAGGTTAATTTAAACTTCTGTGTAAAAATAAATAAGTGGTACATTGCCATCTTAAAATCTATAGACTTATTCCAAAAAGACAGCCCTAATTTAAATAAAGAACGCATAAAGTAATGTGTCAACTACATACCAAATATAGAAGCCACGTTCACTCTTTTTTAATTCATAAAACTCTGATTTCGAGCATCAGTGAGATGAAGCTCTTTAGAGCCTTCCCCCATACACCTTTTAAAAAAAAAAAAAAATTAAAAAGAAAACCCAGCAGAACATGATCAATGCTTAGACATGTATTTTGGAGTATTATGCCTGCATAATTTCTGTGAGTTTTATAAAGTTTTAGTGGCAGGCCCTGAAAACCACTATAGCAGTCAGATCATTATTGCAAACTATTATGTATATAAGCTTAATCCAAATCCCATTTGTAGTCAATGGAAAAATCCCCGTTGCCTTCAGAGGCCTTTGGATCAGATCCTTTGTTTCCAGAGGTATGGCATAGGAAATTTCAAATGTATGCAAGAGGGAAGGGTGTACAACTACTAAATAAGTGGTAACACTAATCTTTTGTGAAAAAAGACTTTTTTACAAAGGGCAACTCAAAATGATGAGACCTCACATCTGACAGTATATCTTTTTAAAAGACAGGCTACAAAGGGCCTGATTCCGGGCATTTTATTTCTGCATACCTACCTATAAATCAAGGTATCTTAAACAGAATTATGTGCTATTTTTGGAGATCATAAGTAAAATTGTAATGAAATCTTACTATTATTGGTTTCACTAGCAGATATAAAAAATTCTACGTGAGGGCTGTAATACCTGTGGACAAATTTCTGAATCATTCCTAGGAAAATCACAGATTGGCTTGCTCTCTAGCAAGAAGTTACAGGCCAGATTTATTAGCGATTCCACAAATGTGCATACACACTACGTTAGTGACTCTGCGAGTAGGGGAGGATTACTCCAAAGTCCATCACTCAACAGAATTCATCCTATTGTGGATCAGGCACGGCGTCAAATGAATAAACAAGTATGGATTTACACAGTACCATTTACAGCAGTATTAACTCAGGACTTGCAGAAGTGTAAGTGCACTGAAAACATCTACCCCGCCATTTTATATCTACTGGGATCATTCTACTTATGAACGTCTATTGTGCTGGCCACAGGGATTTCAACTTCCTGTCTTCTGGCTGCAATCAGAAGTCTAACTAGCTGCATACACACTGAATAAATTAATACCAATCTTTGCAAAAATCAAATGCATTGTAAAAGCACGCTTGCTATATGAACACATATGTAGCTATGAAGAAACATGTTCTACAGTATGTCTTATCTCAGAAACAAAGACACGCAGTCATATTTCAAAATTAGTTTTTTTTTATTCTCAGATGTATTCATCCATAAATCAAAATAAAAACTGCATGGCAGTGTTGCTTTGTTATTTATATACGTATTAGACCTCCACAACAACTGCCACTGCAGGGGGAGAGGGTGGGAGGGCTGATTACCTGCGCCAGTTTCAAGCTAAGTGCAACTGATGCAGTTTGTAGGAAAAATGCCTAATTCAAGCCTGTTTCCATTTGCTTGAGGGAAGGTGTCACAATCACAGGCCTGCCCATGCCCTGAGCACTCATGTGCATAGAAGACTTTGAATGCTGCCGTACAAGGTGCAAGGCCCTGCAGAGGTTTGTAACGCCATGTGGTACATGGGCGAAGGCTGATTACAGCGAAACCATTCTGCCTGCAAGGGAGCTGCTGAAACACCGAATTACACCGCCACCCCCCTCCCAAAAGTGAAAAAAAAAAAAATCCCCAAAGTAAACTGCATGAAACAAGGCATTCTTTCCACTCCTCCTTTTCTTTCTCCTTACCTGTTACAAAATGTTTATGAATACTTAGCACATACCAGAAGGCAGTGATGTACCAATTCAGACATACAAAATATAATCCAGCCTCACAGTCTTAAATTACCTTCTATATTCAATGAAGATGAGAACTCCAGACTGCACCCACATCTGAAAGTAGTAACTCCTGCTCCATCCCCTTTCCCTTTCTTCTCTCCACCTCCTCTTTCCCCCCCCCCCACCTTCTTTACCCACAATAAAATCTCCCCTAACCTGATCCAAAGCTGGCAGCATCATCCAGGCAAAATTCCAATTAATTTCAAAAAGTTTAACCTGAATAAGGAGGCCACACATCCCATTTATTATCTCTGAAAGTAACCACCACATCGTAACCCACCTATTTGTGTAAAATGCTGCTCTCTGCTTTGCACGTAACACTGCTCTCTGTTGAGCACTGTGTATAGGCCTAGAACATATGCACCTTTCCCTCGTGCTCCCTTCTTTCTCTGTGTTAGCATCTCTTGGTAAAAGCTGTATTTTTAGTCAAGATAGGTGGGAGGTTAAGAATCTACTGTTCATTTCTCAGCAACAGCCTAAATATCCTTTTGGAGGACAAAAATCCATTTGGAAGATGCGAGTGAGGGAGAAAGACTATGCTTTTAATTTTTCATTCCATGCACCAAACATTTTGTATGAGAATCTTGGCAGTCCCACACCAAACACTTTCAAAATGTAAATGCTCAAGCTCATGTGCGTAATTCCTGAAGGTATTCATCTGAGGGGCTGAATGTTTCTATCAGTTAGATTTCAAGTTACAGACTAAAACTAATTCTAAATTTAAAACCTGGAATTCACCAACCTAATGAACAGATTTTAATCCTTCCTCAATTAACACACAAGTGATCTTTATGCACTATGTTCATTTTCAGCATGCTTACAGAAATCCTCACTGTGAAATAAACAGTAATAAGGTAATTCTGCTTCTTTTACTTTCACAGCAAGCATTTCCAGCAAGCCACCACAAGATAATGAACTAATACACCCGAAACAATTTTATATTCCTTCAAGTGCTAGTCCTCAGCAACAAAACAACCCCAACAAGCATTGCAACTTAAGAAAAAAATATATACCCTCTTTATCTAAACAGCATCATTAGGGGAGCAATATCACTGAGTGCTCCAAAATCTCTGTGATTTTATACCAATAAAAAATATACTCTGAAATCTCAGCTTATGCTTTTATACCAATAACTACAAGTTAGAATCCTCAGCTAATAGTTTATTTGCCTTGTACTGTGCAGCTACTACAGGCCTCCAAAAATCACTTTGAAGAAACTAATTTCAGCTATCACCAACCCATACGTTCCTGAAGTCCCTTCTTAATCTACAGAGTTCACTAAAACATTCTCCACTTACTTTGAGCTTGATCAGCCAATAAATACTGCTTTACTACTTAAAGTTATGAGTTGCTTTTCAGTTTATGTCGCCATAAAACAGTTCAAATGCATTGCCAGTACGGAGATGGTTTTGATACAGTGCTGTCAATGGCCTGAGTTTAAAAACTGTTTTTGTACCAGTCACTAGGTATTTTCTAATTATTTTTGAAGTTGGGGTTTTTTGTTGTTTCTTTTTTTTTCATAGAGAGAAAAAAACAAAACAAAAACCCCCAACACACAAACAACCAAACTTATCTGGATTTGTTTTGATACTTAATTTAATTCCTGGATATAAATAAAATTAAAGAGAGAAGAATGAAATATTTTACAAAAGCATTCCTTTTTTTTCAGTGTAAAGCATTTTGGTTTACAAATACGTATGAAAAGTCTAGCTTCCTCATAAAGCGTCGTCAAAATTTATTTATTTTCAGATATTTTAATTTGCACATGCACTTGTCCATGTAAAGAATACAAAGTAAGTATTATAATAGGTCTGGCAATTTCATAGTAGTAATAAATCTTACTTGTACAACTAACTGCCAAACTGTGCCTAACTCAGTACATCTACATCCACATGCTACTTTGGTCTATAAATGGCATTATTCTAATATTTAAGTATTATACTTAAAATAAATGCCTTCCTTAACACCCGAAGAGCAAGAGGAAGAGAGTGGGAGTGTGTGTGAGCATGTGCCTGTGCGTGCATGTAAAAGATAAAGAAAACACACTTTTGGCACTTACAGACCTTTAAAGGCCATGAAAAAAAGTATTCTAAAAATACATGACAAAAAAAAAATAATGTTAATTATAAAGTAATCCTGAGCAATTACAGGTATTATAATTCTCCTATATGAACCCTGAAAATATCTGTGCCCGAATTCACATTGCTAAGACAATCAGGAAACTGTAATGTGATACAATTACTAAAGATCATCACACAGTTACCTTAAAAAATATTAGTTGGGCAATGAGAACATGTACCCTTGTGTGTACACACACAAATGGTATAAATCCCTATGTACTTGTTAGCAGCTGCATCAGAGCTGCTGTGCACATGGGCGTTTCAAACATAGTGAAATATTAAATAAATATAAAAACTTGCACCACCCAACTTTCTTTTCCTGAGCTTCCTTCTATTTAAAATAAAATATAGGGGGGAAAAAAGGGGGGGGAGAAGGGGAAGGAAGGGGGGAAATGCCACTGAAGAAAGAAGCTATATTGTAATCAATGAAGGCAAGACTGGCACAAGTCCTAGAACATTTGCATTCAGAAATAAAAGCTGTGATCGACCTTTGTCTGCTAAGAAAATGAAGCTTGCTGCTTTTAAACAGACTAGCAAAGGGAGGGGCAGACTTGATAGAGAGGGAGAAGAGAACCTAAAAAACAGCAACAATAGCAAATATTAGTATATCACATCCCTAATAGCCAGCAAGCGATCACCCTGAATGAGCCTCAACCTTGCCGGGCTGGTAACGTACTACTGGTTAATCAGAAATTAATAGGCAGTCACGAGCCAATTTGCCGATACCCACATAGTTTCTGAAACTTAATTTCCCTACTTGATAATTACTGGCAGCTCATGCCATCGTAGCGGTACACAGCCACGAAATGCTGGTGGGTGCCCGTCAGGGGGGGAGCGGAGAAGCGGTGGGAAAGCAGCTTACCCTGTGCAGGGTGGGGAGCCAGCCCCGGGGAGTCGCCGATGTGCTGGTGTTCACCTTGCAGCTCTGCAGTCTCCTGGAAAAGCAGGCAGAAGGCACTGAGCGAGCTCTGTGGCATTTCTCGCCCTTGCAAGTGCACGCAGGCCTAGGAGAAGAGGGGAAGGCGGTCCTTACCTAGCAACCGGCGGCCGCTCCTCCGCCCGCTCCGGCCGCAACTGCCCCCGGCTGCCAGCGCCCGGCGGCAACAATGGGCGGCTGCGAGGGAAGGGAAGGGAAAGGAAGGGAAGGGGCGAGGGGAGGGAGGGAAGGAAGGAGGGAGGGAAGGCGAAGAGGGAGAGAGACGGAGGAAGAGAGGAGGGGAGGGGAAAAAAAGAAGCGTGTTAAGCTTGTCTGGTAGTTAACAAGTCTTGAATGAAGAATGTTAGCAAACAGACAAACAGCATGTCTGATGCATGCTAATAGTCCTGGCTTCACCACTGACACTATGAATAATTCAGTAGAAAGGAGGGAAAAGAAGAAGAGAGGAGGGAAAAAAAAAAAAAAAAAAGAAAGAAAGAAGGCACCCTCCACCCTTCCTTCACGCTGTCGAACGCCTGCAGAGGAGACGAGAATAAAAAGTATGCCGCAACTTTCTCCTTTCCACCCATCGCTAAGCAAATATTCAGCAAAAAGGCCAGTCAGGCACCATCACTTTCGCCAGTGCAGCCTCTCAGAGACTTTCAATTCCTATTTTCGTTGGCTATTAATTTCCACACACACACCCCCCCCCCCCCCCCGCTTTCCCCCCCGACTCCCCCTTTACCGCCTATTTTACTTCTTTTGTCTAGGAGCTGGCACCTGTCCCAGAGACGGCATTTTACTGCACATCCCCTTTTCCCTCCTCAGCAGAGAAAGAGGGGGGAGAGGTCTGCAAGGACGAAACAGCCTGTGCACCCCCTATCCCCCTCCCCAGTCTGCTGCCTTCCTCCCCACACCCCCAAATTTCCATTTCAGGCATGGTCAGATTACAAGGGGTTTGGAGGGATATCATCCACACTATTTCACATGGCGCAGATACCTAAAGCCATTAAAAATATATTTGTATTAAAGAGAAAGAGAAAGCCAGCCAGAGTGAGAGGCTTGTTCCATAAGCAGCACTGTGCACTGACACTCAGGGGAGGAAAATCACAAATAAAAGCCTTCATTCTCGCAGCATACAAACTAGCAAAGCCCGATTCATCGCTCGGTCAAAGAAATCAATTCCTTTAACGGAGGGAAGAGAGAGAGAGGGGAAAGAGAAAAAAGGATCAGCGGAGGGGAAAATACTCGGTGCTTTAACCTCAGCATTGCAATATACAGTACAGCCGAGCACAGAGCAGGAGAGACGGAAAACGAGCTCCCTTCTAAAACGGTGGAAGAGGAGGGTTAAATAAAGAAGAAGGGATATTAAAAAAAAAAAAAAAAAAAAAAAAAAAGCAGCTCCTATTCGCAGTGTTTTCAAAAGTTGTGCTCTGGCAAAGGCCGTCTGAAGGGGAGGCCCTTGCAGCAGGAATGCGAGCAGCAGCAGCAGCAACCTTCTTTTTTTTTTCTCCTTTCTAGAGCCCAGCCTCCCCCTTGTGAGCGACTGGAGCGATCTGGCTAAGGAAGAGGAGGAGAAGGACGTGAGCTAGCGAAACGCAGAGGGCTAGAGCTGATGATGAAAGAGAGGCACGGCCCTGCGTGAGCAGGCTCGTTTCCATCATACGCAGCAGGCACAGAGGGAGGCAAGCAGAGCGCAGGGAACCGAGCGCCCATGCAGGGGCACCGCCCCCCCCCCCCTTCCCTCCCCCGGAGCTTAGGATGGAGACCCAGGGAGGAAAAGAGCAACTGGGAGGAAAGGCACTGCGCTGGAATGTCAATGCACCCACGCTATGGCAGTACGGTTGACAGCGCAGTGCGGCTAATGAAGCTTTTAATTGAGGGGGGGTTAGTCCAACGGAAATATCTTCCGGGATTAAAACAGAGAGAAGAGCTCCTCTTTATATTTACACGCACCTAGACCCCTCTCTGTAGTGAAGCAGTCCACAAGGACCACGGAACTGCAGTGCGCACACACACACACACAAAACCCCAAACCAAGCACGCAACCTCAAACCCACAGAGCAGCAAATGGATCTTTGAAAAAGTAAATACTGCATGTGACAAAAACCTCGGTGATTTTGTTTTCTCATGCCCTTACTTCTAAGCCAGCTGCACAGCCAAGCTCAGGCTGCTTGGCCCTTATAACTATCTTGGCACCGAGTCAAAAGCTGATAAGCATTTGGGCGAGACAGCTCAACTGCTGTGCTGGAAGAAAAACAGCTGCCATGATTGCTGTTTGATTGAGAGCGCTTACACACACTCACAAAAAAACATATCGGGCTGCAAAGACGGGCCACAAATGCCTGAGGATTCAGCTTCAGAGGATCAACACACATTTCCTTTTTTAAAAAAAAAAAAAAAAAGTTTTTATATAGTTTCTCCTCCGTTCCCCCTCCCCTCTTTTAAAGAAAACGTACTGTGTGGACTTGCTTTTCTTCTTCCCATCCCCCTCCATAACCTCAAGCAAACTCAAGGAATTGTGCCAAAAGTCCCGTTGCTAGTTACCAAGTGCATTTTTTCAAACGTCCCTTTGATACTTCTTTCCCTCATGCTTGCCATGGAATATGCAAGTAAGATAATCTTTCCATTACTTACAAGAAGTAATTAAAAAAGAAAAAGAACTTCTAGCTCGATGTTCCTTTCTCTTTTTCTCTCTTCAGGGGCAAAAGGAGGGAAACAAGGGGGAGAAGGATGTTTTTTCTCTTTGCCGAGTCCAACATTTGGCTTTTTCCATTTGTGGCAGATCACTGTAACGCTATTGTAAAACAACTTCCTGCCCCTTTTGGCTCACGTTCCAGAAGCTGCTAGGCTAAGTTCATAGCACAAACTTTTTTCCTCTTGCCGAAGAAGAGAGACAAAAAAAAAAAAAAAAATCCCTGCAAATTATTTCCCCCTCCCTTCTCTGGCTAATGGACTCACAAGGTGAATTTATTGCAGCTCTTTAAGAATGTTACACAAGAGACGTCGGTATCCCAGCTGGATAATTCATAAGCTGAAAAGGTGGGGTCATTATAAATATATGTCTGTCTGTGTCTGTGTGCGTGTGCATTTTAATTTTGTAATTTTGAACTGTAAGTCGTAATACCATCAGGTGGATAATGAGCTAAGCCGCTTCATCTGTCGTACTAATTTGTATATCTATCATAGCACAGATCATTGGCTTAGTATATGCAGCCTCCTACTTTCCAATTGCTTTTGTACTCTAAGGTGACCTGCATCTCTCTCACCTTCCTCCCCTCCTCTACATGCTTGGTCTAAAGAAAATACCCACTGACAGGCTCTAAACCCTCCCTGCTAGAAAGGGAAGATGTTGCAGTCTCACTGCTAGAAGCCAAAGAGGAAAAAAATAAGGCCTCTACAACTTGCTCTCTCACGATCTCTCTCTCCCTCTCTCTCCCTCTGTTTCTCTCATAGCAACAGCATTTCTTGGTACGCCTGCTTTGGCATACATCAGCATTTCTACCCGTCCAAGTGTCCTTTTGCGTCACATCTCGCCATTTCATTCAACCAATGAAATCTCCTTCTTGCAATAAAAATATATATACTTTTTCTGTTACTGGTATATTCAAAAATTTTTTTTTAATGTGCTTTCCTAACAAAAAACGTTGTCAAGTACTTGATTTGCCCTACATGGGGAGGGAAGGGAAGGGGGGGGGGGGGGGGGGGAAGGAGACTGTACAGGATCCAGCCTTGAAGAGTCTTCCTTGTGGAAAATATGTTACCATAAGAAAAAAAGGATTACGTGGATACTTAAGGAAAGTGATAGTTGTCTCTCTCATTTAATATTTATTTTGCTTATGCTATCACTGCTTTCCTTATGTATTTTTAAAGCAGCTAGTCAGTTTCAACTAATTGGAAAAGTCAACACTGTGGGTTTCTAAGACTTTGTAAAATACTATTCAGGAGGAAAAAAAAAAAGAAAAAAAAGGATATTAAGTGATATCTTATTCCTCTAAATATTGATCATGGGGTAATGGGAAAAAAAATGCAATGGAAAAAGAAAACTGGTATACGTGAGCTTCTATCCCTTGCAACACTCAGATCCCTTCCAAAGAGGCTGCTCTCCAACCTTCAGCTTAAAAATACACTATCCTGCAAAATGGAGCAGAGGTCTTCAGAGTCACAGATTTTTTTCTGAGATGCATTTCCTCTTCTCACAAACTCACACGATTTTTTGAAGGCAGTATTTAAACAATCTGCTGTGGTTATGATAGTGAGAAAGACTTCATACTATTCACATTATAGGTTTAATACAGCCATTCCAGGTGCTGTGTGTACTCTGCCTAGCTGGTAAGACTGGCAAAAGCAAGCACTACCAAGAACAGTATATACTGTACTGGATGGAACATACTTTCTACCGAGTATATGAAAACCCATCTCCCTGTTTTCAGGCCTGACTTTAATCACATTTGCTCTATTAAAATGCACAATATTAGCCAAGTCTAGAAAGTACAGGGCGGCACATGTGGGTTTCTCAGAACTGGCTGGCTGTGCCACATCTTGAACAACTGCTACAGTGGCATATTTAAGGAACCTCTGTTACACATTTTTACTCAGCCTCAAATCTCAAGAAAATGCTCAACCACTGGCATTCTGAGGAGAATAAACATTTCTTTTGTAAGCCAAATATATGTTTTATGGTTTACCCCTACCAACTTTTTTCTTTTTTTTAATGGTGTGAAACCACAAAACGTTTTCAATATTTATTTTTAGGGAGTTATAGTAAAAGCACATTAGCGATTACCAGGACATAGCTGACAAGATATTTAAACTGTAACTTTCCCTCAAATTTTTATTTCGGTAAAATGACACCCAGTAATTCTGACCTCTTCTAATAACTCTGGTATCTCTTGCATACAGACTGCTGGATGCAGAGGATGTGTGTGCATAAATTGTGGGTGGTTAAAAAGTAAAAACAACTTTGCAGTTTCTGGATAACATACTTTGCAGCAGACAGCCATAAAGTCCAGCTAAAACTCTCACCATTTTTGTTTAAAAATAATGGCATGACATTCCTGATAGTATTTATTTTAACAGAACATGCACAGATGAGAATGTTTACCCTACGCTGAAAAAAAAAAAAAAAAATTCTATACAGTAATGCATTCAGCAACTTTAATGCCAATATAAAAGACAGACCTGTCTCTTTAGGAAAGGATCAGATTCAAGTATATGAATAGTTTAGTTGATAGTGTTTTACTTGCATTTAATCCTTTTTCTGAATGACTTTCCCTCCTTTTTTTCAGCCACTATTTTTAGCTACTTATTTATTTTTGTACTTTCTATATAAAAATACAGACTTTCTTGATCTTTATTCTCCATACTTATCCTTTCCTTTCCCACTTTTTGTGTAGATGTAGAAGCAGCTGATTCTCACCTCTGCTTTTGCCTGTTTCATAAGTGGGCAAATTCTGGTGCATTTGGAGGGTTAAAAGTGCATTGCCGTTACAGAATAATGGCTTAGATTCATGCAATGGAAATTATCCTTCTTCGGAGAGATATATAAATGCATTATATATGTCACCATACTCATAAAATAAGATTTAAAGTCATCTAACTTTAGGTTACCACAGTACTAAAAAATAAGGATTCAGGAAAGAGGAATACAATTACACGAAGCCCAACTTGTAAGCTTCATGTAATAGAAATGGAATTCCAAAAAGGGAAGTGGAGGAATTATTTTAAGATTCATCATGCCTGAATAAGTCAAATCATGTAAATAGTAGTAAGCCAATATTTTCACACCACAGTTTATACCATTACATAATTTTACGACCTCTCTCTTTCCCGTTATCGCAAGTTCTGTCTATTGGAAACTCATTACAGATACTCCTACTATACACTAATTTATTTGCTTGGATTTTAACTCAAAGTGGTATCTCTTGTTCTTTCATCTCAGTTTTGTGTGATACTGACATCAACACTGAGGTCAGCTCTAAACAAATCGCGATTTTTTTCTGTCTAACTAATACAGCTAGTTTTCAATAAGGGATGGTTTCTAATCTAACAACAGCCAGAAATGTTTAATAAAAAATTATTTGTTACATGATTTAAAAAATTAAAAATTATCCAGTAATTTATATTTCTTTTTTAGGCTTAAGCTATCCAGAAAAGTGTAAAATCATATTTGGGGATTTTTTTTAAATCATATCATTAAAATAATTCCAGTATATGCTATAAGAAAGATCACCAAGAATAGCTTTACTTAACATAGAGAACTTTTCTTTTTAAAGCCACTCTCCAGGGATTAAAAATAGTAATAATTAAATATATATATATATAAAAGCAAAGCAGTCTTGTCCATCGTTCCCTAAAGGAACCAAAGGTGCTCTGTGGGACTATAGCTGGTGTATATTTCATAGGAAGGATGGTAACTGCACATTGCATAGCTTACTTTGAAAAGTTCTATTCTGTTGAATAACATTAATTCTGATGGATCAGTGGCATATTAAATTGGGGGGGAGGAACATTTAAATACCAAATAAAGACAATTTTGAAGTGATTTGAACTGTAAAAGCAAGCTGAGCAAGGATGTATTTCCACATTCTTCCTCTCAAAACATAATGAAGCATTTTTCAAAAACAATTCCTTCAGTACACTGTATTTTAACAGTAATGCTTTATAGCAAACTTGGCATTGAACTGGCATCAACAAATGAAAATGGCAGTGGCATAAGTGTTTTGTTTTACAGTTATTTATATTTAAAAAAAATATATTTAACAGTGCACAGCATTAGCATGTTTTTTTAAGGGTGGCAGTGATACTGTTTTGTTTATCTTGCAACAATTTTTCTTCCCCTTTTTCACTGTACAGAGCTGTACACTTCAAACTGATGGTATTAATATTTTGCTTATGTACCACACTTACTGGTTAAAATTTGCATCAGTACCAGCAGCAAATCAAAGCACAAGCCAGGATCTTATTTACTGGCTTTACTTATTTATCACAAATACGCTGCAAAGTTCTTGGAGACTAACTGAACTGCAAATACGTGCTTGTGAAGGAGGTGCAAGCTGGAAACTAAGCAATATTCACGTCTGGTTTTATGGCCAGATAAAAATCAAGCTTTCCTCGGCTGTTAAAACACCACGGTTTCATTTTAGTGAAAACGTAACTAAACTTTACCATGCAGCCAGTTTCCCCTGGCACTGTTAAGTCATGCTCTGACAGACTGTAATTTATTCCTCACGCTGAGAACAGACAATGCAGCTCCACACTCTGGAGCACTGTCTCTTGTTCTTCCCTGCTAGCCCACGACAAGCCTCTGCCCCCTTCACAGCCCGGACGGGCCAGGCCCGGCCCGCCACAGGTGCCGCCGCCCCGGCCTCGGCCTCGGCCTCGCCCCGGCCCCGCTCCTACCAGCTGCAGGTGAGCGGCGGCCCCGCCAGCCTGAATCCTCTCTCCTGGAGACAGTTCTTGGCTGCGGCAGCCACCAGCTCGCCGAACAGTCAGGAAAGTAGCAGCAACAGTTTCATAACGACCAGAAGAGAGGAGAAGCTGCTGCCTTCCCCCTCAGCAGCAGCACGTCCACCTCTGCCTAGGGGCGGGGGAGACGCTGGGTACTTCACGGGAAAGGCTCACTGAAGCTAAAACATCAAAGACGTTGTTACCATCCCGTATTTCTGTACCTTCAGCAGTGACTGGCATTTCTAGTCCTCCTGCCGTAAATACTCTTTTCTGGCAGTACTTTTCTCGGGATATCACCAGAGCACTGAGTTAAAACAAGACACCGGATTTTAAAACTCAGCCCTCCCCTTATTTCAGTGCGCACATCTACTTAAAATTGGATGCCTCGCAGAAATAGCTAATGGAGGGGAAAAAAAAGGCAAGATGACTACAGAAGAGGAAGAAGTAAAAAAAAAAAAAAAAAAATATCTAAAAAGCTAAATATTACACTGGAAAAAAAAAAAAAAAAGAAGTGCATTTTTAGAGAATGATAAGCTGCAAAAATCAAGCAAATGTACACGATGAAACCTGTAATGAAAACTTAAAATTTCTTAGGTCTAAAAGAGGATTAAAATACCTTTATACTGTGAATTACTTAAAGGATTTTAGACTAGTCAAGAGTTGTTCAGTGGCCAAGTTCTCTGGTATTAAAAGCATCTATTTTTTTAACTACAGCAGAGCACTACGGTCCTGAACAAAGTTAATTGCAAGGGCGGGGGGGGGGGGGGGGGGGGGGGAATACAACAGAAATTCCTTAGTGGTTTCTTTGGTAGTGAAATATTAGTAAAGGGGAAAAAAAAAATTGGATAAATTCTAAGAAAATAAGAAGGGATCTCCATCACAGTAACTGTTGCAGCATAGCTGCAATTACACACTGAGACACTTAACCCAAAATGGTTATAGATACAGAATTCGCAGACACACGATCTGTTTATGAGCTGAATATTAGTATCACATCTATTTTATTTAGTCAACTTCCGTTTTACAGTTCAAATTAGTATTTATTTTTAGCCCATTAAAGCTAAAATACGTATTATATAAGGTGCATCTTAGATTGGCTGATCTAGCTTGGCTATCTAAAATATCACTGAAATCTCACCCTGTCACAGAGTATATTGGCAAATTTAAATCTCTCTTCCTGAAAAAAAAAAAAAAACCCGAGCCAACCGAACAGCCTAACATGAACAATACTGACACAGTATTTTTATTATCCTAAAGTATAATGTCGAGAGAATACTGGACCTACTGAAAGTATACATTTGTTTATCTGGACAGATAATACAGGCTTCTACATTCTTTGTATCAGTTGTGGTTGTGAAAAAAAGAACACCATCTTCAGTTTAGTACTTCACAGAATCTGTGTTCCATGAACTGTCTTCCTGGGAATCATTTGATTTTTTTCTGTCTGTCATACTTACTAAAGTTGTCAGACTTGCATTATTAAATTTCTTACATTTTGAAGGGATGCCTAAATTTACATATTCAGCTTTAAGAGTATTCTGCTACTTTTCAGTTTTAGTAAACAAAATGTCACACACACATGTGATTCTGTATTTCCTTTGTCCAAAAAGATGTATTCCTACAGAGAGATACATTTAAGCATTCCATGTTCTATACACACAAGTTTCACGTTTGACAGAAATGGCAGAATACACATAAAGGATGTTAGCAAATTTGAAAGGATAACTGCCCCATTTCCAAATACAGGTTGCGAATCAGGCACGGCATTAGGTAGTGTGCATCAGAAGAAGTTTAAACTCACTCCACTACCAGCAGCTGCAGCGGTGGGGAGACAGCTCTGGGATTCCAAAGTAGATGCAGCAGCACCAGCAAGGCCAAAACTCAGAGCATCGTGCTCTGAAAGGAATCATTTCTGAAAGGAGAGACCTTTGAGTCTTATTACCTTTACATTACACAGCATGTAAAATGTTTTTTAAAGAGAGAGTCATTTCAGTGTTGCCAGCAAATCAGAAGTTTACTGCAAAAAAAAAATAATCTTGTTGTTATAATTTCCTGTTCGGCTTTTCAAAAGACGAATTGGCATCTATGCTGATAAAATGCATGCTGTAATTTAATAAAGGTTATTTTAATGATATTTATTACAACCTGACAAAACTAATACAAACACTGTTATAAAGAAAACATTCAAAGGAGCTTTTACTATGCTGTCTACACTTAATAAAGTGCAATATGAATGGTAACACTGGCATCACAAAAAAAAGGTGGGGGGAGAGTTATGAAAAACTGCCTCAAGATTTATTCCGTGAACTATGGTTTTCAGTTGTTTAAAAACACTTCTTTTTCAGAATACTAAAAATTCCCAGGGGATATCAGTGACTAAGCCGTGGAAATTTCAAGTTTCAAATTTAACCATTTTTTCCTAAGGCATAAATGTGTTTTTCTGGAGATGTTAGATGGACAATCAAAACACTGAAATGTTAAAAGGTCAACACTTAAATTTGTACTTCCAAAAAATGTTATCAACAGAAATGTAATGCAATGAATTTTCCTTGATTCACCAAAAATTTCAAGAGAACTGCACAGTGTTTTTTTCTAGTGCAAGCAAGTAACTTAATCAGAAAATTGTGCAGGGGAAAAAAGACAGAGATTTTTTTGCCTCGTGGCAACAGGACAGTGAGACTTGGGCTGAAATAGAGAACCCTCCCTGACTCAATTAGAAATGCATCTGCTTTTTAAAAACTTTTGAAACCAAATACCAAAATCAGAGTTGTCATCCAAGGCCTGTATTACTTCCTCCATTTATTTGTAATAAAATTAAAACAATTCCCCCTTCCCCCAACAACCATTTTAACAAAATCATGTACTTTGTCTCTTCTGCATGTATGTGTGCTGCGCGCAATATGCTTGACCTATACACAAGATAGATATGTATGAGTATGCATGCATTTATGACCTCATGTTAGAACAGCCCACTAAGTATGAACACTATTAAAATAAGACTAAATTAATATTAATTTTATATAATACTGCTCAATAGAAATCACAATAATGCAGCCTAAATTTTACTAACAAAGGGTTACATTTGAATCCTAACAGGAAAATCACTGAAGACATGGTTCAGGACTGATTTTTTTTTTTTTCCCCTAGCTATGCAAATAAACATGTCTTTTAAAAAATATTAATATATCTAAAATATAGCTTTAACTAAATGAAAGAAGTTGATCATAACAGCACTACATCAGCAGTAATTTATCCCTTCAACAGCATTGTAACAACTCATCTGTAACATTTGGAGAACACCTACGACTAACTGCTCTGTGACTACCTGAGTGTAAGAGCTCATTCCTGTACTAGACCTGAAACAGTTATGGAGACTCACATGAAGATCAGGGATTTCCTCTAATGAAGCACTTCACACAGAGACCAAAACGTTGTTCCAGCATTCAGCTGGCAGTGCTACAAGTTTTCAGCACAGAGGGGAAAGCATTGTGGGGACTTGCAAAACACGATTTTGCTTTAATACTGTACTTATACACATGCTCATATAGCAAATGGGTATCGCACACATACAGGGAAAGATTTTTATAGGAATATCAGATTTACCATATTACTGTTCAGCTATTACTGGCCAGCTAATAGCCAAAACCTTAATCAGTCTAAGAAATTTATGGGAAATCTATTGGAAAAGGCCATTTTGTGCTGGAACTGCTACGTTATTCTGGCTTTCGTCTTTGCCTTTCCCTCACAGAGAACGCCATTTTGAGGCTGTCATGCATTTTTCTTTCCAGAGCGGATAATGCCAGTGGAAAGCATAAGAGGATGGGATCCTCTTACCACAGAAAAATACAGCAATGCAGTTTCATAGAGAAGTAGCATTTTTATTTTTACAGGTGCAGCTGAAGTCTGTCTTGGATTTTCTGCACTTCCTAATCTAAAAACCACATACCCAAGTGTAAGATGTGCAGCTATCTGTACCCACGTGGCATTTTGAAACTTTCACATATTTCTTTTTAATCAAGTATTCAAACGAAAGATGCAGAAGATATTCCACTGGAACACAGATCAGGCAAATAAGCATTTACTGCAAATGAATTTTGCTGAGTAACAGTGAGCCTAAATATATATCAGGCAGACCAGTGTTCAGAAAAACATATCTTCAAAAAGTAACAGACTCAGTATTTTCCGTAGTACAATTAAAGCCATGGTATAGAGGACCTTCTTTCATTTTCTTTATTTTTTCTCTCCTCACATGAACTGATATATTGCAAATCATTGTCCAAACAATGAAGGAAATCAGTGGAGTAATAGAAACGACTTAATATTTAAAGTGGAATAGACAAGTGTACAACAGGTGCTTAACAGAGGAAGCTTTTACATATGAATGGTTCTTACTTAATTTTCACTGCAGGGGTCAGATTTGGAAACAATTTTGATAAGCATATTCAGAAAAATAATTTTAAAGTTTGTATTTCTAATTTCAGTAACATCTTTGTCTAGGAAATGAGAAAAGTCTTCTCAACCATCAAGCTTTACGAGGCACACTAGCTGGAGAAACCACTGTCAGAAACAGCAATGCTGAGGAATCAAGTTCTATTCGCTGCCTATTCTATTAACCAAACTTTGCCAGGGATAAAGCTCTTTTTTAAACAGTTAGGAAAATAACCCCAACTCCTGAGAGGCTTTGGTCAAGAACATTCAAAGGAAAAAAATCCCAAAAGGCTCCACTCAGTAAGATGCTTTTGGAAAAAGATTTTTTACTATAACATCTTAGATTATCATATTGCATGTCAAAATAGTTATACACACTGAGAAAAATCAGTATTCAATTCAACCGGGCACTTCATATAGTTATTGTAAGGTTGCAATATCTTTTTGAGGAAAAATAAGTATTTTTAAATTTGATCTTTCTTTTTTTTTTTACTCTAAGCAGCTACCCACATTTTAAAATTCCACAGCTCATTACCTCCAAACAAAGCACAACCGTATCAATGCTTTAAGGGAGAAAAAACCCCAGAATAAATGCAACTGACATTGCCTTGACACTCTCTTTAGTGTTTAAATCCTGGACATAACAGAAAAGCAATACTAGTACTGAAAAACACATGGTGAAAGGGGATGGACTTTGTATTACCGTTAGGAAACATACTAACTATAACTAGGTAACACGAGTGAGGAATATATGCATGCTAACCTGATAATAGTATTTTTCTTGGATAATGGCTATGGTAGTTCTACCTCCTTTCCCCTCTGCTTTCCATTATAGGCTAAAGCTAGTGGACTTTGGGAATTTCAAGTAAGAATAAAGGACACAGAATGTTTAGCTTCAGTACTGCTGTAGTCAGAGTCACTTGCTGCTCATATAATAACTCTGCAGTTCAAGTTTGGCTCCTCTTTGAACGCAGCTTTTCATTAAAAAGGCAAGATGATTCAGGTGCTTGGCCAATTCTTTTGTTTAAAGAGCTTATTTTGCTGTATTACAGAATACAATTTTAAATCTAAGAGTAGATTATGAGAAGTGTTTGTTTAAATAATGCAACTTCAAGAAAGCCAAAAGGAAAGACAAAACATTCTACTTGAAATGTCTCGAATACAAAGAAAACAAATTAAATTGGGGGAAGAGAAAGAATCGAGATAAAATTTTGGTGTCTTGCAAAAAAGAGGGCTACAGTATTCCATATCAGGCAAATCCGTATTACGGCACATAATCTGAAGGAGGAAAAAGAAGACTTGGAAGTCTTCCACAGTTTGAAAAAGTTGCATGCTCTCTTCTCTAGAAAGGAGAGTCTGGTACGGAAGGCAAATCTGTGTAGCAAATGCAGCAGCACCATCTCAGGCTCTCTGCACAGCCCTGCCCTGTGTCTGGGAAAAGCCTCGGGAAATGGATGCTTTGGGCAAGGCAGAGGCACAAGACCTCCAGCTCATGAATTCCACCCAGCCCTTGGGCAGGACTGAGCTACTTCCAGCATGCTTAAGCCTCCTGCTCTACAAGGGTGGACTGAACATGAGAGGTGCCCACAGCTGTACATAAGTCAGATCAAGAAGTATCTATAGGATGGCTTACTGCTTACTACTAGAAAAGTCTAAAAGGAGTCAAGAGAAATACACTGCGAACTAGTATCTGCAGGATTGTACCCTAAACTGTTAGGAACACTGGGTGAACCCACCCTGTACTCCATTATGCCAATATGGTAGTCTTCCAGGGGTTTACAGGAATATAAAACATGGGGGAGAGAAGGAAAAAAAGAATAAAAAAAATGACGTTAGCCCAGAAATACCCAAGTCTGAGCACAAAAATTTGGTCATGCACATTTTTACCTTGACTTTATTCATGTCAACAGCCACAGAAGCCTTGAAACTTACTATCGTATTATTACTTAATTTTTTGTGATGGTAACATTATAAGCTCCCCCCAGCACACACTCATCCCTTGTGCTCAGTTCTAAACCTGTTGTGTTTTACACAACTTGGCTGTCATTGGCAATTATGAGCTTTTTTCTTTCCTAGAAGGAAGAAATATGAAAAAGCAGTTTTAACTGACTGTATGTGTTTACGGTTTAATTATTTTATGATTTATCATTGTATTTCACAGATTTTACTGTTGAGGAAAGAGCGACATATAGATAAAAAATAATAAACATCTTTCAGTGAAAGGTGATGGTTTTCTATATACAACCCTTCCAGATAATTTATCTCTGCTTCCGTGTTTATATATGTTCCCTGGCCACAAGAAGTAAAAATGAGCTGCATCACATTCTGCCACCAGTTGCTTCTGAAGGAACAAAAAAGTAAAATCAGCATTTTTTTAATAAAATTAGTGATAAATATGACAAAGTCCTAGCTCACTTTGGCTTAGTACCCCATGCTTACAATGGTTGACTTCAGAGAGCTCTGCATTACGTGTGTATTTACTTGGTGCAATACGAAGAAAATGTTATGAAAAAGGTGATGAATATAATCTGGGACACAGAATCATGTTTCTTTTAGGGATGAGAAATAACACTGATTTTGAGACCTCAGAGCCCCAAGTTTAATGCTGCGACTGCCATGCAATTTCTTTCCTTTAAGAGAAAAAAAGTCTCTGATTTTCACTAGTCTATGCTGCTTCATTTGGAAGAGTCCGGTGGAGAGAAAAAAAGAGAAGTTTAAGGGCTGAAAACAGCCAAACAGCATTGGCACAGGGGAAGACCCAAGCAATATATTTAGCTCAACGAGGGATTAAGTGCCATGGCCATTCATAATTAAAGAGCTAATACGTCCTCTTTGAAATAGTTTGACTTTTTCCTCTTGTGGTGGCTGCTGCATGCACACTTGGAGGTTCGGGTGAGGCAAACCTGATACTCTGCCATTCTCTGCCAGCACGTGCCTAAATTAGTTCTCCATTTTGTGGTGGCCCTCTGAGAGCAATTCCCATTGAGAAGGGAACAAAGGCCGTGACCCCGGGGTCAGAGTGTAATGTAGGAAGCATGACCTCCCCTTTGTTCAGAACAGCACTGTTTACTCTGCCTAAGTAAAGATCACCAATACATTAACTAAAGAGGATTAAAAAGGTCATATCCCTAGGGATGGAGCTCAGGCAAGTGGCAACTCTCTTCAGTCACTAAATCATTTGACTTCCCCCTTAACCCCCCTTTCAAAATAGAGACACCTTAAGCTGCTGAGGCTCAATGGGACAATTATTTCCAGAGCAAAAGTCTGTACAAACTTCATGTGGCCTTCCTTCCAAAAGCAGGTTAATTTCTGCACAGCTAGTCAGCTGGTTTAAGTTATTTTTAAAGTTACTGAAGTATTTTAAGTGGCAACTATCATCACCTCAATGCAATTATTTTCCTTTTTTTTTTATTTCCTTTCAAAAAGTTCTGAGTTGATTTATAAAATTATTTGGGTTTTAAAATGGTTGTTTGAAAGCGTGATCTTTTGTAGCTATTATCAATGAGAATCTTAAAACATCCTGTAGTATGTGGGTAGGCAGAAAAGTTGCCTGTAGCTGTTGACAATTGCTAACTCCAGGGTGGTTCACTTGAAAAGAAGAAACCAAGGAAAATAAAGTGAAAATATGCTGCTTATGAGAATTCACATATGTTGATAGCTAGGCTTCATCAGGCTAAAGAAGCACTTCTTTTGGCTGTTAAGCTTTCTGTTATCAACTTTTCCGTAGTATCTTAGAACACCATTATTAATCCGAAATATATTAACAGAAGCATCTCTTGAAACAGCAAAATGAACGCTGCATTGATAACATATGGGAGGCAACATGGCCAATTAGATGGCATGCTGCATTGTCTCTTTTCCATTCTCCCCTCTAATCCGCTGGCCTGCTGGATGATCCCAACCTTTGCTTTGTGCTTTGGTTCCCTCATCTGTGGTGGTATCACTCACTGGGATTGCAGATGTTACCATCAGTTACTCCGCCAGAATGGGAGAAAAAGAGCATGTGGAAGGGAGTGGTCTAAAATCAGATATTTCCCTTCTCTACCCTCAGGCAGAAGCACTTCTGATGAAGCTGAACATTGCTAGAGGTTCCAGAAGAAAATAATAGGAATAAGGCCAGGCAGGGGGTCCAAGCTGATCAAAGTCTTTGGCACTGGGAGCTCAGAACCACAGACAAATCCCACAGGGGCTAAATGCAGCTGAAATCAGTACTGGATCGCCCATTATGCCAGCAACTTCAAAAGGAGGACAAGGAGTGCCAGACTCCAAAAACTAAGGTCCTCCAAAAACTCACAGCAGCACAGTACTGCTACTTGGATTGTATGGGGGAAGGGGTGAGAGCATGTCCTTCAGTTCTCAGATACTCTGTGCAAAATAGCTGGTTTTGAACCCACAATAATACATGCAGCTTTCTAGTCTCTCATAATATGAATTAATACATGAAGTGTGACAAGCTGGGGTCTCATTATACCCAGCCTGTGTTCACACTGGTATGCTCTGCCCCTTCCCATCTCTTCTGTTTAGCCCTGCATCCTCAAGCACAAGGCAGGATGAGGAAGGAAGATTCTTTGCACTCCTCTCCAAGACATTCAAACAGTCACTTTCCATGTCTGAAGGCTTCTTTATAGCAGGAACCTATGCATTTAAAATGTTTTTAAATGGATATGAACAGACAAAGGAAATCAATAAACTAATTAAAGTAACATCATGTTTGCCTTATAATGTTCTGTTTGTGAAAAGAATCACTTCATTCTTCACCCACCACTGCTGTTCATTTCTCCTATAGTTTCAGATCTTTTCTCACCACAGCAGGAAGAGAGGGAAACTTACTGTCATCAGGAAAACCAAAAGGAGAAAGCCTTCTTAGCATACACATCCCACTGGGAACCACAGGGTTTAGCCCAGATGGCTCAACAACAGATTCCAACAT